>NC_134506.1:8877815-9599065 GCF_027942865.1 Odontesthes bonariensis
TCACTTTATAAAATCAAATTTATTCTGGCTTTAGAATAAACCGTATCTGTTTAAGCTGTGGATCCTTCTACAAAGTGGCTATGTTACTGCCACACAGGCCATGCAAAAGAAGAGTATGTTCAGATGGTTAAGAAGAATAAAGTAAACTAATTAGTGATTGTGTTTTGAGATGTTCGAGGGTATAGATTTTGAGAAGAAGGATCATTCTTAGTGCAAGAACAGGTAGGAGAAATTGACCTCTTCAGAAGTGAAAACATGAAGGAGACAAAGCAATATTGAGATAGGAAAAGATAGAAGAAAAAAAGGAATAGAAATGTCTGTGTCTTTTTCCAGAAGGAAATCAGTTGCTTGTTTTCTGCTGGTCTGATAATGCAGGTAACATCACAACTTTGTTTCATCTGAGTTTTTGATCCCACTCCTGAAACACTAGACAATAGTTATACTAAAAACGGTGCTCATTTAAACACTTACATGCTGATTATCGGTAATCTAATCACCTCTGTCAGCAAGCATTTCTCAGCTGCAGCCAGGTGCGATGTGTTCTTTATACAGAAACTATATCACAACCAGTTTACCCAGAGGGCCACTTTCTTAAAGGGGAAGGCTTAGCCAGTGACAGTTGGGCATACTTGTATTTGAAAATCGTTCATTTTATTTGGGTCGAATTTAAACAGATAACAAACTGTTCAGAGTCACGGTGTTAATTGAAATGAACTGATATAACTCATATTCCTACATACTATCTTAACTGCAGTAATTATCCTGTTGAAACTGTTTGCATGGTGACTAGTGAAAAATGTTAAAATCCAACAGAAAATCTTCGATATGCTGGTGGAGGTGTTATGGTAAAGCTGCAAACATCATCTGTGTTAAAAAGCTGATGTGAGAAGCAGAATGGTCCCTTTATGGAACAAGTGCTGCATCACTTGGTAAAACCTGGGCTCAGTTGTTTTTCCTCTGGTCCCTTTTGGATAATATCTGAACTTGTGGGCCCCAATTCAGACCTCTAATGGAAAGACATAGTAAAGTGTGACAACATGTATAACTGCCAGAGATTTGTGGTATGAAGGGCCACTTATACTCATGAAGAAGAGTGAACTTAGTTTTGACTGACTATATATTCGTGTTATCTATTTCCCTAAAAAGTGTTTAGTTTTGTTTTAAATTGAAATCAGAAAACATTTAATAGAACAAAAGAAAACAATAGTCCAACTCCTCTGAGGGACCACATAAAAGCCAGTTGCTCCCCACTGAACACAAATCCATCCTCCCTACATACTATAAGAGTGACATATCCTCTGTCTCCCACCCCTCTCTCCTGCCACATTATCTGATTGGCTGTATTGCTCCAACCACTCATTTATAACACCTCCTCTATTTTCCCCCATTCTAGGGATGTACCAAGGGCTCTTAAGATACTATTGATTTTTATTTGATTAAATGTCTTGCAGGTTTGCAGCAAATTAGCAAGAGTTTAATCAAATCACAATCGATATCTACTTAATAATCCCCCTAAAACACACCTCACACAAACTATGTGAAATTCACAAGTGAATAATAGGGTGGAGAGAGTCAGAATTGACCATGTTTGCATAATTTAAAAAAGTGCTTGAATGTTTAATTGTAAACTGTGTCCAAATGCATGTTTTGTTGATAATAGCTTTAAAAAACAAACAACAGAATACTATGCAGCACATTAGCTTTTAACTATAATATTTAGAATTTATTTGGCAAAGACATTTTCTTTCCACCTGGAAAGAAAAACTACATTTTAGGTAGGGAATATAAAAGAGGACATTCTTTTGCACTTTAGTATTCTCTTTATATATCTTTTAATATATTTATATATTTACTCTTTATATATTATTTTCCTTTCTTTTTTCAAGCCAACACTCAACTCTTCTCAACTGCTATTCCATAAAATTTTAGTATTCAACAATGGCATCATCGCTGTTACATAAAAAGAAACAATCTAGGAAAACTTAGAAAGAAAAAAAGAGAAAAAACAGCTGTGCGCGATGGAGTCAGGTGTGGTAGCACAACAACAGATAAAATGATACTTAGTGGTAGAGCAGAGGTGACTGGGCTAAGGCCAAAGATTCAACTTTCAGGTGCTCTCCCCAGGCTTTCTTTATGCAAAGTTGAATCCTTTGGATCCAGCTAAATCCTTTGGATTCAGATGGCAAGCCGTTACTCTTTTTTTATCTTTCTTATTGCTACTTCTTTATGTTTGTAAGCTATTGTTTGTCAGTCTTGTTGCACAGTTTTAAACTTCCACTATCGAGGCCATTTAATTTTTTTTCCAACGTCAAACAATATTTTATTCCTCCTTAGTTATGAATTACATGCTTGTATATGCAGAAATGTTATTACTACATATATACTAAATATTACTACATTTATGTTATTTTCAAATAAGTGAACAGCTCTGTGAAACAAAAAGGATCATTAACAATGAT
The DNA here is from genome assembly GCF_027942865.1 of Odontesthes bonariensis. Lineage (NCBI taxonomy): Eukaryota > Metazoa > Chordata > Actinopteri > Atheriniformes > Atherinopsidae > Odontesthes > Odontesthes bonariensis. The sequence continues at coordinate 8,880,275 of NC_134506.1, forward strand.
TAACCATAAATTTCAATACATACCGTAACAAAGTAGTCTGTTATTTGTACCGTTAAATATAGCGTGTGTAAGTGCAAGAAAACAGCAACCAAAATAAAAATTGACCCCCTGGGAAACCTGGAACTCCATCCATCCATCCATTTTCTATACCCGCTGAATCTGTCGGTGGTGTTGCGTGGGGGCTGGAGCCTATCCCAGCGGTCATCGGGCGAGAGGCAGGGTACACCCTGGACAGGCCGCCAGTCCATCACAGGGCCACACAGAGACAAACAACCACACACTCACTCCTATAAGGACAATTTTAGAGACACCAATTAACCTAATATGCATGTTTTTTGGATAGTGGGAGGAAGTTGGAGTACCCAGAGAGAACCCACGCATACACGGGGAAAACATGCAAACCCCAAAACACATGCAAGAGAGAAACGCTGCAAACATCAAAACACATTCAAGAGAGAAATGCGCTGCAAACTTCAAAACACAACGGAAGTTCGCCAGGCCACTAGGGGGTCTCGACCTACCATGTTAATGAAAGAGAAGAAAGTCAAAAGGTACGTTGTCATTTATGTCTTTTTTTAAACACTTGGCCGTAATCTTTTACCTTATTATAGCGACATAACTCCGCTGCTCTTCTATAATAAAGTAAAATATTATGGCCAAGTGTTTAAAAAAGACATAAATGACAACGTAACTTTTGACTTTCTTCTCTTTCATTAATATGGTAGATCTCCCATAGTCGATCCCCTATCCCACTGGTTGAGACCCCCTAGTGGCCTGGCGAACTTCCGTTGTGTTTTGATGTTTGCAGCGTTTCTCTCTTGCATGTGTTTTGATGTTTGCAGCGTTTCTCTCTTGCATGTGTTTTGATGTTTGCAGCGTTTCTCTCTTGCATGTGTTTTGATGTTTGCAGCGCGTTTCTCTTGCATGTGTTTTGCAGTTTGCAGCGTTTCTCTCTTGCATGTGTTTTGATGTTTGCAGCGCGTTTCTCTCTTGCATGTGTTTTGAAGTTTGCAGCGCGTTTCTCTTGCATGTGTTTTGCAGTTTGCAGCGTTTCTCTCTTGCATGTGTTTTGCAGTTTGCAGCGTTTCTCTCTTGCATGTGTTTTGAAGTTTGCAGCGCTTCTCTCTTGCATGTGTTTTGGGGTTTGCAGCGCGTGTGGTCCGGTCGTTTTTGTGATTAACGCATTTTTCTCTTGCAGCGTTTTACTGTTGGATTTGTTTTTCCGTTTGCAGCGCGTTTGCACGTGTCGGCCACCGTGTCAGCGTTTTTAATTAAATCAACATGATCAAAGTGATTTCCTTTCACAAATTCTTGTCCCGGTGATATCATAGACAGGTAAATCAGACTGACACATTAAAAAATTTTCAGGCAGAAGTATTGAAAGCTGATGTCTGAAAATGTATCAAAATAAAAACATTGAAATGACCGTAAATCCTCTAATATTGGCCTGTATTCCATTACTGGCCGGGATTCTAATATTGGCCGGTCTCGCTGTCGGAGGAGGTAAATTGACGGCCGGACTCTTATACAGGCCGGGTCTATAATTAGAACCAACGATTTCTCTGGGCAGCCTCAACATTATACTGGTACTTGTGATCGTAACATACAAGACTTGCAGCTCAATGCGCTTTACATTCAGATTACCGGTAACAACAAAGTTAAAGCAAAATTAAAGAAAATTAAGTAAAATAAAAAATAAATAAGTATATGGTATGTTGAAATTAGCATTCACTTCTATCACTATCGCATTCGTGAGTGAGCCTGTCCACTGTGACTTGCAATAACGGCCAAACTAAATGAATACCGATATCGTTTTTTACAGCCCTGCGCTGCTGCCCGTCTGCGCGAGGAAGAGAACAGACAGGCAGCAGAACATGAGGAGGACGAAGAAGAACTGTACAATAATGAACTTGTTAGAGACTGGCGCGAGTGATGAGGAGATTACGGGGAGAGATGAAGAGGAGGAGGAAATTGTGGAGGAGGATTAAACAGAATGGGAGGATTTCTTTTTTTTCTTTTTACTACCGTAAACAAGACAATTTGAGTGAGCGGTAGGTTGCCTTTTGTTATGAAATACCGGTAGCCTAATTATCACCATGGTTAAGTGACAATGCACTACTGGTAGCCTACCGGTATGTTTGCTACGTTTCTGTTACCATATTACCGGTACTACACTGGAATTTAGTCTGAATTGCCGGTATTTGTTGATGATGTTCTTACCGTTATGGTAACTGTACTTGTTCAATAAATGAACCTAGTATTTTATAGGTTCAAATAGACACAAAATCTCGTTTTTATTCATTCCACTGGTAGTCTGTTTTGCTCAAATAGAAATAGAGGCCTGTCTCTAATTCTGGCCTCCTTCCAATAATGGCCTGGACCAAGATGCACGTGAGTGAATAAAGGCCCCGCCCTATATTAGAGGATTTACGGTAGGCATTGGCGAAAGTCCAAGAAGTAAGGGTTAAACCATTTAATTTACTCTTTCTTGCCTCTTGGGCTTTTCCTCTGCTTTCCTGCTATTCCACTCTTTCCCATGCTGACAAACCTTCCACTTTAATTATGACATCACTTCTTTGTGTTGGGGTCTGGGAGTTTTCTCCCTCTGTTTGTTTTGCCTTCTGCTTCTTCTTTCATCCTGAGCTTCTTCTTTCATCCTGAGCTCTGGTGGCTGGGGAGTGACAGGTGTTCCCCATTAAGACCTATCAAGGAGAGGCTTAAAAGGAGTCTGCTGCCAGCACTTCGTCACCAGTGTGTTAACCAACGTGGTTACCTTTGTGCGCCTGTTTCTATTGTCAGAACATTATTCAAGTCATCGTGCTGTGCCTCCAGATTTCAAGTTTGCCTCACCTCCTGAGGTTCCTCGCTGGCAGCGTCCTGGAGAAGCCCTCCTTAAAGCCTCCTTCCAGTCGAACCTTGCTCACCCTCCAAGCCGCCTTGTCTAAACCACCATCTCATGCCACCAACTACTTCCTGGATTCAGACGTTAACTTTTAAGCAGCCACCCGCATTGGATTATTCAAGCACCGGCTTCCATCTCTCAGACCCCACTCACATCTCCCTGGCGGTGAACCATCAACTCTTCCTCGAAGACCCGTTCCAGAGTTTCCAGTCCCAGACCATTCCTCTTCATCATTCTATTTTTTCAATAAACATTTTAAATCTACTTCCACCTCCTGAGTGTGTTCTGCATATGGGCCAAATCTGCATTTAAAACCATGACACTTTGGTCCAATAGTCTTCCTTCACAGTTTTCACCCAGCTAATCAGTCTCTTTCCTGTCCTTTTAAATCTTACTTCTGTTGTCATTCTTTTTCTAGACCACACATGGCACATCCCAACTCCTTCCCAGCTCCACCATCTTCACTGTCCCCAAGATGGAGCCTCATCAGAAGACCCCCACCAGCGTCTAGACTCCGGGGTCTCTCCTATCAGCTATCATATCACGATCCTCCACCTTCATGAAACACTGGAATCTATCCACCAAAAATACATTAAATATCCAAACCTGTTAAGCAACCTATGCTTTGTAACTACAACAAAATAATTGTGTATCAGGTTACCATGGGAACCATGCATTAGGCTGCTGATGCAGAATGGGCAATATTTGTTTTTTGATATTGTCATGCATTGCCAATAAGCCCATTCTATAGTGCTGATATCAGATCTAACACAGATTAGATAATTGATTAATCGTGTCCTGAATGTCAGAGAATATTCAACAAAAATGTGCCCTGATTGATTTGATATGATGACTTGCACGATTTCCACCTTATTACGGAACAGGAACAGCACTAAATGCATTTATCAAATTGAAATATTGATAGCTTTATGTGCAGCTGACATGACAAAAATGCAATGCATGTAGTAACTTGTAAATTTGTACAACAAACAATTTTCTGGCAGTAAAACTTACAGAAACTGTGCTTTTTATTGTGTTTTTCTATTTCTGCAAATTTAATAGAATCTGCTGTTCTTATTAATGAACTGCCCAGTGATGGGCATAACTTGTGCAGAAGTTGCATCAAATTATGCGTTAAATGCTCACTTTATGTGAGCTCACAGAGAACCTGAAGTGGAAGTCTCTGTTAACAGAGAAAGATCATAAACACTGTCATACAGTAGCACTGGTTATCTCTGAGAGACTAACACAAAGCCTGGCTGTGTTGAGTTTTCTTTATGATATACCCCTTTGGACTCTACTTATTTAAACACCCCAGGTTTTAAACGGTCAAGCTTTAAAGATGAACTAAGCATAACAAAATGTTTTTTTTAAAAGGATACTTTTAGATTAATTTCTGTTGATGAGCATGTATTCATTGTTTACCAAGATCAGATTGGTCATAGGTTTGCACTTTTCAAAATTAATTAAAAGAAAAAGCTTAGTCTAAACGACGTTGCAGTGTGGAAGAATGCTGTTCAAGGTGGGACACCATGAACAAAAAGATAATGGTGCAATGATGCAAGTATTCCAATACAGGTTAAGTTTATTTTACCTTGAACACCCTGGATGGACCAAAATACTTTAGATTAACCAGATATTGGGCACCTATATCATGTCAGGATCTTTCCACTTCAGCTCCATAACTATAACACGGTGAAAGTGTGAGTCTGGAGAGATGCAAATGTGCCATTGGTTGGAAACATTGAGGACAGCATACCAGCAGACAGAAAGGCATCACAGCTTTCAAATCCTATCAACTGTGCATTTTAGAAAGGTAGATATGCACATCACACCCCACTATGGAACCCCAACGAGACATCAATCAATTTTATTGGTCATATGTAAGAAGGCCTTTTGAAATAATGAAGGATATATTTTTTCAATCAAAATAGTACATAGTAAGAGGCAGCGACCAATCTGTGTTTTGTTTGTGCCAGTGGCTATAGACAGTACCACTGTGGTTCGTGTATTTCATTTCAGCAAATACCAAATCATCCTATAACTTTAAAGAGTAGTAGTCCTTTCCTTTTTTTTCCCCACATGCGTTTTTTCCCTGGATTAGCTCTGCAGTGTTGTACTTCGTCACAAACACATCTTTGCATCTAAACAAATTTTATCACAGTGCCTAATAACAAAAAAAAACTGCATTCAAAGTAATGGAGGTTCATTGCCCATTTCAAGCACTCTTAATGGATACAGAGATTACTGATATTGCAAACAACAGATATATTAATGCATTTGAAATTTGTTTTCAGCCCATGTTTTGTGTAATTATGGTGCGATCATGTGGTGCTATCATGTGATGTAGTGTACATTTATCACTTGTCAGATTTTATAGGCCTGCTGATAATCAGTATAGCTCTCATCCCGAGCCCCCTGTTTCTGAATCAGAATCAAAATGAGGATAAGAATGTATGTGAGAGAGAAACACACACACCAAAGTTTGCTGCAAAAGTAATGAAGCAGTGACCAATGTTTGTTATATCCAATTCTCTTTGTTGAATTCCATGACAAAAGAAAGACCCTGAGCATGTATAACAGGATATGGATTAAGATCTAGCTATACTTTAAAAGATATACATTCTTATAAAATTTGCAGTATAATCCATAAGTAAGAAATATACCATCAGCCAACTATCCCTACAACTTCCCTCTAGAGTAGCAGAGTTTCTTAACATTTAGTCCTCCAAAATATACAGATAACTGTCCAAAACAGATCTCTCTCTCTCAGCCAATCTTGAAATGGGAAACAGACTTATCCATCAACCCTAGTCAAAACTTCTGGTCACAAATCTGTTTAAATATCTTCAGTATGACTGAAGATCCAAATTTGCAACTTTGTTTTAATGTAGAGTTGGGTGTCATCAGCGTAGCAGTGGAAAGATATTCCATGCCGGCTGATGACACGACCAAGGGGGAGCTTGTACAATGTGAAGAGGGTGGGGCCAATGACGGAACCTTGAGGGACACAACGGAGTGCGTGTCTGATTTTGCACCTCCCAGGGATACATATTCTGTTCCGTCAGTAAGATATGATGTGAACCAGGTAGTGTCAGAAAGTCCGATGGAGGAGTGGAGGCGGTGTAGAAGGATGTGGTGGTCGACGGCGTCGAAAGATGCGGTGAGGTCAAGAAGAATGAGAAGTGATGGAGAGCCAGCGCCAGCTGTCATTAGCAGGTCATTGGTAACCCTGACCATGGCGGTTTCCGTACTGTGGCCAGAGCGGAACCCAGACTGGAACTTCTCATACAAGCTGTTAGTGGTGAGGTGGTTGTGAAGTTGGGCAGTGGGGGGGCAGAGGGGCTGGAGAGAAGAGGAGGCTGGGGAGCAGAGAGAGCGGGGGGGGGGGGCTGGAAGGAGGGGGGGCGGGAGGCAAGGGGGCTGGAGGGAGGGGAGGGAGAGAGAACGGAGCGGATGTTGTCCACTTTAGATTTAAAAAAGGAGATGAAGCTGTTGCACCGCTCCTGCGTGCTATCTGAGTGTAGGGGGATCTGAGGTTTGAGGAGTTGATTTAAGGTTGAGAAAAGTTGCTTGGAATTACCAGGGCTATCGTTGATTATATGGGAGTAGAACCATGACCGTGTGTCACTGAGTGACTTGCTGTAGGCCTTCTGGTGTTCCCGGTAGGCCAGCTTGTGAGCCGCACGTCCGGAGTCCTGGAATTGCAGTTCAAGGACACGCCCCGTTCTTTTCAACAAGCGTAGCTCACTGGAATACCAGGGGGCTGTACGTGTGAAGGTGACAGTTCTAGGCTTGAGTGGCACATGACGGTCCAGGAGGGTGCTGAGTGATGAATTGTAGAAATCCACAGATTATGTGACTGAAGGGGGGTTTGCAGTGGAGAGATAATGGAGGTCATTAGTCAGGGTGACTGGGCTGATGTTTTTAGAGTTCCTGAAACTGATTTGTCTGCTGGGCTTATTGAGGGGGGACGAGGTGGGTAGCTTCATTCAGATGGCTTTGTGGTCAGACAGGCACAGATTGTGCACCGAGAGATTGCTGATGGAGGTGGATTTTGTTGATCAACAAATCAAGGGTCTGGCCTCTGGAGTGTGTTGGGACATTGACATGTTGGGTGAGGTTGAGACCGTCAATGAGATTGAGGAGTTCAGCTCCAGAGTAGGAAGGGGGGTTGTTAACATGAATATTTAAATCACCAAGTATGATGATTTTCCCTGGGGTTGTGCAGTGTGGTACGGAGGTCATGTAACTCAGGGATGAAGGCTGGGTTGGGTTTGGGGGGGGGGGGCGGTATATCAGGAGAACTGTAGTGGAAAGTGGTGGTTTGCATTTAAACGTAAGGCATTCAAAAGAGGAGTGAACAGGCAGGGACAGGGGGGACAACTCAAAGTCTCCCCGGTGCACTACGGCAAGGCCACCACCAAGGCCAGTGGTGCGGGCTTTGCTGAGGTATGTGTAGCCAGGGGGACAGGCTTCATTTAGACTCGAGAAGACCTCTGGTTGTTGCCAAGTCTCAACTAAGCACATGAAGTGTATTTCCTCATTTATGATGTGGTCATGAATAAAATATGCCTTGTTTTTAAGGGATTGTGCATTTAAAAGTTCAATTTTAACAAGGGGAGCTGGGGTGGTGGTTGAGTGTCTCTTTAGGGGCCGGAGTAGGCTGGGATCCACTCCATATTTTCTGTCCTGCATCGCATCAAATAGCCTCTTGGTGGCAGTACTCTGATGACGTGTCAGTTGTGCGACGGGCGTCCAGATGGAAGGAATGCACTGCTCAAGCTGCCGGTGGTAAACAAAGTTTCTGTGTGTACTACGGTGGGCATAACGGGTGCGACACAAAAGTCAGAGTTTATTTACAATGGGGATGTTAAGTCCAAGAGTGATTGCGGAGTTGAGTTTGTGGAGTTCTGAGGAGGAAAAACTAGGCCATGCCAAACAAGGACGAATTCCGCCTAGCCTCGCTAACTGCTGGCAAGACAGGGTTAGTGCCACTAGCGCCAGCCAACAGCTGACCCGCTAGCTAGTAGACAGTCAGCCGGTAGCCCAACTGTACGGTGGCCGACACGTGCAAATGCGCTGCAAACGGAAAAACAAATCCAACAGTAAAATGCTGCAAGAGAAAAATGCGGCAATCACAAAAACAACCGGAGCACACGCGCTGCAAACTCCAAAACACATGCTTGAGAAAAACGCGCTGCAAACTCCAAAACACATGCTAGAGAATAACACTTCATTCTCTGAAAGCCCTTTCTCAATACTTTAGTGTGATATCTGTATAAATGTAGGCAATTACTCTTGTTGGTCCAACAACGCTGGCAGGGCGACCCGTACAGCCAGCAGCACCAGCAACATAAGGTAGCCGCCAGCCAACCACCAGCCCGCTAGCTAGTAGCCAGTCAATCGATAGCCCACTTTCCCGTGCGCCTGCGCCGTTAGCAAGCCCAGTGCAGGGGCTCCAAGGAAGGAAAGCAGACAGACTCAGGAGGACAAACCAGATGATGGAGCAGACGCCAGAACACGGTTTGTGGAATCGGCGGAAGAGTTACTCTCAAGTTGGTCGAACTTTGTTGATGTAACAATCCAAACGAGGGCAGAAATCCAGAAAGGGGGGGGGGGTTCTGGTTTGTCTAGCTTTGATGGGTATAAAAATCCAAATGAGGGTTGTAATCCAAAGTAAAGACAAGGTCCTGATTGTTTTTAAAAAGTAAACTCAACTTAGAAAGAAAAATCGCTAACTAAGCGGTAGGAGACAGAGAGACTTGTTGAGCAGCGGCAGCCAAAACACGCCAGCGTACACCTCAAGAAACACGAATTTTTCTTCACTCCCCCCCTTTCGAAAAACAACAAAAAAACAATGGTGATGCAAACTATGATGAGAATACACTGGCACTGTGGGCTTTGGCTTTGCTGATGCCCGAGTCCAAGAAAGTTTTTTTACATTCTTCACTTTTATCACCATTATTACGTCTCCAAATATTATTTTTACATAACTATCCATGTCATACTCCGGTTTTGATTCTGGCTTGTGCCCTGTTTTGGTTGTTTTCTTTGTTTGTTTCTGGGTTTCTTTTTCCCTTCTCTCTTCTGCCTGCAGAGGGTGTGCATGTGGGAGGCAGAGCTGACATGCCGGTTTGGAGCTTCACGAGGCACACCTGTTCCTGATCGGCGCAATCAACAACCCTTCTTAAGGAGTTTCTGGTCGACGCACCGATGCTGGATTATTCACCTACCTATGGTAGAAGTTCGTTGAGCAATGCGTGTGGCCTCGAGTACCATTTGGTCAAATTGAACTGTATTCCCTTTCTCCTCAGCACGGCTGCCTCATGAAGACTGCCTGGGCCAGCTCTGCTCCTTCCACGCCTCTGCTCCAACACCCAGCCTAAGCTCTACCCTTTTTGTAGAGTCTCTTTTGGTTAAATTATTGGACTAAAATAAATCCTTTTATTTTTTCCCACTTCGGCTCTGTGCGTCCCTTGGGTCCACATATAACCACCCGTGACAATCCAGTCATTAACATTTGCTTGTGAAAAGCATTTCTATGTACAAATGTGTTATAAATGACAAATATAAATGTCAAAAGTTGACAAAAAACATCTACACTCATAGTAGATACATTGTAGGTGAGTGTAGGCTTTCCATTTCAAGTACCGGTCCTGACATATTTGTGAAAGAGGCAAGTTAGGCATTTATTGGCAATATTGATACATAAGGAAGGAAAAAAGTAGAAGACTAATCTTGTCACTGAATTTCTTAAACACATTAAGAAGTCTCAAATTTACACCACCTCTCATTTATGTCTCCCCATCATCAACATCAGCTGACTCAAGTTAAACTTCAAAGAGCTGAGAATAAAATAGGGGGGAAAGTGCAGGAAGGAACACATTCTTGCTTATATTTTCCCCTCCATCATTTTTTTTTCTTTCCTCGCCAACAGAAAGCCAGTCTCACTTTGTGTCAAGTGTCATTTTAAGACCTTGGGTATTAAGCCATAAAAGCTATAAAATGGCGTCTGTCAGGATTTTTGACACCCTAGGGCCCCCTGCTAACATCTGAGAGCCAACATTCTGTTGTTCAGTATCACCTCCCATCATATCATGTCAGTGCTGAAGAGACAGGCAGCCATCACAGGGGCTGACAGGACTGATTTTTGTCAAGAGCACTTCATCCATGTCCGGGGTCGATCGAAGCTGACTCCACGCCTCTGTTAGCCAAAAGTGGATATCCAATCCAATGTGTATCACAGAAGTATTGTGGGGGAGCGGTTGCTGAGAGACTGATGCTTGACAGTGTATGATGAAGACAGGATGACGATACAGAGTCTCAGTTATGGGGATTTGATGAGAGGGAAATAGAAAAGAAAAACTCTAATGTTTAATATGATATGCCAAACTGAAAACAGAACAGTATAGTCTGATCCAGTGATTGAGAGTAGATAAATCAATCCTTAATCTGACCATCATGGGGCTGAAATACCATGGAATTTAGGAAATAAAATATTTGCCCAATTTTGATGACAGTCAAACTGTGGCCTGAAAAAACATTTTTTGCCCCTGTTAAAAGTAGAAGTGTTTCTATATCTATATACATTCACATATTAGAGCAGGATTTGATGGTAAAAAGATTGTGAACTGTTATTAGGGTCTCACATACATTACAAATTTGGGAGTTGTTATGAGTCGGGGCTTTGCAGAAAATGTGTCAGCTCGTAAGGGTTTGAAGTGCAAGGGTAAACATGACATTTGTTGAAAACCTTGCCTAGAACATAACAAAGAGAGCAATGTCTAATAACTGATGTGATTTGACTTGAGAAGATCACACCAGATCTTACAAAAACTGTACAATCTGTGAGGAGTTGATATGTCAATTGGACTTTGATTTTTTTGTGGAGCCTGTTTACTTCTGTGAGTCTGTGGATTAAGTACACTAAGAACTTTCTTTCTTTGATCATTTTGTTAAAAACATATACGACTTTTTACACTTCCTTTGTGATCCTCCTTGCTTACACACACATCAATAGTGGTAAAAAAAAATCGTTGGGTCATTTGTCATCTCAGAAAATGTAATTGGTGTTGGTTTGAGTTGCGCTGTGAATAGAACCTTAGACAAGCAGTGATAATGAGTGACATATGACAACCAGCAAAACAGCAGCTGCTGCCACTTTACTTCCTCCCACTTCCTTCCTCACTCCTATCTCTTTTCTTTTTTCTCAGCGTGTCAGTTGGCCAGCCATTCCTTATCACTCAAGGGTCTGCTAATTCACCAGCAAGGTTGCACTGATAAGCCTCTCCTCTGTCTCTGGGTGGATGGACAGGTCCCAGTGTCCTCTAACATGTGTCTGTCTGCATGTGACCATGACACAAGGACCCGAGGGTGACAGCTAAGCTTTACCTTGAATTAAGGAGCATTACTGATAAACTGACACTGTCAGTGCTGGAAGGGGGAGGTGAATTAGAGGGGAGGGATGGGTTGGGGATGTAGAGAAAAGTCTGGTGAAGCAAAAAGAAAAAGAAAATTATAAAAAAAATCATTCCATGAATGTGACTAATTAGCCACAAAATATAGGTAATTCAAATGTTGCCATCTTTTCTTTTTCGTCTCTCTTTAAGTGAAACAAAGAACTAAATTCTCTAGATATACGTGGCATGTATGTTTCATTTTGCTTGCAAAAGAGAAAATGTTTTTGTTTGTGCCTGGGAGCATGTCTGTGTCTGTGACAACAGCCTGAGGCATTTTGAATGTATTGTCTTTTACACGGTTTGCACATGTGTATGTATGTGTGTGTGTGTGTGTAGTAAGAGACTTATTGGGGATTGCATGCTCTTTTCTGCTCTGTTTCCTTTCTGTTTCCATCATTTAACCAAGTCAAAAAAATCTGTCTCAAGGTTACTACTCTCAGTTATCCAACATAAACTTAATAGAATATTAAAGCATCCAACTCATACCGGAAGTTCAACAAGTAACACGTGCAAATGCGCTGCAAACAGAAAAACAAATCCAACAGTAAAACGCTGCAAGAGAAAAATGCGGCAATTACAAAAACGACCGAAGCATACGCGCTTGTAAGCGCGTTTTTCTCTTGCACGTGTTTTAGAGTTTGCCGCGCGTTTTTCTCTTGCATGTGTTTTGAAGTTTGCAGCACGTTTCTCTCTTGCACATGTTTTGGAGTTTGTAGCGCGTTTTTCTCTTGCATGTGTTTTGGAGTTTGCAGCGCGTTTCTCTCTTGCATGTGTTTTGGAGTTTGTAGCGCGTTTTTCTCTTGCATGTGTTTTGGAGTTTGCAGCGCGTTTCTCTCTTGCATGTGTTTTGGAGTTTGTAGCGCGTTTCTCTCTTGCATGTGTTTTGGAGTTTGTAGCACGTTTCTCTCTTGCATGTGTTTTGGAGTTTGCAGCGCGTTTCTCTCTTGCATGTGTTTTGGAGTTTGTAGCACGTTTCTCTCTTGCATGTGTTTTGGAGTTTGTAGCGCGTTTCTCTCTTGCATGTGTTTTGGAGTTTGTAGCACGTTTCTCTCTTGCATGTGTTTTGGAGTTTGCAGCGCGTTTCTCTCTTGCATGTGTTTTGGAGTTTGTAGCACGTTTCTCTCTTGCATGTGTTTTGGAGTTTGTAGCGCGTTTCTCTCTTGCATGTGTTTTGGAGTTTGTAGCGCGTTTCTCTCTTGCATGTGTTTTGGAGTTTGTAGCACGTTTCTCTCTTGCATGTGTTTTGGAGTTTGCAGCGCGTTTCTCTCTTGCATGTGTTTTGGAGTTTGTAGCACGTTTCTCTCTTGCATGTGTTTTGGAGTTTGTAGCGCGTTTCTCTCTTGCATGTGTTTTGGAGTTTGTAGCGCGTTTTTCTCTTGCATGTGTTTTGGAGTTTGCAGCGCGTTTCTCTCTTGCATGTGTTTTGGAGTTTGTAGCGCGTTTCTCTCTTGCATGTGTTTTGGAGTTTGTAGCGCGTTTCTCTCTTGCATGTGTTTTGGAGTTTGCAGCACGTTTCTCTCTTGCACATGTTTTGGAGTTTGTAGCGCGTTTTTCTCTTGCATGTGTTTTGGAGTTTGCAGCGCGTTTCTCTCTTGCATGTGTTTTGGAGTTTGTAGCGCGTTTTTCTCTTGCATGTGTTTTGGAGTTTGCAGCGCGTTTCTCTCTTGCATGTGTTTTGGAGTTTGTAGCGCGTTTCTCTCTTGCATGTGTTTTGGAGTTTGTAGCACGTTTCTCTCTTGCATGTGTTTTGGAGTTTGCAGCGCGTTTCTGTCGCATGTGTTTTGGAGTTTGTAGCGCGTTTCTCTCTTGCATGTGTTTTGGAGTTTTCAGCGCGTTTCTCTCTTGCATGTGTTTTGGAGTTTTCAGCGCGTTTCTCTCTTGCATGTGTTTTGGAGTTTGTAGGGCGTTTCTCTCTTGCATGTGTTTTGGAGTTTGCAGCGAATGTGCTCCGGTCGTTTCTGTGATTGCCGCATTTTTCTCTTATAGCGTTTTATTGTTGGATTTGTTTTTCCATTTGCAGCGAGTTTGCACGTGTTGGCCACCGTACTATAGCCTCTTGTACATGGGGCGATTGTTCAACCCACTACGCCATGGACCATCCTTGTTTTATTATTTATTTTATTATTGGACAAGTCTGCTGCTCACAGGCTTTTATTTTGTAAAAGTCTGTTGCTCTCTGCTGCGGAACTGGAAAAGAAAGTAATTGGTGGATCCACCAAACATGTAGAAGGGTAAGGAACTTTTACTCAGCCATTTTCAAAGTTCTTCCAGATGGCGGAGTCGACAGAACCAAAGTAATTTGTAAACACTGCCAAGTTGAAGTGTCTTATTACTGTAGTAGTTCCAGTCTAAAATACCACTTAAAGGCAAAACAAACAATTGATACCTGGTATCAATTCTGTTTTTTGCAAGAACAGAATCTGTGAGCTGAACTGTGAATCTGTGAGTTGATGAAGGTCAGCTCTTCCAAATCCGAGGCTATAGTTCTCAACCAGAAAAAGGTGGAATGCTCTCTCCGGGTTGACGATTAGTCCTTGACTATAAAAAAGTGTGATGAACAATGATTCATTAGCTAGTCAAATTTTCATTACATTACATTACGGTCATTTTGCAGACGCTTTTATCCAAAGCGACTTACAATAAGTGCGTTCTACATCAGTAGGCAAAAGAACTTCTGGTCAAAAGATCACAGATGATTCCTACATTTCTAAGGTAAACTGTGGGCACACATATTTTACCAGTGAATTCATGAAGCATAATGATGCTTTAATGGTGTAAATACACCATACACCATAACGTTAGACTTCTTTTCCTGCTGATGGTGGTATTCCAGATTAAAAATTTATTTCAGAAATTGTGCTGAAGATTTCCTTTACGATAACTTACTACTTTTTCTAGTCAGGATAAGATTTTTTTTCTTTTGCGGTTTATTGTTAATTACCGTTGTTATTACCATGTTTGCCATTAATTAATGAATTTACGGCAGCCCTTGTATTATTTGATCTATTCAGTGTTTGGGGAGTATTTTGGGCATCATTTTAGTTGGACTGTACAGTTTTGACATATTACTTTGGCAATACAGGTACTACAGAGTATTTGCTGCTGCGTTACTGATCACAGTAAGTACTTTTATTTATTTTTGTAAGTACATTTATTCAATCACAACAGTCAAGTTTGCAATTATGTTTTCTTGCCATACATGTCACATCAGTGTAACGGCTCAGTTGCCTATGTGAGACACATGCAAATTCACAGCAATATGCACAATTTAAAACTGCGGTGTTGTATGCCTAATTGCAAAAGGACCTTTTGAAAATGTGCAGGTCTGAAAGTACATCTATACAGAGATCATAAGAAACGTGATTCTACACCCAGTGCCAGTGAACCTGACATGCCATGTTGACTTCTGCAGTGACAAATCTGATTCCCTGACTGATTTTTACTCTCACCTCAAAGTTCACATTAAAGAAGGACGAGCAGTTGCATGTCCTTTTATGCATTGTGGTAAGACATTTACTGTAGTATCAACTCTGACATCTCATTTGTCCAGAAAACATAAACAAAGTGCAGAGGGAAATCTAATGGCGTCCATCATTGACCCAGCAGGTGCAAGTGGAACAAGTGGCACTCATAATGATAGTGACTTACTGCGTGACATGCAGGTTGATGCAGCTGACAATACTGATCATTTAGAGGTTACACCAGAAAATATGGATGATACATTGTTCTTGAAGAATCTTTCTTTGCTGCTTCCATCATCCACTGTTCAGACAATCATTCAAGATTTGCAGTCAATACATGACATCAGCCAGTCACAATTCCTTTTTAAACTGAGTGAGAAATTGCATGTGCTTGGGATTCCAGATGATGTCATTAGGACTCTTATTAATGATCTAAAAAACAGAAGGTCTTTTCCAGACTCACGATACCAACACACTGAAAACAGATCAACGGAGAAAGATTGAGTTCAACAATCAGTTTCATTATTTTGAACCAGTGTCTATATGTCTGGGACAAAATGAAGCAGGGAAAGAGTGCTTTGCTCAGTACATCCCCATAAAACAAACAGTTGAAGCTCTTTTTCAGTGCAAATCTGTAAGAGAACAATACAATCAAGTACGCACCCAAGTCCAAACTAAGGATGTTTTTCAAGATGTATGGAATGGGGACAACATTATTGAGAAATCACTTCAAGCAGAGAGGTCTCCCAGATAGCAAACGGACTCCGGACCGGATCCGTTCCGGATTTAGGGTAGGCTCAGGAACGGATCCGCAAAATGGACCCGGATCGGAGTCCACTTGCACACCGGAACAGATCCAGATCACGGATCCAGGTCGGATCTGCCCCGGACCCTATCCAGATCCACACATTAAGTGCCACATCCGGCCCGGATCCGTTTTGGATCCGTTCATAGAACACATCATCCGGCTCGGAGCCGTTTCGGATCCGTGTATGATACTTATAATGGAGGTGGACTCATTTGGTCCAGAACCTTTATTTATTATAAATTTATTAACAAAAGTAGACACAAATAAAAACTTGCTTACCAACTAGAAATGACTCCATAAAAAATCACACCAGTTTAGCCTTATACACCTGAAAATTATTTATTGTGAAGCTGCAAAAGACCTAAAATTGGGTTATTATTACGAGTAAATTTACAGTTTTGAGGCTGCACAGTGGTGCAGTTGGTAGCACTGTTGCAGGTGTTAGAATCCAGCCAGGGGTCTCTGTGAGTGGTTTGCATGTTCTCCCTGTACATGCATGGGTTCTCTCTGGGTACTTCATCTCATCTGCTATCCATTGTGCTGTACTGCTCTCCCTGCCTCCCTCATCCTCCATACCAGGACAGTAACCTCCACCAACCTCCCTGGAGATATATGGGACATTAGAGTATCATCCTTGTGATCATATGATTGGTTGGATACAACCAATTAAGTGGAATTGAGTTCACTTAAAAGAGCTGGCACAAACACCAGATTGACCAACATATCACTACAAGTGGCTAATAAGATAATGGACACAAAAAAACATGAAAAAAATGTGATGGAAATTCTTAAATGTATTTATTAATACTCACACAATCATTTAAATGAACAATAAAAAAATAAACAAGAACTGGCATAACATGTATTGTGCTGTGCTTAGACATGGTCAGCAGGGTGAACCTGGGTGTACTGCGTCTCCTTGAGGTTCCCCTATCTGGTGCCAAGTTGAACCACCGGATGGCATGCTTGCAGACATCATGTTCAGTGGAAGCACGAGCGACGGGATTTTTTCTGACAGAATCTGTAATCACTAAATGAGATTTTCAATTAAGTTATCATCATCCGCCATCATAATCACAATTTGTAACGTGACAGGATACACATAGTGATGCACTCCAAAATAGACAATCTGTCACATACTTCAGACATAGAATTTCTAAATATAGGAATGCAGTTTGAGAGTAACAAAAATAACCTGTGTATAGTCAACTTGTCTAGTCTAGATGAATGAGTGATTAGTGAATGATATAGTGACCAAAACTACCAGTGTTAACTCAAATCTACATTACCTACCGGCAATATGCTATGTGAGCTAGCTAACCACGCTCGCTATGCTATATGCTATATATATATATATATATATATATATATATAATTTATATATATATATATATAATTTATATAGTTATATATATTTATATATTCAGTCAGTTAACATGCAGCTGGATGTTGCAGTGAGTCTCATTCAGAAAAGTAGGGATAGTTTGATCAGTTACAGGGCAACTGGCTTCAATGATGCACAGGTCTCTGCAAAAGAGATCTGTGAGCAAATGAACACTGAACCAATCCTGAAGGAAAAGAGATTGAGGTCCACAAAAAGGCACTTTGCCTACGAGACACCAGATGAGCCAATAACTAATGCTTTGAAGAGACTGGAGGTGGCATTTTTTAATGCAGTGGTAGACTGCGGAATTCAGTCTTTGGAGGACCGCTTTCAGTCTCTAGGGGAAGTCAGAGACAACTTTGCTGTGTTGCTGAACTTTAGGGATCTTGATGCTCAGAGTTTGAGAGAGAGTTGTAAGATACTTGAGGACAGACTTACCTGTGTAGAAGAGTTGGATATTGATGGTGGTGCTCTAGCTGCAGAGATTGAAAGCCTTCCGGATCTTCCCAAGATGACAGTATTTGAGCTGCTTACTTACCTCTCCGAAAATGACATGCGCGAGTTGTTCCCAAATCTTTGGATAGCTCTCAGGATAGCCTGTACACTCTCCGTTACAGTGGCGTCAGCAGAAAGGAGTTTTTCCAAACTAAAACTTAGAAAAACCTACTTAATATCTACAATGGCACAAGAAAGGCACAGTGGGCTTGCACTCATCAGTATCAACCACAAAGTTAGCCATACCATCTCTTACAATGATGTCATAAATGACTTTGCCTCCAGAAAAGCGAGGAAACAAAGGTTCTAGATACAGATTAGGTTTGTGTAGAGTTGATGCAGTGTCTTCACGGGACAAAATAAAAACATGTTAACATGTTTGAAACAGCAGTGGATTATTTTAAGATTTCATACTGTACATAGTTTTCAGAAAAGCAGTGTTCATTGCACTTGTTAAAATGCTGTTGTGTTGTACAACTCGATTGATTTTGTGACATTACCTTATCTATTTTTTTAAGCATTTTATTTATTTATTTATTTTTATTTGAACTATTATTATGCAACAAGACAATGTCAATGTCATTTTATTTAAGTTGTGAGAAATTGCACATTTTGCACATTTGTTGTGAATTTAAAGGGACACTATGTAATAAATTAAGTCATTTATTAGCTCAAATCAACATATTCATTCATAAGTTAGTCCTCATTGGTGTAAAATGATCTCTGTCAAAAATCTCACTTATCCTCCTGAGTGAAGAATAACTTGTCTGTATCTACATGTCCTGCCATGTCCTTCCGGTCTATGAAAAACGACGAAGTGCCGAGAGGGACATAAAGCACTTCGAATCGCGATTTCCCCACCAGGCCTACAAGCGGAAATGACGCCAAATGGCTTATTACAGCCGCTAATGCTAAATAGATTTTATTCCTTGGCACATATGTCTTTGTGTTCATTAGCTTTCTTTTTGTAAGTGCATCATCTTCTTCTTTTTATTATTATTCCTATGCTCCCCCTGGATATCTTCTTTTTGGCGTTATGCTCACATTTGTAAACTGTTATTTTGTTGATTTACTAATAAAGTTTAAAAAAAAAAAAAAAGCTAAATAGATTTTATCTCGTAAATGATCCCACTAATAATGCATTGATTGTTACCAAACTTCTGCCGTAGTACACATAGGCTCTTAACTCACAAAACGAGGCATTAGAAAGTTTGTAAGTTTACCGGGAGTTTATTTACCGCTGCTAATGCTCCTATTGCTAACGCAGGCTAATGCTAACGCTGCGTCGACGTCACTTCCGGTAACTCCCGGAATATGACTAATTGCATTGCTTGCACACCAAAGGAGATGTTATGTTATCTGACATGTTATCTGTCATCTGTATTCATAGTGTTGTTGTATGTGTGTTATGTAATCCCTTGTACTGTGTGTCTTGATTTCTTTTTGTTTGTATGGACCTTGAGTCTGAAGCTATAGCTTCTTGAATCTTGACACATTCCGCTTGCCGTAGTTCAAGAAGTTGCAGCGCACATTTGAAAACGTGAGGCGCTAGAGAGCAAATTCATTCAACTTTGCAAAATAAAATTGCACCACTAGATGGGGGAAGAAATTACATAGTGTCCCTTTAAAAGAAATTAAACGAGTAAACTTTTAAATACAGTGTCTTGTCTGCTGATTTTTACTTTCAAATGGTGAAATTAATATGCCACGCATGTTCACTCCAGTGTACATTTTTGTTTTAGTTCAATCCACAAGTAAGATTAAAACCAGTCAGAATGACACTGGTATGTTTTAAGCAATGAAGCATAAGGCATTATGCATGAAGCATTATGGTAATGAAAGTGGATATGTTACACGCATTGTGTAACCTATAGGATGATGACACATCTGATGCTGAGATGATGCTATGGGGGGCCCCCAAATGACATTTTTTGCTTAGGGCCCCATAAAGGCTTGGGCCGGCCCTGTATATAAATATATATATATAAATATATATATACATATATATATATATATATATATATATATATATATATATATTTATATATATGCTATATCGCTATGCTATATTACAAAGTTAAAAGTTAAATCATAGAGACTGATTCACCCGCTTTCCATCTGCATAAACAAGCACATATTAACAGTTTTAACAGTTTACTTACAGTGTAGGAAGTTTACTTACAGTGTACGATCTGCCGAAGGAGACGTTTCGCTGTTGCTTTCCAACTTCGAATGACGCTGTAACAAAGAATGGTGCGGATCCGCCAAGAGTGTGCAGTATGGGGGAAATTTTGGGTCAAATTGATCGAGATATATGTGAGTAAAAATGAATATAAATATGAACGACTTTATAAATGTATATATAATTAATATAAATATAAAAATGTGACACAAATAAATGTATATATGTATATAAATATACATACATTTGTAAATATATTTTCGAGATTTTAAAATAAATATGCTTGACTTTGTGTGTGCAGTCTGGCAGTCTGCATTTGTGGATCCATTGTTTGCATTTGTGGATCCATTTTTTGCTCTCGTGGCCATGGCGTAATTTTGACACACTCCTACTGTGCTGCAAGATGCACAAACACATGCATGCCGATTTGAATGTGAACAGCGGCACAGCCTTCTATTCACGGAGCATCCACCAGATGGCAGTGGGCAAGGCACAGGGCAATGGCAGTGCCTAGCAGTCCAAGACAGAGAGGCTTTGGACGATCAATATGGAGTCAACAAGTGGAACAACTGGATGGGTATGACTAGCAGTTTAATCATTTATGACTTTTCCTAAAACCCTTTGGCTAGGCAGAATGAAAGGTAAAATGTATTAAACTTATTAGTCCAGGGTAAAATTTCCCCCATAGTGCAGCACTTCCGCTGTTTCACAGTACATTGTTTGGAGGCGAAGCGTGTCGCTGCCCAACTCCAAATGCAGCTGAAGCCGAGGTTTGAAAAGAGCGTGTACAATGTGCGGATCCGCCTAGAGTTAGCAACGGGTCCGCTGAACACTGTGGGGAGGCGGGGCGAGCGGTTGATCAGGACGGCGGACCTGCTCGGCTTGAGGGCGGACTTTGTGTGTCTGAAATTTGTCTTGTTTGTTCTTGTATTTTCATTATCTGAACTGTTATGTTGTGGCTAGATTCATGTCAATATTTCCTTGTTCTTTTATTGCACTATTTTCAGCAAAAAGTCAAAGGGTTGTTTTGGTTTTTTCAATAGAAAGAAGGCACTGTCTGAATGTTGAGAATCTAAATTCATGTTGAAATAAAATGCAAAGTGCATTAAGAAGCTGTGTTTTTTTCACATTGTATTTACATGCTGATTTGTTCTAAATTAACAAAGTACATTTCGTTGTAGTTTGTAGATTTTGTGAAGACTGCTAATGTATTTTTAAATAAATGAGTTGACTGTAAAGTTTGCAAAAGTAATCCTAAAAAACAGTGAGTGCTGTATTTTTCAATAACAGTAAAAAACTATAAATTTTAGTGACAGTAAAAATATGTTAAATTTACAGTAATGTAATGGCAAATCAAATGCAGTTGTTTACAAAAAAACAGTCCCTTACTGTATTTTTCATTAACAGTAAAAAACCTTAAATGTTCATGAAAAAATGTTTATTTTACAGTAACATAATGGCTACCCTGCTACCAGTTATACTGTTATTTTACAGGAAAATTTGTTACAGCGCAGGTATTTCCATGTTGATGAAATGGGTTACATGCTGCCATTCCGACATACCGACATTCCGACATTGACGTTCAATTGTCGGAATGGTGACACTTTTTTAAGAAATGAAACGTCCCGTCACTCCGAATTTCATTTTTTCTTTTGTCGGAATGGCGGTATGATTTTTTCTTTTCAACATACCACCATTCCGACACGCGATTTCAGCACCACACGCGTGGACAGCTCGCCATGCAATAATAGGGCTGCACCAGCTACAAATGCCCGAGAGAGAGACATTCCAACACGCAAGTCAAGCAAGACTGATCGCACCCACTCAGAAATTTACTGATGATGAGGGCTGACGTCGGGCTCGTTGTGTAGCCAATATTTCATTTGGCAGTGTAAAACGGATGCTATTTGTTTTTGTGACAATTGCCTCAATTTATTTTACCTTAAACCACTGAGAATGCTGTACAAGTGAAGCCTCACAACAGCTGGTAGGCTAGATCTTTATCAGGACAATGGACACTTGGGTTCACCGGCAGATAAAATGTCTTAAATTTCGCCGATTTTCGAAGAATGGCATTAAATTTCATCTGGGTGGCATTAAATTTCATCTGGGCGGAACGAAAGAAAGATATGTCTGGAGAGAGCTTTTGTGTGTGTGCGAGTACTTCCGGTGAAAATTTCCAGTGATTTGACAGCTAGGGCGTCAGGTTAGGGCCAGTGGCCGTAAACAAAGGTTATAGCCGAGAAGAAAGATGATAATATAACGTAGCTAAAAAGACTAGCTTTCTTCAGTAGCCTAATGCTTACCGATTTAGCAAGCCTAGCAGCCTCGTTGCTAATGCTAGCTGCCGTAACGTTACCAACCGTACCCGACGTCAAGGAGTTGGCTGAGCAGGTTATGGAGGGGCTGGCAGAGTTAACTTTATAATGGGTGAGTGCAGGTTTCATTCATTTGTTTTCATTCTTTCACAGGATTGATTCACTTCATTGGTTTATCCGATTGCTGGCCGCCGAGCCATTATGTGTCTGGGTTTGTGTAGGTTACTGATCATGGTTGTTAGCAGTCGATAGTCAGGTTGTGTGATGGGTGTGTATTTTTTCTATGGGTACATGCCATTGACTGAGCGGTCTGTGCTCGTTTTGCCAGGGCCGATTTTTTTTCTCAGTCAGACCCTGACAGCTCCCAACAAGTGTCGGAATGGTGGTATCAAAGTGTCGGAATGGTGGTACCAAACTGTCGGTATGGCGGGATGTCGCAGTGGCGTCATGTCTGAGTGACGGGATGTCGGAATGCCGGTTGCATATCGATAAAATGATCTTTACAGTAGTTTCCAATATAGTTTTTCAAACTGAATGTGTAGATTAACAATAGTTACAATATTTTCAGTGTACAGCAAATGTACAGTGTTAATCTTGTGAGCCCTGACACAAGCCAAAAAGCTGCTGATGGAAAAGACCAGAAGAGTTATGTCTGAATCAAGTCGTATGGTGTCCACAATGCACTTCAATTGTGTTGCTTATCCACAAGCAGATCCTCTGTGAGAAAAGCAAGATGTTCCACTCACTGCAAGAAGATATAGATTGCATTTTACATGCACATGATAGCAGGGCCTCCAGTACAACCATAATCCATATTTCTGGATTCAGTAGTCAGACCATCATTCTCATACAAACATGTAATGTTTGCCTTTTTAATAGGTTTCTGTTTTTTCCATTATTTAATTGGGAAAGTAAGACTCATCTCATCAATGTGCAGATATATAGGTTAACACTGTTATGGCATTTTAGCAAAAGGCCACTTTAAAGCTGCAGTCTGCAACTCTTTTTCAAGCATAATGCCTGGAACTGTCCGGGGATTCTGAAAGTAGTACATTAAATACCCCAATACAAAAAAAAAAATTAGTTCTCTAGGTCCCCTATATGTCCCGCTAGGTCCCTCCAAATCCAGCAGGTTTGTTTACAAAATTGCAGACCGGACCGGTAAAAGGTAACCAATCAGGTCACGAGCTGGGCTCTGCTGCCTGTCAATCACCGATTGTGCACGCGCGATACAAGGTAGGCTCGTCCCCACGCTTATTTATCTAGACTATTGAACTTCATTACGGGCTAGTCTACTTACTGTGTCTTCCATGATCGCAAATGACAGGTGAGTTGATGAATGAGGAGTCGTGTACGCGCATCTGGTGTGCACGTAGACGTGCACGAGTTCTCATGTGTTTTAATGGGGCGGGACAGGAAGTTGAATAACTTTTTATTTTTCGGTTAAAAAATAAGCATTTCTTGCATTTTGCGACTACGGAGGTCACCGTTTTCAACTTCAAGCGTTCTGATAGATCATGTAAACTCTTAAAATGCCAAAAATTAGGACTTTACGTATGACAACAACAAATCCTGCAGACTGCAGCTTTAAGTACCTCTGCTACGTTACTAATAAGTACTATTAGATGTCAAGACAGTGCACAGCAGAATTCAGAGCTTCAAAACAAACTGAAGAAATCCTTTCCCATTGCCAGTAATAGTATGTTTATCTTCAGTGATTTAGGGGACACAACTGGTCACTACCTCCCAGAGGACAAGCCTATACAAAAGAATGATACTACACTTTATCCTGTGGCTGTGTTGAGACGCATTATATTAAAATCAATATTCTCTAAGATAGTTAGCCTAGTCTATAATTTCTAACAGGACCACAAGTATCAACCCCATAGAGCTGCACACTGAGTTAACTGCCAGTTTTCCTACAGACTGTAAATATGATCACTTCACTTTTCAGTTTCAAGTTGCTGCTGTCAGTTTCAGGGCCTGCATGAGAGATGCCACCGCTAGAAAACCTGTGTTTCTTTAAAGAAAAAGTGAGTAGTGTCCATTCTTGTTGCCATGACCACTGCTTTTGAGTAATTTTATGTGCCTCTGAATGACGATTAAACACGTGTACTGAAATGTCAGATGTTAGCAGGTGTTAGTGGGTTTTTTGACCAGTGTCAAAAAAGGCTTTAGTGTGATAGTTCTCGGTGGCTCCCCACAAACATGTGTTATAGGCCTCAGAGGGGTCTGTTTTTTTGCAGGAAAAGTAGAGAATACAAATACCAAATTGGCCGCTCCAAGCAGACGACCACACGCACTGCTCACCTTGGGAGACCCTCTGCTGATGAACTAAGGCAATTATAACTACAAACCACAACTCAAAATCAGTGCATTTATAGACAAGGGACCTTCTTCATTGATAAAAATTCTAATTAAACTGCATTTGTGATCCTACATTTGTAGGTGTCAGATGCCCTTGGATGAGACATTGAAGGAGTATAAAACTGATATGGTCTGAGTGGCTAAGAAGGGGATGAATGAGGCTTTGTATGTTCCTCTGTGAACGAAGTCCAAGAGAAGGTTCACACCTACATCTCTGTTTAAACATCTAGACGTTCAATGTTCAACATGGCTGCCACTGCTAGTCATAACAATGGGAGAATAACAAGTAAATACCAACTAAATGGAAAGTTGTTAGTCTCATACCATAGGCATTAACATCAGGCCAGAAACTTGGTATCCTGGTATTTATATATGTTTAATTTTAATGCAACAAAAAAATGTTAGTGACTCATAAAAATCTGGATGCCTGATCATACTTCAAAGAGTGATTATTCAAAGAAATTAAGGTGACGAAGACCCAGGTCGTCATTCTGGTCGTACATGAAAAGGTTTGTATGAACAGTTTTTCTTCCAGATTTGATAGGATTATACAGGTAGCTGTTAAAACCTGCTGGGCATTGCTGCCTGTCGCACCTCCTCCGGTGCCCATGGGTCAGCTGCAGGGTCATCAGCCAGAAACCACCATTCATCAACGTTTCGCTCCTTTAATTCTGGTACGTCTCCTGGTGGCGGAGCAGTGACAGGGACGTCTCCCTGTCACCCCCTGCAGCTGATGGGTGTTTTCCCCTGTGGCTGTTGTCTGGCGTTAGGTGTTCTTCCCCCAAGCTTTGTCCTTCCTCCTGAGCCAGAGCCAAAAGCTCCCCTCTTCCGCCTCCTCTGCCAGGGCCTTTGTTGCCTTCCTGAGCCTTCCTCCGGTGAGCCCCACTTCTCTCAGGAGGCGTGTGGTTGACAAACCCATGAAGCCTCGGCTTCCAACCTCTACTGGGTAGATGGTGGTCTTCCAGCCAGCCTCCCGGCACTCAGCAGTCAGCTCCGAGTACTTGGCCCTCTTGCATTCAAAGGCGCCCTCGATCCCCTCCTCCATGGGCACTGTGAGCTCGATGAGGATCGCCGCTCTTGCCTTGGTCAACCACGCAGCTATGTCTGGCCGGAGAGATGTGATGGTGATCTCCGTGGGGAACTGAAGCTTCCTGTCAAGGTCAACCCTCATGCTCCATTCCTGGTCAGGGGAGAAGGGCCTTGGTGTTTCTCTAGGCCTGATGCTTCTCCTGACTCCTCCTTCCGCAACAAAGGTGATGAGGTCCTCTACAGTTGGTGGTGCTTTACTTCCCTGTCGACACTCCTCCAGCACTTCGGCTAACTTCCTCAGGACTTGGTCATGGCGCCATCTATAGCGGCCCTGTGAGAGCGTGATCTTACAGCCTGACAGGATGTGCTGGAGGCTTACGTTGGGAGCACTGCAGAGCGCACAACATTCCTCACTCTTGAACCACTGGTGGAGGTTCCGAGGGCAAGGAAGTATGTCGTATGTTGAGCGGATGAGGAAGCTGAGTCTTGCCTGTGGGATCTTCCACACATCTGACCAACTGATGTTCCTGTTTGTGATTCCCTCCCAGGTTGTCCAGCTTCCTTGTTGACCCTGTGACACGGCTTTGATCTTGTAGCGGTCTTCCTCCATCCTCGTCACTTCCGCCACCACCATCTCCTTCCTTTCCTTGCGGTTGGCCTTGGACCAGAAGCGTGGTGCATCTCCCCATCCCAGGCCTGCTCTTCCTACCTGGACTCTGCCCACAATCTCCTGATGTTGCAGACGACTGATGGCTTGGTCGACCTTGGTCTGGGCATTCCACTTGCGGCCAGTCAGAACCTCAGGGTTCACAGACAGGTCAGTCTGTGGACTCCCTAAGTTCGAGGACCAACCTGGCCTTCTCTTGCATGTAGCCCAGCTGTAGAGACTTCAGTGGTAATTGCAACATGTTTCTTCCAAAGAGGCCAGCTTCAGATAGGCACCGTGGCAGCCCCAACCACTTTCGAATGAATGAGTTGGCTTTCCCATCCATCTTACTCACAGTCGATGAGGGGATCTCGCTCATTTTCAGGGGCCACATTACCCTCTGGTAGAGTGTAAATTGGTAGCACCAGACCTTATACTTCCCAGGGAGTTGGCTTTGGTCGATCCTTGCCAGGCCGTCACAGAGATGTTTCATGACGGTTTTCCCCATCTGCTTGTCAGACAGCTCTGCGGTGTACCGTCTCCCCAGGCTTCTAATGGATTGCTCGGCGGGGAGTGGTATCTTCTCCCCTCCGACAACAAAGTTGGTGTGGTCGTTCCTGACTCCTCTCCTGAGTGACAGGCTGCGAGACTTGGAGGGCTTGATCCTCATTCTTGCCCATGCCATCAGCTCATCCATCCTCTTCAGCAGTCTTGATGTGCATGCTGCTGTCTGGAGGAGGGTGGTGACGTCATCCATGTAGCTCCTTAGTGGGGGAAGCCTCTGACCATTTAGTAGCTTGATCCCTCCAACCATTTGTCTTGCACCAGTGAGAATGATCTCAAATGCTGCTACAAATAGTATGGGAGAAATGGCGCATCCCATTGCAATTCTGACTTCAAGCCGTTGCCACCCAGTAGTGAAGTCTTCCACGGAGAAGCACATCTGCAGGTTGTTAAAGTACTCTGCTACTAAGTTCTTGACACAGGTGGGCATGTGGAAGAAGTCCATGGCGTAATTGATCAATTGGTGCGGGACTGATCCATACGCATTGGCAAGGTCAAGCCAGATGACGTGCAAGTTGGTCTTCTTCCTCTTTGCCCTCTGGATCTGGTCCCAGATCATTGTGGAATGCTCTACGCATCCGGGGAATCCTGGCACCCCTGCTTTCTGGCAGTTGGTGTCGATGTAGCCATTCTCAAGCAGGTAGCTGGTCATCCTTCTGGCTAGCACTGAGAAGAAGATTTTTCCTTCCACGTTCAGAAGGGCGATGTTACGGAACTGGCTGATGTCCTTGGAGTTTGTTGATAAAAGACAGTAAAGAGTTTCAAAATGTTTCACATAAAATGTTTAATAGTCAAAAATAGTCATAGGTAAGTCATTCAGAATTTCTTATCATAGGCACTTCTTGCGTATAGCTATTATTTCAGTCGGTATTGACCTCTTGTACTGTTATCTGTGGCTGTCGAGGTGATGAAACCTCTTACTGGACACACTCCATTGTTTAACCACTGTGTTGTGTAGAGGGTGTTTAATGTTGTCCATTGTGTTCAGCAATTTTTGCAGTATTCTTCTTTTCACAATAGGCTTCACAAGTAATCCCCAGCACAGAGCCAGTTTGGTCAGTTCCTTTGAGTCACTCACTGATAGATGCCCCATTAGATGTCTGCAAAGCAAATATTACTGTCCACTACAGAATCATATGAGTTATGTAACATCTTGGTCCAGACATTGAAAGACCTAAGCTTTCTAAAGAATTATTGTCTGCTTTGTCCCTTCTTGCAGACAGACTCAGTTTTTCTTTTCCAGTCTACTCTGTTGTTCACGCAAACTTCCAAACTCACAAGATGGAAAAATGTTTTGCCTTTTCCTCCAATATCCTTCTGAAATCCATGATCATCCCTTTTGTTTTGTTCATGTTCAAGGAGATTGTCCCCTCACCATGCTAGAAACTGGTTGGTAACCAGTTTCCTGGACTCAGGAATCAGAGTCTTTGAATGTTTCTGGAACTCAGATGGGACTCTGAATTGTACTGGAAGTCTGAGGTGCACAGAGTGAAGAGAAACAATGGGCCTCATGCAAGAACATTTTCGTATTTTTATTCTAAATTTCTCTTACTTTTTTTCGAATGAAGGTCTCGTACGAACACGCCACGTCAGATTCAACTAACGCGCTTAACTTCGGAAAAAGTGTGTAAACAACCTGCGTAAATGATGAATCCCACCCGTGCGTATTTAAATGCACGTGCATGAGGATAGTAAATTTGCATACTCCACGCCCAAAATTATACCATATAAGGCTGTGCTTCCTCTCTCCTGTGCCAGGAAGTGTTGAGTGTTGAGTCATGAGAATGGCATCAAGGCGTAAAAAGAACAACTTTATGGGCTCTGAGATTGAAGTTCTGCTTTCCGAGATCCAGAAAGGAAAATCTGTCATTTTTAGCAGTGTCAGCAGTGGAATTACGGAACCTGCTAAACTGAAGAAATGGGAAGCAATTAGGAGTCCTGTTAATTCCATGTAACCTGTAGTTCGTAATGTCACCAAAAAAAAAAAAAAAAAAAAAATGGTTTGATATGAAAATAGCTTAAAAAAAAAAAAAAACGTCTCGCCATGAGCAGGCGCTCCATGACTGCAACTAAAGCCGTGCAATCAGTTGTTGCCTCATCATGATGGCACTTTGATGGGGCGGTTAATGAGGGGGGTCTTCCGGCACCACACCTTCTGGTCTGCCTGGGCTGGTTCAGGTGGAGACCCTCGTTCATGGTAATATTGTGCAAATCTGGCATGCCTTCTCTGGACTAATGAGCTTTCCCCCACGCTGTCTCCAGACACACCCACCTGGCCTTCAGCTCAGTGCGCCCCAGGGGCACAGGGGCTTTGATGCGTATATGTGTCTCGTGCTCCAATTATGATTGGCAATCCTGCCATGGGATGAAAGTCCCTCTTAATTTGTACTTGTTGGACAGTGGTGTATGGGAATTTGATGTACCATGGGTGATAAACTGATGAGAGTTTTGATGACCAAGGGGAGCGTACGACTCACAGAGGACTGGGACACCTCCGATCTGTCTCCAATCTCCCTCTGAAAGGTTCCAGTGTCCAAAAATCCAAGGGTGCTGAGGACCTGGACGTGTGGTGGAATTGGGTTTGATCGGCGTGTTTCTCTGGAGTTGTGGCTCTAGCAAGCTGCATATTTGCAGCAGCATAGTCCTTGGCAGTCTTAATCGCGATGTCAGCCATTCGTGTGTCTCCGCATGGACATCTACACGGTCTCTTCAAGAGCCTGACGCGCTAAAGCTGGGCATACGCTGTGCGATTTTTGGCCCGATGTCGACAAGATTTTCACTCGTGCGACTATTTTGGAGATCGGGCCGAGTTTTGGCTCAACCGTGCGTCTCGCATCGTGTAGTATACATGGGGTAACGACAAACGATTAAGCCCTCCCGACCACCTCCCGATCGATCGGATGAAAATCAAACTTGTTTGAAATCCTGGTCGCCCCTCGTGAGGCTCTCGCACAGTTGAAGCAGTTGCACGAGCCGATTTACCTCATCCTGTCACACTACGCATGCGCGAACATAGGTACAGAAGAGAAAATTGTCAACAGAAGAAGAAGAAGACAACAGAACAGCATGGCAGCGACGGGCGACCGAGTCCGACGTGTCGTGTAGTGTGAGCAGCCAGATCGCAAATTTTCTTAAATCACTCGTACGGACGATTTAAGAACAAATCTGTGCGTACGAACGGTTCTTGCATGAGGCCCAGTGAGAGTACAGTCCCCTGTGACATTCTTGTGCTGCTGTCCATCAACACAAGGCCAGCCAACACACAACCTCTAAATCAAACAAACTTTGTTTTTTTGTTGGGTAGTCAATTATCCAAGCAGTTGTGGAGGCATCCACCCTTTTCATACCATTTTCTTGAGCTTTTTACATAATAATGCAGGCTGAATCATGTGAAAAACACTGGAAAAATCAAAGAACACTATCTCTGCCTGTTTTGTCCTGATGAGAGTGGATTCACCAAAGCAGGTGAATCCAGGATGATGGCGACTTCAACCCCAAGTGGAACTTTCTTCTGACACAGGCTAAGGTTGAAGAGGTACTGCAGGATCCAATATAGTGGTTCAATGCAGATCTTCAGGACCTGAGACTGACACTATCTGGACTATCTCTCATGGCCCTGATGTCATGTCTCTGTTGCTCACAGAGCACATGTGGCCTCAAAGCATTTCCATAGTTTTTTCAGCTTCTCAACAGCATTTCTACCAAGTCCATATGATCACAGGTTACCACAGAAACAAAGGGTGTGTAGGGAGTAGGGGCAATGACGAATTAATTGGCATATGTATCCATAAAAGTATATAAAGCATATCAACCCTGAAAAAAGGAAAAAAAAAATTGCATTCAAACTTCAACCAAAATACAGTTTCTATCTATATTATATATTTTTTTAGATATGTTTATCTACCCCCCACACCCCCAAAAAAGGCAAAGTTTGTGATTTTCTCCCCTCCCAAAATAAGTCTTGATGTCTCTTCTTCTCCTTGTGAAAAATAAAAACACTGCCATCTGTTTTCTGCATTTCCATTATTTCCTTTATCCGTGCTGGGGGCCCAATTAAATGTCTCTACTTCTTCAGTCACTCTATTACGATCTTGTTGCCTGGTTCCTTTTGCTTTTCTCTGCCAACTTCAATGAAGGTTGCTGTCCCCTTTAAGTCCTTCTTCATTTGACAATAAAGTGACATAGAAGTATCCAGTGAACCCGCCCATCCATCCACATCAGCAATAAATAATATATATTTGCTGCCTTATAAACATAATACATTAGTTAGAAGAAGTAGATGTGCGTGCTTTTGTGACTCATTTGTGTGTGAAAATGAATTAAACATGAAAATATGCACATTTCTTTCACTTTGACGGACACTAAAGGTAAAAATAAATAGGTTATCAATAAATAATTGACTGGAAGATGGAAATGTTAATGTATCAGCCAACCCTCTTCAGCTTTGGAAGTGAAGTGTCCACTAGGTTGTCACACTTTGTTTCTGACAGTGGTATTGTGCAAATTAAGAGCAAGAGAGGAGGGGGGCATAGCAGGCAGCACTAATAGGTTAAACAGTCTTTTCATAGGCAGAAAAATGGTATAGAAGAACATCCACAACTGTACACACCCACATACAAAGACTTTCGGGATGTCAGGTAACGTGGAGAAGAAGCCACTTACGTGTATATATACTCTATGGCCACATACAAACATCCAGAGAATCTACACATACACACAAAATACTCCCACACTCTTAGGAGGTGAGTTTATCCTTCACTGTTTGACCGTAGTAAAGAAGCTGCCAGTCATTTGGGGAGAGGCTTGTAAATCTACAGAAAGAAGAAAGTAAAAGGCCAATTACTTACCTAATCAGAGTTTCACCCTACAAGACCTCCATCAGTTTTAGTGAAGCACCTTCTCTGTGTCTGGAAGTACATTAGGATGTGAGTATGAGAGGCTGGCAAATGTATGTTGTCCGTTACTTGCCTGTTACTGATTGTTTCCCTCATGAATGATTCTGTATATAATATATTCATCTATTTTTGTCTGTATTTTTTGTGTGAATAGCTGTCTTTGAGTGGTTGTGGGGGCTGTGTTTGTGTTAGGAGAAAAAGAGAGTGAGGGAGAGAGCAGAGTATTTTACTACAAAGTTGATGAAGGAGGTGGTAGAAATTGTCCTGTCAATCAGAATAAGACTGCAGCTATGTGCTTTAGTGTGTGTGTGTGTGTGTGTGTGTGTGTGTGAGAGAGCAGACAGAAAGTCCATGGGTCGACTGCTGAAGCTTGATCATGACCTTGATGTCCACTTAACTTCGTAAGTAACTTAGGGACCCACACTGACCTGCCCTTCACGTCCAGTAGGTCTAATTTCTGTGGCAGGCGCTACTACATATGAGTTTGTTGTGAAGCCGATTCAAGCATGAATGCTGTTCCTCAGAATGCGATTCTGTCGATATTATGACATTTCCAAGGAAAGAGTACAAAAAAATGGAAAATGTAAACTGTTCTTGCCAGAAAAGTAATTTCTGCATTCCATAAGTTGTGCATGTGTGGGGGTGAGGGTGCACAGATAGCACAGGATTTTGTGCTCTGTTGCTGTATTTTCTCTCCAGTTGTAAGCAAAAGCTTGGATACCCCTTCTCAAAATTTAAACGAGTAGAAGATGAACTTCCAAAGGCCAAATGTTAAAACAATATTTTTTTCACAATTTTTCCACAGGAGGGAATTGTTTTTATTTTGTAGGTTGCTGGAATGAAAAAAAAATGAATCAGTGTCTTAAATATCTTGCAAAAGTCTTGGCACTCCAAGGGATTTGAACTCATAATCATCCTTACAGAAACCATGAGATACAAATTCGAAATCTTTACTGATATTCTATACATCTTTGGAGAGCCTTCTACCAAAAATCAGTACCCATGGAATCCTATCCAATCTTCTGGAATATTTAAGAAAAATTGTGTCAACAGAGCAGAAGTCAACAGGAAGGTAGGATGAAATAAAAAATGTTTTAAGGTATTTGCTTCCTCAGTTAATTAAGTAACTAAGAAATGGCAGAAATGGGAACAGGAATGGTGGAGGTCAAGTTAAGGTCTGGAAGACCAAGGTAATTATGACAGAAAATTGCTCTTATCAAAGAAAGAAAAATCCAAGTCTGAGCCTAGGTGATGCAGTTTGACAGAAAATGTATCTACATTAAAGTGTTGTCGGAAGGAAACCTTTTTCCGAACCAGAAAATTCAGCTCTGGAAGTTTTCAAATTAACATTAAAACAATCTTAAAACAGGCTTATGTACTTTGGAGCTTCTTTCAACAGATCAATTGTTGCTGCTATGTGCAAAGATGTATTTTGAACAAAATTTGAAGCCAGCAAAGTTTTTACTTCACACGTCTGTAACAAAAAAAAGCTGAAAAAGAAGAGGGTGGCTTAAACACCTGGATAATGAAACCTAACTCCCCACGAAATTCACAAAGGACTATTCAATTAAATTCAATTAATTTTTATTTATAGCACCAAATACAACAAATTTCATCTCAAGGCACTTAGATAATAAAGTACAATTCAAGCCAATTGGAATTCAATTCATTGTAATCATAATTATTTATAAAATAATCCAATTCATTCATATAAAGCCAATTCAAAAACAATTTCCTAGCTAAGGAAACCAACAGATTGCACCGAAACTTGTCTTCAGTCCAATCTCCCGTCCTGAGCGTGCCTGAGGCGACTGTGTAACGGAACGACTCCCTTTTAACAGGAAGAAACCTCTGGCAGAACCAGACTCAGGAAGGGTGGCCATCCGCCTCGACCAGCTGGGGTTTGAGAAGACAGAAAAGAGGGTGAAAAAACACTGTAACACCATTCAAAGGATATCTGTTGGAACAGGGAAACACGACTTAATGACCACAATAATGTCACATGTACATAATATCATTTGAGAAATTAAACAGGGGAAAAAAGAGGCCTGACAAAGAGGCCACAGGGCCTGACAAAGCCTCAGAGCTCATGGGGCCCCGGCCCATGGTCTCACCCTTTCTAGCCCCTCCCTGCCACCCCCAGACATTGGGGATGTCTGGGATCCATCCCTTAAAGGGGGGGCTCCCCCCCCCCCGCCGGACGTCCGGCCGCCTGCTGGACGGTCTCCGGCTCCTCCTCCTGCCATGTCGTCGGGGGTCTGGGTGCCAACCAGACCATCGTCTCCTGCCGCCACGCCGACGGAAGTCTGGGCGTCCGCCAGACCACCGCCTCCTGCTGCCACGTCGTCGGGGGTCTGGGTGCCAACCAGACCATCGTCTCCTGCCGACAGAAGTCTGGGCGCTCGCCAGACCACCGCCTCTTCCTGCCACGCCGTCGGAGGTCTGGGCGTCCGCCAGACCACCGCCTCCTGCTGCCCGAAGCCGGTACTTCAGCCGCATGACTGTTCGGCCACCGCTGCCACGCCGCCGGGTTTCTGGTCCCCCGCCTGACCGGCTTCGAGCCCCTCCCACCCATCCTTGGACCCGTGGGTCGTCTGGGATCCGCCCCTTGAGGGGGGGGGGCTCTGTCACGCCCATGGACTGATGGTTTTAGTTTCATGTTTTAGATCACTTTTTTGAGTTTCAGTCCATGTTTAGTTTGTAGTCATGTTTTAGTTTCCCTGCACTCTGTTAATTAGTTCACTCACTTCACCTATTTAAGTTTTCAGTTCTCTGTGAGATAATTGCCATTCATACCTGACCTACCTGCCATGCTTCCCGTTATTCCCATGTTCCACGTCGTTTTCGTAAAGTTAAGTATTTATCCTTTTTGTTTTCTCAGTAACATTTTTTGAATACGGCTTAGCCGCGCCTTCTGTTTGCTTTATTGTTTTGTGAAAGAAATCCAGGCCTTTTGAAGTCTGCATCCGTGTCCTACATTCCCTTCACCCACAACCCTGACAATACTGTTAACTGTTCACTCTCAATGCCATAAGTCAGCACAAGATCAAGGGTGTGATTAAGGCAGTGAGTAAAGGAACACTCTGAGAAAATCCAATAGAGTGTAATATAGAATTAAAGTTAATATTTAGGCTGTCATTTTCAACATCTACATGAATATTAAAGTCACCCACTACAATGACTTTATCTGTACTCAGCACTAAGTGGGATAAAAACTCTGAGAATTCAGACAAACTCAGAATAAGGGCCAGGTGGACGATACACAACAACAAACACAAGAGGTTTCTGGGATTTCCACTTTGCGTGGGAAAAACTGAGAATCAGAGATTCAAAAGAGCTCAAACTAATCTTGGGTCTGGGACTGATTAGTAACCTTGATCTGAAAATAGCTGCCACTCCTCCTCCTCTGCCTGTGGTTCGAGGAACGTGAACATTTAAACAGTCAGAGGGAGTTGCTTCATTAATGCTAACATGATCCTCCTGCTGCAGCCAGGTTTCTGTAAGACAAAATACACCAATATGATGATCAACTCATTCACTAACAGAGACTACAACTTGATTTCCAAAAGTGTTGGGATCCTGTGTAAAGTGTCAATAAAAACAGAATGCACCTATATGCAAATCTCATAAAACTGTTTTTCACAACAGAACATAAAAAACATTACGAATGTTGAAATTGAACCATTTCACAATTTCATGAAATATATTATCTTATCTTGAATTTGATGGAAGCAACACACCTCTAAAATATTGTGACAGGGTCATTTTTATTACTGTAAATAATTCCCATCTTCTTTTCACAATATTCCATAAGTGTCTGGAAACTGTGGACACTAGTTGATTAGTCTTTGAAAAGAGAAAAAAAATTCTATTCTTGTCTAATATTGGTTACAAGCCTCTTAACCCATTGGCGCCTAAAGCACCTGCAAAAAAGGCTGCTCAATGCCTAAGCCAGTTTTTAGAAAAGGTCCCCAATGCCTGAGGGTTTTTTAAAAGAAAAAAAATAATTGAAAACACCTAAGAACAATTCAATAGTCTCAGCCTCTGAAACACATAAAGACATGAAATAAGTTGCATTTTAAATGTTAAATTATCTGCTTTTATTCCGTCATGTTCATTCAGCATTAACACCAACACATTTTCATTAAAAAAATGAAATGAAAAAGATGAGTCAATACACACACAAACACACACACAGACGCACACACACCCATTTTATTCACACACACACATGCCCACTACTACACAACACTACTTTCTCAGAGCGTGGTGCATGAAGCACTCGCGGTGCAGGGGGATACTGCACTGCCTGCATCCCATCAGTGTAGTCCCTGGGCGCTTGGTGTTCTCTTTGGCACACTCCCTGCAGGTCTTTCTCTTTTCACTGATCTTGGCCAGATCATGCCCAGCTGAAGCTGTAGATGCAGGATCAGTGTTGTCTTGGAGATGTAGATATCTAAAAATATGAGTGAAGATTCAAAATTCAATTTTTTTTCGCTGGCTGGGTTGTATTACTTTTTTTTAATCAATGTTGGACATTTGGTTCATGTAGTTTTGCTTTATGATTCAGGATAATACCCAATGCTGCTATTTATTATACTACTATTACTATACTATAACTAATCATCATTACTATTATTATCATCATTATTATTATTATTAGTAGTAGTAGTAGTAGGCACCACTTCAGCTACATTACTGGCCATGATAGAGACGTCATTGCAAAATAATAATATCAGCAATAATAATGAATGATAAAAAAAACCTGCAATATATCTTGCATCGTGCAGTTATACTGTAAACTTCAGTGACACGACTTCTAAAACATCATAGTTGTCATACTGCAGTAATTCGCACCGGGCTCTCTTTTTTTTTGACATAAGGCCAACGCCACTCAAATAAGAATGAGAAGTCGTCAGAATGAAGCACAAGAATAAATAATTACCTCCAGATCATGTCAAAACGATCTCGTGCCATCACTCTGGCGACATTTGTCTGATACAGCCACTTGCTCTGCCTCCAGTAATCCCGGCGAGTTAGTAGTTTGATTATTCCAAAAGTTAGGCAGAGACCGATGAAAGATTTCATCTCCTGCTTTGAAACGGGGCTCCACTTCGAGTTGGGTGGTGTGTGGCCGCGCGCCTGATCCGCATATAAGTTTGTCTGTGTCACCAACATATCCCAAACTTCATCAGTGAAAATATGCGAGAACACTAAAGGACTTGCATCTTCAGATATTGGCACCTTCAGCCCCGGTGTACGAGTAAACTTTTGTTGACGTCGGGGGCGAAATCCAGCGGACTGCCAGTCTACTTGAAAGCCAAAAAATTCCTCGTCCTCGTCCTCATCCTCTCCAAACAAATACCAATCATTGTGCATTACATGCATCTTGAAAATAATGATAAATGAACAATGTTGCGCTACGCAACAACCGGCGTTAGGGACCATGTTGCGCTACGCAACTACCGGCGTTAGGGACAATGCTGCGCTACGCAACATCCGGCGTCAATGGGTTAACAGAACTCAGTCTTGTCAAAGGACAGTCCAGCAGCTCGATTCTTCTACAATGAAGCCATAATGTTCATCAAATTATACTTTCTCACTTTTACATATGATATGTTCTGTTTATATGTTCTGTGAATAAAATACATTAGATTATATAAGATGCGCATCTGATATTTGTAAATCATTGCCTTTTGTTTTGTATTTTTATGGCACACATAATGCCAACTATTCAGGCCTTAGCAAGG
This sequence comes from Odontesthes bonariensis, assembly GCF_027942865.1. NCBI lineage: Eukaryota > Metazoa > Chordata > Actinopteri > Atheriniformes > Atherinopsidae > Odontesthes > Odontesthes bonariensis. The sequence goes on from NC_134506.1 coordinate 8,917,538, forward strand.
AAGGCATTGTGAAAGCCTATTGTATCTGCGGTTTCCTTTGAAATATCAGTCCTTTGCAATGAAATACAAAGTTGCTGTTACTCAGCAATGCATTTGTCTTACACCTCTCATGCACATGTTTGCACTTCAATTCATTGTAAGCATAATCCAATCAAATCTATTCAATTCAATTCATTTTTATTTATATAGCGCCAAATACAACAAATGTCATCTCAAGGCACTTAGATAGTAAGTCCAATTCAAGCCAATTGGAATTCAATTAATTAATAATAATCATAATTCATAAAATAATCCAATTCGTTCATATAGAGCCAATTCAAAAACAATTTCCTAGCTAAGAAAACCAACAGATTGCACTGAAAACTTTTTGTTTTTCGGTCCAATCTCCCGGCCTGAGCGTGCTTGAGGCGACTGTGGAGAGAAACGACTCCCTTTTAACAGGAAGAAACCTCTGGCAGAACCAGACTCAGGAAGGGTGGCCATCCGCCTCGACCAGCTGGGGTTTGAGAAGACAGAAAGGGGGGGAGGTGGGAGGGGGCCACCGCAACGGCGGCACTGTAACACCATTCAAAGGATATCTGTTGGAACAGAGAAACACGAGTTAATGACCATAATAATATCACATATACATAAAGAGAGTGAAGTGAGGAAAGGTGTGTCAGATGAGGCCCCCCAGCAGTCTAGGCCTATAGCAGCTTAACTATGGGATGTTTCAGGATCACCTGAGCCATCCCTAACTATAAGCTTTATCAAAAAGGAAAGTTTTAAGCCTGGTCTTAAAAGTGGAAAGGAAAGGGTGTCTGCTTCCCGGACATTTACTGGCAGCTTATTCCACAATAGAGGGGCCTGATAACTGAAGGCTCTGCCTCCCATTCTACTTCTACTAAATCTGATTAATCAAATTCAAAATTAGTACAGTTCATACAAACCGATAGCCTGGGAATTCCCATGCTGCTTTGCGCTCTATTTCATTCTCACTGCAAAGTCAGCCTGGAAACCACCGCCCTTATTTTTTGCCAGAGTTTGGGAACCAATCACAGAACGGGGGGGGGGCAGCAAGACGATGACGACGTCTATGGCTACACCGAAGCTTGTAGAGTGTTAATCCAACATGACAGCGGACATAACGTTACCGTTCGATGCAGCCTTAGAAAGTGTTTCGGAGTAGATTCACCCTAGGATCATTTGAACCGTGACATCCAGCCAAGTAGCCCACCCGAAGTTTTTCCGATATTGGCTGAACATCAGCTGAGTTACTGAGTTATCCCGAATAGCTTAGTACAAGCGCTAACGGACCCTGGCAGTATCTCCAAAATTATCACACTAAAATCCAGTGGTGTCAAAAGTACACACATTTGTTACCAAAGTAGAAGTATAGATACTGCAGTTTAAAAACACTTTGGTAAAAGTTGAAGTATCAACTTGACCTTTTTACTTAAGTAAAAGTGAAAAAGTATGTGCTCCAAAACCTACTTAAAGTATAAAAGTATAAAGTAACCTTTAAATAATTTTTTTTTAAAACCCACACACAAAAAGGTAGATGCCACAATATGAATTGCAAGCTTAATTTGAAAACTGATTAGTTCTACATGTGGCCCAAGACAACAATCATAAAACCATTACTGTCAAAGACAAAGTCACTCAAGGAGCATGTTCTTTCTCAAATTTTATTGGAATTCAGTCCCATCAAAAAAACAAAAAAAAGTCTTACTGCCTGAAAAAATATATAACTATGCCAGTTGTTATTCCGAAAACATCAGAGGCAAGGCTAACGCCTTTGACAATTGTTAGCTGCTAAGCGGGCATGTCTTGGCATGTTCCTATGCTAGCCAAGCTGCAGCAAAATATATCAATTATCAGTTCACAGTTCGGTGGTAACAAAGAATAAGCTTATATTTTACCTCTACATGTTTTTTCAAATTGGAGGGAGAGTTCTTAAACGCCAAAATTATGTGGGTCTTGGGTGTGCAGAGTTTACATTGCACATTACTTTGAGTCATTTTTGCACCTGACTATTTTGAAAAAGGATAGGGCCAAGGATGAGGAAGGTCTCTTTGGTCTCCGTCTCCATCTCCCGATACGCTCTCGCCTGTGTCCAACCTTTCAGACATTTCGCCATCTTTTTCTGAATCGGACATTTTGCGTGGCAGCTTCGCGTTTGCAGTTAGTTGTAGAACACCTGCTCGCTTCTGACGAATGACGATTTAATTTGACGAATAGTCTAACCAATGAGTGTTTGCGTTATATGATTCATCCAATTACACTCATTCTCACTAGGTGTGGATGGCGCACATGACGTGAAATACATAAACATTAAACTGAAGCCAAGAGTTAAAAAAAAAAAAAAAAAACTGAAGCCAAGAGTAACGAGGCTGTTTGTTTTGAAAATGTAAGGAATAGAAAGTACAGATACTTGTGTGAAAATGTAATGAGTAGAAGTAAGAAGTAGGCAGAAAAATAAGTAATGGAGTAAAGTACAGATACCTAAAAAGTGTACTTAAGTACAGTAACGAAGTATTTGTACTTCGTTACTTGACACCTCTGCTAAAATCACATGCCCTGACACCAAACTTCTACAGTAGTACAAATGTGGTCTGTACTCACAAAACGGTGCATTTAGAAGTTTGTACATAGTCCAGGAGTTTATTATTATCAACACAAGCCTGATAGCTTTTCTGCTGCTAAAGCTGCGTCGACGTCACTTCTGGGAGCTGGGAGCTTCAAAGTAAGATGAGGGTTGATCCAATGGCGATTTTAGGTAGTGGCCAAGGGTGGCCAGGGCCACCACTGAAATGTCATTGGTCACCCCGATGGCCACCCTAGATCTGATAGGTAATTGATCAAGTTCGTCCACACAACAAGAGAAACGCTGTCAGTCAATGGTGATGGCTGGCTGACGGATCAGTTTTACATTTTGAACTAACACAATAATGGTCGGACTGATGCTGCAGAGAGCTGATTTCTGATCAGTTTTTCGAGTGACCATGCAGGTCTGGGCGGCTATGGCTTATTTTATCGTTCAACATCTGGCAACCCTGCTCAGTAGAGCCAACGCGAGATGAACACTGCCTGTCACCTGCAGCTCCCGCGAAACAGGATCAGAGAGTCCGCATCCATTAACTGGATTTATCGGATTCATACAATAAGGTAGGTAATATAATGATTTATGTCGTAATTTGCTCTGAGTGTGCAGGGGAACTTTATTCAGCAAACTTTATGTAAGAGGAACAGCTAAAAGACGAGAGGAGGGCACATGTTTTAGCTAAAACCGCAGCCTGCAAACCAGTTAGTCAGTTTCTTTTTTGTTGTTGCTAACAGGATAAATTGAACATGAAACCGTTCAGGACAGGAGCAGCATACGTTTCTCGAAAGTTGGGTACTTTCATAAGTAGGATACAGACAGCAGTAGGCTAGCAGCTAATTTATCCTGCTGCATGTCAAAACTTAGCACATGAAGTGAATGTTTGAAGCCGGACTCTGAAGTTGTGGTGATTTTGACAGTGAGGAGCCTCTTGTCCGTGTCTTCAACCCATTTGAATAAGTAACAACTATAGTTTAAGTAAAGTTGGAGTGATTCATTGAAGTGAAGTCCAGATCACGGTCACCAGCCCCCTGTAACCCACAGCGCAGGTCTACTTCAGAGTGTGACTTCACCCACCCATAGCTAAACATGCGGTACATATTTGACCACAAATGTATATCGTAATCCTATTGTTCAAACGCAGCGAAATTAAATTGTCATTCACACAAAATCATGATACATTCATCAAAGTGTAATATGGTTTCGAAACGTTTATAATTCCTCATAGATAGAAGGCGCTGTACAAAATAAAAGTATTGTAACGACCCAGAATTAAGGTAAAAGCACACGGACTGGCTTGTTTCCTCCTCTCCCTGTCAATCACTGGACCGCAGGTCATGTCACTCAGGTGTGGGCTGGTGATTGGGGGAGAGGAATGGGCGTGGGCAGGTCTGGTGCTCTCCTGGGGTTGGTTGCGGAGCAGGACTGAGAGTCACCCGTGTTCTGTGATTGTACTGCTAGTGTAAAACTTAATAAAGAGCAGTTCGGCAACCGCAGGTCTCAGAGCCTCCGTGAAGTCACTATAGTATTATTATTTTCAAGCCAGTTCGGGTCTCATTCATGAAACGGATTTGCACAAGAAAATCTCCAGATAACCACTAGCTACGTTTTACCTCATGTCACGGTTAGCCACAAGATAGCTTTTCAAGCCAGTTCGGTAACTAGATAGCTGGCGCTACCTAACTGAAAAACGTTGATAACTAGCTAGCTACTGGCTAGCCTTTGACATATTGAGCTGAAACCAATTGAAGTTGTGGCATTTCATATCATTTTTGTTCTATAAACCGTTCTTAAAAAGTCTGCTAGTTGGCGTTGGCTAATATGCTAGTGGTGGCTAAGGCTAGCAGAATTTCCGTGTTTTTTGGAACCATACAGGAGTTTTTCAGCTCTTAAACTCATCAAAAATCAACTGCGTTCAACTACGTCAGAGAACAGACTCACAGGTTTAGCAATTCTCAGTTTGAGATTGAGTCTAAACGTGCAAAAAAATTAGATTTGGATGAGTTTGTTAAGAGATTTGCTGCACAGCAATCGTCACATTCAGCTTCTGTAAATTTGATACTGAATAGCAATCAGTTGATATAGATATTTTGTTATTGTTAATGGGGGGAAAACATTTCTGCTGCTACAATAATCCCAAGGGAAACACTGTTTTAATATACTAAAAAGTGGAATGCTCATGTATGTAGACCAAATATTGAATTTATCACACTTGGGTGTTGAAAAAAAACTGTTGTATATGGGCTCATATAAAGTACAAAGTACGATGGGCTTCCTAAAAAAATTGCCACCCTACAATATATGCCTGCCACCCCTCTACCACCCCATGTATAAATCTCTAGAATCGCCACTGGGTTGATCTACTACTGTAGACAACAAAGCAAGGCTGCTCAATTTCTCCATTATTATAAAATAAATTCACAACTCTACAACATAAAAATTCATGTAGAATATAGCATATAGGCCTACTTTGTTGTCAATTTAAGTAGCTTAGAGCGCAAGTTTACTTTTATTTTACTTTTTTTTCTTCTTCCTCGTCGAATTTCTGTCGTCATCTGGTATAAGTAATACAATTGGCTATGAATCGCGCGCAAAGCAGCATGGGAAGAACCTGACGTCATTTGATAGACATTCGTAGCGCCCAATAAACGGCTCTAGGCATTCGTAAACCACGCCTCAAATACGAGAAAATTCACACCTAGTTCCCAGACCACCATCTCATCGAGATTATGGACGCGTCAGCCAGGCTAACATACCGAGCCAATTAAAAAACGATTCCCTGGAAACCGACAGATTGCCCCAAAACTTCTCTTCAGTCCAATCTCCTATCCTGAGTATGCATAAGGCAACTGTGGAGAGAAAAGACTTCCTTTTAACAGGAGGAAACCTCTGGCAGAACCAGACTCAGGAAGTCTGGTTCTGCTGGGGTCAGCTGGGGTTTGAGAAGACAGAAAACAAGGGACAACAAACACCATAACACCATTCAAAGGATATCTGTTGGAACAGGGAAACACAAGTTAATGACAACAATAATTCCAAATGTATGTAATGTCATAGAAGAAATGAAACAGGGGAAAAAGAGAGCAAAGTGAGGAAAGGTGTGACATAAGATGCCCCCCAGCAGTGAAGGCCTATAGCAGCTTAACTATGGGATGTTTCATGGTCACCTGAACTATCCCTAACTGTAAGCTTTATCAAAAAGTAAAGTTTTAAGCCTGGTCTTAAAAGTGGAAAGGGTGTCTGCTTCCCGGACATTTACTGGCAGCATATTCCACAAGAGAGGGGCCTGATAACTGAAGGCTCTGCCTCCCATTCTACTTTTAGAAACTCTGGGAACCTCAAGTAAACCTGCAGTTTGGGAACGAAGTGCTCTGTTAGGAAAATATCTTACAATGAGATCTTTAAGATATGATGGAGCTCGGTCATTAAGAGCTTTATATGTGAGGAGAAGAATCTTAAATTCTATTCTGAATTTAACAGGGATCCAATGAAGAGAAGCTAAAACTGGAGAAATATGATCTCTCCTGTTAGTTCTCATCAGAACTCTGGCTGCAGCATTTTGGATCAGTTGAAGGCTTTTCAGAGAATATGTGGGACAGCCCAATAATAAAGAATTACAGTAGTCCAATCTTGAAGTAACAAATGCATGGACTAGTTTTTCTGCATCACTCTGAGACAAGATGTTCCTGATTTTAACAATATTACGAAGGTGAAAGAAGGCAGTCCTAGAAACCTGTTTTATATGCGAGTCAAATGCAGCACAGAGATCCAACAGGACAAGCACAGACACAAGTCCTCTATCAGAGGCTAAGAGGACATTATTGGTAACTTTCACAGTGCTGTTTTTTTTTAACAAAGTTGAGCTGCAACAATTTTTCCAAGAACTTTAGACATAAAAGGGAGATTGCATATAGGTCTATAATTAGCTAACACTTCTGTATCAAGAGTAGGTTTTTTAAGTAAAGGTTTAATTACAGCAACCTCAAAAGTCTGAGGTACATATCCTGTCAACAAGGACACATTGATCAAATCCAATATGGAAGTGTCAATTAAGGGGAAAACCTCATTGAACAGTCTGGTTGGGAGTTGGTCTAAAATACAAGTTGATGGTTTGGAAGAAGCTATTGCTGTTGTTAGTTGTCACGCCCAGAGTTTTGCAGGACACAGGAGCAGGTGATGTTAATCCAAAGCTTTTATTTTGGAGGAACAAGGTTGTCCAAACTCTCCAAGAGAGAACAAAAAGGACTATATATAAGTTATCAATAATTACATATACTTCTCCCAAAATGAGAGAAGTATATCTATGAAAAGTTATAGAAATAATAATCACTCCACTGAGGAGGAAAAACAAAGGCTTTGAAACTTTATACTTTAAACTAATAATCACTCCTGCTACGGAGGAAAAAAAAAAACCTCTCCTGTAGAAATAGGAGGCACTAGGATATGAAACTTTACTTAGAAAAGAAAAATCACTCCACTCGGAGGAAAAAGCAAAAATGCTATTAAACTTAAACTGCTCTTAACAAGGCTGTAAATACAAAAGTTATCCAAAAACAAAAACTCTCTTAGCGAGATCAGAAACGTGGCATAGGACATGGACTTAGGTTTAGAAAGAAGGCAAGCGTGAGGTACGTTGGCTGCAACAACAACGACACACTGGCACAAGACAAGGGGAGACGTCAACTCTTATACACACAGGGTTAACGGGGAACAGGTGGAATCACTCATGCCACAATCAGACTGGAACACAAGAGGAAGGGCAAGTGACCTGAAACGAGAGGGAAGTTAATCTTTCAAAATAAAACAGGAAGTGACGAGACATGACAAAAAACCCACTTGGCCTCACCGCGGTGTGACATTAGTTCAGAGAGATCAACTGGACAGAAGCCGTCTAAATACAAATCAGGTTCTAAAGATACTTCTAAAGCTGCTGTACTTGATGATACATCACTGATAATAGTGGGCTCCATAAATCTTCTCTCTGAAACAATTTTACTGGTAAAGAAGCTAAGAGAGTTAAAGGAATACATGGCTCAACAGAGCTTGGACAGATGACATTTGTTGTTATTTGACATAATATCAATAAAACGGAATTGAATTGAAATGAGCAAACTCGAATTTAATTTAATTTAAACAAGTTGAAATGAGCAATAGATGCAAAACTAACAGTCTCAAAGAGCTTCAAGACTTGTGCAGGAAAAATTGGTGAAAATTCCTCAAACAACTTATTTATACTTAGCTGATTATTTCTGTAATTAGTAGCAAAAGTGGCCCCCTTAACCACCCCAACTCCAGGTATGGCAGTACAATTGACAAAAAGTGTTTTTACCGAAAACTAAATGAGATCACGTTTCAGGGAAAATGCAAATCCACTGGAGTCTGGACCACAAATTAAACTATCCCATGAGTGAATAACAGCTGAGCACATATAACCAACTAGATTAAATATAACTTCACATAGTATGCAAGCGTACACTCGAGCCAAGCACCAGCAACCAATGATCACAAGTCAATGGATTCTTTACTAAATACTGAAATTAGATTTTATTTACAAATGGTTATTACATAGAGTTAAGGTAAAAGCGCATGTGGAATTTTTCCCAAATAAACTTTAACACAGCGTATAAAACAGTAGATGTGGCAATCAGAATGAAAGCAGTTTGCACCAAGGCCCCCCCAAAAACTGGATTTGCTAACCATTTAATGATAGCCATACTTAAAAGCTGATGGCAATGGGCTAACTTAGACAAACTTTTTAAAAAAGAAAAATCTCCAAAAACCTTCCAAATGGCGAACAGTCTCAAAAGAAAAGCTTTGGCACTACAGTTGATTGTGTTCATCAGGAATACTGTGCAGAGCAGGTTGAGTTGAAATGCTTTACAAAAACCTTGAATTGACCAAATCAAGCTTGGTGTAGGATTTCTTGTGGCGATTAACTTAAACTTTTAAATTAAAAGTAGATTTTTGAAAAGTGTACAGCAAAAAAAAATTGCAACAATGTCCCCCTGAGTGTGTGGGGTTACCGCTCAATTTATCCATTTACTTGAACTACTGTCCTTGTCCTTGCATGGGGGTCAAAACAAGTTATCTCACCAAGTATATCTGACACCTTGATGCTGTGGATGGTATCAGGAAAAGTTTAAGATGTTCTACTGCTTCTGACTTTCTCAGTCGATGATCATCACATGTATGAGTGCAGCCGAATTCACAGAACAAACATATCTGAATTGTCATGATCATGTTTGGCTGTTGTTGTCTTTTGGTTTCTGGGTCTTAGGCCGGGCTGAGCAGGTCTCCTGGGAGTCTTTGGCGGAGACTGGATTGTTCCAGCCACCCCACTTGCTCCTCATCTGCCCTCATTAGGACACTCTTATAGGAGCTGCAGGAGAAACCAGTCTTCGCCAGATTGTTCTCACTTTATAGTGGTAATTCGGCCGACTCCAGTGCTTAATTTAGAGTTTTTTCCCCCCTCCCTGCCAAAACCTTACCTGAACTTGTCTTTTCCTTGTCTTTGTTCGCCTCCCTTGTTCATCCTCTGTGTTCTGGTTCCAGCTGCACCTGTTCCACCCTCCATGCTTGGATTCCCTATCTGCCTATTTTTTTTCACCGTTCCAAGGTTGGAGTCCCTTTTCAGCCTGTGTCATCACCCTGCCTGCTCGTCCCACCGTCTACTCTGAGCCAAGCAACCACAACCAGCACCCTCCCCTTCAACTTTGATCGCTCCTGGACTAAAATTAAGGACGAGAATTCCCTTTTTTAAGCATTCTATAGGCCGTGAAGAAATCTGTAATCTTCTCCCTCTTCCTGCAGTGTTCCCAGTATCCCTGGATTCAGCCCTCATCTTTCACAAACTTTTTTTTGTTAATAAACTCTTTTACTTGGATTTCTTTCATCTGCTTTTGAGTTCCATGTTTTCAAACGGCAAGGCTCTAACCGTGACATAAATTACAAGAATGAAAATTGTTTTAGAGCAGACTGGTAGTCAAATGATTTAAGTTACCGCAAGTTGACACATAGTCATAATGGGCTGATTTTCAGTCTTAATTTCTGAAGCATTAAGCTGCCTGACAAAGAAAAAATAGAAAATATGTGAATGAATGCATTATTTAGATGTGTTAGTCATGTTATGAGAAGCTCGATTTCAGTGAGACTGGCACATGCATTTAAAAAGTTTTGTTTGGACTAACAAAATACTTATGTCATTATTGGGGCCTGCCATAGCATTGCATAGGAGAGCACTGCATAGCATTGCCTCCATGCAAATGCATGGGAAGGCACCTATTACTATTCCGTTGGCAAAAGTCTATGGGATTTAACATTGAAAACGTGTCTCTTTATTTATAGGTAGGTAGGCTATATTTATTCTTCTGTCCACATTAATGTGGGCCCGCATCATGCACATCCCAACAATATATATATCAAAACGACTGTCTCGATGAGTTTTCGCGGGCTATTACTTTTATTGAAGATTGGAGTTACCATGGCGACGTAATAAGCAAAAAACAGCTCCCCAAAGCCCCCCTAGGAATAAACAGGGGGATGACCTGGAAAAATCATTAAAAACCCAAAATTTTGAGCAGTTACTGTGTCATCATGCATTAACCTAGAAACGCCATTCAAATGTCAGTTTGTAGATACGTCCATGCTGTGTTCAGAAGTGAAGACCTGCTACGGATTTCCCACAGCATGCCTCCAAGCGACCCAAAGTTTTGGCCAAAATCTGCAAAATTTGAATTTTTAGAGCACAACTGCCATTTCATTAGTGTGGGAAGAGCAAGAGTTCTGACCTCAGATTCATTTTCGAATCGCCCTCACGCCTACAAATATCGCTCCAATGCCATTATGTACTGTCATAATATAGGCACGCATGTTGGGATTCATAAAATGTTTTCATATTTCATCTAGGGCTGACCGTTTGCTCTCAGAGCCCCTCAGAGCAAAGTGATGTCGGGGCTCAAAGACCTCAAATCCCCGTTTTAATTCATCCAATTCTCAGAATCTCAGCAGCTCCTGCAGCCCTTCTTTCTCTCATCCGTGCTTTCACTGTGAATGTGCTACAGATCTGAAACGTGGGAATATTGAAGTCCAAAGGCGTCCCTCGCTCATTCTGCCAGAATCTTTTCCGTAGCTCTTATGGTTTCCGAATGGGAAGCATCTGTTCGTAGAGGTTTTTTGGCTCTGAGAAGCCTGAGTCTCATATAATTAGTGTAGCAGCAGTTTAACTGTCAGTTAATTGAGGGAGATTAATTACCATAGAAACAAGGCTATTAGTGGCCCAGCCAGTCCTTTGCCGATTTAAAGGGACAGTTCGCCGCTTTAAAGGGACAGTTCACCGCTTTAAAGGGACAGTTCCCCGCTTTAAAGGGACAGTTCGCCTCTTTAAAGGGACAGTTCGCCGCTTTAAATTTTTTAATTTAAACGGCTTTGATGCCATTTAGGCTTGAATGCTTCTTCTTTAGGCCTTGCAAACCATTCCTGAGCAGCCGTGATTGGTTGAGCGATACGCACACTTTGGCAGGCCCCTTCTAAATTTCTTCAGAAATTTTCTAGTTACTTATTATACTGCTGCTATTGTGAGCAACATGCTATCTGGCTGGTCCTCTGCTCTTTTGCTCTTTGTTTTCCAGTTTAAAGTTCCACTGAAAAGCCTTCACGTAGTTTACTATTCATTGCCCCATAGCATTAAATTAATCTTGCTTTATATTTCCCTCAATAATTTCTCTGCATTTATCGCTGTCCAGAGTGCCCACTAATCACACATTCCATGATCTTCCAAGCAACACAGAGTAAGAAAAATTCTGATAGGATGATAAATGACTGACATCTTTCACTTGGCCCTTCACATTTTCAAGGGGTTATTACTTCTGAAATATCTGGTTTAATAAAAAAAGGAATTTACTAGGTAATTTAACAACTGAAGATTTTGGGAAGCTTAAGAGAAAATGACCAGCATTAAACTCTCGTCTCAGAATACAAAAAGCAGGCATGACAGCTAAGAGAAGTCAAATTTGTTCTAAGTTACTTGGTCTTATGACACATTGTGTTGGCTGATTAAACGCACAGTTTCCTGGTGGATTCCTTTATAGGATTTAACTTGATTTTTTTTCTCTTGAAATAACAAAGAGATGGATTAAAATCATGCCTCATTTTAAAATAAACTGTCTGGTGGTGTTTTGACAATTTATAATCCTTTAATCTCAGTGATGAGTTACCAAAAGACCCCTTCTGAAAGACCAGTAAAAGGCAAGAATTACTGTGATTTTTTTTTTTCCTCTCCCATGGTTTGTGCCTACTGTTCTTAATGTTTCTTAGCTGCACTTACTTACCAGACCAACCTGTCTAGTGACTTATGAATTGTTGATTCTTTACAGGTTTTTTTTTCTCTTTCCTTTCCTCTCACTTTAGCAGGAAGAAACAGGAGGTTCTTGTTATTAAAGGTTTCCAACTTGTGAAAGGGGACTTTTCTGGCTTCACTCACTGGATAACTTTGTTGTGATTTGGTGCAGTATAAATAAAACTGTATGAAACTAGATTGAACAGAATTTGTGACACAGCTACAATAAATCAGAGCTCCTGACTTGCCCTCCTCACCCCAACCCCCAGTCTATCTCAGCCAAGTTCAAAAAGAGAGCAGAGGAATGAAATCTGAGCACTTCTGACACATAACCCATCCCCATCCATGGTCTGTCACTGCCTTTCCACTCCTATTCTCATTAGGATAATGTGATTTTACAAAGTGGCAGTAAGGAAGGGAGATGAGGCGACAAACCGGACTGGCTGCTTGACGTCTCTCTGCATCGTGACTATTCATCCTGGCGCAGGATCCCTGATTGGCGGTCCCGCTGAGTCGTGAGGAAACATGTCTGTTCCGAAAAACTTCTCTGGCAGAGATAATGACACACACACACATACACACACGTAAAAGCAAGCAGAGGACAGGATTGAAGAAAAAAATGTCAACATGTCAGTAACAGCTGCTTTGAAATGCATCTATGCATTCTAAAGATGCTGAAGATGCTTCATTACGAAGGCGCTCCAATGCATTTAGGCCGCAAAGCAAACCTTAAGCAATCTGCCGATCTGCTGGGCAATCATTGCACTTAATAGAATGAAATAGAATAGAAAAAAACTTTATTCAATAATATAAGATATTTAAAATAATGTGTAGCCAATTTTATGTATTATATTGTTGAACCAGTCTAGACTTGCTTATATCTATGTTTACATTTTTCATTCATGTCTTAAGTGACATACATTAAATGTTAAACTGCATTATTATTCATTCTCAACTACAGCCATCTTGTGTTTTACCTTAGGAGACTGAGAATTAAAAAATATATTTTTTAAAACATATTGGCAGCTCAGAACTTTAAAAAGTTGCAGTGTGTGACTTAGGAAAGGGTAGCTCACATTTTGCCATCCAAAATATATAATATCCCCTTTGACGAGAATATATAAGAAATTTTCGGTTATTAGTAGTAATTATAGGGTGAATCCACTGAGAGCCAAAGTAAGACGACTGTGTCAATCTCCTCAACCATAGCATAAAACTAGAAACTGTCAGCTGAATTTGTATTAGGTGTCTTCCTTCTCCCTTTAACCCAAAAGCAGTTTCACACACTTTTAATTATAACAGACAGCACTGAGAACACACAGCCTTGACAGCAGCATCCACAAATTGACAAAAACAATACAGAAAAGATATCCTAATACAGTTTGTCTATGTCCACCATTCTCTAGGGTGCTGTTTATGTGTTGTACATCGGTAAATTGATGCAGTCTGTCAGTGCTGCAGCCATGTAACAAAGAAACATGCACATGCACATGAAGCCAAGTACATGGACATAATTCAAAATATGTCTCCAACTAAAGTTGACAGCCAATGTTCAAATCACTCCAATCAATTGTTTCCTCAGTCCTCTGTGGACTCATAGTGTCCTCTCCCTTCTTTTACTGCTAACTGTAGCTGTCACAAGCTTTTTATTTTACACTAATAAATATACATATACAAAAACACACATGTATATATATACACATACATTATATTGCCAAGAGTATTCACTCACCAATCCAAATACTTAAATTCAGGTGTCCCAATCACATTTCAAGCACCTAGGCATGAAGACTGCTTTTACAAACATTTGAGAAAAAATGGGTAGCTCTCAGGAGCTGTGAATTCCAGTGTGGTACCGTGATAGGATACCACTTGTGAAACAAGTCCAGTTGTGAAATTTTCTTGTTATATTCCACAGTCAACTGTCAATGGTATTACAACAAAGTGGAAGCGTTTGGGAATGACACCAGCTCAGCCACGAAGTGGTAGGCCACGTAAAATAAAGGAGCAGGGTCAGCAGATTAGCTCAAGAACAGTGCGTTGAGAGCTTCATGGCATGGGTTTCCATGGTCACGCAGCTGCATGCAAGCCATATGAGTTTATGTTTATACATTTGAAGACACTTTTATCCAACACTGGTAGGCAGTTAGTGTAAGTAAGTCTTGCCTAAGGACCCCTACTGGAAGTAGTACCTTTCATGCAGGGGATTTGAACCCCTTGTATCCCATTTGTATCCCACATGAAAGGTGGCAATCTTACCACTACACTATGCAATTCCATACATCACCAGGTGCAAAGCGTCGAATGCAGTGGTGTAAAGCATGCTGCAACTGGACTCTAGAGCAGTGGAGACCATTCCCTGGAGTGACAAATCACGCTTCTCCATCTGGAAGTCTGATGGACGAGTCTGGGTTTGGCGGTTGCCAGGAGAACGGTACTTGTCTGACTGCATTGTACTGCAGTGTAAAGTTTGGTGGAGAGGGTATTATGGTGCGGGGTTGTTTATCAGAAGCTGGGCTTGGCCCCTTAGTTCCAATGAAAATAACTGAATGCTTCAGCACACCAAGAGATTTTGGACAATTTTATGCTCCAAACTGTTTGGGGATGGTCCCTTCCTGTTCCAACTGCGCACCAGTACACAAAGCAAGGTCCATAAAGATATGGATGAGCGAGTTTGGTGTGTAAGAACTTGACTTACATGCACAGAGTCCTTACCTCAACCCAATAGAACACCTTTGGGAAAAATTAGAGCGGAGACTGTGAGCCAGGCCTTCTCATCCAAAATCAGTGTCTGACCTCACAAATGCGCCAATGGAAGAATGGTCAAAAATTCCCATAAACACGTTCCTAAACCTTGTAGAAAGCTTTCCCAGAAGAGTTGAAGCTGTTATAGCTGCAAACGGTTGGCTGACGCCATGTTAAACCCAATGTCTTAAGAATGGGATGTCACTTCAGTTCATATGCGTGTAAAGGCAGATCACCAAATACTTTTATATAATAATATATAATATAATAATATAATGTATTAATAATGATAATGATAAAACATAATATAATGTATTATCTTCTTAATATATACATATATATCACACACACAGAGTACATACAGTCTTCCATTTTATAAACAGCAATGTAAGAGGTGGTGCCGGGGTTGGAGCTTCACTTTGTTAATAGTCAGATGACAGCTTAACAGCTTGTGCAACCATAATTAACATTGCTTGAAATAAACATGACGGTTTGTAGAGAGTGTGTGTGATGGGGGTTGAAGCGGGAAACAAAGGAAAAGGGGTGGTTGGAAAAAGAAGGGCAGGAAAACAATGTGGCAGTGTTAAAAAGTTGAACAGAATCAAATAAATAATTCAGACAAAATGCCTCATCCGTCGCTTGCCATCTCAGGTGCGTGGCCCACCTGACTAGAGCAGATTTCTTCTGCCTTCCTTTATTTCCCTCTCTTTCTGTATCTGAATTATTCACATTGCCAAAGAGGAAAACAGTGACTTATAAAAGCCATTATTATGTTTGATAATGACTAATACATGTCTAGAGCAGTGATTGTGGGTGGACAGGGGTTGTGTTTGTCAAGGCAGACATACCTTTCAGGCTGAGGCAAAGACATGGATGGATGCTAGAAATGACCTTTATATCTCAATGTACAGTAGTTAGTTCCAGTCTATGCATATTCATCAGCTGCCCTAACTTTTCACATCTGCTGTATTGCTACAATTTAATAATGTGTTTTATATCAAGTTATATGGAAAATACTGGAAAATCCAAATACTGGAAAAATAATGGACATTTTGGGAGGGTCATTTTTATCTGCCGTTTAAATTCGAGAGAGACCGGCAAGAGCGCATATGTACGAAAAGAAGAAGGAAAGTGAGCTTATTTTAAGTGTAGCGCTACACTGACCGCTCGGTGAGTTTCTGATTTTTAGTATCCATAGAAAGTACATGCATGCTTTCTTGTGTTCTTCGTCAATATAGATGCCGTTTTAGTAGTCGTTATAGAAGTCATTAATGACGCAAATTACCGAATGTTACATGTCGGTTTGGGTTGTCGTTTTGAAGCTAAGTTAGATGACTTCAAAGTTTACTTTCACCAATGGTGGTTAGCATCAACACCTAAGGATTGTTAACTTTTTAGTGCATAACGTAAAGTAAATGTTCGCATATTTGTTTGTATGTAATGTTATGAAATTTTTTTGTAAACTCTACGTGCATTAGAGAGAGAGAGAGAATGAGTTGCGTCTGTGGGGCAATAAAAATCTTCAGGTGCTCATCGGTATCCAAAGTAGCATACTTGAGGTAAAAAGAGAAGGGGTCCGAGGCACTCTGAAGTCCTTTAAAAGTCCTTTATTAAATCATGGACATCCAAACAAGCCGACGCGTTTCGGTCGCGTGCGACCTTCTTCAGGGCTAATTAAAAGTAAGGCATACAGGTGTGTTTTTTAAAGTCACAGAGACATGTAAATCACATGACAGAAACTACACCATTTGACATACAATAACACAAAATGACACAATGAAGTACAACTAGAGAACTACACTCACTATCCATTTAAGACGATGTGTAGTTAAGACAGTAGAAATGTACAAAGCACCACCAATCAACATTAACACAGTAGAGCTTGGGACATATGCACAGTCAGACAACTCATGGGAATTCCTACGGATCTTGACTCATCACATCACATAGGACCAACAAGGAGCAAAATAAGATTACATTATAGTATACAGTAGTGTGTGTGTGTGTCATAGAAAAACAGAAAAGTCCAGTTCCTCGTTGAGTCCAGGAAATGTCACCGCCTGTAAAGTGTCAATCCAGAAGGATTCTCTCTGGGCCAATGTCCTAGGAGATTAAAGGACAGGTGAGAGGGGTTGCAGTGTATGGAGGACTGAAAATGTTTGGCAATGGGGTAGTTTAAGTTCTTTGTTTTTATCGCATACTTATGTTCCCCAAACCTGTCCTTTAATCTCCTAGGACATTGGCCCAGAGAGAATCCTTCTGGATTGACACTTTACAGGCGGTGACATTTCCTGGACTCAACGAGGAACTGGACTTTTCTGTTTTTCTATGACACACACACACACTACTGTATACTATAATGTAATCTTATTTTGCTCCTTGTTGGTCCTATGTGATGTGATGAGTCAAGATCCGTAGGAATTCCCATGAGTTGTCTGACTGTGCATATGTCCCAAGCTCTACTGTGTTAATGTTGATTGGTGGTGCTTTGTACATTTCTACTGTCTTAACTACACATCGTCTTAAATGGATAGTGAGTGTAGTTCTCTAGTTGTACTTCATTGTGTCATTTTGTGTTATTGTATGTCAAATGGTGTAGTTTCTGTCATGTGATTTACATGTCTCTGTGACTTTAAAAAACACACCTGTATGCCTTACTTTTAATTAGCCCTGAAGAAGGTCGCACGCGACCGAAACGCGTCGGCTTGTTTGGATGTCCATGATTTAATAAAGGACTTTTAAAGGACTTCAGAGTGCCTCGGACCCCTTCTCTTTTTACCTCTACGTGCATTAGTTGGGAATGGTCACAAAGTTACAAACAAAAAATTAGCTTGGTCAAGGGACCAGCCCAGCAGGAGTTACAGGTTGGTTGCAGGTTGGGCCCAGACATACACTACTTGGCTTCAAGTTTTCTATATGTTATGTCAGGATGTATTTTCTTCATCATAACATAACGTATTAAATTACTTAGATTAAAGATATACGTGCACACACACACACACACACACACACACACACACACACACACACACAAATGTGTATCCTTATGTATGTTCATGTGACTTGTTTGTCATTGTCTAACATAAACATTTTCTTGACTTGCTCTTAGATAAGAAGATCTGCCGCTGCAATTTGACTTGCAGGAATGGGGGACATTATCATTGTCCCATCTGTGACACAACTGTCATTAGAAGGACAGACATGGAAGCGCATGTAAAGTCTTGTTCCAAACATCCACCTCGGCTGCTGCCCAGTCCAATCCGAGTCAGGATTCATCCTTCCTCTCCCTGCAACCAAGTTCATCTGCATCCCATCTCCAGACCTTCTCGTGCAACAATCGATTCAAACATCTTCTATCATCCACTCCTCAGCAGACACACAATTGTCATCGTCATCTCCTTTGATTTCCTCTTCTGTTGAAACTAAAAAAAGTTGAATATCCCCTCTGTTCACTAACTTGCCATCTGAAAAACTTGGCCAAACATATGCAGAGGAAGCACCCCAAAAAAAATCAAATGATGTAACTCAAACCAACCATTTAAAGAGTGTCTGTTTGGATGCCAAAAATGCTTTGCACTATTACAGTCGCCTTTGGGAGGATATTTGTAACGTACAATTCCTCATCAAACACATGGCATTGCCCTTGTGCCAAACCAAGGATGTCATGTGTCCACAAAAACATTAGCTAATGGCATTTATTTCAAACGAACCGGGATGTGTTCAGAACAGAAGAAACCATCTGGAGCGATCCTGGAGCCATTCATATTCATATTTCACAACATTGATGACATGTTGAGATTTTGTGAAGAAGTAGTAGACAATTGTGAATGTCTCACTGAGTAAAGGTCTACAGAACATTTGATCATGTTGTGACTTGGTGTGTTTTTTATGTTTTCTCATTGATCACTTAATAATTTGACTTGGATTATAATGTAGATATCAAGAGTTAGGGTAGAATTTAGTGGTACTAAGGTCTTCCAGCAGCACATCAACATAATTAGCATAGACATAGAAAATTTATGAAATTTATGGTGGTTAAGAATAAATTTATGGAAAAATACAACAGAAAAACTAATTGAAACAAACATTTAGAAAAAGAGCAGTGTAATAAAGTCAAAATTAAATGATAAACGGCAGTGATACAATAAAATGTATAGGCCTATGGCATCTTATGAGATGTTGGCTTCTGAATATGAGTAATAGCTTAAGAGAAAATGTGTGCACTGACCAAACAAAAGTTTACAGTACAAATAAAAACAATTTATTTGTGTTATTTGTATTCTTTTGTGAGGAAAACGATTCAACCGGAAGTGCATTCGCGATTTTGTTTTGAAATGTATCCCTTGCATTTCCGGGCCTTACAGTTGAGGTCTGCAGTTTTATTTTGAAATGTATGCCGTGCAATTCCGGGCCTGACAGTGGAGGTAGGGACCTGACAGTAGAGGTCTGCAGCCAGGACTTCTTGCACTACTTTGATGCCTTAGATCAGTGTTCAAATGAATGGGTCGTCCTCAGCCTTCTGGAGAGCTTTAAGACCTGACCCATTTATTTGAATCAGGTGTGCTGGAGCAGGGAAACATGGAAAACATGCAGGGCAGTGTGCTGTGAGGACCAGGGTTGGGAAACACTGCCTTAGATAACCCACAGCTTTACTAAAGTACAAAAAAAACTACTTTGTAATTTGTATCATTGAAGCTACATGTCTTGCAGCTTCAGCTGTTCAGAGGATGTCAGTAGCCTTCAGAGTGTGTCATCTGTTGGGAGAAGCTGGAAAATGCTACTATGATGTCAGGCACATGAAATGTGCTATACAAATAAATTTGATTTGATTTGATTTGAGGCAAGCTGAAGAGGTAGCCACTTTTGGAAAGCAGAGTTTTGCAACAGACTTTGATATACGAGACGGGCTTTTGGTCTTATTGGACTCTGGTTTACTGTAATTCTTTATTATTGGGCTGTCCCCAAAATTCTCTGAAAAGCCCCAAGCTGATGCAAAATGCTGCAGCCAGAGTTCTGATGAGAACTTACAGGAGAGATCACATTTCTCCAGTTTTAGCTTCTCTTCATTGGCTCCCTGTTAAATTCAGAATAGAATTTAAGATTCTTCTCACATTTAAAGCTCCTAATGACCGAGCTCCATCATATCTTAAATATCTCATTATAAGATATTTTCCTAACAGAGCACTTCGTTCCCAAACTGCAGGTTTACTTGTAGTTACCAGAGTTTCTAAAAGTAAAATGAGAGGCAGAGCCTTCAGTTATCAGGCCCCTCTCTTGTGGAATAAGATGCCAGTAAATGTCTGGGAAGCAGACACCCTTTCCACTGACTAGGCTTAAAACTTTCCTATTTGATGAAGCTTATTGTTAGGGATGGCTCAGGTGATCCTGAAACATCCCATAGTTAAGCTGCTATAGGCCTAGACTGCAGGGGGAATTGGCTCTGTATGAATGAATTGGATTATTTTGAAAGTAATTAATTGGATTTCATTGGATTATGATTACAATGAATTAAACTCCAATTGGCTTGAATTGGGCTATATCATTTAAGTGCCTTGAGATGACATTTGTTGTAATTTAGCGCTATATAAATAAAACTGAATTGAATTTAATTGAATTGGTCAAAATACCTGTTGGTTTAAGCACGATGGCCGTTGTCTTCTCCTATTTGAAATAGCCGTGCTGCAGCACTCTGTCGAGTGGTTGAGTGGTACACAACATTCAATGTAGCGACAAGAGTGGGGAAAGGACTGTTGCTGTATTGAAAACACACCTTATTCACACAGGTGCAGGTTTTCTGATTTGTAGAACGTAATTGTTTAACTAGAAAGCATTCAGTTAACAAAGTTATATTGTAATGTTAATTTTACCGCTTTCCCCCCCTTGAGCCGCCGGATGGTGGACCAGAAACTCTTCGAGGCCGTCCGGAAATCATTCTCCATGGCCTCCCCGAAATCCTCCCAAGCCCGAATTTTTGCCTCAGCAACCGCCGAGGCTGCGTTCCGCTTGGCCTGTCGGTACCCATCAGCTGCTTCCAGAGTCTCACTGGCCAAAATGAGGGATGAGAATCAGCACCTCCAAATCCGAGACCATGGTCCATGGTGGAATGCCCTCTCCGGGTTGGGAATGAGACCCTTCCCCAAGTGGAGGAGATCAAGTATCTCGGGGTCTTGTTCACGAGTGGGGGACGAATGGAGCGGGAGATTGACAGGCGGATTGGTGCGGCGTCCGCAGTGATGCGGGCTCTGCACCGGCCCGTCGTGGTGAAGAAGGAGCTGAGCCAGAAGGCGAAGCTCTCGATTTACTGGTCAATCTATGTTCCTACCCTCACCTATGGTCACGAGCTGTGGGTAGTGACCGAAAGAATGAGATTGCGAATACAAGCAGCCGAAAAGAGTTTCCTAGGGTGAGATAGTGTGAGAAGCTCGGTCATCCGGGAGCGGCTCGGAGTAGAAGCGCTGCTCCTCTGCATCGAGAGGAGTCAGATGAGGTGGCTTGGGCATCTGGTTAGGATGCCTCCTGGACGCCTCCCTGGTGAGGTGTTCCGGGCCCGTCCCACTGGGAGGAGGCCCCGGGGAAGACCCAGGACACGTTGGAGAGACTATGTTTCTCGGCTGGCCTGGGAACGCCTCGGGGTCCCCCCAGAAGAGCTGGAGGAAGTGGCCGGGGACAGGGACGTCTGGGGTTCTCTGCTTAAGCTGCTGCCCCCGCGACCCGATCCCCGGGGAAGCGGGAGATGATGGATGGATGGATGGATGGATGGATGGATGGTTGGATGGATGTTAATTTTATTCTTTCAAAAAGTAAAGCAAAAACTTCTTAGAAGCTGGTGGACGTCAGCTACCTGAGCCATTAGTGTTAGTGTTAGTTACAGCTAAATTAAAAATAAATAAAAAGATAAACCATAAGGCAGTCCAGCATTGAATTGGACCAATTTGTTAAAACAGAATGCCAGGGTTATGTTTTTGGGAAGTTTTACACTTGATGGTGACTTTAGACACCCTAAGATATGCTCTTAAGAACAGAAACAAACAAAACAGAACAAAAGGGATTTTTCCATAATATTTCCCCTTTAAAGCTATGCAAAGCAAAGCAGAAGAGACCTCACACAATAGTTAGCTTGTAAAAGACAATGTAGATCGAATGATTCAAGAGTTCAGACAGAGCAAATAAAAAGTGCATTCATCTCACAATTTAAATCAAAAGAAGGTGCCATGTCAAATGATAAAGACAAACATTTGAGACAGAAGCTGCAAATTTACAGAAATCGGGATAATTGAAAATCAACCCATTCTAAAAGCAAAACATGAAATAATCACTTTACAGTGTGTCTGTGTACAATGTGTCAGTCTGTGTTTTTTTTTCGATTCTTTTTTTCTATGTCACACTATACGAAAGACATAAGAAATATGTGCCTTTGAACATATTACATGTAACTTTCACAAATGTCCATAAAAATGTCTAGACTATCTGGGTGAAGACTCTATTAAAGAGGGTTTTCTCTTTAAATAACAAAATATTTCATTTGCATTTGTGAAAAAAACAACAGCAAAACTGCTAAAAAAAGAGCTGCTTTGTACATATTTCCCTCATTAATGGTAGCTGTAAAAGACACCAGGCCCACCCACAACCCTGAATTGGATAAAGAAGGTATAGAAAATTGATGGATGGATGTATTTATTAAACCATTTTATATTAAAGAGGCACTGCTAGACTTCTTATCAAACTCACCAACTTAACATGGTTAATGGGTTACACATACAAGTCTTGTTCTGATGACGCCCTAACAAGCAACATAATACACACTATCTTTAACATGCATGTCTTAAGTTTTCTTTGCCTTATTAGTTAAAGAAAAACAGTAACAAATTATGTACAGATGTACAAATGTTCAATCTGAGACAAAGAAAGAAAGAAAAAAGAAAGAGGTCAGACATGGATGCAAAAGCCTTTAACATTTAAATAAACTAATTAATCAAAATCTTTTTCTACAAGAATAAACACTAATTTTCCTGATGGTGACCCTGACAAATAGCTGCACCAGGCTGGTCAGTGAAGAGTTACACTGTGACATCCACACAAAATGGTAATCTGAGAAATGCCAGACTACTCAGCCAACCAGCTTGTTGGTGAGAATACACCCTCTTCATACTACTCCCTCTCTTTCTTTCAACATTGCTCCATGGGGCTAATAAACGGCTGGTGTCAAAAGCATTGTCAGTCCATTCTTTGTTTGTTTGGGTTCATCTGGTCTGGTTGTGTAGTAAGGAGGTGTGAAGAGTGGATGAAAGCGATAAAGGAGGAGGTGTAAGTGGGTTACATATTGGGAGGCAATGACAGTGAGAGAAAAAGATAGAGAGAGAGAGAGAAAAGAAAGTGATCTGGGTGATGGAAGTAGAGGAGGAGAAGGAGGAGGATTATAGGTGCACCTCAGCTCTGCTCAGTAGCCCTCCTCTTGAGAAGGACCAGCGGGACCCATAGGCCCATCACTGGCGCTTTATTGATTTCTACACAGTGTGCTCTTTGTCAAAAATCAGATACAGTGCAAGCCCTCTGGACCTTCTCACCTTTTAAAAGCACATAGAGAGCCTTTTATGGGCTGAACACAGACGCGTGTGTGCATGTACTGGTGTGCAATTGTATACTGTGCTCTTTGTTTGAGGGTCAGAAGGCTCTGTGATGGACCAAGTGGAGAGATGGGTTTCACCTACAGCACCAGCTATTGTGCTTTGGGCAGATTCTTATTGAGACAAATATGTTTTTATGCTCTTTCAAATCTAGCTCTTGCTGTAAGGGTTTCACATTGAATGTTTACAGTGCAATAGTTTTTGAACAAATGATGAGTTACACAGAGTCTGGGGTAAGGACCGACTCAACATATGCCACGATGATAATTAAAAGGTTTTGGTTTTAGAGGTTCTAAGGTCAACTAATGCTCTTGCAAAAGCTCCTTGTAACCTCTGGATGCACAAGTAAAATGTGGGTAAAATCACTCAGAGATGCAGGTAAACTGGGGGAAATACAGAGGTGGGTGGAGGTCCACTGTCCAACATCTAGATTGCCACTGCTAAACCTCTACGCTTGACACAGAAAAAAAATATTAGGCGGCAGCTTGGCTTCCACTGAATCCCAGTGATTCATTGCCCAATTTTAAACTGCCAAGCTGTTAAATTGCATCAAGTCTGCCAAAATTCATTCCAGGACTATGGAGGAGATGTGAAAAATTAAATGTCAATGCTGCAACAGTGGAAAACTTTTACCTCTCCTCCTTGTGGGGGTAAGAATATGCTAGATTCTGTTATGATCGATGACTGTGTGGGACTAGACTTAACCTACTTAATGATGTCATGTTAGGCTACAGTGCCTGTTTACGTTTCAGTGAAATGACAGGAAGGCATAAACTTCATCAGCCACTGACATCAAGCCATACTGTCTCCCTTGTCTCTGTAAATCTTCTGTTTTCTTCAACTGTGTATTTATTTTGATTCCCAGAGGCATAGTTTTACTTTCTTTCCCTCATCAACTTCCCTGCATTCATCGATACAAAACCTAGTTTGAAATGTGAAATGATTGTTTTCAAGACGGACAAGATCAAGAGAAGAAAGTCTGAATCCATGCATTTGTTAACAGGAACTAGATATTGACGGAAGATGTATTAAATTTCTGTAATTGGTGGACATAGGGCCAGAGGTCACATGTCATGCTTTTCCATGTAACTTACTACCTTTATTTAGAGATTTTATTAAGTCTTCGGTAAGCTGTAATTTTTCCTTTTTTATTTATTCATATTTATCTCTTCTTAGAGCAATTAAATGGAAAAGAGAATGTCAATATTACAACAGCAGTGACAGATGACTTCATCGGTCAGGAAATAGATTGGATTAATATCATTAACTTAACATTGACAGCTTCCATTTTTGGTCACTTTTGGCTTTTGTGTTATTGGGGCCTGCCATAGCATTGCACTGCCATAGCATGGCAAGGCACCTATTACTATTCCGTTGGCAAAAGTCTATGGGATTTAACATTGAAAACGTGTCTCTTTATTTATATATTTATTTATTTATTTATTTATAGGTAGGCTATATTTATTCTTCCGTCCACATTAATATATTGGGCTATTACTTTTATTGAAGATTGGAGTTACCATGGCAACGTAATAAGCAAAAAACAGCCCCCCCAAAGCCCCCCTAGGAATAAACAGGGGGATGACCTGGAAAAATCATAAAAAAAACAAAATTTTGAGCAGTTACTGTGTCATCATGCATTAACCTAGAAACGCCATTCAGATGTCAGTTTGTAGATACGTCCGTGCTGTGTTCAGAAGTGAAGATGCCATGTCGATACCTGCTACGGATTTCTCACAGCATGCCTCCAAGCGACCCAAAGTTTTGGCCAAAATCTGCAAAATTTGAAGTTTAATAGCACAACTGCCATTTCATTAGAGTGTGGGAAGAGCAAGAGTTCTGACCTCAGATTCATTTTCGAATCGCCCTCACGCCTACAAATATCGCTCCAATGCCATTATGTACTGTCATAATATAGGCACGCATGTTGAGATTCATAAAATGTTTTCATATTTCATCTAGGGCTGACCGTTTGCTCTCAGAGCCCCTCAGAGCAAAGTGATGTCGGGGCTCAAAGACCTCAAATCCCCATTTTAATTCATCCAATTCTCAGAATCTCAGCAGCTCCTGCAGCCCTTCTTTCTCTCATCCGTGCTTTCACTATGAATGTGCCACAGATCTGAAAGGCGGGAATATTTTCCGTATATTTTCCGTAGCTCTTACGGTTTCCGAATGGGAAGCATCTGTCCGTAGAGGTTTTTTGGCTCTGAGAATCCTGAGTCTCATATAATTAGTGTAGCAGCAGCTTAACTGTCAGTTAATTGAGGGAGATTAATTAACATAGAAACAAGGCTATTAGTGGCCCAGCCAGTCCTTTGAAGTTTCAACAGCACAATTAACCGCTTTAAAGGAACAGTTTGCCTTTTTAAAGGGACAGTTCGCCTCTTTAAAGGGACAGTTTGCCGCTTTACATTTTTAAATTTAAACGGCTTTGATGCCGTTTAGGCTTGAATGCTTCTTCTTTAGGCCTTGCGAACCATTCCTGAGCAGCCGTGATTGGTTGAGCGATACGCACACTTTGGCAGGCCCCTTCTAAATTTCTTCAGAAATTTTCTAGTTAATTTTATATTCTTGTCATGTCCATGTGCTTCAATCGGGCGTTGAGTGCTTTCTCCAATTTTTTAATTTTTTGGGGCAGAATGATGTTACGATATATATATATATATAACAGAATAAAAACACCAGAGAATGGTGAATATGTTTCAATTAACATATTCATACTTTTTTGATTTTGTTTAGGTCAGGACTGTGGAAGAGCCATGCCAAAAGCTTAATATTAGTCTCCTTGATGTATTCCGCAGCTAGTTTTGGAGTGTGTTCAGGGACACTGCCCTGTTCATATAACCAGTTTTTGCAAATCAATTGACAAACTAATAAATTAGCAAATTGATTGTAAGGGACCATGCTGAAAAAAGTATGATATATATCATCTATTATTATTAAATTCACTTTGTGCAGCAAAACTGTTCCAGATTATGACGCAAACCCCACCACAATTTACAGCGTGTATTTTTGTTAAATATTTTTGCATCATCTTTACTCTACAGAAACCTCTAGACATTTTATCTAAATAACTTGGACTTGAGCTCTTTAATCTTCTTCAGGTTTTATGTCTTGTATCCATGTGGTCAACTGAAACTTTAGTAGCGCTTGAGGGTCATGATTTTGGAGCAGGGACTCCTTTTAAGGACAGCAGTAGCACAGTCTTTGGTATTAAAAACTGGCTCGACTCTGGCTAGTGGCCTTTTTCACACGATTGCACCTAATTGACACAAAGAAAGCTGTTCATTATTCCCCTTTGTTAATTCACACAGACCATATAGGCACAGCCAGTGCCACAGAGCCTGCTTTCACAGAGCAAGCAAACATTGTGGAATCAGGTAAGTTTGGTAAGTATTGTTACATTGATGGCAAGTGTGGTGCACTCAATGGCACCTACTACTTAAAGGAGAACTCCCGGGCGTTTGAAGCGCATTTCCATTGCTAGAGGTTGTCAAATACTGATAGTAGGACACAGACAGGTGCAAATCTGCGCTCCCTGTGTGGAGATCGCGCTGTTCGCGCAGCCTGTCATGTGAGGCTAATACGTGGTGGCTAGGGGCAAGCGCTAACCCTTCCACGTAAAACAACAACTTGCACACAGCAGAAACGTCACACCACTTTATAAACCATCCGACAATAAAGTCACAAGCCTTACCATCAAAACCATATGCATGGTTCTCACATTACTGGCATGGGGACGTTACAAAACAACTTTATAAACAGCATGTAACTCACCGGTTAGTTGTACGCTCGCGCATGTGAAAGCCCAAAAGAGTCAATGGACGATACTCCCATATACAAAACAATTATCTTCTCTAGAAAAACTGCGTTCAAGTATTTAAAACATTACAACAATACATGCCCAGTAATATTGTTGTAATGTTTTAAATACTTGAACGCAGTTTTTCTAGTGAAGATAATTGATTCCTTCATTGTACCTTAATTTCTCTCACAGCAAGTAAACTTCTCATTCAAATCCTGGGGGGTTGGTGCCTTTCTGTGAGAAGTTTGCGTGTCCTCCCTGTGTATGAATGTTTTTTTGGGGGTATGCTTTGGGTACTTGGCTTCCTCCCACAGTCCACAAATATGCATGTTAGGTTAACTGGTGATTTTAAATTGACCCAAGAAGTGTGTGAGTGTGAGCATGCTCGGTTGTTTGTCTCGTTTGTCAATGTGTTGACCTTGCAATTGACTGGCGACCCATCCAGGGTGTAATCTGCCTTTTGTCCAAAGGTAACTGGGATAGATTTGTCTGTCCTTTTCTTTTCGTATTATTTTAAAACTGCCCCAAACTGTCATAACAACACAAATTATTGCAGGCATCGACTATTGCTAAATATTTCTGAAATTGTGAGCAAACTGTGAGCATCCTTTTTTTTTTAAAGTTTCCACCTTTTGCTCTTCAGCTAATTGCTCAGATTATACTTCTTTGAAAAACCTCTCAAGAACACTTTTCAGCAAAGCAGATTTTTGATGAATTGTACACAAAAATGCCACCACATGACAAGTATTTCTAGTTTCAAATAAAGTGCTGGCACTGTTAAACCTTTTATCCTGATTTTTATTTATTTTTTTTTTCTGTAATACAAGTTGATGAGCAGTCCTTTCATGATCGCCACACAATAAGCACTGGATTCATCCCCCTCCCCATATCTGTGTGTCTTTTCTGCGCTTGCTGGGTTACGCACTGCAAGGCAGCAATATTTATTATTACGAATATCATTTGTATTAATCATCAGGATAAATGACTGGTTTGGCTATCTGAATGCCTCATTTAGAGAAACTTGGCTCCCATGTCATGGTTATAAATTACAAGCAGGCCTGTGTTTCACCTGAGGCTCTCACTCCTCCTGTTTTCCACTCCTCTCCTGCATGTACACACACTTCAGCTGCTAGTTTGCTTCACATGTTTGACTCTCACAATGTTGGCGTTATGGATGCAAGTGACATCAATACATATTCAGAAATACATGCAAAAAACGCACACTATGTTTACTAATTTTAATTGGATTTATAGCACACAGTTCTTTATCCAATACCACATAGGGGAAATAAATTAAATTATTATTATTACGATCTGATCAAATTTTACATTACCAAATCAGCAATTCATGTATAACATACTCTAAATCCTGTTGGTTAACTGTCTAGTTCAAATACGAAAATATATCCTTAAGGCTTTCAGAGGCCTGGGACTATACTTAATATTTTCCCTATCAAAGTCTCTCAATGCAAAGTTCTGTCACTTAGGAAAGTCTTCTTGTGACACTCTTCAAGTCAAGTCTTTCCAAAACACTCATAATATATATGAGGAAAACCAATATCCAATTTAAAAAGATTATGTTGTAGCCCCCATTTACTAAATATGGGCTATTTTATGGGAATATTGTGATTTATGTAAAAAAAAAAAAAAAAGGTAATTTTTCTATTTATCCAGCCATCTGAAGCCTATCCCTGCTGTCATTGGGCAAGAGGCAGGGTACACCCTGGACAGGTCGCCAGTCCATCACAGGGCCACACAGAGACAGATGAGATGAGACACACAATCATGCACACTCCTAGGGACAATTCAGAGTCACCAAATAACCTCCAACATCCATGTTTTTGGACGGTGGGACACAGCCGGAGTACCTAGAGAGAACCCACGCATACACAGGGAGAACATGCAAACTCCACACAGAAAGGCTCCGACTGGGATTTCGAACCTGAAACCTCTTGCTGTCAGGTGATGGTGCTAACCACCACAGGACCGTGTAGGCCTATTTCAAATTATGTCCTAAATAAAACAAAATATAACCACCAATGACATTAATAAAATAGTAAATGGTTTTAACAAGTTCTTTGTCTGTGTTGGTTCTAGTTTGGCCAGAAAAAATGTAAAGATGAGATAGACGTAACTAATTCAATGGGTTTAAGGGAAACAGATGTAAAGGACATTATTGGTATTGGTCAATCATTTAAGACCAAAAAAATCAACAGACTACGATGGCATTGATATGGGCTTGTTCAAAAACATATAGAATGTGTAGTGCAACCGTTTACTTACATCTGTAACCTATCATTGCAAATTAATGTATTCCATGACTAAATAAAACCGCAAAGGTTGCACGAAAATATTAGGCTGGAGATTAACATATATTCACTAACTATATGTCTATTTCATTTATCCCACAGCTTTCTATGACAATCCAAAGAATATTCCATAACAGATTATATGAATTCATCACAACAAAATAATGTGCTATATGAACAGCAATATGAGTTTAGACCTAAAATAACTACACCACATGCACTGATTGAATTTGGTAGTAGAAAGTTGAAAATAAGTAATATGCCACTGGGATATTTCTAGAATTAAAAATTGTATGCGGTTGATCACAATTTATTATAAATAAATGACATAGATATGGAATTAGAGGGGCTGCGCTATCATAGGTGAAAAGTCATCCAAAAAATCTAAACCAGTTATTGCAAATTAATAATTTTATCTCAAAATTAAAAACTGTTACATGTGGTGTTCCGCAGGGATCTGTCTGAGGACCACTGCTTTTCATACTGTACATTAATGACATATTTATGATTTCTAAAACTCTCAAGACAATACTATTTGCATATGACACCAACTTACTGTACTGTGGGAATGATTTAGTTTTACTTAAGACTGAACTTAAGTAAAACTAAATTTAGAATAATTGGAAATCGCTCAACCTCCACCAATAAGAAACTTATGATTAATAACACAGAATAAGAAAAACTATCTGAAATTAAATTATTTGGAGTTATATTAAGGCCATCTTCTTTAGCCTCAAGCATTGCCCTTAAAGGGGAACTGCGGTATTTTCAACATCAAGCCTCTTTTCTGAGTCGTCTGTAATGTTTTAGAACCCCCCTCACCGCTTTTTTGATGTTAACTGCTGTCTCCGGTATTTGCCTAATTTTGATTCTTCTCAACCTGCTTCAGAATGGCAAGTCATGCGCATGTCCAAAAAGGTCCGTAAACGTCACCATAAACGTCCGTTTTCAAAATCATCAACTCACCGGAGTGGTTACTGGTGTGCACTGGTAATCCATATCAAATTTTGTTGCGAAAAGTTGCTTATGTCGTGTTTTATTTGACATTTTGTACTGGATGTTCGTTGATATTACTCCGCCACCGCTAAGAAAATAGTGCGAGCATGAACGAGCTGCCAAATAAAACACGACAGAAGCAACTTTTCCAGAGAAGACTGTGGTGATTCTGGATCCAGTAAAAATTAGATTTGTTTTTATTTCTTCCTTTATCTTTTTTTCTAAATGGCAGAGTTTTACTTACGTTTGTGGATGAAAAGGTGATGCAAATGTACCCGAGCCAGTGCATTGATTTCTTCCATAAAATTGTGTTTGGCCTGAAGAGCACAGCTATTCAATCCTTTAATAAAATTCTGTACTTTATATGAGAAATTCTTGTCAGTTCGACATTGCGAAAAATTAATTTAAATTGTTAAATTGTTTGCTCACACAGAGTGATGTGCTTCCCTTGAACTTTACCAAAGAATCAAGATCTCTGGAATGATCTTTTTGATAAAAAAAAAAAAAAAGTTGGTTTGAACATTGAATTTAGTATGTTGTTGAATGGTATATGGACTGTACTGGATTATCACTCAAAGCACTTTCAGACTGCAAGCCACATTCACCAATGCACTCATATACACAGCATGTCTTGATGTATACAGTATCAGAGGCTACACAGTGCTCTTTTCTTTAAAAAACACATTCACATGGACGCATCGGAGATTACATTGGGTTCAGTGTTCTTGGGCAAGACACTTTGTGGTCTGGAGAAGCTGGGAATCAGTCCTGGATTTAGTTTAAATTAAGAATTTGAATGACCAAAAAAAGGGGGAAAGAGCAGAGGTACTCTGAGATTTGTGAAATATAAAAAAGCCTTTAATATAGCATGGCAAGTAGGTTTAAAAATACATGGGCCTACGCGTTGCGGCCATATTGGCCTTCATCAGGGCATAGACAAAGAAAGTAAGTCAAAGCTTAAAATGGCACCCATAGGTGTCAAAGTGGGTGGAGTCTTCCTATCTCATCACACCATGTGACAAGTGAACACTTGCAGTAATTGGCTGTATAACTAATAACAATTACTGATGAGAGAGAGAGAAGACAATACATTTAAAAAAGGGGAGAGGGGAAAAAAACAAACAAAAAAACAATAAACTAGAAAGAGACAACAGCACACAAGTCAAATGCATACAGTATTTCATAGGAAAGGGGAAAAGTCACATTCCTCATTTAGGCCTGGTAAAGAGGTTGCCTTCAGCTTACTGATCCAAAAGGTTTCTCTCTGCAGGAGGCTTCTCAGATGGTCTCCACCTCTAAGAGGTTTTTGGACCACTTCTATCACCATCACCTTTAGGGAGGAAGCAGAGGGATGTCCGGCCTGTTGATAATGGGTTGCCATAGGGTAGGCCAGATTTGTTGTCCTGATGGCATACTTGTGTTCCGCAACTCTGTCCTTCAGTCTTCTTTTTGTTCTGCCGATGTAAAAGCAGCCACACTCACATTCCAGTCTGTAGACTACAAAAGTGGTGTTACAGTTGGCAAAAGCATTGACAGTGAAGCTGTTACCAGAAAAGACATCCATGAAAGTAGAGGATTTGACTACATTTTCACAGTGGTTACAATTCCCACATCTGTGATTCCCTTGAAGTTGTTGTAGCCAATGTTTTTTTTCTTCTTTTCACAGGAAGGTGACTATGCACCAGTTTATCCCGTAATGTTGGTGCACGTCTAAAACAGAAAGAGGGGGGAATAGGGAATGCTGCTTTCAACGAGGGGTCACTTTGAAGTATGGCCCAATTGTTCTTTATTAAGAACATTAAGAAGAACATTGAAGATGCTTATCTTGTAACCATGGATGTGGAAAGTCTATACACTAATATTGACCATTAAGAAGGCCTCCACGCCATCAACCACTATTTAAGGTCAAGAGAGAGTGAAAGTATGCCACCTAATGAGTTTATTCTACAGC
The DNA here is from genome assembly GCF_027942865.1 of Odontesthes bonariensis. Taxonomy (NCBI): domain Eukaryota; kingdom Metazoa; phylum Chordata; class Actinopteri; order Atheriniformes; family Atherinopsidae; genus Odontesthes; species Odontesthes bonariensis. The sequence goes on from NC_134506.1 coordinate 8,949,883, forward strand.
TCACTGAATGGACACTTACAAACAATGTATTTTGCTTTGAGGATGACGTATACAGACAAACGAAAGGAACTGCTATGGGGGCCTGCTTTGCACCAAGTTATGCCTGTCTCTTCTTGGGTCTTTGGGAGGAGGAGTACATCCACAACACATGTAATCCCTTTCTGGAAAACTTGATTTTTTATTGTCGTTTTATTGATGATGTACTGTGTTGTTTCAAAGGCACAGAAACTAACCTGTTGGAATTCCATAAATATGTAAACTCCATCAACCCCAACATAAAAATGACACTGGAATACAGCCAAAGAGAAATTTCATTCTTGGATCTCTTAATCAGTAAGGAGGAAAATGGGGATTTGCATACATCAATTTTTAGAAAAAACAAAGATCGTAATACAATGTTGAGAGCTGACAGTTTTCATTCCCAACATTTAATCAAAAACATTCCATATGGGCAGTTCCTTCGCCTAAAGAGAATCTGTGACACACAAGATGACTATCAGTCTAAATCTGTGGAGATGGCAAAACGATTTCAGGACAGGGGATACAAGAAAGAGGTGGTTCGACAGGCCCAAAGGAGGGCTAATCAATGCAACAGGAATGACCTACTGGTGAAGAGACACAAACCAAAAAGCAATCAAAAAGTCTATTTTTCCACCAGATACAGCAAAACAGCAATGAAAATTAAGAAAATAATAAAGAACAATTGGGCCATACTTCAAAGTGACCCCTCGTTGAAAGCAGCGTTCCCTATTCCCCCCTCTTTCTGTTTTAGACGTGCACCAACATTACGGGATAAACTGGTGCATAGTCACCTTCCTGTGAAAAGAAGAAAAAAACATTGGCTACAACAACTTCAAGGGAATCACAGATGTGGGAATTGTAACCACTGTGAAAATGTAGTCAAATCCTCTACTTTCATGGATGTCTTTTCTGGTAACAGCTTCACTGTCAATGCTTTTGCCAACTGTAACACCACTTTTGTAGTCTACAGACTGGAATGTGAGTGTGGCTGCTTTTACATCGGCAGAACAAAAAGAAGACTGAAGGACAGAGTTGCGGAACACAAGTATGCCATCAGGACAACAAATCTGGCCTACCCTATGGCAACCCATTATCAACAGGCCGGACATCCCTCTGCTTCCTCCCTAAAGGTGATGGTGATAGAAGTGGTCCAAAAACCTCTTAGAGGTGGAGACCATCTGAGAAGCCTCCTCCAGAGAGAAACCTTTTGGATCAGTAAGCTGAAGGCAACCTCTTTACCAGGCCTAAATGAGGAATGTGACTTTTCCCCTTTCCTATGAAATACTGTATGCATTTGACTTGTGTGTTGTTGCAGTGGCGGCTCCTGACATTTTTTTTAGGTAGTGCAATTTCCAGTCTGTGAAAGCTGCATCAGAGTGTGCTGTGCGAAGCTGAACCGATTGCACTGATGCAAACCTGTTATGTTCCCACGCAGGAAATAAAATGTCCAATCGTCCAGAAACTCCTTGTCTTCCTTAAATAAACACAACGCAGAGTCGAGGGGTTATTTGGTCTGCCAAATAACCAAAGTGACTCTGCAATTTCCCCCCGTTATGTCCATAAGTACCATAAAAGTCCATAGGACTGAGCTATATTTGTCTAGGTAGCATAATTTATTGTAATAATTTTAAATTATTTTTTGTTATTTTTTGCATAATTTGCCAATCAGTTAATATTACACCTTAACCATTATTTATTTATTTTCCTCATATTGTTCCAGGATTCTATGAAATAAGTAAACACATAAGCTCTTAATGATAAGATTCATTCAATTTTCATTCTAAAGAATGTAATTAAAATGACAGTATAAATCCAAGTCAAGTGTTTATTGAAGTTTTGGAAAATATGACTTAGAAAAGCATGACCAGTTGTCAAACATGGTTAAGTGCAGCTTACTTATGTGAGATTTCTCTCTTTTTTAAATATAATACTGCACCATTAACAATGAATGTGTCATTATACATTCTGCTATCATTGTCAACATTATATAAAAGATTTAAATCATTACAAGTCAATGATTGAGCACAAAAGGGTAAGTTATTTAGCTACATCAAATACTACCTGGAAAAATAGCAGGGTTGGTGGAGCCCTGGGTTTCATCTTTGCCTCGCAAGGCGAGCTCGAAAATCCCGCAAAATTCTTCCAAACTTCCTTCTCCGCATTAGTACGACGACTAAAGGGTACTTCTTTCAGAGACACTACCGTGTTGTTGCACTCGACACTCGCCATCTTCTTCATAGAATGTTTTTTTTCTTTTTTTTTTTTCTTTATTGAAAACCACAATGTTACAACAACAAGTAGAAAGTTCATGGTCCCACGCAACAGACATATGACGAAAGCACGTTGTGCGTCGTTTGTGCGAGCACATAAACCCTCATAGAAAATGCATTGGGAGCAGGATTTTTGAAAAAAACTGAGGTCCCATTCAAGTCAATGGGAGCTTCCTGGTGCAAATTCGACCCTGACAGAAATCGCACAAAATGGGCGTAGCAACACCAGGCGCGACTTTAATCTGATTGGACAATGACATATACAACCAGTTTGCCTACAGTAGATCAGTCCCGCCTTAGCAACTAGATTAAAAAAAAAAAAAAAAACTCCGTGTTTGGTAGTGTGTCGCACAAATCGCCCCTATGGAGGAGCCGCCACTGTGTTGTTGTCTCTTTCTAGTTTATTGTTTTTTTTGTTTGTTTTTTTCCCCTCTCCCCTTTTTTAAATGTATTGTCTTCTCTCTCTCTCATCAGTAATTGTTATTAGTTATACAGCCAATTACTGCAAGTGTTCACTTGTCACATGGTGTGATGAGATAGGAAGACTCCACCCACTTTGACACCTATGGGTGCCATTTTAAGCTTTGACTTACTTTCTTTGTCTATGCCCTGATGAAGGCCAATATGGCCGCAACGCGTAGGCCCATGTATTTTTAAACCTACTTGCCATGCTATATTAAAGGCTTTTTTATATTTCACAAATCTCAGAGTGCCTCTGCTCTTTCCCCCTTTTTTTGGACTTACACTTCACCCGGTACAGATGAGCACCTGAGTAACATTGTTTGCACAGTCTCCTGAGCGTTCTAAGCCCCTATGTGTCTTCTCAAGAATTTGAATGATTTGTAAGTCATTGCATCCTATTTTGATTACGTGTTACTTGAATTCCATGAGAAAAAGCCAGAAACCTCCACAGAACATAAAGCATAAGCAAACACTGACTTTAACAAAGGCAATATGGAAATGTTAGAAGAAAACTAAAAACATCACAAATGTTATTGAAAGTTATTTTCCAAAAAAATCATCCTTAGTGTATGTGCATCCATTGCGCTAATATTTTTCTGTTTGTAAGGAAACGTACTCGAGGAACACACACACATATAGAACACAGACATTTTCATCGGAGAGTTTTTTTTTCTTTTTGATGTGTATATTCTCTCCCCCTCCATGCTTCGTATTTCCATGTGATTAAATTATTCAGTGGTACAAACTACAATTATGCTTTATTAAAAATTATTAAAAAATTCTCACTAGGCTCCACAGATGTGAAAGAATTTATTGCCTGCTTGTTTTTTCTAATTTACATAATTGATTCTGGTCATGTTTGAAAAGCAATGATGTTCTTTTCAACTACTCACACTCTCTCTCTCTCTCTCTCTCTCTCTCTCTCTCTCTCTCTCTCTCTCTCTCTCTCTCTCTCTCTCTCTCTCTCTCTCTCTCTCTCTCTCTCTCTCTCTCTCTCTCTCTCTCTCTCTCTCTCTCTCTCTCTCTCTCTCTCTGTGTAGCACTTCAGTGAGATGACATGTATGAAACCACAAAGAGGGGTAGATGAGGGGGCAAGATGAATGCCGTTTTCCTCCATCAACTGATCTGGAAGCATCTGATTTTATTTACACGTGTTTATCAGCTTTACGGGATGTGGGAATGTGCTGTTGACTAATTTGCTGATGTCTGTTAATTCCTAGTTTTTTAAAGTTTCAAGAGAGTCAAGAAAGTAAATACGAAAAGTGAAGAAGAAAAAATAAAAGAAAATACCTAATTACCCAGCCCAAAAACGCTGGTATGGTATCAAACTACTATATATTTATTATCCGACAATTTGCTTAAAGATTGCATTTCTATACATTAAATATAGATGTGGAATTTACACTTCAAAGTTAGGCCAATTACATGAGCCATTAGTTGTACTTGTAACAGCAGATCCCTATGGCCAGGTTATGAATGATTTAAGAGCAGTTAGTAAACTACTTTAAATTTTTCTTTTTCTTTTCTTCCTTAATCAGTTCCCTCAGTATTCTAGAAAGATGAGGGATTTTATGAGAGACAGGCAGGCTTTGAAAGGTATAGAATGACACAAAGAGTTGGAGAGACAGAGACAGGGAGAGTGTGTTACCCCTCTCCCTCTCATTGCATCTTGAATCTTGAGCAATGACTGGCTACTTTAGCAATTAAAATCTGGGGCAAAGACACAGCAGCTTGCTTTGGCCCAGAGACTGGCCCATTCATCATCCCAACTGCCATAAAATAGCACTAGATGGATTCTTTGATTTTAGCTTTAGAAGAACATAAATCAAAATCTAAACCACAGCCTGTCACAGGTATCACCAGAATTATCCATTTGAGAGGGAGAGAAGAGCTTCAGGGTGGAGAGAGAGAGAGGGGGGGGGGCACAGCAGGATTTAGTCTCATTGTTTCTCCTCCTCTTTGCAGACAAACCCTCACACCGACCATGTATCCCCCAGTGTGACATCCTTGGTAATCTATAAGTGTCTCGTAATGAGGCTTTTTCTATGGTTCAGCTCCAGTATTCATCAAGCATTACAAAGAGGAAACCTATTCTCGAATGCCTGTCATTTTTGGATGGGTTCGATGGGAAGCTATTAAAAGAAAACATAAATATCAGCACTAAAACACTATTTAGAAAAGACAGTGTGTATCACCATAGCATAAGCTGTAGTGTTTTAATGTGTTTTATTAGCACCTGGAATGATGGTTTTTAGGTTGTATGCACTCACCTAACAGTCAAGTACTATCACCATATGATTGAGTACTTGAGATACAGTATATTATTAGATAATTCTATATAAAGTCACATTGAAGTTGATATTTGAACTATATTGAACTATATAAAAACTGTAATCAGTTTAATATTTTATCCAATTAGACACCTGTGTGAAATTTTCTGAAAATCGTTAAGGACATTCTTGCATTTTGGCCAAAACTAGATTCACACTAGCTAGAGTTCACAGCGGCCTAGATGTGTGACCATCAAAATCTTGTTACAATTTCTGAGAATGGGGTGTTCACATAGACATTTATTGATGCAAACCAAAGAACTAAAATTTTAAAAGCACAGAGACTGCCGTCATAGCTGCCAGCTGGATGAAGACAAAACAACTAATTCAACAAATCTGTGGGAATTTGTAGCAAACCTTAAACTGAGTGCAGGAAACAAATATGATCTGAAACAGTACTGGTTGGCGAAATTAGACTTTTATAAATCTATACATATATATATATTTTTTTTTTGTTTAGTTTTTGGGAGAAACGAGTGAAAATATTTTTTTTTATCAACTTAGAAGAGGCCTTTTATGTCTACAGAGGATAAATGTCATTGTAATACATTGCACTCGCCCTCGAAGAACAAACTAAAGTCTAGTTCAAGAGTGAATCTTTACAAGGCCATAGTTTCTCCAATGTGCATGGAAGGGAAGACAAATTTATTTACTATACATAGTTTCAGCCTGCAACTTCACTGCGAGATGTCAATAACCCTACCAACGAAACGTTTAAGCAAAAGTGAATAGTCTGAGGGAACTCCATAGTTTTTCCTTGATTTGTCACCTGTAACTGGGTGAAAAAGTCAAGAGAAAACCATGTTCATAGTCCAAGAGAAACTTCGTTCTGGATGAAGGCAAGCACATTCTTAGTTATATCTGGGTGAAAAGGAAAGCAAAAAAGCACAAAAAAAAATCTTAAAACATAAGCTCGTTGCATCATCCTTAAGTTTACGACTGCAAACCTAACAATATAAAAATCGTTAAAGTTTCGCATCAGTGATCTGAAGCTGTTGGAAATGTGACCAAAACAGATCAAAACATTGGACTTTTTGAAACCTGTACAATTTTGTTCTCTTCAGAATGTAGGTCACCCTTTCAAATGACACTGCAAGGGGAATAAAAAAGTTAAATATTCTGCTACTTAGTAAAGGATGACCAATTAGAATAGTTTACTATTCAAAAAAAAAAGGAAAAAAACGTTGATTAAGAGGAAGTGAGGCTGTTTTTCATAATGTACTGTCCTATTACTGAGCCTTTGTATTCACAGAATATTTCACATTTGCCTTTTATATTCTCACTGTTGCATCCCATTTATAGCCTTTACACAAAAGAAAGACCTCATGTTGTATTGTAAGAGTCAAAGTTTAAGAGTGGGACAAAGAATGAAGACATTTGACATCCTGTCATCATGAAGCACATTTTATAAGCTCCCAAGAAAGGAATAATTTCCCCTGCTTCCTATCAGTTACTGGGAGTTTTAAGATGAATATTCTACATTCAAGAAACAGTGAGTATGTAAGGTTCTGAAAGGTCAGTGTGGTGAGAATTTTGTGATGTTTGTGAAGATTAGAATATTTCTTTTTATTTTACAATTGACTTCCCTGACTGCACAGACCTACAAGTGTGTAAAATGTAGACATGAAATGTTTCAGTGTGAAAAGACTTTACTTAACTGGGTCCACCAGTTTTGCATGATCAGAATTATTTGGATGAAAATGTACCTGTTTTATGTGGGTTTAGGAATTCAGAATGTCTTAACTTAAATAACTAAACACCACTGATAAGTTTTTTCTTACAGCTACAAGTGTGAAATAAAACATTATAAAGCCTTTGGGGCCTTCAGTCATAAATATATGGATTTTTAATGTAAGTTTTGTTAGCAAAAATGTTTTTAGGTAAGCTGATTTATTTTAATTGTAAGCGTAAACATTTTTTGTTTTTTTGTTTGTACCTATGTGGTGATTTGCAAAAATATCAACTCAAACCATTTGGTCAAAGTCAACGAAAATCAGTTATTTCAGGGTACTTTCACTCCATACTCATTAATCTTTGCACTTTGAATTGCCCTGTGTATGAATTGTGCTCTATAAATAAAATTGCCCTGCCTTGCCTTGCCTAATCTAGACTTTCAGATTTTTCAGTTTGATCAGAAACAAAATAACAGGATACAAATCTTTGTTGCAACAAAGAGAGGTTTTTTTTTTACGTCTCAGTCAAACTTAACAGTGGCTTGGCTTCTTTCAGATAGGAACATTTTTTTGGAATAGTTCAGCCTTTTAGACCAAATAAAGAAGGTTACAGCTGGGGTTTATATGAGAGCAGGAAGAGACCAGGCCATTATTTGAAAATATATTTCTGACAATATCTGCAATGAAGCTTGAATAGACTTGAGTCTTTGCAGTTTTATATAGCACTTTTCGAGATACCCAAGGTCACTGAAAAAAAACGGTGCGCATGGGAGAGGGTTGGAAACCAAAAGTGTTGGAGAACAGGTGTGCTTTAACCCTCCTGTTGTCTTCGGGTCAAAATGACCCGTCACTGTGTTAAAACCCCCTCAAAAAACCACTAAATGCTATTTTTTCAACTTGAAATTTTATGACTTTTCCTAGATTGGCCCCAACAGTAGAAAAAGTGAAATGTTGCTTTTATTCACATTTCCATGTAAGCGGTACAAAAAAATGTACAAAGGTGCTCTTCAGGTCAAAATGACCCGTGAGGCAAATAGAGTTGAAATCAAGGTCACAGAGTTATTTACAAACCACAGAATGTTACAATGTTTTAGTTGTGTCTCAGATCAATCAGTAGCAGTAGCAAACAAGGCAAATCTCAGACTGCAGAATACCACCTGTTTACTTCCAGAGGTTATAAAGGTGTTGCAGATAACAGGACCCCGAATTCTGTCTGTGCTGAAGCCATGAGTGTGCGTTATAACATTGAAGAGGCTGTAGAGCTGATTTTCTCAGATGTCCAGCAAGACAACTTTGATTCAGAAGAGGAAGTGGAGGATGTATCCGAAGAAGAAGATGGGGAGGAATACAACCCAGAGCATGATGAATCATCTTCAGAAGAAGAAGAAAACCCTGAAGCTGAAAGAGAGACTTTCCTTTCAAAAAATGGCAAAATAACATGGTCTTCAGCAGAATATGACCAACACGGCAGGCATGCAGAACAAAACGTCATAAAGATGACCCCAGGACCCACAAGGTATGCCGTTTCTCATGCCCATGACATTGTCTCTACATTCTACCTGTTTATCACACCAGCATTAGAAAAAATAATCCTGGAGATGACAAATCTGGAGGGTTTGGCCCAGCAAGCCAGCAAAATATGGCATCAAGTCATGGGTGGCTTGCGATCCCAAATCAAGCTATGCTTAAAAAATGCAAGTCTATACTGGGAAGCCGACCAGTGGATGCCCAGAGAAGAACCAGGGGATGTGAGTTGTGCTTGATGTGACAGAGGGACTGAGGGGTCACAATGTGACATGTGACAATTTCTTCACCTCTTATGAACTCGGACAGCAGCTCCTGAAGAGGAAGATCACCACGGTTGGTACAGTTCGAAAGAACAAGCCTGAGCTCCCACCTGCACTGCTTGCGTCAAAGGAGAGAGGTCTTCTCCTCAAAGTTTGCCTTCATGCCCACCACCACTCTAGTTTCCTACCTCCCAAAGAAAAACAAGAATGTAGTTCTTCTGAGCACACTGCACACAGATGGTGACATTAGCAATCGTGAGGACAGGAAGCCAATCATCATCCCAGACTACAACCGCAACAAAGGAGGTGTGGGCAACCTAGATAAGGTGATTGGAACATACAGCTGCAGAAGAATGACTGCCCACTGGCCCCTGGTCATCTTCCACAACATCATTGATGTTTCCTCCTACAATGCCTTTGTGATTTGGAGAGAGATCAACCCGACCTGGATGTCTCGTAAGCAGAACAAGAGGAGGGTGTTCCTGGAGCAGCTAGGAAAGGCACTTGTAACTCCACTCATTGAAAGAAGGAAGCATGTCCCCCGCACAGAAGCCTCAGCAGCAGTTGTGAAAGCTATTCAGAGTGCAGGAGCTCCTGATCAACCTGAGGATCCAGCTACCACAGCCACTTCCCCACCTGGCACAAGTAAGAGGAAGTCAGTTCTGCCCTCAAAAGAGGGACTGTAAAACACATACTGTGTGCTGCAGGTGTGAGAAATATATCTGCAAAGGCTGTGCACTTGCATACTGCCCTACATGTGCTAATTAGTTGAATGGGTTATGTTATTTTTCATATTTTTGTATTGTACATTGTCTTAAATTGTTCACTGGAGAAAAAAAAGTGAAGAGGGAAAACTCAGGTATTAACACATTTTGTGGTGAATATGCAAGATGAAATTTGGTGTTTAAAATTCAATTAAGCTGCTTATATTGGGGGTTTAGTGAAGGCGGGTCATTTTGACCCGGAGGACACGGGATGCATACAGAAAATGAGGACAACAGGAGGGTTAAAGTCCTTTTTGAACAGGCCCAGAGAGGGGGTACAGCAGATATGGAGAGGGAGCCTATTCAACATAGTGGGAGCAGTAATTCAGAAGGCTCTGTCCCCAAAAGACCAGAGTCTGTGGGGGATGGCCAACTGGCCCTTGTCAGAGGAGCGCAGGGATCACAGGGAGCATATTGGCAGAGGAGATCAGTAAGTTATTGAGGTGCAAGTACATGGAGTCACTGGTATCTGAGGAGGAGGACTTTGTAAGAAATGCGGGGCTTAACTGATAGCAAGTGGAGCTGCATGAGGATGGGAGTGGTATGCTACCATGGCTTAGTACGTGTTAGAACCCTGGCAGCTGAGTTCTGGACATGTTGTAGAGATCACGAGTCTTAAAAAAAGCAATTACTACTGTTTACAACTTACAACAGTTTTTATTTGTAGACTACAGGGTGTTGAGTTAGTATAACAAAATTGTCATCAAGAAGACCTAAGTTTGTCTCTTTTCGAATGCAGTATTTGTTACACTCAGTATTTCAAACTTGTCTTTTTTTCCATTCCTCATAGGTTTAATATATTTTTTCTAATTTAGTGTCAAAAATGAAAACACACACCTGCTATATTATGTCACGCTCTGTCTGCTATCAAAGGTAGTTTTCATTCCTTTTCACTTGAGACAATACTGTCAGAGATGGCTGGTTTCTGCAGGAACAGTTCTAGTATCACCTTTGTACTGTTGTGTTGGGTCATCTACAGTACATGATAAAATGACAAGATTTGGAGAATCTAGAGACATCTCTGCACAAGGAACACTATCGAAAATCAGTATTGGATCGTCTGGCCCTCAAGTACTGCAATAAAAACAGGCTTGATTCTTCCATGGAAGTTCCTGCGTGGGCAGGAAGGAAGGAACACTTCCAGAAAACATTGGCTGCGATCACTTTTTGATATGTCATCCATAAATACAGGTCAAATATCTGCCATGCAAAGAAGAAGCCATATGTGAAAATGATTCTGAAACACTGGCCTCTTTTCTGGGCGAAAGCTCATTTAAAGTAGGGAGAGGCAAAGTAAATTAGAGGGTTCCAGGTTCAACTCCCGGCTGGGTCCTTTCTGTGTGGAGTTTGCATATTCTCCCCGTGTATGTGTGCGTTCTCTCCGGGTTCTCCGGCTTCCTCCCACTGTCCAAAAGCATGCATGTTAGGTTAATTGGTGTCTCTAAAATTGTCCCGAGGAGTGAGTGTGAGTGTGGTTGTCCGTCTCATTTGTCTCTGTGTGGCCCTGTGATGGACCGGCGGCCTGTCCAGGGTGTACCCCACCTCTCGCCCGATGACCGCTGGGATAGGCTCCAGCCCCCCCGCGACCCGACCGACAGATTAAGCGGGTATAGAAAGTGGATGGATGGATGGAATATCCAGGACACCTGAGCCTCTAGAATCCTCAACAGTCCTCTACCAAAGGGCCAGCAATTGGTCTCCTCAGTTTCCAGACATTTTTGTTGTTAAAAGGAGATTCTACACAATGGTAAACATGGTACCATCCCAATCTTTTTGTGAGTTGTTGCTGCCATCAAATTAAAGATGAGCGAATATTTTTTGTGTGTGTATATATATTCATATTTCTATTTATTTATTTATATATATATATATATGAAGACTTATTATATATATATATTATTTTGTTACTATTGGCAGCTATGAATCTGAGCGAGTGGCCATGACTTGTGGAGTCCCCCAGGGGTCAATTCTTGGACCTCTTCTGTTTAACTTGTATATGCTCCCTTTGGGTCAGATATTGCAGAATTTTAACATCAATTATCACAGTTATGCAGACGATACACAACTTTATGTGTCTCTGTCACCGGACGACTGCAGCCCAGCAGACGTACTGTGTCAGTGTCTGGAGGAAGTAAACACCTGGATGAGAGAGAATTTTCTACAATTAAATGAAGACAAAACTGAGATCATTCTGTTTGGTAGCAAAGAGGAGAGGGTCAGCGTTGGTACATATCTTGAGACTCGGGACCTTACAATCACTGACCAAGTTCGTAACCTCGGAGTGTTGATAGACTCAGATCTGACTTTCAGCAGCCACATCAAAGCTGTCACCAAGGCAGCTTTTTACCACCTCAGAAATATCAACAGAATTAAAGGTTTCCTCTCCCAAAAAGACCAGGAGAAACTCATCCATGCATTCATCTCCAGTAGACTCGATTACTGTAATGCTCTTTTAACTGGACTTCCCAAAAAGAGCATTAAACATCTGCAGCTCATCCAGAACGCTGCTGCTAGAGTTTTAACCCGGACTAAGAGATCTGAACACATCACACCAGTTTTGAAATCTTTACACTGGCTTCCAGTCAGTCATAGAATAGATTTTAAAAGCCTGCTGATGGTTTACAAATCCCAGAATGGTTTAGGCCCAAAATACATCTGTGATATGTTCAGAGAATATAAACCCAGCAGAGCTCTTAGATCCAAGGACTCAGGTCAGCTGGTCCAGTCCAGAGTCCAGACTAAACATGGAGAAGCAGCATTTAGCTGTTATGCTGCAAATAAGTGGAACAAACTGCCAGTGGAGATTAAACTTTCACCAAATGTAGACATTTTTAAATCCAGGTTAAAAACATTTCTTTTCTCATGTGTCTATGCATGAAATATCTTTTAACTTATCTAGACTGTTGCCTGATTTTAAATTCATTTAAATGATTTTATTTGTTTCTCTTTATATTATTTTATGTATTTTTAATGCTTCTTGCACTCCCTGCTGCAATGCTTTTATTTTATGTAAAGCACTTTGAACTGTTTGTACATGAAATGTGCTATACAAATAAATTTGATTTGATTTGATTTGATAAAGCTGATGTGAGTATTAATTAACCAAAAAAGTCTAACCCAAACACCTGAAAATGTGCCATACATTTGAAATGTAAACCAGTCATATAAAAGGTGACCTAAGCTGTCAGGCTGTCACTTTCTCAGTTCTCATGGTGATACCGTAGTGTAAGTTCTTTGATCCGCTCATTCTTCCCATGAGGAAATCCTGATTCCTTTAATAACTGATCCTAAAGTGTTTAGTATTGATACAGTTTATCAAAGTCGAAAGATCCATTCGCTTCCATCAGTCCACAGTCCTGCCAATTCCTGCCGGCGTGCCTGCCTGGACCCAGGATGAATCTTGGAGGGATTCGTTTGATTTGTGGTCCTCATTTGTATGTCTGTCTGCGAGAAAATGGAAGACAGCTGTCAATGCGTAGGCATTTGTCTCTGTCATCTTCTCCCCTCCTCCCCTCCTGCCTCCCCATCTCTCCCTTTACTTAATCCATCTCTCTTTCTCTCGCTCCTTCATTTTTCCTTTCCTTTCTCTATCTCTTTTCAATTCTTAGGCACTGAGCATCCCACAAGGTGTCTAAGAAAAGGGATAATTTCACTGTCTCAAACACTTAAGAGCTGATTCAATCAAAACTAAAGCAACACATAAAATGACCTATTTTAATTCCCCCAATGCGACGGGGACATTCAATTACATCCTCTGGAAAGCGCGTTTTTCATGATGGTGACAATTAAAGTCTTCTTTAATGTTTAAAGCATATTACTTTCCTTTATTACAGATCTCATAACAAAGTCAGCAGCCGTCAAGGTGCAAAAATTCCCCCTATCCTTTTGTTTTTCATTTTATTGCAAAAGCTCATCAAACCAAGAGACAATGGGAAGAATGAGAGCGATTAAGTCAAGCATGTGTGCTTGTGTGTGTATGACTGAGAAGATCAGAGGGGAAAAAAGCAGTTAGAGGATACAGTGTAAGACTTTTATTTTGTAAGTCTGAAATGATTTTGTTTGTTGGCTTTTACTATAAAACTTCCTAAATTCTAGATTGAAATGCTGACCTTATTTTCAGATAGTTTCTGATGATATGATTTAATCAAACGAATGTAAGAAAAATAATAAAATAAGAACATCTATATCTTGCATAAATGGCAAAAAAATGATGTGATATGATATCCAACGTAGGTAGCCTGGAGTCACTTTGATTAATCTATCAATAAACAACAGTGAATAAAACACATTTCAGTTTAACTGAATTATAGGAAAACAGCATTGTTGAAAAAGAAAAAAATGCATTTAAAGAGTCACAAATTTAAAAAAGTAAATAAAAAGATATGATTTAGTTGATGAGGAAACAGTCAGACATGCAGCCTATTTGGTAGTGCAACTACTGAAAAGAAACAACTTTTACCCTTTAGTTCTAATAACAAACTCATAGTCATGCTGCTGTGGCTGGCAAGCACCACTCACTTTATTGGCCCAATGAAATACAGTGTTCATTATGCCATTGATCAACTAGTCTCATCCTGTCACAAGATTACAGCTGGCCAGCGCACCGACCTACACATATACGTACGCACAAACACACACCTCTGTGGTGAGACACAAGGCTGGTAAGTGGGGTCATAGGTGGCTTGTAGTAATCCATCTAACCAGCATGACAGCGGCAGCTAATAAATCACTTATTCATCGTTTAATCCATCGTCTGTTGCCACCAAAACAATGCCTTCACAAAATACATTCCAAGCTCTTTGGTATCAAACTGTCTTCTTCACACTGTAAATCCTTATTGGTTAATTTAAAAAGAAACTTAATTCTATTTTCAGAGCTTTTTCATCATAAATCTTCACGCTGTCAAATGTCAAATTTATATCTATTTCAATTGGAGCACTTGATTAAATGATGAATAAACGATCTTTGTGAGACTATATGGTAAATTACTGCAACAAGAAGATTTTTTTTTCATTAAATTTCCAGTGTGCATGATGAAATGACATCTAGGGATATGATTGGCAAACTGTAAGCATGTAAATATGAAAGACCTCCTATTTTGCCAGGGTTTAGATTGTACCCCCTGATCTGCTGTAATATAATGATGGCACATATTTCTACTTTAAATGTTTCCACTAATTATCAGGGTATGCATCTTGCATATATAAGTTTGGGGCATAATGAGTCTCTGATGCAACTAATACAGGAAAATAAAGTGAAAGAAAATAAAAAAAAATCTTGAGTTTTGCAGAGAGGAGTTTAAGTTACTTCCACAAACTATTCACTGATGTATTAAAGGAAAAAAAATATTCTTTGGAATTAAGATTACACAATAGAATCTATCGTTCTGCTCCAATTTTAAAAACCATGCTCATTCCAGCAGCCTTAATTTTGTCTTCCTTTCTTCATTTCGACCCATCGGTTCTCTTAATTCACGCTTTTCTAAAGCATGTTGTCTCACCTGACAAGAAAAGCGAGACGACATAGCAGGGAATGGACTGAAAGAGAGATGAGAAAGTAAAAGGGAAAAGGAAAGGGCTGATCGTACAGTTTAATTACCAGCTCTGACTTGTAAGTGCTCTGGTGGGGAACTACATGACCCAGCTACAAGAGACAGATCAGCGCCATACCATTAGAGTGGGAACAGAAGGATTCGCTGCTGCCTGTTCCCTCTTGCTGTCCTACAACCCCCCCACCGAAGCCTACTACTTTTCTTCAGACTTGGCTACATTTTTTTTTTCAAGTTTCTCAGCACTCCTAGATCTATCAGTTTACTTTGTGTAACAGGACTGGGAAATTAAAAAAAAAACATTTTTGG
This sequence comes from Odontesthes bonariensis, assembly GCF_027942865.1. Classification (NCBI taxonomy): domain Eukaryota; kingdom Metazoa; phylum Chordata; class Actinopteri; order Atheriniformes; family Atherinopsidae; genus Odontesthes; species Odontesthes bonariensis. Next base: position 8,965,047 of record NC_134506.1, read on the forward strand.
TGACATATGGGCACACAGCGCATCTCCTGTCTTTGCTTTTGCAATTTGCTGGGTTAAGAATGTGACTAAGAGATTAACTGTAATGAAAATAGCCTTCCAACATGTCACTCCAAGAAGAGGAGAGACATGGAGAGAGAAAAGGAGGGAGGGACATTGGCACCTAATTACAAGGAGCGCACTTGGCTGCTTTTATCAGTAATTGGACTATATAGCCCTTCATTATAATTTACTTTCTCCCCCAAACTGTGATAATGCAGACAAGCAGAACTGAGTGGGCCTGTTAGTGGCCCAGAAACTGACACCAGTTAATGGTTAATTATAATGACTAAATTAAAGAAGTGACGGTGAAAGGACTCTGGATAAAGCCCAGGCACTTAATTTAACAGGATCACAATCAGAGAAAAATCACGAGGTCAAGATTGAAAATAGAGGTAAAGACAAAAAAAAAGGAAAAACAAAACAGAAGATTTCTTTTTTGGAGTTTTCATTGGCATCACTGTCAGAAAAGGACATTGGGGACATAAATGTATGTATACATACATTTTGAGATCATTAATTGTCTGTTTTCAGCTGATTGAAACTGTGGTTTAAACATATTTTTACACTCAACAGGATACATCTCACTTTAAGCAATTACTGTTTTGGAAAATGTAATACTGGCGGAATGGCATTAAGCACATTCATTGTCAAACTCTGTGTTAACCCTTGAGCACAAGGCTGTTTTAGTTTAATTTCATTGCTTTTAATATGGAAAGATAGTCACTACATGTCATTACTGGGAAGAAATGCATACAAAACTGAGTCATTGGTACACATAAGTTATTACATAAAAAGAAAAAGTATAATGCTGGGACTGCAACTTTAATTTCAGTACATTTACAAGTGTATATTTGCTGCTATCCTTCAGCTGATCATTTGCAGACAGTTAAGATTGGAGGTGGCTGCTACCTTGACCTAAAAGAAGCATTAACTTCTGCTAACAACAAAGTTTATTTACATGCTGGTCTCGGATTTTGTTGTATAACCCATATTATTACTGAAACAAGTCATCTAATTAAAATAGTCACAAAGGTCATATGTTAATATCCTTAACTTAACAGGATACCTCATAACAGTGTCCTGTACAGTACATAAGGGAAATAAGACTCATGTGAGCCTTTAATTTCAATTTAATTCAGCCTATTTATATAGCGCCAAATTACAAAACTGTCATCTCAAGGCACTTAAATAATATAGAGCCAATTGGAGTTCCATTCATTCATCATATAGAGCCAATTCAAAAAAAATTTCCTAACTAAGGAAACCAACAGATTGCACTGAAACTTGTCTTCAGTCCAATCCAAACAGTAATGGCAAGGGATAAAAATGTGTTGGTTTTTTGTACAATGTGACGTCATTGTCATGGAAACCCTTGTTTTATCGCTTGTGCCATTGCCCTTACGACCACAAGAGGTAGCTTTCTATTAACATAATCATTGGCTGTATCTCTCTGCATGAACATAAGCCACATGGGCATGTTTTGGGGAGGAGAACGGTCTTCTTCATTGGGGGGCAATTTCTTGAGTTTTTGAGACGATTATTGTCAGGATCTGTCTTGTCTGTTAATTGTTTTATTTTGATAGTCTGGTCAGTTTCCTGTTTTATTTTTGTTCCTCACTTCCTGTTTTGTGTGATTGCCAATTGTTTTCACCTGTGTCCTGTTTATATCTACCTGTTCTCCCCAGTGGCCTTTGTCAGATTGTCTGCGTCGTTTGAGTAGCTTTCGGGCAGTATTTCCCTCGTGATAAGATAATTCCTGGTTTTTGACTTTTTGCCTGAGTTTTCTGGATATCCCTTAAGCCAAGCGTTTTTTGTACCTTTGCCTGAACGGACTGCCTTTTTGTGTACCGACTTCGGATTGAATAAACTCCCTTCCTCCTACCTCGTCCGCCTCTGGTCTGCTCTGTGGGTCCAACTGTCTGTCTGAACCTGACAGTACAATCTGACCAGGACCATGGAGCCCGCAGTTCCAGAGCCTTTCCGGGAGGCACTAAAGACTCAAGCCCAGTGGCTCCACATGCAGGAGGAACAAATGGCCTCTTTGAGGCAGGAATTAGTGGATTCCAACAAACGCCAACATGCAGCGTTTGACACGTTGGCCAGCCAGCTAAGTGATTTGAAGGTCGGTCAGCATCAAGAGGAATCCACCATGCCCCTTCAGCCAGAACGCTGTTGCCTGCGCACATCTCCTGCATCGATTCACTTGCAGTTGTCTAGTCCCGAGAGGTTCTCTGGTGAGTCTGGTGACTGTAGGCCATTCCTAACTCAATGTGAACTCCATTTTGAGTTTAACGCAGCAGCGTTCCCCTCCGATCGCAGTATGATAGCCTACATGATTTCTTTCTTGTCCGGTCGAGCCAAGGACTGGGCCACGGCTGAGTGGAATCGCCATTCGGCCATCTGCAATTCTCTGTCCTTATTCGAAAAGACTTTTACCCAAATATTTCAGACTGTTGTTCCCGGTCGTGAGGCTGCCAAGGCCCTAGTTGCTTTGCATCAAGGGAGACGTAGTGTTATGGACTATACTATCGAGTTTAGAACACTAGCGGCCGATAGTGGTTGGAATCAGCCTGCTTCGGTTGATGCATTCTTTAATGGCCTTTCTGACCGTATCAAAGACTTGTTGACTCCTCTAGACCTGCCCTCTGACCTTGACGCATTAGTTTCCTTTGCTGCCAAAATTGATAAGAGAATGTTGGAACGTGACCGGACCAGTGGTTTCCTCCCGGGTCGGTACCCTGCCGCCTATTCATCCCGGAGCTCCCCGCCTAGACATGCTTCTGTTTCGGCTCCCCCACCCACGACCAACACCAGGAGCGACACAGCGGAGCCCATGCAGATTGGACGCACTCGGCTTTCTCCCGAGGAACGCCTTCGTAGACGCAATGAGGGAAGGTGGATCTATTGTGCTCAACTGGGGCATTTCTTGGGGAATTGCCCTTTACGTCGCAGTGGGCCGACTCATCAGGCTTCTGTGCCAGTTTTCTCAAGTGACTCTCTCCTCTGATTCTCAAACTATTCCTCACTCTGCTCTCATTGACTCTGGTGCTGATGCTAGCCTCATGGACATAAAATTAGCCAAAAGACTTAATCTCTCTTTTGTCCCTCTAGACTTCCCCGTGCCTGCCACCGCCTTAGATGGGCATGTGATGTATTTGGTAACTCACTGTACCTCTCCAGTGACTCTGACCTTTCCTGATTCTCTCACAGAACTGATGACTTTCCACCTTTTTGATGCTCCCCAACACTCACTTGTCTTGGGCTTTCCCTGGTTAACCCTTCACAACCCTCATATTGACTGGTCTACCGGCACGATTCTGCCATGGGGAAGCAACTGTACTACACAGTGTTTTTCGGGTCCAGCAGAGTCCAACTTGAGGGGAAATCCCTCCTTACCAGAGGAGGTCGACGAGGAGTTTCCGGATCTGTCCTCAGTTCCTCCCTGCTACCTGGACCTTAAGCAGGTATTCAACAAGGCAAAAGCTACTTCACTTCCCCCTCACCGTCCATATGATTGTTCCATAGAATTGCTTCCTGGCACCTGACCCCCTCGTGGTCGTTTGTACTCCCTGTCGGGACCTGAGCGTCAAGCCATGGAGGAATACATCGGTGCAGCTCTTAAGGCTGGGATCATCCGGCCATCGTCATCACCTGCCGGAGCTGGTTTCTTCTTTGTGGGGAAGAAGGACAAGACTCTTCGACCCTGCATTGATTACCGTGGCCTCAATGACATTACAGTAAAGAACAGGTACCCTCTTCCTCTCATCTCCTCTGGGTTTGAGCTCCTCCAGGGGGCCGGAGTATTTACTAAATTAGACTTACGTAACGCTTATCATCTGGTTCACATCAGGGAGGGGGATGAGTGGAAGACAGCTTTTAACACTCCCACTGGACATTATGAGTATCTAGTTATGCCTTTTGGACTCACTAATGCCCCTGCTGTGTTTCAGGCATTGGTGAATGACGTTCTTCGTGAATATTTGAACAATTTTGTTTTCGTCTATCTTGATGACATTCTGATTTTCTCACCAGATATGGAGACTCACAAGCAGTGTTTCCCATACATTGAGGAAACTATGGCGGCCCGCCATAGTTTCCTTTTGGCCGCCATAGTTTCCGAATCCCAATCGTTTGAAACACAGCGATTTTTTTTTTTTTTTTTTTTTTTTTTTTTTTTGAAACACAGCGATTTCCTCGAAAACCAACCAATATGACTATACAACAGGTGAACTAGTAATTAAACATGTCCTAAAGTGTGCAATGTCAGAGTTTTGAAGTTTAGTGGCAAAAAAGGTTTATGTGTTATTAGTCGCTGTGGGGGCGATTGACACACGTTATAGATTAGTGGGTGCGCGTGCATAAAGATCAGCTGTAATCATCGTGATTTCATTGACAAACATATTTTTTTGACCTATTTATATTCTGAGAAATAATGTGAAATTTGAGCAATGACGAGTACACTAGTATGTTGTCCGGTATGTTGCTTAAAAAAATAGTAAGCTCAATAGTTTCTGTTTAAAATAAGGTGTGTCATCCGTCCCGCATGTGTGGTTCAACCATCCCGACTAGGCGGAGCGGGGTGATGTTGGTTTTATATTCGACATTCGCCTATTTTCCGGCTTTGTAATTGTAATAGCGTCACGAAAACCGCACCAATTAGCCTCAGGATGGTATTAATATTTACAGAAAACTAAGACTAACATACCACAGGCTTTATCAACTCACCAAAGTAAGCCTGAAAGATCAGAGTAACCGCACCGAATATTCTTCTAAGTGAACTACGGCAGCCGGAGCGCTTAGGGACCGTCGCAAAAGTGCAACGCCTTTTTTTGTTCTCACTGGATATTCAACCAATGAACACCAAACCAATTCGGATGGGTTTGTGAACTCACTATAAAGCTTTCACAGTCTTTTAGTTTCCAGAAAAATCATTTTAGGTAGAACATTTACTCAGTGTGCATAGTTAATTCCATTTTAGATTTTTATTTTGTAATAGCTCTCTTGTTTTTAAAGATATCAACACCAAACCGCTTCTGATGTGTTCCTGAACTCATTGTGTACTTCCCACACCCTTTGTTATCAAGGAAAACCTTTTCAAGTTTCTCAAAAAGGCACAAGTCCTCACTGTATATGATCCATTCATATTTTTCATGAAGTTTAGTTTTAACCTGTAAATATTTTCTATTACAATTGTTATCATTGGGTTTTAATGACAAGATGAGGTTTCCTTATAAGCCCACAAGGGTTTCTGACATCTCCAGCACACATTCCTTTTTTTTAATTTGTTGTGTTTTATTGTGTATTTTTTTGTTATATATGAATGAATGTGTGCAAATCAATCAAATAAAATAAAATCTGCAGTCGCACAAATTTACGCCGCACAAATTCACGCCGCGTGAATTTACCCCCCCCCCATAGTTTCCAAAAATTCTGTGGGAAACACTGCACAAGAGACATGTCAGACAGGTTCTGGAACAGTTACTACGATGTCAACTATTTGTCAAGGCTGAAAAATGTGAATTTCATGTGTCCACAGTGTCTTATTTGGGGTTTTTTGTTTCTGAGGGGAGGGTCGGTATGGATCCTGAGAAGGTTCGGGCAGTGCAAGAGTGGCCCTCACCCACTTCCAGAAAAGAGGTCCAACGGTTCCTAGGGTTTGCAAACTTTTATAGGAAGTTTGTTTGCAATTTCAGCCGCATTGCTTCCCCATTGCATGCTCTAACCTCTCCCAAGGTGCAATTCCTCTGGTCCCCTCAGGCAGAGTCCGCTTTTCAGAAGCTCCAGAGTAGCTTTGTCACTGTTCCTGTGTTGACCTTACCCGACCCCACGCGGCAGTTCCTCGTGGAGGTGGATGCTTCTGATTTGGGAGCAGGAGCAGTTCTCTCTCAGCGTTCTGGGAAGGACGTCAAGCTCCACCCATGTGCTTTCTTTTCTCGCCGGTTTTCTTCATCAGAGAGAAACTATGATGTTGGGGACCGAGAACTTCTGGCCATTAAGCTGGCCTTGGAGGAGTGGAGGCATTGGCTGTAGGGAGCGGAACAACCATTCCTGGTCTGGACCGACCATGAGAACATCAAGTACATCAGGGCCGCTAAGAGACTGAACCCTCGACAGGCCAGGTGGGCTCTTTTCTTCTCCCGCTTTAATTTCACCATATCATATCGTCCTGGCTCCAAGAACATTAAGCCTGATGCCCTGTCTAGACTGTTTAAAGGGGAGTGTGACGTTAAAGAGTCTGAGACCATAATCCCTGAGACCTATGTTGTGGGTTGTGTCACCTGGGGAATTGAAGAGCGGGTCAAGAGAGCAAATCAGGGAATTCAGATTCCTCCTGAGGTACCACCCAACAAGTTATTCGTCACCCCTGACCTTCGGGGTTCTGTGATTTCTTGGGCTCACTCGTCTCTGATCTCTTGTCATCCTGGTTTCCGCAGAACGCTGTCTCGCTCCGTGAGAGGTTTTGGTGGCCGTTTATGAGGAGTGATGTCTGTGAGTATGTGGCAGCCTGCACAACCTGTGAGCAGAACAAGAGCAAGTGCGTCCCCAGTGCTGGACTGCTTCAGCCCCTTCCTGTGCCACAGCGGCCCTGGTCTGACATTTCTCTCGACTTTGTGACGGGATTACCACCCTCAGAGTGTAATACTGGAGGGGGGGTACTGTCAGGATCTGTCTTGTCTGGTCATTGTTTTATTTTGATAGTCTTGTCAGTTTCCTGTTTTATTTTTGTTCCTCACTTCCTGTTGTGCTTTACCTTAGGTGCCTATCCCAGTTGTCATTGGGCAAGAGGCAGGGTACACCCTGGACAGGTCGCCAGTCCATCACAGGGCCACACAGAGACAAACGAAACACACACAACCATGCATGCTCACACTCACTCCTAGGGACAATTTAGAGCCACCAATTAACCTAGGATGCATGTTTTTGGACGGTGGGAGGAAGTCAGAGAATCCTGAAAGAACTCATGCATACAAGGGAAGAACATGCAAACTCCACACAGAAAGGCCCCAGCTGGGATTCGAACCTGGAACCCTCTTGCTGTGAGACGACGGTGCAAAAACATTGTGCTGCAGGAAAAAAAGAATACAGTAGATATCAAATGAGGAAGAACGTTTGTCATGATTTACTTTTTGTGATTTTCATGTTCATGTTTCCACACTTTTACATTTTTGTATATTTGATCATTTATATTTTTCAGATTTTTGGGCACGCCTATCTACAAGGAGAATTGTGAAAGTTTACACCTGACCTTACTGTTTATATGTGTATGTGTGGCGTTTGCAAGCCCCCCTCCACATGTGTGGGTTCTCTGAGTATTCCCACCTACTCTCACGTACTCCGGCTTCCTCCCACCATCCAAAAACGTTTGTTAATTGGTGTCTCTATATTGTCCCTAGGAATGAGTGTGAGTGTGTGTGTGGTTGCTTGTCTTGTTTGTCTTTGTGTGACCCTGAGTGATGAACTGGCAACCTGTCCAGGGTGTATCATGCCTCTCGCCCAATGACAGCTGGGATAGGCTCCATGTTGAATTAAGCGGGTATAGAAAATGCATGGATGGCTAGTAATGGGTCGTTACATAACAGATGATGTAATATATTCCCTCTGGTACTGTGTAAATAATGGTACATTAGACTGCTATGAATGGGTACTGTTTTCTTTGTGGCTGAATACATTATTTAAGTATCTAAAACCCTGTTAAAGGTTGTTGATTTGGTCAATGCAGTGCCTCCATCATTTGTACCTGCGTGATTGTGTCAGTCTGCAGCTTATCCAAAGCCAAAGTTTTGAATGGAATATCTTGTGAATGCTTCAGACAATGAAGAATAAAAGCAAGTTTTTTAAATCTACAAACTATCTACAAGGGCAATTAATGTTTCCTTTATAGATGTAAAAAACACAGAACCTTTTAGAATACTGTATCAGGATACTCACACTGTTTGCTTGAGAGAATGTTTACTCATTGACGTATATTCTAAATAAACCCGTTCAGAATTTCTGAACGCAGCACAAAAATCTGGCATTTATCCTGTGAACAGATCAGACCCACATCAGAACCACTGAGCAAGGTCATGGCTACAGCAATGTATGTCAAAAGACTGGAGGTAGCATCAAAGGCGGATGCAAGTCAGCTTATGGTTAAGCTATGTTGCAGGTCATTACATAGGCCTTGGGTTAATCTTGTGTTCAGTTATATATTAAGCTTCATTTAATATTCTTAGCAGAATAGTGAATGTGTTTTTTATTAACTGTTTGTATCTCTTTAGGAAATTTCTACCGTGGGATATCATATCACATTCATGGGTGCTTTTTTTTTATCTATTACTTTTTTATTATTAATCTTTCTTATTATCTATGATTATGAAGAGTGCCCTTCTGTGCAAGTCAGTCATTATGTATCTTTAGTAACATCATTTACACTGCTGGAACGAGATGATTCCTGCAGTTTGTCCTTCAGGTATAAGTCATAAATCTTCAAACTGTATATTTCTAAATAAAATTAACTTGTGCAAATGTACCTGTTGTTCATGACCCTGTCACACAGTTGTGTATGAGAGAAGCGTATGAGTTGCGTATGAAAATGAACAATATAATTTTCATACGCACGAAAAGTCCTTGAAAATAAAGAATTGTGCGTATACTTACCGTATTGAACCTATGAGTAGCGTATGAGTAGCTTATGGTCAGCGTATTGACAGCGTATGGCCAGCGTATGTCAGCGTATGAACAACGTATAACCAGCGTACTCTGCGTATGAGTAGCATATGAACTGCGCATGCCCAGCGTATGTTTCAACGTGCCTATATCAGCAGCCTTTCCACATTGCAGACGGGCGGAGGCTATAAATACGCTAGCTGTACGGTACACCTTCATGCCAATGTATGGCAACTTATGTCCAGCGTTCTCGACCTATCAGTAACGTACCTATATCGTACCTCTAGCGTATTCAGCGTATGCCAAGCGTATGCTTAGCGTATTAACCATACGCACAAAAGTTTTGAGCATGTTCAAAAATTTATTTCTGCCTCAGCGTATGCCAACGTATGCCAGCGTGCTTGAAACGTATACAACCTATACCTAACGTTCCCCTAGCGTATGTCAGCGTATACCAGCGTATGAGTGATAATTTTCATACGCTGGCATACGCTAGTGCCATACGCAACAGTGTGACAGGGCCATCACAAAGCTGATCGAGTCTCATTACGAAAGCCCAGTTTACATGCTACAGTTTAGCAACCCATCAGCGTGCACACAAGTGAGCACTCCACACCTATTCCTCACTCCCTCACAGTATGAACATATGCAGATATTACTGTATTCTGGGAGTCAATAAGAATCTGAACTGACAAAGGCTTGACAGGATTTGTCTGAACAACCTTGCTGTTGATAGCGCTGCACTCAAACATGACTCACTGTCACATGCTGAATATCAACTAAGATGACACTTGATGTGCATTATCATAATCATGCGATTACATGTGTATTTCAGATTTTCCTGCTTCAAATGGGAAGTGTGTGCAAGTGTGGGACATCGTTAAACTCTAAAACACGTTGGTTTTCTCCTCACTCCTACACACACACACTGAGTAAATCTGTGGCTTTGTGTGGCTGTCTCCTTTGGTCCCTCTGGCTTTGCCACAGCAGAGTAGCTGCCCCCCAGATTCCTTCACGTGACACATCTTTGCTCACTATGGCACCAAGGTAATCTTCATCATCATCAACGGCACCATCATCTTCATCTTTAAGCTGGATCAGAATCATCATCTTATGTCCTTAGGAAATAGCACCCCTCCAAGTGGCATCCTCCCACACACACACACACACACTCACACACACACAAACACGCACACGTAGTGGCGGATCATCACTGCAGCTCAATGGCTCTCCTCTAAAATCCCCTGCACCATCAAAGGGAAAGGCCTGTCTGTCAGTCATGCGGGTGATTATGGCGCTGAGTGACAGGGGACGACTGACACTAAGCGGCCAGGCTGAATGCACCTCCGTCAGGCCTGGCAGGTCTGGGTGACACTGGGGGCTGGGCCGCGTCCCACACATACGGGGATTAGCCTCGCCAGCTGCCATCTCAGCACTACTCTGCTCTCACTCACGCTAAGTGGCGAACAGATATACTCACACTTAGGCTACATATGAGGTGAAGAGCATGCACATGCATCATAAGATGATAGGCAGGATTTGTACTGTATGTACTCACAAAGGTATAGACATGTTACACACAGAACGTTGTACATATTTACACACACACAAATGTATGAGGAAATGTACAAAACTACATGCACACAAATTACATACATGAAACAATATGTACTAAGCTAGTCCACTTGCTACCCCTTAAAAAATACTTTGACGTTACATTGTGTCTTTTTGTGAACAATATAAGCAATTAAAAGCAAAATTTATTTAAAAACATCTGAAAGACCTACATGTTAGTTTATCACTTCAATACAGAATGATTTGAGTCCTCTGAATAAAGCATTTTTTACAAATACTAACACCTGCTAACACCTGGCTTTTGAGTGCAATGAGAAAGTGTTCAATTCACCATTTAATCAATTTGAACTGAATTATTCAGTCTTGAAACAAATGTCTCTGCAGTGGTCACTGGTATTTATTGGCTCCGGATCTGCACAGCATTGATGCAAACACAACACCCAGGAGTGCTTCTGTACACTGAAGAAGCTGCACCAGGGACCACAAGCGTAGGCATAATATTTTTACAGGAAGAGGAACTGAACAATTATACCTAATTGAAAGACAGTCAGGAGTTCATTCTCACTTCTGCTGTGTGGGACTGATGTCCACAGTCAAGTCAATAATAATAAATTAGCCTCATTATCTCAGAATCGTGATTATCAGAAACTGTGGTCCAACACAACTTACAGTATTGTTACATCGCTTCATCGTTAAAGGCTTGTCCCCTGGGAGGTACTGGTACACCAGAGCGACACCAGAGTTGTAGCATTCATAGCAAAGAAGTGAAACATGCCACTACTGGGAATGGGAAACAATTTATTCTGCTTGTTATAGGAAATGAGTACCCAATCAAAATACCTGTGTTAACACACTACTTTTGGTGTGAAAATGTTTCATCTTTGAGGGTTGACACAACAAGTTTCCCAACAAAGAGGACAATGCACAAAACCCCCCAAATATCAAAGAAGCACGAGTAAAAAACAGTGACAACAGTTGCACTGGACAATCTTTATTATCTTAATTCTAGTTTCACTCTGTAGAAACTAGAGCAGATCTTTGTCCACTTTGTCTTTCCAAAGCAGAGAAAAACAGTTTTTGTGAATGACTTCTGCTGCTTTTATATTGCAGATATGCTGGCACTTATATGCTACATTGCCAAAAGTATTCGTTGATCTGCCTTTACACGCTTATGAAGTTAAATGACAGCCCATTCTTAATCCATAGGGTTTAATATCAAATCAAATCAATTTTATTTGTATAGCACATTTCATGTGAAAAAACATTTCAAAGTGCTTCACATAAAATAAAAGCATTGCAGCAGGGAGTGTAAGAAGCATTAAAAATACATAAAATAATATAAAGAGAAACAAATAAAATAATTTAAATTAATCTAAAAACAAGCAACAGTCAAGATAAATTAAAAGATATCGTGCAGATTTCATGCATAGACACATGAGAAAAGAAATGTTTTTAACCTGGATTTAAAAATGTCTACATTTGGTGAAAGTTTAATCTCCACTGGCAGTTTGTTCCACTTGTTTGCAGCATAACAGCTAAATACTGCTTCTCCATGTTTAGTCTGGACTCTGGACTGGACCAGCTGACCTGAGTCCTTGGATCTAAGAGCTCTGCTAGGTTTATATTCTCAAACATATCACAGATGTATTTTGGGCCTAAACCGTTCTGGGATTTGTAAACCATCAGCAGGGTTTTAAAATCTATTCTGTGACTGACTGGAAGCCAGTGTAAAGATTTTAAAACTGATGTGATGTGTTCAGATCTCTTGTTCTGGGTTAAAACTCTAGCAGTAGCGTTCTGGATGATGCAGATGTTTAATGTCCAGTTAAAACAGCATTACAGTAATCGAGTCTACTGGAGATGAATGTATGGATGAGTTTCTCCTGGTCTTTTTGGGAGACGAAACCTTTAATTCTGTTGATGTTTCTGAGATGGTAAAAAGCTGCCTTGGTGACAGCTTTGATGTGGCTGCTGAAAGTCAGATCTCAGTCAACACTCCGAGGTTACGAACTTGGTCAATGATTTTAAGGGCCCGAGTCTCAAGATATTTACCAACGCTGACCCTCTTCTCTTTGCTACCAAACAGAATGATCTCAGTTTTGTCTTCATTTAATTGTAGAAAATCTCTCTCTCATCCAGGTGTTTACTTCCTCCAGACACTGACACAGTATGTCTGCTGGGCTGCAGTCGTCCGGTGACAGACACACATAAAGTTGTGTATCGTCTGCATAACTGTGATAATTGATGTTAAAATTCTGCAATATCTGACCCAAAGGGAGCATATACAAGTTAAACAGAAGAGGTCCAAGAATTGACCCCTGGGGGACTCCACAAGTCATGGCCACTCGCTCAGATTCATAGCTTCCAATTATAACAAAATAACTCCGGCCTTCTAAGTAGGACCTGAACCAGTTAAGGACCGCTCCAGAAAGTCCAACCCAGTTTTCCAGCCTGTGCAACAGGATTCTGTGATCTACAGTATCAAATGCAGCGCTGAGGTCCAACAGGACCAGGACTGAAACATTACCAGAATCAGTTACCATCGCGGGTCCAAATTGCCACTTCATCCCACGTCGAGCAATGTGAAAGCTTGGCTATTAGCTGATCCGTGCCGCCTGAAGCCGAGTTCCGGGGGCGTTGCCTAGTGGCAGAGCGTTACACGAAACACATAAAATGCTGGGCGTGTACAATGACGTAGGCACAACCCAGTCCAATCGCCCTCTGCCACTCCTGCCGTTGTGGTCATTAACCGCATTGAACTTCTTTCTCATGGCTTTCAGTTTGTTGGTCACCTGTTCCTTGCTGTGTGGGAAACCGCGCTCTGTCATCTTTCTCGCCAGCCCTTCCAGCAGAGGTCCATCTTTCACTGTCCCCGACATGTGGTGGTAAATAACGTCCTCTACTCGGAGGCTGAGGAGCTCGCGGACCTCCTTGTCTCCCCAGTTGGCCATCTTGAAAAATGTCTCGAACTTGCAGAGTAAAACTTGAAGTGAAACTTGTCCTCACCTGTCGCTGTTGTTCTGATCACCTGTCCATCCTGTCTTTTAAACTCCTCACGTCACGCCACGCCCACGTCCACGTCCATCCCGCATCAATTGCTTTCCCATCAAATTCGGCTCGGCAAATAGACTAGGGTCCAACGCGGGTCGAATGGCGAATCGAGTTGACACCCCAGCCCGGATCGTCAGTGTGAAAGGAACAGCGGATACACTAAATTCGCAAATTAAACGCGGGTTCTTCCTCAGTGTGAAAGGGGCTAATGTCTTTATGGAACTTGCTTTGTGGACTGGTGCGCAGTCATGTTGGAGCAGGAAGGAGCCATCCCCAAACGGTTTCCACAAAGTTGGGAGCATAAAATTGTCCAAAATCTCTTAGTCTGAGTTTCCCTTCACTGGAACTAAGGGGCCAAGCCCAGCTCCTGAAAAACAACCCCACACCATAATCCCTAAGTTTACATTTGGCAGTACCATTCTTCAGGCAACTGCCAAACCCAGACTCTTCCATCGGAATGTCAGATGGAGAAGCGTGATTCGTCACTCCAGAGAAAACATATCCACTGTTCTATAGTCTAGTGGTGGCCTGCTTTGCATTGCACATGGATACATATGGCTTTGTATGCAGCTGCTCGGCCATGCAGCTCTCTGTTCTTTTTTTTTTATCATTTACTTTTTATTGATTTTTTATTTTTGTATAGACATGCAGACAAACAAACGATGAACATGAAAAAATGAACATGAAGACCTATAGACGAGCGCAGAAGTATCAGGGGGAGAAATAAAGATTTACATAAAGAGACAGGTAAACATGTCCGGTCATGAAAGTAAGCAATAAAAGTAAAAAAAGGGCAACGTGGAAAGTAATCAAATGGAAGTATTCATGATAATCTAATCAAGGATTATCTTAAGTCCGGTCTGACAGTAGAGACGTATGCCATGGAAACCCATTCCATGAAGCTCTCCACGCACTGTACTTGAGCTAATCTGAAGGCCACATGATGTTTGGAGGTCTGTAGCAATTGACTCTGCAGAAAGTTGGCAACCTCTGAGCAATATGCGCCTCAACATCCGCTGACCCTGCTCTGTCATTTTACGTGGCCTACCACTTCGTCGCTGAGTTGCTGTCGTTCCCAATCGCTTCCACTTTGTTATAATACCACTGACAGTTGACTGTGGAATATTTAGTAGCGAGAAAATTTCACGACTGCACTTATTGCACAGGGGGCATCCTATCACGGTACCCACTGGAATTCACTGAGCCTCTGAGAGCAACCCATTCTTTCAAAAATGTTTGTAGAAGCAGTCTGCATGCCTAGGTGCTTGAATTTATACACCTGTGGACATGGAAGTGATTGAAACACCTGAATTTAATTATTTGGATGGGTGAGTGAATACTTTCGGCAATATAGTGTATCACATGACAGCACAAAATAAAAAGAGGATAAGTAAAAGGGAATGTTAAAACTGTATCATCACAGGTTTGAGACTAGTCATGGGGCCAAATTTATCAAGCTGGGCAAAGTAACAGGAGGTCACAATCCAGGAAAAATAAAGATACAAGTGATCAGTTCTGCCTGTGATCTACAACCACTGTGCTGCTCTAACCACAAATGCAGCCATCTTATTTCAATAATGACCAAAGTAATTACCAAGACCAACTCAAATTAGCTGGTATATGTGATCTCACAGCAAAGGTGCTGCTTGTTTTTTTTACAAATATGACTGCTCACAACTTGTGAAGTTCCAACTAAGCTGGGCTGCTTGGGGTACAGCCTGGAAAGGTAGCCAGTCCATTGCTCCCCCCCTTTTCTGTCTTCTCAAACCCCAGCTGGTTGAGGCGGATGGCCACCCTTCCTGAGTCTGGTTCTGCCAGAGTTTTCTTCCTGTTCAAAGGGAGTCGTTTCTCTCCACAGTCGCCTCAGGCACGCTCAGGACGGGAGATTGGACTGAAGACAAGTTTTGGTGCAATCTGTTGGTTTCCTTAGCTAGGAAATTGTTTTGGAATTGGCTCTATATGAACGAATTGAATTATTTTATAAATAATTATGATTACAATTAATTGAATTCCAATTGGCTTGAATTGTACTTTATTATCTAAGTGCCTTGAGATGACAGTTGTTGTATTTGGCGCTATATAAATAAAAATTAATTGAATTGAATTGAAATTGCAAGGCCAACACAGAGACAAATGAGACAAACAGCCATGGACAGTCACACTCACTTGTACACTGAATTTATAATCAATAATTAACTTAACACAAATGTCTTTGGATTATGGGAGGAAACCGTAATACCCAGGGAGCATGGGGGAAACACAAACTACACAGAGAAAGACCCCAACTGAGACTGAAATCTTCTTGCAGTGAGGCGACAGTGCAAATCAAAACACTGCTGTGCAGCCCTTAATGGTGCTAAATTGACAAATTAATATTATCTCTATTTATGTTATCATAGTCAAAGCTCTGGTTGTCTTAGATTTCCTCGAGTAAACTGGGAATAAGATGTTGTGACAATCAATATCTTTAAACAAGCTATAGAATATAAGTGGGATTAGGTCCCTAAAAGCAGTGACAAATTTCAAGCCCAGACACAGATAAACATGCACTTGCATTTATGCAGAGCTTAAATTGCTTTCAATGCACTCAAAGAAATAACTTATTGGATTTACTAAATAAAATCCTCGTAACAATTTGCACAAACACTAATTAAGTTACTTTTACTGTTGCAGGATTAAGTAAATCATAATATACTTAATTCTAGACTTAATAACCATGAAAATATGAAGTAACTGTTACCATTTTGTTACCTGATTTTAACCATTTTATCTTGACCGGGGATTTCAACATTCACATAGATAATATGACGGATGGTAATGCCAAAGAATTTTCTTCTGTGCTGGACATGTTTAGTTTATGGCAACATGTAACAGAACCAACCCACCTTCGAGGTCACATTCTGGACCTGGTAATTTCTAAAGGTGTTGATATTTCTTCTGTTGTGGTTATTGATTTGGCCTTGTCTGACCATTTTTGTATTTTATTTGATTTACATATTACTCAGAATGTTCGAACAACCAGCTTCTCAGTTAAGAAGAGGTACATTAATGAGAAAACAAGTGCTCAGTTTAGGGAGGCCATGGCTATGTTACCAAAAATGAACGCAGAGTCGGTTGAAGGAATGCTGGATCATTTTAACTTGAACATTTTTAATGTAATGGAAGCTGTTGCACCGATAAGAATCAAGAGCACCTTGATCAAACAGAAAACCCCATGGAGAAACACCACTACGGTCAAAAACCTGAAAAGAGAATCCAGGATGCAATCCAAAAAATCAAAACGATTAGACAAAACATTCACGCAACACAGACAAACAAGGAAACTAATCCGTGTCTAAAACCTAGAAATAACTGACATTATGTCACAATTTAATATTGTAGATTTAAAAATCCTAGAGGAAATAGTTCAGCATCTGACATCAACAACTTGCACTCTGGACATATTACCATCCGACTTTTTAAAAACTGTTTTTACCTCAGTAGAAAGTGATCTCCCACGAATAGTTAACAGCTCACTGGCATCAGGCATTTTTCCCAAGTCACTAAAGACAGCTGCCATTAAGCCACTCCTAAAGAAGAGAACTCTAGACGCCTCTATGATGAACAACTGCAGACCTGTCTCTAATCTCTCTTTTATATCCAAGATTATTGAGAAAGTTGTATTTATCCAGCTCAACAACTTTCTGAATGAAAGTGGAAGTCTTGATAACTTTTAATCAGGCTTCAGACGTCATCACTGCAATGAAACAGCTCTGGTCAAAGTGTTAAACGACATTAGGTTGAATACTGATTTTGGTAATGTTTCAGTCCTGGTTCTGTTGGACCTCAGTGCTGCGTTTGATACTGTAGATCACAGAATCCTGTTGCACAGGCTGGAAAACTGGGTTGGACTTTCTGGAGCGGTCCTTAACTGGTTCAGGTCCTACTTAGAAGGCCGGAGTTATTTTGTTACAATTGGAAGCTATGAATCTGAGTGAGTGGCCATGACTTGTGGAGTCCCCCAGGGGTCAATTCTTGGACCTCTTCTGTTTAACTTGTATATGCTCCCTTTGGGTCAGATATTGCAGAATGTTAACATCAATTATTACAGTTATGCAGACGATACACAACTTTATGTGTCTCTGTCACCGGACGACTGCAGCCCAGCAGATGTACTGTGTCAGTGTCTGGAGGAAGTAAACACCTGCATGAGAGAGAATTTTCTACAATTAAATGAAGACAAAACTGAGATCATTCTGTTTGGTAGCCCTTAAAATCATTGACCAAGTTCGTAACCTCGGAGTGTTGACTGAGGTCTGACTTTCAGCAGCCAGATCAAAGCTGTCACCAAGGCAGCTTTTTACCATCTCAGAAACATCAACAGAATTAAAGGTTTCGTCTCCCAAAAAGACCAGGAGAAACTCATCCATACATTCATCTCCAGTAGACTCCATCACTGTAATGCTCTTTTAACTGGACTTCCCAAAAAGAGCATTAAACATCTGCAGCTCATCCAGAACGCTGCTGCTAGAGTTTTAACCCGGGCAGACCGGATGGTGGCATGCATTTTATCCGCCTTAAAAAAAAATAAATAAATAAATAAAAAATAAATAAAATGATCCGCCCAAGTCGAGCCAGACGGCATTTCATTATGTCAACAAATGGCAGTTACAGCGCTCTTGCACCTTAGTCGTGAGAGAAATGATGAAACCGGAATATATATCCCTCTTTAGTTGCCTACTAGGCTACAGTCATTCTCTAGCATGGTGTTCAGTCACGAACACACAGTCACACACTGAGTGAAACGAAACCTAAGGGCCATTTCAGACCAGGGCGGCAAAGCGTGGCAGAACGGAAGCGATTTTCACCGGCGGAGGTGAAAATACATGGAAACAGATCTGTCCTTGCACACCGACGCGGCGGTAGTCGGGCGGTAGCGGCGCGGAGACGCCTCCGTCCCGCGCTGCTTTTGGAAAATAGAACTCGAGCGGAATTTGGACGGCAGCGGCCGGCGGCGGCCGGCGGTGTCCCGTTGAAATGAATGGGGAATGCAGACAGGGCTGGAGCAGAACTACCGCGGCCGCGGACTGTCCGGTGTGAAAAGCCAAGTTGAACACACCGCCTGATAACCGGCGTAAGACTGCCGTCGTTTCGCTGCCGCCACGCCACGCTCTGGTCTGAAATCGGCCTAACTCCCGCCCCGTTTGTCACGAGCTCGTTTGTCGGTTAAGTGAGCCATGCCCCCTACTGATCCGTCCTGACTTGCGATCCGTCCGTTACTTACAGTGAGGGACGAATCCCCGCTGACTCGTACCACCTGTTAACACGACTTATGTTCCAACTTCGTACCGTTGCATTTTTTTCTCTAGTTAACCCTCTGGGCGCCACAGGCGACTTTCGTCGACAAGATGCCGCACTGGATAAAACGGTGTTTTTTTTTCAAATAGGGTGTCAAACTCCGTTTCTACTCCCATCCACTAGAGGGAGGACATGTTGTAGTTCGGTTTACACCCATAATTACGTCATGCTTCTATACAAAACTGAGGAGATATGGTGGGTTGAATCAGAGCGACGAGTTTCACTGTTCAGGAGCCAGTTAGCATCTTTTCACATAGCCAGTTTCGTATCATTAGCGCCTGTACATTTGGATTTGCGTCTGATGTCGGGCAAAAAACTCACCTGTAATGATGTTTTGGGACTTCTTTTCGCCAATCCCGATTCGGAAGGCGAACATAATCCTTTTGATGACGGTGATTCATTTAGTGATGATGATGACGACGCCCGGCCTTGCGGCACTGCAGCCGGAGAAAGTGCGGCGAAAGTACACCAAGCACAACAAACCACTTCTTGCCATGTTTCCCATTCAGTAGATAGTGGTGTATCCGATGTCAGTGGGGGTGGCGATGTTTCACGGGGTCGGGGCATTAGTGTGGAAGGTGTAGTTGAAGGTAATGAGCCTGGGGCAGCTGTTGAAGTCCAGTCATTTTACCGCGCTAGCCACCTAGCTCCCCGGTCTTCTGACTATGATAGCCATGTTGCTACCTTTACTTCAGGTCGCGTTCCTCTCCGTAATGTTGGAGACACACATGTTGTGGAGTCTTTGCCTGTGACTGATGGTGTTATTAGACGGGGGAGAAGTGTGCAGAGGAGAGGAAATGGGCAGCGTAGTAGACACAGGGTGGGGATGGAAAATGACGGCAGCCCGAGCCCCTCAGCCCGGCGTGCTGGAGGCAGAGGTGGGCGCGGTGCTGCCCGCAGCAGGAGCCGTGTGTCAGGGGGGAGAGGAGCCGCGCGTAATGCGCTGCCAGTACCTGTACAAGACATGAATGCTGGCTTTGCGTACGTGACGAATAACAATGATGCGACGCAATGATCCGTAACCCTAACCCTATACAATAGGCTATAAAACAAAAAAACAAAAAACAAAAAAACCTTAGAAAAAAATACTAACTTTGTCTGTCGTCTTGTCTCGTCTACTCACTCATGATCTGTGCCTTGCCGTGGCGAGTGAGCTTTCAAACTAAACAGGTTATTTTTGTTTGTGTGTCATACAAGTAATATAGGGCTATATTTGCTCCACATGGAATCTGAGTGCCTACATAATAAATTGAAAATCTCTTTAGCAAAAGAACAGCCAAAGCTACCTACATACATTCATGCACATAGCATAAATACATTCGGTTTGTTTCTGCCATTTATTGCTAATAATTATGAAATAATGATTATTATTTAGATAAATTTACACAATATGTTTGCTTTTTACTATTTACCTGACTATTCAGTATTGTGCTTTATAACATGCACAAAGTGAGGGCCATTTTGGAAGTGGAAACTAATACATTTTACCATTCAAATATGTGTAATTTTGTGAAAATGCTATAATCCAAAATGGCCGCCACCCTATGATGTCATAATATGCAAATTAGATGGGTAAATCTTATCTCCACATAAACTTGAGATCATACTAAACATTTCTCTAATTTACAGAAAGTCTCTATCTATTATCATTTTTAAGTTATGGCCTTTTGAAATTAAGATGTCAAATCGGAACATTTCAGAGGAAAACCTATGGCGCCCAGAGAGTTAAGCCAGCGCCACTTCATGACGGATCCTTGCTCGGTCAGATCGTATTGAGTTGTTTCTGTGTCAAGGAAGCGGGTGCCTAAGTCTGGCGAATCATGCTTGCTCTGGGTGACTCACGGCCCGACAGCGAAAATCCTTGCTGCCGTGACTGGGCGCTCGCTCGTCAAGTCACGCGACAGAATCGAAACTTAAAAAGCTCCGAGTTGGCATGGATTCGCTACTTGCCCGCCAGAGCCAGCGATTCAGCGGTCAGACGGGCAAGTAGCGAATCCATGCCAACTCGGAGCGTTTTTAAGTTTTGATTCTGTCTCGTGACTTGACGAGCGAGCGCCCAGTCAGCAAGGATTGTCGTCAACCCATCTGACTGCTGAAGCCTCTGTACCTCGCTACAGGCTCGGTTAGTGTAGCTTCATGCATCTTGTACAGTCGTTGAAAAATAATCATTTAGTGATATAGGGAGGGCAAGATCATTCCATGTTGTTTACTTGTAGGTCTAAACTCAGCATTGCCTCACCTAATGCTACCACATTTGTCGCTGTGTAAATGCACACACTAGCTGTTGTGTCTGGCTTTCAGATAAAATGGCATTGAATTATTACTTGACAAAAATAAATGAATGAACTTGTAGCCGTAGGCTGCTCTTTGATTTATCAAAATGAATTGATAAATGGGACAAAAAAAAGGCGAGGTGCATAGCCACTAAACGGCAGAAAGGTTTTTTTTTTTGTTTTTTTTTTTTAATAAGTGACTCAAGTGATTCAAGTGATCCGTATAACTCGAATCCCCTCCTCGAAATGATCCAATCAGCCCGGATTGCCCAAAAGATTCGAGTTAAGCATCTCTAGTACCAGCCCAGAGTCCAGACTAAACATGGAGAAGCAGCATTTAGCTGTTATGCTGCAAACAAATGGAACAAACTGACAGTGGAGATTAAACTTTCACCAAATGTAGACATTTTTAAATCCAGGTTAGACATTTCTTTTCTCATGTGTCTATGCATGAAATATCTTTTAACTTATCTAGACTGTTGCTTGTTTTTAAATTCATTTAAATTATTTTATTTGTTTGTCTTTATATTCTTTTCTGTATTTTTAATGCTTCTTACACTCCGTGCTGCAATGCTTTTATTTTATGTGAGGCACTTTGAACTGTTTGTACATGAAATGTGCTATATAAATAAATTTAATTTGATGATTTGATTTGACTTGATTATGTTTAAACATAATTAAACTAATTAAGGAAATTCTTTCAATGTTTTGAAATTATTAAGTAAAATGTATCATTTTGAGTTATGAAATAACTAAGTACATTGTATTATACTTATTCATTTGCAATTACTTAGTTGTATGATATCATATCACTTATTATAATTATGTACATTTTCTTAATCCTCTATTGATCAATTTTAATGAATCTTTATACATCACAAATCACAGCCACAATGCAATTCAAACTTTTTATTTTGTCAGCAGTCAACATACAATTTTTCTTAATTAAAAATTCAGTGTAAAAAAATTCACACTTCACTAAATTAAACTTACACGAGGGAAAAAAAAATGAAAATATCACTGTATTTTAAAGATTAAAACATTTTTTGTGAAGATTTGGCTTCGGTCCACCTGGGTACCCCCTTCCTCAGTTGAGCCTAGGCTTTTGGGAGGCTGTGCCCTGGCTAGCTACAATAAAAACACAGTCTCCCCTGAAACCTGCATTGACGCTCAGCAGGAATTAATATGCCTCCTCCCAGCTGCATAGACTCAAGAGCGGCCTGGACCACAGGATCATGGACCTCCGGAACATGGACCTCCTCTGGAGTGTGGATGGCCACCCGTTGACCGGAGGCTGCAGCTGAAAACAGGATAAAGAGCTGACGCGGCTTCGGTCACGTTCCCGGTGTCTCTTCCGCATGCAGTTGTCTAACCGTCGTGCAAGGTCTACTGATTCGGCCAGGGACTCATATTCATCCCGATCCACCAGTTCATCCTTTCGGCTCTCATTCAGAGAGCGGAGAAAAATTCCCATCAGGGCCGGTTTATCCCAACCACTCTCCATTGGTGGAGAATTTAATCGCGTGTTCGGCGACTGACCTGGAGCCTTGTCGCAGTGAGAGTCGGTTGCCCGCCTCCTTTCCCCGAACGGGATGATTGAAAATTCCTCGCATCTCCGTCACGAACAGCTTGTAGGAAGCGCAGATTTGCCTTTCCACGTTGCCAACATCCACTGCGCAGCCCCTCCGGTGAGGAGACTGGTGATGTACGCCACCTTGGCGCTGTCGACCTGGTACATCAGAGGTGGCAGCTCAAAAACCAGAGTGCACTGGAGGAGAAAGCGTCCATATGAACCGATAGATCAGTGCTTTTTTATTGTGTTTTTTACTATAGGATATATTTTGCAGTGGGTATTTTAAAGTATGTATAATTTGTGTTGCATGAACATTTTGTGTGGATATCAAAATGCATTATGTATTTTGGACGTTTTTGCATGCATTTGGAATTCTAATTCTGGACTTTCACTGAATAATTAGGACAGCATCGATTTAACCACACCCTCACCTTTTTCCACTGGCTTGTGGACAGGCCCGGAGATTGCAGGCAAGGAGATTGCAAGGGCCCCCCCTCCCCCCCTCCCGCTCCGAGCCCATACCAACCCAACCCCCCCCCCCGACACACACTCCCCTACAAAAGTCTCTTTCTGCTCTTCCTTCATGCAAAATCATCTACCAACTCATCAAAGTTCAGCTGTTGCACAAACTGTGATTCAATTGCAAGAAGTGAGAGGGAGTTCAGACGATTTTGGGTCATTTTCATCCTGAGCTCATTTTTTATTCGAGCCATTCTGGAGAATGACCGTTCCCCTTCACAGTTCGTAATTGGCAGAGTCAAGAACAGTCGAAGTGCGATGTAAAGACTTGGAAAAGTGGACTGCAAATCCAAATTTACCACGGTCTTTAGCATTGTATTTGGGCATCTTTGTTCTTTTGGAATGAATGATTTGAATTGAACAAGTTCATCTGCCAGGCTCATGGTTAGATCAGTGGGATATGCTGCAGCAAGTGCTTCGGCCCTTGAAGTGAGCTCACTGATTGACATATTATCAGGCATGAAAAGAACATGAAAAAGATTGGTCAAGTGTGTGTATGCAGTTAACCGATGGTCAAGACAGGACACAAGCTTGTCAATTAGAACATTGAACGTTTCAATTCGAAACTTTTCTTTTCCACCTAATTTAACATCTGGCTCTGCACTTTCATCAGCCATATGTTTGCGCTTCTTTGTGCGCTGGAGATCATGTCTGTAGTCTTGGGAGACTGAATCAGTAACACTTAAGGCTGATCTTTCAAAATGGGCAAAATTGTCTCTCTGTGCTGCCACAAAATCACGAAGAGAACTGAGAAGCTGTGTTGCCGTATTTATGTTGATGTTAGGCTTCTGTAACTGCAGGCTTGTGGCTTGGAACCGCTGCAGTATTGTATCCCAAAAGTATGCCATGACAGCTATCTCTAGGGTGTCCAGCTTGCCACAAAGTGCAGAGGCCTCACTTCTAGTGTCACGTTTCTCCTGTGGATCTTTGGAAATATTGTTCAGTGAATCTCTCAGTTGTGCATAATATTTCCACAGAGCATTTGTTGATTCAGCTCTTGCACTCCAGCGAGTGCCTGACAAGGACTTTAGTGTGAGTTTCACATTTGTATTTCTGAAAACCTTTCCCCACCTGTGTGTTGAAGAG
Source organism: Odontesthes bonariensis (assembly GCF_027942865.1). Taxonomy (NCBI): domain Eukaryota; kingdom Metazoa; phylum Chordata; class Actinopteri; order Atheriniformes; family Atherinopsidae; genus Odontesthes; species Odontesthes bonariensis. The sequence goes on from NC_134506.1 coordinate 8,989,149, forward strand.
GCACAAAATGTGTACAAAGATTGCAGGAAGTCAAAGAAACGCCCAGCTTCTGGGCTACTGTCAACAGCATTGACACCAACTAAATTCAATGAATGCGCAGCACAGGGGACATAACAAATCAATGGGTTTATGCGTTTCAGATGAGCTTGAACTCCATTGTACTTTCCTGACATATTACTTGCATTGTCGTAAGACTGGCCACGACAGTTACTTATGTCTAGGCCCAGGTTCTCCACCATTGCAACAACACACTCAGCCAAATTGCTCCCGCTATGATTCTCAATAGGCTCAAAACCCAGAAACCGCTCAACAACGTCTCCCCCAGCTTCAACAAATCTGAAAATAAAAGTGAGTTGGTCCACATGTGCAAGATCGGGAGTGGAGTCAACGATAACAGAAAAGTATTTGGCCTCTTTTATCTCACTGATAATCGCTTCCTTTGTTCTTTCTCCCATTAAGTGGATAAATTCCCCACAGATTGTGGATGAGAGATAGGACACAGAGCCTTTGCCCTTGCCTCCAAACCTTTGGAGATGGTCAGCTAGAAAAGGGTCAAATTTGGCCAACAGTTCGATAATGCCTAAGAAATTACCATTGTGAGGTGATCCAAACTGCTCGTCATCTCCCCTGAACGCAAGGCCCCTCTCTCCCAAAAACTGAATTACAGCAACAACTCTTCTCAAAACGTCCCGCCAGTATTGCCTTTCTGCATCAATTTGTTTCATAAGATCAGAATCAATTCTTCCTGTGTCTTTGGAACGACTGTGTAATGCTAACATGCAAGCCCTATGCTCCTCATTCCTCTCATGCTCACCGATACGCTCAGAATGTTTCCAATCAGAAAACCCATTGACAAATGCATTGCACTTACTTGAGAACAGTTTGCAAGCAAAACAATAAATGCAACCAGAGGAAGGTGAGTAAAGGAGCCACTGCCTTTCCACAGACTGACCATTAGGTAGACAGCATTTGACTAAGGAATTTGTGAAACTCCTAGTGCCACCCCCCATGGTCATATCTCTAATTGAGGCAGGGTACTTTTCACTCCGATTTTGAAAAGCAACTGCTCCTCTACTAACCAGAATCGACTTAGCCTGTTCAGTAATGGCATTTGGCCACAAAGCAGGGTCATTAACGGTTTCACACCAGGAGTTTGAGGTCCTAGCTGCTAATGGGATACTGGTCTCAGTGTACTCCTCCTGGTCTGACAGTGAGTCTGCTGTTGTAAGAGTACACGAGTCTGGAATGGCTGTGGTATTTGAGCATGAAGCAGAAGATCCATGACTGGAGATGGTGTCCCCAGCTTCTGGGTGGAAACTGAGCTCTGTGTGTGGCCCTGAAGCCTGAGCCTGAGAGGCCAGGTCTACACCGGATTGGATCTGTGTGGGCTCCGGCATGATCAAATCAGTGGTGCTCTCTACACTGCTGCAACTCGGACCACTGATGACATTATCAACATTGGTATCAACATTGGAATCCTTTGGCTTATCAAAAAAGCCAGAAATCGAAGGCACATTTTTTAAGAAGTCAGCCTGTTTTGCCTCTCTGTTTTTTTTGGCTCTTCGCTTTGAAGCGCCACTTTTTTGTTTGCAATCCATAGGCCTACTATTAATGACAGTTGCAAAAAAAAAACAAAAAAAAAAACAAGACAAACAAAAAACCAAGTCGCCACTGGCTCTGTGAAAAGTCACTTGATGACAACACGATATATGATTAAGGGCAGAAGCTAGATAAAGGTAATATCTCAACCGTGTAAGACTTCCTAAGACAGAACAGAATATGATGAAATGATTAAAATGGGAAAAAGTCGCTTATCAGCTTTTTAGTTATTAAAGATGGCCAAAAGTTGCAGTGTGAAGCTTAAAGGCAGAAAGTAGCTGTTGTTTACATATCAAAACTAATAGGCAATGTCGCTAAATTCACTAAATGAAGTTGCCAGAGAATGGCCAAATACAATACAACACTCCTTAAAGTTCGGAAGGTGTTATATTTAAACACGAAATACACTAGCCTTTTAAGGTAGGCTTTTAACCTTTAAAGGTGTAATGTGATATGCGTATAATGTGATATAGTATAATGTGATATAGTACACAATAATAAAATATAAATGTATACAAGCCTTTAAAAAGGCTGTTGAATATTAAACTACATATAATGATATAGTATGATATAATATAATACAATATAATATAAATGTATACAAGCCTTTAAAAAGGCTGTTGAATATTAAACTATACGTATAATGATATAGTATAGCTTAATATAATATGATACAAATGAATGCAAGCCTTTAAAAAGGCTGTTGATTATTACAACTAAACAAGTGACGTTGCACAGGTTGAATGCAAAGCAATTTGTCAAGCAGTAAGCCAAGGTCAAGTTCTGAGTGAACAGAAGTGATGCAGGGGGTTATATATATAGAGACAGAGCCAAAGTCTCCGCCCCTTCTTTCAGTCCACTACTTGTGGCCAATTCAGCGACTTTTGATGGTCCCTGGCGACTAAAAATGTCGTGTAGCGCCTTTGGCAACTTTTTGGTCAGCTGATGACTCAACTCATCTTTTCAGTGGCATTGTCCGTTGATTCTCGCTATCCCGACATGCCGCTATTCCGACAACTAATGTAATAAATATTTGCCTTTACTGACGGTTAGGGTTAGGAATAGTTTTAGGGTAAGGCATATGCCTTTATTGACGGTTAAGGTTAGGAATAGTTTTGGGTTAGGCACATTTAATTAAACAGTGTGTCAGTAATAAACAAAACCAAAACATACCGCTATGCCGACAATAGGGCTGTCAAAATTGCTCAAAAATGACATTCGAATATTCGTTTGAAAAAAAATCACGAATTCGAACTATTCGAATATCTGGTTGCCCATTTTACGCATTTGCCGTGTAGCCCATATACGGCAATAATGCGGCAAAAACATAGTTAAAATCAGATCATTAAATCATCATATATAGCCTATATAATATTACAATTCAATAACGCACACATATAATCATGAAAAAAGCTTATTTCCGATCACTGTTGCCCGGAGCCACAACTTTGTTTCGCTTGCATTTCACCACCACACCACCAAGCGCGCAAACCCTTGTAATCCGAAGAAGAAGATGTTACAAAGTAGCCTATGCTGCTACTGGTACTTCCTTGCTTTGACTACCCTTCGTAGAGAGAAAAAATGCATGCCTACGTTTTCCACTGTGCCAGCGAAAGGACCTGCGCGACGTTCACTGTTCGGATTCACCATGAAAAAAAAGCCTCGGACTTTGCCGTTATGCGCAGCTTTTATCAACCACAATAGCCTACTACAACTAGCTCCCCTGAGCTCTAATCTCGAATGCTTGCTTGGTTGAATAATATGGGCCTATAAGCGCGGCTCAAAAACAGTTGTGAAAAAGAATTAATAAATGTCCATGTCTGTTCATGGCAGTCTTGCACAGACAACCTCTCAAGTTAAACAAAAAGACAGGAACAAAGAATGATGCACACGTAGGATACAAGGTCATGTCATGTGCAACCGTGGCTAAGCTGGGTTATACTTAAGGGAAAAAAAACTTTATAACCATCATCGCAAGCGGCACTGCTTTCCCTACATTTGCGGAATGGGAAAGGGGCTTTTTGGCTCGCAATGACACAGACGAGTTAACAAAGATGAACAAACTGCGCCCGCGGTGCCTCACTGCCTTGTTGATTGATCAGTGGCGTGTCGCCAGGATTTTTGTCCACAGAAGCCAAATAAATCGGTTAATATTAATTTGTCGCTTGTACCGCGGGAGTGTTTTTTAACATTAGAATATTAATTTTCACGTTCGAATTCGCTTTTTGGGATACTATTCGAACTCGAATTCGAACTTCGAATATTCGTTGACAGCCCTTGCCGACAATAGAAATCAATGGCAATAGCGACATGCACCCGGCATAGTCATTGTTTTTCAGCATAAATGTAACTCTGTGCTGCTATCAGAAGTGTTTCTCATGGTGAAATAGTGCTGCAGATTAGCTCTAATCTTTAAAAATTGCTAGCATTGCCCTTTTGCATTATGAACGCAGCCATGCATGCACGTTTTCTAGAGATGAGCGTTGTGTATGACGCTTTGCCGTCATATGTCACGTCATGACGTCATCTGGCGATTTTTCAGAGAGCCAATAGTGACTTTCTGTGATTTCCACAGGAAAATCCATATTGGACATCCAAATTTGTTCATATGGACATATGCAAGCGAAATCTGCAAAGTTGAGAGGTACAAAACCTTGTGTTCTTAAAGTGAATATCTACTGGTGTATTACTCTCCCCGAAGAGAACTAATAGGTTATAATGACAAGTGAATCACCATGTCATTTTGTGTGCAAACAATATTGTGCAGGAGCGAAATCACTTCCCACAGAATATAGATACAAGTTCTGCTAGCTCTCTACTGGGGCCAGCGTTAGGCCCAGGATATGCGGTGGTCACAAAGCGACAGTGTTGCTAGGTCTAGTAACTTGTGCGCATCTCTAGCGATAAAAGAAACCATCTATTGACTTTGGCGATTTTATGGCGAATCTGGCTACTTGTCTTTTAAGTGACAAAAGCATTATTTTTCAACACAACTGTAGCCCTGCGCCACTGTCAGAAGCCATTCTAATGGAGAAATAGGGCAGCAGATTAGCTCTGATCTGTAAAAAGCTGCTAGCACTGCCTTGGTTAGCAATACCTATTCCGACATCCCGCTATGCCGACATGTCGCTATTCCGACACTTCTTCACTGATGGTTAAGGTTAGGAATAGTTTTGGGTTAGGCACATATCGCTATGCCGACAATAGACATCAATTGTCGGCATAGCAGCATGTCGCAATAGCGACATGAATCCCACTGCCTTCTTGTAGGATAGTCGTAGCCGTGCACCCGTTATAACGCTGTGACATTATACATAATGTCATGACTTTATCTGGCGACTTCTAGCGACTTTTGAGAGAGTCAATAACAACTTTCTGTGATTTTCTTAACAATACTGAGTCCACTGGAAAATCGACATTGGAAATCCAAATTTGTTCACTGAAAAAATACAGTTGCTCTTTCAATGAAATAAGTCTTTAAGTACAATATAATTTATTCCAATACAGTTATAATATTATGTAAATGTCTATGAGCTTTTAAACAAATTGTTGGTGGCTAAATCTGATATGTGAGATATTAATAAAATAATATTGATAGAAGTTTCGATAAATGGATTTAAGAATATTAGATTCAATTTTCACTTAACTGTGGGACATATGGAAGCGTAATCTACAAAGTGAAGTGGTACAAAACCTGGTGTTCCGAAGGTGAATGTCTACTTGTCTATTACTCTCCCCGAAGACAACTAATAGGTATCATGACAAGTGACTCACCATCGAAATCACTTCCCACAGAAAATAGATACAAGTTCTACTAGCTCTCTACTGGGGCCAGCGTTAGGCCCAGGATACGTTGTGGTCACGAAGCAGGTGTTGTCAATTGAGAAACTTTGCCGTTAGATTTAGTGACTTGTGGGGGTTACACCTCTCCATTACGAAACCCCGCTACTCCGAAACCCGAAACCGGGGGTGCATATCCCTACCCCCTTACCCTAACCCTAACCCCGTTCGGAGTGGCGGGGTTTTGGAAAGGAAAAACGTCCGCACTTGTGGGCGTCCCTAGCGACAAAAAAACATTTAGCAACTTTCGCAACCTTTTGGTGAATCTGGCTGCTCGTCTTTAAAGTGACAAAAATCATTGTTCTCAACATAACTGTAGCTTTGCGCCGCTGTCAGAAGCATTTCTAACGGTGAATCAGTGCTGCAGATTAGCTCTGATCTGTAAAAATCCGCTAGCACTGTCTTCTTCTACTACAGACATAACCGTCCCCACACGTTTTCTAGAGATTGACATTGCGTGCATGGTGCTGTGACATCATACGTAATGTCATGATGTCATCTGGTGACTTTAAGCGACTTTTCAGAGAGCCAATTGCGACTTTCTGTGATTTTTAGCAGGACTGAGTCCACTGGAAAATCCATATTGGTTTTTCTCTTACAATGGCTGCCGTTCCTCATGGCCCAGGGATCCTCTGGTTGTCGTCCCCCATGCCCCAGGGGCCCTCTGGTTGCCATACATCATGGCTCAGGGGCCCTCTGGTTGCCATATTCTGTGGCCCAGGGGCCCTCTGGTTTTCGTACTGCATGGCCCAGGGACCATCTGGTTGCCATATCCTGTAGCCCAGGGGCCCTTTGATTGCTGTCCCCCTAGGCGCTCTAGTCGCCGTACCGCATAGCCCAGGGGCCCTTTGATTGCCGTTTCCTGTGGCCCAGGGGCCCTATGGTTGCCATATCCCGTGGCTCAGGGGCCCTTTGATAGCCGTCCCCCGTGGCCCAGGGGCCCTCTGATTGCCGTCCCCCGTGGCCCAGGGGCCCTCTGGTTGCCATATCCCGTGGTTCAGGGGCCCTTTGCCATCCCCCGTGGCCCAGGGGGATGACAGGAGGAACGACAACACATCAGCTGGTACCAGACAGGTAAAACGGGAACCTGATGTCGGTTGCGTATTCTTTTAATCCTTTAATTGTTGTTGGAAACTGAGAGCTCCTTTCTGTAATTTGAGGTGCAGTGGAAGGCCGTGGATACACAGCACTTAGACGTCAGCTGATTCGAAAGCGCTGACAACTCGGACACTCAGCTGCACAATGGACTTTGTAGTCCTTTGAAGGGCTCCTTGGGTTTTAGATTGCTGCACCTTATTAGTTTAGCCTATTGCTGTTTTATCCTTTTATAATTGTTACATTTTATTGGTTTTAGCTTCTGGCTTTTTATTCTTTTTGATTGTGGCATTTTTTATATTTTAGCCTATGGGTTTTAAATTTGTGGTCTAAAATAAATACCACTTTGAATCCCAATTCCTTTGTCAGCCCATTCCTCAACAGTGGAGTATTATGCTGGTGTTTGGTCAGTTACTTTTCCAAAATATTTAATTTTGGCACGTTTGACATTTTTGGCATTGTCGACAGGACACCAGCTACACTGATAGTGGCAGTGAAGCCTTTTCAGCACAGTTTGTAATGACATGGTTCATGGGGGACGCTTGGATTCCAAAATTTGATAGTGCTAAAGAAAAATATGTAGAATGGAGGGCTCAGGTGGAGGCCATCTTAAGGGCACAGGGACTGGCCCCACAAACACAAGCAGACTTTGTGTTGGGTGCACTAGAAGGGGAGGCCAAACGAGGACTCCTGCTGGTCCAACCACAAGATAAGAACACTTCAAAAAAAGTCCTTGACTTCCTCCAGAGACTGTATGCTAAACCTGCTACCAAGTCACATGCACAGACCCAGTTTTTTAATTGTAAACAGTGGGCTGACAAATCTGTAAAGGCTTTTATTCTAAGACTGAGAGAACTGTTTTTCAGATGGCAAGAACGTGATGAAGAGGGAACTGGGGAATCAGACCTCTTACTGGACCAGCTGATGGTCAACCTTCACACAGGGCCCATCACACAAGAACTGACTCGACAAATGTGCCGGAATGAAGACACAACTTTTGAGTCGGTGTGCAAAGACCAGGGTTCCCGCGGGGTCTTAAAAAGTCTTAAAAGCATTGAATTTATGAATTTGGAAATAATACCTTAAAAAGACTTGAAAAAGTCTTGAATTTTGATATCTGGGTCTTAAAATTTATGCAGTAACTTCTCCGTATCACATTCTCCTCAAACGTTTCATTTGTCAACTAGGCTACTATTATTTTGAAAAGCCTAAATAACGTAGCCTAAATGAATAGTGGCGGAACCAATCATTGAGAACGCAACGCTGCCGCTACCGCTCCGACCCGGGTCCGATCACATTGCTACAGCACTGACACAGACCACAGCAACAAGCCAAGCAGAAGCGTGAAAAATCAAGGCAAATCTCAGCAGAAAACAAGAAAGTTTAACTTACGCCGTTATGTTGTTTTTTAACATTTGTTTTCGTTTCCTTGCTTCCCATTTCTTGCTGGGATTATGGGGAAATGTAAATGTAATGAAGCGTGGCGCGAGAAATAATCATTTTGTCACTGGTTAAAAACAGTGGACAATAATGTATACGAGGCTTTTTGCACAGTGTGCAAAAAGAGGATTCAGCTTGGTACCATGGGCTTGAAGGCTTTAGAGTCTCACGCCAAGTCCTCCAAGCAAATGAATAATTATCGAAGCGAAGGATCAAACTCCTTCCATCGCCGGGGTGTTTCAACCGGCCAACGCTAGCCAGTTAGCTATTAATGTATCTGAGCTAGCAGATAACGTTAACCAGCCAACTGCTAGTACAGCCCCTCCAGTTACGACCGTCACCGCAACTAGAGTAGATCTGCGAACAGCTTTTGGGTCCACACCAACCATGAAAGCAGAGGTGTTGTGGACTCCTAACACAATCGCCAAACACCATTCATATAATGGAAACGAGGGTATTTCAGAGTTGTTTAAATGCATGTTCCCCGATTCCGACATCGCTGCCACAATTACTTGTGGTCCCGACAAAACGGCGTACATAGCCAAGTTTGGTTTAGCTGTGTATATTAAAGAGGAACTGGTGTCCAAGGTAAACAAATCACCGTTCGTTCTTATGTTCGATGAGAGCCTCAACGAAACGACAAATTTTTTAGTTGATTTTCATTATTTATAGTTCTCTCTACTCCCCATATTCCCAGCATGGAATAAGTAGCTAGCTAACATAACCAATGTTAAAAAACAACTTAACTGTGTTAGTTAAACTTTTTTGTGGTCTGCTGAAATTTTCTTTGATTTTTCACACCTCTGTTTGGCTTGTTGTCTGTGTCTGTGCTGTGGTGTTGTAGCGTTTACTACTACTATGCTGCAATGTTTCATCAATGCTTTACACAGTCCACACTTTCATTTGTTTGAGAAATAAATGAACAAATTAAAAAAAAAATGAAATAGGTATTTTTTTACTTATTAAAGGTCTTAAAAAGACTTAAATTTGACTTGAAGAAACCTGTAGGAACCCTGAAAGACGCTTGTTCATTATTGGAGCAGGAGCTGCATGAGGATGACGACATTGTTCTGTCGCCAAGGATAAGTGCCCCCCCATCAAAGCCCAATGCCATTGATCTGGAACAGCCGAAGAACCAACAGTGTACTGATCTGCAACAGGAGCTTATGGGAAAAATTAAAGCAGTCCTGGAACAAATGAAGGCCCTCCCTGCTAGCTTGGTGGCAGAGGTGAAATCTCACTTGTCTGTACATAATGTAGTTAACACTCTTAATGCGCCCACAGGTGGGTCGAAATGCTGTATGAACCCCACAGAGGAGACAACAGTCAATCAGACCAGCTTTCCAATGGGATGCAGAGGGTCGGCCTTTTTGTTGAAATAGTGGAGTCGCAGGGCATGTCCAAAGGCGATGTCCTCAAAGACCATCTCGGCAACAGGATTTTTTACACCCCCTGCAGCTGTGGGCCAAGCAGTGGAGGTAGCCTGCGGGAAGAACGAGCCCACCTCACAGCAGACGTCTGCCTTCATCGGTAGGTGCCCCGATGTAATAGTAAGAATGAATGGATGTTCTCTTCCATTTGTGCTTGATACAGGGTCTCAAGTTACACTGATCAGCCAGAGCCTGTTTTTGAGATACCTGGAAGGGGCGGAGGCAACAAGTACGAGTAGTGCACCCTGGCTTACCCTGCACGTTGCCAATGGCCTCAAGATCCCATATGTAGGAAAAGGGGTCATCATTGTAGAGGACGAGTGTTTGGGTTCTGACAAGGACATACTTGGCATGAATATCGTTTAGCTACTGTGGACTGCTCTCACCCAAGGAAGCCACCCAGGGCTCTCGGCATTCCAAACAACCATACCATTACCTGAAGGAAAGACCTGGGCTCGGGCTTTTGCAGAGTGTCAGGGAGTAGCCACAAGAGGCAACCCCCCACCCTATGAGAGTGTTGCAAAATTACCTTGGCAGCAGCCAGTAGTAATCCCTGCAGACTCTGAGATGGTCATCTGGCTGCAGGTGACCGAGGGGGCAGGTAACAAAGTTACCAGTGTGCTGGTGGAACCTCTCCCTGTCCATGAGGCAGAGTGGTGTGTGGGGCGAACTTTGACCATGCTCTCCAGTGGGCAAGTGCCATGTCGAATTTTCAACCCCTACCCTTATCCAGTAGAGGTCCCCCAACGTCAACCACTTGCCCAGGTTACTGAAGTGGCTGACACTGAGATGAAAGGGGAACAAGAACTGGTGTTGGAGAGTGTGGCCACTGTCATCGAGGTCGCGGTGAGAAGAGTGGGGGCCAGTAACATCGTTGACGTTGCAGAGTCACACCCTGATTTATCTTTACAGGGAGAGGGGCTGACTTCCTCACAACAGAAGAAGATGACTGCTCTACTGCTGAGGTGGTTGAAGGTGTTTGCCAGCCATAAGAAATACTTTGGCTGCACAAGTGTGGTCAAACATAAGATAACGACAGGAGCAGCACCTCCAAGCCGGGAAAGGTATCGGTCTGTTCCCCCAAGCCTCTACACAGAGTTGAGCTGTCTTTTGAAGAACATGCATGAGTCCGGGGTGGTACAAGAAAGTGCAAGTCCGTTACCAGCTCCAATCGTCCTGGTGAGGAAAAGGATGGCAGTTGGAGATTATGCATGGATTATCGCCAGCTGAACGCTCTCACCCATAAGGACACGTACCCTTTACCCCGCATTGAGGAGTCCTTAACTGGACTAATCCTAACCCTAACCAAGTGGTATTCCACCCTGGACATGGCTAGTGGCTACTGGCAGGTAGAAATGGACCCTGCAGACCTTGAGAAGACCATGTTTATGACACCCTTTGACCTGTATGAGTTTGATTGGATAACCTGTGACTCATGCAATGCCCCTGCGACCTTTCAATGGTTGATGCGACGCTGCCTAGGTGAGATGCTAAATTCAATTCAGTTTAATTATATAGCATCAAATACAACAAATGTCATCTCAAGGCACTTAAGTAGTATAGTCCAATTCAAGCCAATTGGAATTCAATTCATTGTAATCATAATTATTTATTAAATAATCCAATTCATTCATATTGAGCCAATTCAAAAACAATTTCCTAGCTAAGGAAACCAACAGATTGCACCGAAACGTGTCTTCAGTCCAATCAGTAAATTACTTCCTTTTAATCTATCCGGATGACGTTGTTGTCTTTTCCCCTGACTTTGGCATCCACCTACAGCATTTGGAACAGGTGTTCCAGCGTCTGCACCAGTACTGGTTACAGCTACAACCAAAGAAGTGCCAACTTTTTCAACAAACTCTCAAGCAAGTTAAATCCTTTCTTGGGTTTGCTGGCTACTACCGCCGGTTTATTCAGGCATTCTCCAAAATATCTATGCCCCTGAACACCCTGACATGCGGCAGCAGCACCCATGGCACCAAGTCTTGCTCCCTGAATTGGATCCCAGAATGCCAAAAAAGCTTTTGATGCTTAATGCCCCCATCCTCGCCTATGCTGGCTTTTCAAAACCTTTCAGGCTGTATGTTGATGCTAGCCTGCATGGGCTGGGTGCTGTGCTGGCACAGGTACAAGCAGGCATGGAAAGAGTCATTGCTAATGACGAGGCGGATGGCCACCCTTCCTGAGTCTGGTTCTGCTAGAGGTTTCTTCCTGTTAAAAGGGAGTCGTTCCTTTCCACAGTCGCCTCAGACACGCTCAGGACGGGAGATTGGACTGAAGACAAGTTTCGGTGCAATCTGTTGGTTTCCTTAGCTAGGAAATTATTTTTGAATTGGCTCTAAATGAATGAATTGGATTATTTTATAAATAATTATGATTACAATGAATTGAACTCCAATTGGCTTGAATTGTACTTTATTATTTAAGTGCCTTGAGATGACATTTGTTGCATTTGGCGCTATATAAATAAAACCGAATTGAATTTGATTGAATTAATGCAAGCCGTAGTCTGAATCCCACTGAGCAAAATGACCAGAACAGAGCTCACAGAGGCTTGTTTCAGCCTTTGGGAGAGGACAGCGACGTTGGAGCCTCCAACGTCCAACCTATTATGAACATAGAAGGTAATTGAGAGACAATAGAAAACTGGTGTGTCAGGGCTGCTGATAGATGGCAAACAAACACTAAGCAGGCCCTGGAGTAGCAGCCCTGGCTATGACTTTCTGCTGTAAGGCAAACATTAGTTTAAGAACAAAGAATATAATACAAATTTGCCAAAGTTTTACAAACAAAGTCAATAAATGAAATAATAACCCAAAATCTAAGGCCTAGTCATTGTGGTGTACCAGCAGACGAATAGCTTAAAGGCACAGAAGTGTTGTATACTGCTTTTATAAGCCACTTCTGAGAAGTGATTGGCTGGAACAGCCCAGGTAAGAGCCAATGAGGCAATGAGAACCAATTAGCAGGAGAAGAGTGGTTGGACCTGAGAAGCAGCACAATACATCCATCCATCCATCCATCATCTTCCGCTTCTCCGGGGATCGGGTCGCGGGGGCAGCAGCTTGAGCAGAAAAACCCAGACGTCCCTGTCCCCGGCCATTTCCTCCAGCTCTTCTGGGGGGACCCCGAGGCGTTCCCAGGCCAGCCGAGAAACATAGTCTCTCCAACGTGTCCTGGGTCTTCCCCGGGGCCTCTTCCCAGTGGGACGGGCCCGGAACACCTCACCAGGGAGGCGTCCAGGAGGCATCCTAACAAGATGCCCGAGCCACCTCATCTGACTCCTCTCGATGCGGAGGAGCAGCGGTTCTACTCCGAGCCGCTCCCGGATGACCGAGCTTCTCACCCTATCTTTAAGGGAGAGCCCAGACACCCTGCGGAGGAAACTCATTTCGGCCGCTTGTATTCGCAATCTTGTTCTTTCGGTCACTACCCACAGCTCGTGACCATAGGTGAGGGTAGGAACATAGATTGACCGGTAAATCGAGAGCTTCGCCTTCTGGCTCAGACTGCAGACGCCGCACCGATCCGTCTGTCAATCTCCCGCTCCATTCGTCCCTCACTCGTGAACAAGACCCCGAGATACTTGAACTCCTCCACTTGGGAAAGGATCTCATTCCCGACCCGGAGAGGGCATTCCACCCTTTTCAATACATCAATACTTATAAGTATTAGTAATAAATGATAAGTTATCACCTCTAAGGTGATATTAAAAACTTTGGTCAAATCTTTAGTAAATTCAAACACGAGTTTTATAATGGCAAAACAATTATTCAAAACACATCAAACCTTAGCTGAAGTAAGTTGCAGTACTGGTAAAATGACTTTTGATTGCTAATTGTAGTTAGACTGTCATTGATATATATATATAGATATATATAGATAGATATTTAATTTTGTCTCCTTTCTGACTTTGACTTAAAAAGTTAACAAACCATTTCTTTCTTTAATAAAAGGCTGTAGCAGATCTTTCTCTCCTTACCACAGTGGGCCATGCTCAGCGCCTGCTGGGGTGTTGCAGAAGAAATTTTCTTTTAATGTTACATTATCCTTTTTATTGACATTTGGATGCCACTCAAAGGAACACTGAAGAGTGCTTGAGTATTGTTAATGGAGTTGATAAAGGCCTTTTGCCTACGCTGTCATGAGTCACTTCGACAAGGACGATACCTTCCTCATCAAGCCATCAGCAAGCCTCATTTCACCTCTCAATGAGACAGACTGTAATGAGCAGGGCTGAAACCCAGATCACCCTCACCTACCACCCCGTGCTTTTTCACCGTATATCCCTTCCCTCATTAACACCCACACTATACATACCCCTCTCCCTCTTTTACCCCACTTGTCCTTCCTTTTTTGTTCCCATCTGTAAGCCCTCTAACCTGACAAACTGCACACCTTGAGCTTATTCAGCAGAGTCAAATGCCACCTTTTTTCCCTCTGCCAGTTGCTCTTCTGCTCCTGTGCGCTCATATTCACGCTTCGACTGCATCTTGGAAATTAGATTGTCTGGAAATTCAACTCTGCCTTTTCCCAGTGGGATAATTGAAAATTGCTACAGCAAATACCAAAAAAAAAAAAAAAAAAAGAGTGGGGGTGTGAGAGAATGCAACCAGGTGTTTTGTAGACGGTCTGTATTAACATACTGCCTGTTGATTTATAATGATATTCAACCAGTGGTGTTTCAGGGAGCTGTTCATCTACAGAATTTCCACTTGGCCTAAATAATTTTTGTGGTTGAGTACCTGATCTGAATTAAGTAAATGCAGCTGTGTTTCATTTATACAAGTGTTTTGTTTAAGGCTCTGACCAGCTAGTATCCTAAATGAAAACAGCAAGCTCAGCACAGCAGCAAAGAATCACCCAGCCCAGAGGTAATGTAGCCCACAGTTGGATGCTGCAGTGGCAGTGGAGTTCAAGCAGTGAACAGTGAGAAGAGCACTGCTGTCCATGCTCTTTGCTTCGCTACACTGCCATTATCTAAAGGCTGGGTTTGATATATTGAATGTCAAAGGGAAAGTTCCATACAGTGTGAGGTCAAAGATTTTCCTTCATTAGTGTATTCTGCAATTTCTCTCGGCTTGCAAATAGTTAAACACCATAACATTCAGCATAAATAGCAGTTTAAGTTTTTTTTTTCTAAATCAACAATGTATCATTAATGTTTTCTTGTATGTGAAATAGATAAAAGAGTCCATCCCCCCTCGCTCTTACAAAATAGATCTTTAAACAGAAAGAAAATAATATATTAAAGTTTTTGGCAGTTAGGAAATAGATATGTGATTAAAAACAGAGCTAAAAGGAAAGTATATACTTATAAAACTCTGAATCAAACAGACAAATAAATAAGTGAACAAGTGTACCAGATTCAATATTTATATACAATATTTAACATTTACAGGATCTTATGTTGTTTCAAAGTGTCCAAATGTTCAAAAATGCAGGTTTAAGTGTTGACTTGGGTTCAGCATTGTTGTTGAGAAATCATTCTGATCCACTGACCTATTTTGCATGCCACTCATAACGCAAACAGAATTGAGATGAGGAAAATGTTCATAGCACCATTGTAAATGCAATGACACTCTATGAAATGCCAGTGTATCCACATGCATATTGATAGCAGATAAAAATTAAGTATAGGTGTCCATCTTATTATTATTATTATTATTATTATTATTATTATCATCTTTTTTTTCACTGATAGGAATATGCAGATTTAGGGGACAGAGAGGAACAGAAATTAGCCAATAATTCAATTTGTTCATTGCAAACTGTTTTTGATTTATATCAATTTCATGCCTCCCATCAGGTGCCACATCAGAGGGGAGGGTAATAACCCAGAAATAACCTCGTTATGGAGACAGCACTACGGTCTGGGCACAATGAACTCAGAGCTGAAGAATTAGTGACCTGGAAATTGGCAGGGAGAGTTAATGGCATCAGCTACATCACAGACAGAGTGAGACGGGGAGAAAAAGAAGACAGTCTTTCCCACCGAAACAAAAGAAGAATACATGAACATTAAAATGAAAATAACAGAAAAAGATCATCTGATGGCTGATTGTTCTTTTTCACTCATCATGGTGCCTTTTGATATCAAGAGCATGGCACTGTTATGAGTATTTTAACATCAGCATTATTATCATTGCTGTTTGAAATAGCAATTCAGCTTTTCATATTGTTTTTGAGTCTAATTAGAGGGAAATAGGGAAAATATAGAGTAGGCTTTTAATTAATTATTTCCTTTCATGTATTCTTTATTTCATCTTTTGTTGTTTATGAATTTATTACGGACACAAACTTCATTTATCTGCACAGCCTCTTTACCTGCTGATAGGCTGTGTGTGTGTGCCTGTTTGTTTGTCTTTCAAACGTTAACAAGGGCTTACAAGTTGATGCTGCTAATGTACGAGGCAACATTTTCACATGAAAAACATCTCTGGAAGAAAAACTGATTCAACAAACTGGTAAAAATAAGGAAAATGGATTGTTTGTTTAACAGCAGATGTTGTTCTTGTTTCCCTTATAGAAGAAGAAAAAGACACAAACACTCAAACCTCCCACATGACTTCTGTATTATCAGTAAAGAAATTCTTTTGGATCAGGATAAACACAATTAACAGCTAAAAACTCATGGTGTTACAAAGTAATCACCTCTTTGATATCCAACATCAATACATCTTTGGACACTTTGATATATGAGCTTGCCTTGATGAGGCTGGTGAATACATTAAAATATGTTTAATTAGCATTTCAAATCAGTGGCACTCACCTAAAAAAGAATATACAATAAAGGAGAAATATGGCTGAGGAGTTTGTGTGTGTGTGTGTAGTGGGGGCGGGTGAACAAATTACTCTTGGATTTGATGAACAAAGAGACTGCCCTCAGAACAAAGCATGTGTTAAAGCCCTATGCCTTTCACCTTCTCCGCTCCTTCTGAGACCAGCCAAATCAAAATGATCCTCCGGGCCTGCCCTTTTTTATCCTTTTTTGTTTGATTTCTTCATCACTCTTATGCAAAAAATATTCCGTCTCTAATTAATATGACCTTATGAATCTTTAATAAAACCAGATCCCCTCTTTGAAAATGCAGTGGAGAGCCTTGAAGTACATGTGTCAGTATTTGCACTTTACTACGAGGAAGAAGAAGGAAAATTGTGACTTTGACTAATCTAGTCTGTGATGAATAACTGATGTATATTTTAACCTATTTACTTCATTTTGATTTTCTTCACTCAGTGCACTTGTGCATCTTCAGATCAGTCGGAATGATTGACAGATCAAGACTTTGGATAAAATGATTGCTATTCCCTCATTTATTTATTATTCTGCCATGCCAAAAGGAAGTTAAGATTTCAAACTGTTCAAAGTGAATTTCAGATGAGGTATAATCAATTGAAAATATAAAATGTCAGTTTAAATTTTGCACTGTGGAAAGAGACCCTGAAAACTTGGCCTGCTCATGGATGTAGTGAGCCATCTTTTTCTGGCTTTTCCTGTGCAGTCTGTGACAAAATGCAGCATAAACTCATCCAGGTTAAAGCAGTTGTCACTATTTTGTTTTAAATTTGCACCGATGTTTGAGATTTGGTCAATGCTGCTTCTCAAAAACCATCTAAGTATATCAATAATATAACCTAAATAACATCTATCTATCAATTTTCTATACCCGCTTAATCCAACTCAGGGTTGTGGGGGGCTGGAGTCAATCCAGCTTTCACTGGGTGAGAGGCAGGGTACCTGGGCAGGTTGCCAGTCTATCACAGGGCCACACAGAGATAAACGAGACAAACAACCATCAATGCTCAATCTTCCTACTAGGGTCAATTTAGAGATTCCAATTAACCTAACATGCATGTTTTTGGGTAGTGGGAGGAAGCCAGAGTACCTGGAGAGAACATGCAAACTCTGTACAGAAAGGCCCAAACCCACTGTGTGCTTTTTAAAATGAGCAACTTAATAAACTATGGATTTCAAAAGTTACTTTTCTCCTGGCTCTTAATGAGAAAACATAATAACCTGAATCTCACTTTTAATTTGCATGTCTAGTAATGACAGTGCTGTGCTCCAATCAATTTGTTCACATTTTAGCAAAAATCAGTATTTTGTTCACTGTAGTAGAGTAGCTTCATCCTCTGTCTACCTCCTTCTAAGGTAGATTCAGTTTGGTAAAACTCTGAACAAACAGTGTTTTGTGAGTTTGGAAAGGTATTTTGTTCATTTATTGTAATGTCTCAATATAGTAGGTGTATGAAATGCAGAAAAAATGTTTGACGATGCTAATGATGAATTCTGAAAATTGCTATAGGCTAAAGCCCCATTAGGATTTATGGTAAGAGAATTTCCTTTTAATTAGCATCGATACTACTGGTCTATAGAAATGTGTCATCACTTGTAAAAGCTCTGAATACTTTTTGTCATACCCACTGATAATATGATAGAGAGAGAGAGACATTGATATTAGATTAAATAGAAGTGTACAATGATATTCTTCAGTGGCCCATGTCATTTTTTATATGAAAGTGGAGATGGCATGATAATTTCCAGTCACCAAGTTCTTAATTTAGGTTACCTTTGCACACTTTGTAACTCCAAATAGTTTTTAATTTGTTCAAACCGAGGGAGAGCTTGCTTTTCGGGGGGCCTCCTGAGAACAAGAGGATCTCACTCAAGTGTCTTCTGACTAGTTGAATTCCTGGAGGTTTGCCTATGGGACAGAGAAAGGGATGTAGGGGACTCCTGAACTTGCACTATGACAGTTGCCAGCAAGGAAGCTATTAAGTTTTTTTGGGGGGGCTTTTTATGCCTTTAATGTTAGAACAGTTTGAGAGAGACAAGAAGCAGGGGGCAGAGAGAGGGGAAAGACACGCAACACAGGGCCGCACGGTGCGGGAGTCAAACCGGGGCCAGCTGCAGCGAGAACTGTAGCCTCTGTACATGGGGCGGCTGCTTAACCCACTATGCCACCGACCGCCCCGCAAGGAAGCTATAACAAAGCATAAACAAGTAAACAGAGAAACACACAACATTTTCAAGAATGACAGCACATCCAGACATGTGTGTTGGAGTCAGAATCTAATTCTGAACATCAAAGTGAGCAGCACCACGAAGATTACAAAAGGACATCTCTGTTTGGAAATAATGTGTAGTGCCTGTAATTGTGCATTTTATTGTGTGAGTAACTTTGTGTATCTGACTGTGTGGTGGTCCTCTGATGCCACTGTGGGTTCTGTCAGCAAGGATGCTTGAGATTTGGTATGGTTTTGATATGTTTTATTTGTACAGTTATATCTCTCTGTGGATTCGTTCGCAGGCCTTCTCCCTCCTGGATTCGTGCTGCTGACTCCACATCCGTTGGCTCTGCTCTCTCTCCTCAAGTCCAGCACGCTACTGTTTTTAAAAGAGGAGTGATTAGACAAATGGATGCTGGTGTACTAATCACTCACCTGGTGCTGCTAACCCTTCCCTGAGCTCTTTCCACACCTCAGCTGATGCACCACGCCCCCTCCACAGACTGGTTGTAGAAGCAACAAATTAATACATTCAGTTGTCTTTTGTATAAATGTATCAACACAAAGTACTAATGTCAACACAACAGTTTTCAGTTGAAACAGTTTTATTCCCTGCTTGCGTTTCAGGCTCGAGCTATTTTGGGGATGCAGCAGACTTGACTTCTGCTTCAGTCTCCTTTCAAAGTCAGCAGTCCCCAGGAAAACAAACCTCATCCACTGATCCAAGATTGCTAGGTTTTTGGGGAAGCTAAAAGACTCAACTTACTGTCACAACCAAAAGACCATTTTCTTGAAGATAATGCTAATGATACATTGAACTGAATCAGGTGTGTTGAAGCAGGGAAACATCTAAAACCAAACCAGCAGGACAGCGGCCCTCGAGGACTGGGTGTGGGTATCCCTGATGTACATGCTCTAGCTCCCATTGGTATGCGCCGCCTAGAAAACTCTACCATAAAAGGTAATCCTGTCTTTCACTCACTAGGACATGTATATGAAAAGGTTGTGGAAGAAAAGCCTTCCGAGTGAGGGTTCCAGAATATTGAATAAAAAAAGTTCCTTCTGCATTAAAAATACAAAATTGTGCATTTACCTTGTTTTTGAAAGGTTTGGTTGATGTTTCAGTGAACACAATGATTTCTAAATCTGATAAATCAACATTTTATTTGCAATAAATAAATAAACAAAAAAATATAGTTGTTTTTAGAAGTAAAGGTTGGCAAAGGTTTAGCAATCTGCTGAAAATGTATACATTGTGGGGCAATTTCAGGATAACATTCCTCAAAATAAAATTAATACACCATCGTCACATCATTAAAAGATTCAGTGAATCTCTTTACGCAATGGGCAGGGATTAAAAAGAAAAAAAAAATAATATACATACATACATATATATATATATATATATATATATATATATATATATATAGTGCCTTGCGAAAGTATTCGGCCCCCTTGAACTTTTCAACCTTTTGCAGCATTTCAGGCTTCAAACATAAAGATATAAAATTTAAAGTTTTTGTGAAGAATCAACAACAAGTGGGACAAAATCGTGAAGTGGAATAAAATCTATTGGATGTGTCAAACTTTTTTAACAAATAAAAAACTAAAAAGTGGGGCGTGCAATATTATTCGGCCCCCTTGAGTTAATACTTTGTAGCTCCGCCTTTTGCTGCAATTACAGCTGCAAGTCGCTTGGGGTATGTCTCTACAGTGGAAACCGCTTATAGTGATCATGTTGGTCCAGAGCCAGTTTGAACACTATAAGCGGTTGATTACTAAAACCGAACTTGTATTACAGTACAGGTATTTCACTAATTTTTTTATGCAGAATATCATCTAAATGCCATTTGTATCGATTTTCAATGAGAAAAATGAAATGAAACGGATAGCTTCAGCATTTACTGAATTTTATTATCATGCAAGTCGTTTTCTTTCTCCGTCGTTAGCATTCATGACTGTCTCTCGTTGCTTAATTACAGCGGGTGAAATAAGTATTGAACACGTCACCATTTTTCTCAGTAAATATATTTCTAGAGGTGCTATTGACATGAAATTTTCACCAGATGTGGGTAACAACCCAAGTAATCAATACATACAAAGAAACCAAAACAAATCAGTTCAGAAATTAAGTTATTTGTAATAAAGTGAAATGACAGGAAAAAAGTATTGAACACGCTTACTGAAATTTATTTAATACTTTGTACAAAAGCCTTTGTTGGCAATGACAGCTTCAAGACACCTCCTGTATGGAGAAACTAGTCGCATGCATTGCTCAGGTGTGATTTTGGCCCATTCTTCCACACAAACAGTCTTCAAATCTTGGAAGGTTTTGTGGGCCTCTTCTATGAACTCTGATCTTTAGTTCTTTCCATAGATTTTCTATTGGATTCAAGTCAGGTGATTGGCTGGGCCAGCCTAGCAGCTTTATTTTCTTTCTCTGAAACCAATTGAGAGTTTCCTTGGCTGTGTGTTTGGGGTCATTGTCTTGCTGAAATGTCCACCCATGTTTCATCTTCATCATCCTGGTAGATGGCAGCAGATTTTTATCAAGAATGTCTCTGTACATTTTTCCATTCATCCTACCTTCAATTATTTGAAGTTTGCCAGTACCATATGCTGAAAAACAGCCCCACGCCATGATGTTCCCACCTCCAAACTTCACTGTTGGTATGGTGTTTTTGGGGTGATGTGCAGTGCCATTTGACCTCCAAACATGATGTGTATTATGTCATCCAAAGAGTTCAATTTTGGTCTCATCTGACCAGACTATATTCTCCCAGTATTTCACAGGCTTGTCTAAATGTTGTGCAGCAAACTTTAAATGAGCTTCAACATACTTTTTCTTCAGCAATGGAGTCTTGCGTGGTGAGCGTGCATACAGGCCATGGCGGTTGAGTGCATTACTTATAGTTTTCTTTGAAACAATTGTACCTGCTAATTCCAGGTCTTTCTGAAGCGCTCCACAGGTGGTCCTTGGCTCTTGGACAACTCTTCTCAACTCACTGGAACATTCAGAAGTTTGGAAATCCTTCTGTAACCAATGCCATCATTATGGTTTGCAACAATAAGGTTGCAAAGGTCTTGAGAGAGCTCTTTACTTTTACCCATCATGAGATGTTTCTTGTATGATACCAGAGACACATATGTACCTTTTTTATCATTTGGGACTGAACCAGCTGATATTAATTTGCACTGACAAGGGGCAGGATTGCTTTCTAATTACTGGGAGATTTCAGCTGGTTTCTTGGCTTTCCATGCCTTTTTGCACCTCCTTTTCTTTACGTTATCAATACTTTGTTGAACATTATAAGCGGATTTCTTGATTACTATAAACAAATTATTTAAACAGCATTTGTATAGAAATGATTCTGTCCCAAGCCTTTTGATCTATATAAGCGGTTGATTACTATATCCGTGACCACTATAAGCGGTTTCCACTGTATCAGTTTTGCACATCGAGAGACTGAAATTCTTGCCCATTCTTCCTTGCAAAACAGCTCGAGCTCAGTGAGGTTGGATGGAGAGCGTTTGTGAACAGCAGTCTTCAGCTCTTTCCACAGATTCGATTGGATTCAGGTCTGGACTTTGACTTGGCCATTCCAACACCTGGATACGTTTATTTGTGAACCATTCCATTGTAGATTTGGCTTTATGTTTTGGATCATTGTCTTGTTGGAAGATAAATCTCCGTCCCAGCCTCAGGTCTCTTGCAGACTCCAACAGATTTTCTTCCAGAATGGTCCTGTATTTGGCCCCATCCATCTTCCCATCAATTTTGAGCATCTTCCCTGTCCCTGCTGACGAAAAGCAGGCCCAAACCATGATGCTGCCACCACCATGTTTGACAGTGGGGATGGTG
Organism: Odontesthes bonariensis; assembly: GCF_027942865.1. Taxonomy (NCBI): domain Eukaryota; kingdom Metazoa; phylum Chordata; class Actinopteri; order Atheriniformes; family Atherinopsidae; genus Odontesthes; species Odontesthes bonariensis. Next base: position 9,011,430 of record NC_134506.1, read on the forward strand.
TGTTCAGGGTGATGAGCTGTGTTGCTTTTACGCCAAACATATCGTTTTGCATTGTGGCCAAACAGTTCAGTTTTTGTTTCATTAGACCAGAGCATCTTCTTCCACATGTTTGGTGTGGCAAACTTTAAACAAGACTTTTTATGGATATCTTTGAGAAATGGCTTTCTTCTTGCCACTCTTCCATAAAGGCCAGCTTTATAGGACGACTGATTGTTGTCCTATGGACAGACTCTCCCACCTCAGCTGTAGATCTCTGCAGTTCATCCAGAGTGATCATGGGCCTCTTGGCTGCATCTCTGATCAGTCTTCTCCTTGTTCCAGATGAAAGTCTAGAGGGACGGCCGGGTCTTGGTAGATTTGCAGTGGTCTGATACTCCTTCCATTTCAATATGATTGCTTGCACAGTGCTCCTTGGGATGTTTAAAGCTTGGGAACTCTTTTTGTATCCAAATCCGGCTTTAAACTTCTCCACAACAGTATCTCGGACCTGTTTGGTGTGTTCCTTGGTCTTCATGATGCTCTCTGCGCTTTGAACAGAACCTAAGACTATCACAGAGCAGGTGCATTTATACAGAGACTTGATTACACACAGGTGGGTTCTATTTATCCATCCATCCATCCATCCATCATCTTCCGCTGGTCCGGGGATCGGGTCGCGGGGGCAGCAGCTTGAGCAAAGAGACCCAGACGTCCCTGTCCCTGGCCACTTCCTCCAGCTCTTCTGGGGGGACCCCGAGGCGTTCCCAGGCCAGCCGAGAGACATAGTCTCTCCAACGTGTCCTGGGTCTTCCCCGGGGCCTCTTCCCAGTGGGACGGGCCCGGAACACCTCACCGGGGAGGCGTCCAGGAGGCATTCTCACTAGATGCCCGAGCCACCTCATCTGACTCCTCTCGATGCGGAGGAGCAGCGGTTCTACTCCGAGCCCCTCCCGGATGACCGAGCTTCTCACCCTATCTCTAAGGGAGAGCCCAGACACCCTGCGGAGGAAACTCATTTCGGCCGCTTGTATTCGCGATCTCGTTCTTTCGGTCACTACCCACAGCTCGTGCCCATAGGTGAGGGTAGGAACATAGATTGACCGGTAAATCGAGAGCTTCGCCTTCTGGCTCAGCTCCTTCTTCACCACGACGGGCCGGTGCAGAGCCCGCATCACTGCAGACGCCGCACCGATCCGTCTGTCAATCTCCTGCTCCATTCGTCCCTCACTCGTGAACAAGACCCCGAGATACTTGAACTCCTCCACTTGGGGAAGGATCTCATTCCCGACCCGGAGAGGGCATTCCACCCTTTTCCGGCCGAGGACCATGGTGTCGGATTTGGAGGTGCTGATTCTCATCCCAGCCGCTTCACATTCGGCTGCGAACCGCTCCAGTGAGAGCTGAAGGTCACGGCCTGAGGACGCCAACAGAACCACATCGTCCGCAAAGAGCAGAGACCCGATTCTGAGGTCGCCAAACCGGACCCCCTCAACGCCCTGGCTGCGCCTAGAAATTCTGTCCATAAAAATTATGAACAGAATCGGTGACAAAGGGCAGCCCTGACGGAGTCCAACCCTCACAGGAAACATGTCCGACTTACTGCCGGCAATGCGGACCAAACTCTGACACCGGTCATACAGGGACCGAACAGCCTGTATCAAAGAGTCCGGCACTCCATACTCCCGGAGCACCCCCCACAAGAGTCCCCGAGGGACACGGTCGAACGCCTTCTCCAAGTCCACAAAACACATGTAGACCGGTTGGGCGAACTCCCATGCACCCTCCAGGATCCTGCGGAGGGTATAGAGCTGGTCCACTGTTCCACGGCCAGGACGAAAACCACACTGCACCTCCTGAATCCGAGATTCGACTATCCGTCGGATCCTCCTCTCCAGTACCCCCGAATAGACCTTACCAGGGAGGCTGAGGAGTGTGATCCCCCTATAGTTGGAACACACCCTCCGGTCCCCTTTTTTTAAAGAGGGGGACCACCACCCCAATCTGCCAGTCCAGAGGCACTGCCCCCGATGTCCACGCGATGCTGCAGAGGCGTGTCAACCAAGACAGCCCCACAACATCCAGAGCCTTGAGGAACTCAGGACGGACCTCATCCACCCCCGGGGCCTTGCCACCGAGGAGTTTTTTGACCACCTCGGCGACCTCAGCCCCAGAGATGGGAGGTCCCACGTCCGAGCTCCCCAACTCTGCTTCCTCATCGGAAGGCATGTCGGTAGGATTGAGGAGGCCCTCGAAGTATTCCCCCCACCGACTCACGACGTCCCTAGTAGAAGTCAGCAGAGCGACCAGAATCTCCTCGAGGCCGTCCGGAAGTCGTTCTCCATGGCCTCCCCGAACTCTTCCCAAGCCCGAGTTTTTGCCTTAGCAACCGCCGAGGTTGCGTTCCGCTTGGCCTGTTGGTACCCATCAGCTGCTTCCAGAGTCCCACTGGCCAAAAAGGCCCGATAGGACTCCTTCTTCAGCTTGACGGCTTCCCTCACCACTGGTGTCCATCAGCGGGTTCGAGGATTGCCGCCACGACAGGCACCGACCACCTTACGGCCACAGCTCCGGTCGGCCGCCTCAACAATGGAGGCACGGAACATGGCCCATTCGGGCTCAATGTCCCCCACCTCCCTCGGGACATGGTTGAAGCTCTGCCGGAGGTGGGAGTTGAAACTCCTCCTTACAGGGGATTCCGCCAGCCGTTCCCAACAGACCCTCACAATACGTTTGGGCCTGCCAGGTCTGACCGGCTTCCTCCCCCACCAGCGGAGCCAACTCACCACCAGGTGGTGATCAGTTGACAGCTCCGCCCCTCTCTTCACCCGAGTGTCCAGGACATACGGCCGCAAGTCCGACGATACAACCACAAAGTCGATCATCGAGCTGCGGCCTAGGGTGTCCTGGTGCCAAGTGCACATATGGACACCCTTATGCCTGAACATGGTGTTCGTTATGGACAGTCCGTGACGAGCACAGAAGTCCAACAACAAAACACCACTCTGATTCAGATCGGGGGGGCCGTTCCTCCCAATCACGCCCCTCCAGGTCTCACTGTCATTGCCCACGTGAGCATTGAAGTCTCCCAGCAGGACGAGGGAGTCTCCCGGAGGAGCACTCTCCAGTGCCTCCTCCAGGGACTCCAAAAAGGGTGGGTACTCTGAACTGCCGTTCGGTGCATAAGCACAAACAACAGTCAGGACCCGTCCCCCCACCCTAAGGCGGAGGGAGGCTACCCTCTCGTCTACCGGGGTGAACCCCAATGTACAGGCGCACAGCCGGGGGGCAATAAGTATGCCCACACCTGCTCTACGCCTCTCACCACGGGCAACTCCAGAGTGGAAGAGAGTCCACCCCCTCTCGAGGAGGCTGGTTCCGGAGCCCAAGCCATGTGTCGAGGCGAGTCCGACTATATCTAGCCGGAACTGCTCAGCCTCGCGCACCAGCTCAGGCTCCTTCCCCAGCAGAGAGGTGACGTTCCACGTCCCAAGAGCCAGCTTCAGTAGCCGAGGATCAGACCGCCAAGGTCCCCGCCTTCGGCTGCCGCCCAGCTCACACTGCACCCGACCCCCATGGCCCCTCCCACGGGTGGTGAGCCCGTAGGATCTATTTATCATCATCAGTAATTTGGGACAACATTGGATCATTCACAGATCCTCACTGAACTTCTGGAGTGAGTTTTCTGCACTGAAAGTGGTGATGTGTCGGTCGCGCACGATCCGGCTCTAAGAGCTGGCTCTTTGAATTGAACGACAAGAACCGGCTCCACAATGGTATCCGTTTTGGGATCCTATTTGGGAGCCGTTTTTTTTCTTTCAGTATCTCTCTGTCTCTCCGCCTCCCTGTCGTTGCGCTTATGCTCTGCAAATGCCACAGAGCCGACAGTTTTTTCCCCACGTCGTTTTTTTTGTCCTTCGGTGCCTCGCTGTCTCTCCCGTCTCCCTCCCCCTTACTCTCTCTCTCCTTGCGCGTTTTGCTCTGCTTCTGCCAGTGCTAGACGGAGAGTTTTTTTCCTCAGTCGGTGCCTTAAAGCTGCAGTCTGCAGGATTTGTTGTTGTCATACGTAAAGTCCTAATTTTTGGCATTTTAAGAGTTTATATGATCTATCAGAATGCTTGAAGTTGAAAACGGTGACCTCCGTAGTCGCAAAATGCAAGAAATGCTTATTTTTTAACCGAAAAATAAAAAGTTATTCAACTTCCTGTCCCGCCCCATCAAAACACATGAGAACTCGTGCACGTCTACGTGCACGCCAGATGCCCGTACACGACTCCTCATTCATCAACTCACCTGTCATTTGCGATCATGGAAGACACAGTAAGTAGACTAGCCCGTAATGAAGTTCAATAGTCCAGATAAATAAGCGTGGGGACGAGCCTACCTTGTATCGCGCGTGCACAATCGGTGATTGACAGGCAGCAGAGCCCAGCTCGTAACCTGATTGGTTACCTTTTACCGGTCCGGTCTGCAATTTTGTAAACAAACCTGCTGGCTTTGGAGGGACCTAGCGGGACATATCGGGGACCTAGAGAACTCATTTTTTTTTGTATTGGGGTATTTAACACATTGACTCCCAAGTCACGTAAAACTACGTTTTTAATGCCCATGCGTTGGCTCCCACATGGTAAAAATATGTTTTTACGTTTTTTTTATGGATTCTGAATCTATACATTCTAATGCACATTCTGTGTGATTTTTGTAATTATGTGATGAACAGAACTGACATAGATGGCAGTCAAAAACTGGTGTCATCATCTGGACATTTTGATCATTACGGCAATGGCTTTGCGTCAACTCAAGAACAATTTTGATAACGCTGCATTGATTGTTGTGCATTTCCGCATTTTGTCCAATCGCACGTGTCGGTTTCCAGAGGGTGACGGTAAAGTAACATAAACAAACAACAAGAAGGAGAAGAAGACACGCGACAAGTCTAAGGAGGCGGTCTCATGAACAGGTTAGCTTTGCAACATGCGACACGACGCAAATCCTCTGACCCGGATATGTAAGTATCTAAAGCGCGACAGGCTGAAAGAGCGCACGTTTCACAAAAGCCCCGATATCTCACTTTGTTGTTGATTTTGGTGGATACCCGCCTTGGTTTAGCTAAGGATAGCTCGCTAATGGCGGCACCTAGAGACATGCAGTTTTGACCCACAAAGAGTTTAAAGTCTCAGCTTTCAAACGAGCCATAACATGTTTCAGTGGCCCTATCACATAATATGCTGTGACTGTACAAAAAACTTAAAAAAATGGTTTAGAACGCTGGGATTCTACGACATAATTCTGTAAAAACCACCGGTATTCAATGTGTTAATGTACTACTTTCAGAATCCCCGGACAGTTCCAGGCATTATGCTTGAAAAAGAGTTGCAGACTGCAGCTTTAATGTCTCCACTGCCCTCATGTCAAGCGTGTGCTCCACACATCTGACCAATCACACGCAGCTTTCAATTAATAAGGTGACAGGGAAACACTGAAAAAAGGTTTGTCCACTTTTTCCCTTTCTTCTAATAGCACTGTATTTGATATTTGTATTGTGGCACCTTTTTTGTTATGAAGCTGCTTTGATACTTTTTCGTATTGTGGTGGGTGTTTGTATTTATAACTGTTTAATTTATTTTAAGTTATTTTTGTGGAAGTGGTGCTATTTTGTGATAATTTAATTGGTTATAATAAAACTTTTATTTATAAAGCATTGTTATGCAGCATTTTTCCTCATCATAAGTGCTTAACAATGTCAATAATGAAACAAAATGTTATAAAATTAGGTTTAAGATATTAATGAATTAATAATGTAAATATATATATATGGGGAGCCGTTTGGGAACCGAAAGAGCCGCCTCTCCACAGTAAGAAGAGCCATTAGAGCCGCATCTCGAAAAAGAGCCGAAAATCCCATCACTAACTGAAAGTAAAGGGGCTGAATAATATTGCACGCCCCACTTTTCAGTTTTTTTATTTGTTAAAAAAGTTTGACACATCCAATAAATTTCATTCCACTTCACGATTGTGTCCCACTTGTTGTTGATTCTTCACAAAAACATTAAATTGTATATCTTTATGTTTGAAGCCTGAAATGTGGCAAAAGGTTGAAAAGTTCATGGGGGCCGAATACTTTCGCAAGGCACTGTATATACATATATATATGTATAGGAGAAGAAGGACAATCTAGCTTGTTATCAGCACTCACTTCGAAAACTTTTATCTCTGATGGTACACTAGTGTATAACGATCATGCCTGCATGTGGAGTTTTGGTGATTTCTGAGTCGTAGGTTGGGCTGAGCAGGCTGCAGAGCTTTCTTCGGTGGATTCTGGCTGGCTCCTGTGTCCACCCCTGTGTCCCATCTAATGTAATCAGGAGCCCTTCTTAAGGACTTGCAGTCTTTGCAGGATTGTCTACATCTACCGAGTGGTCTGGTAACTTCCAAGATAATTTTGAGATCTGTTTAGGAAGAAACTTACTTTCAATCTCCTCGTGTTCCTCGGCTTCCTCTGAGAACCTAGAAAGCCAGTGTAACTTCTGAAATCTTATTATCTGTTTTCCTTATGCCGGTTCTGGTGAACAAACTCCTCTGAACAACCTGCTCACCCCCCAATGGTTAAAGCTCCATTCACCACAGCCAGTCCATCCCGTCAATGATTCAGTTGCCTCCTGTCAAACTAGGAAGAGTATCATTACTGTACCTGATTATTTTAGATTATTCCTTGGATTTATCGAAACTCAAACAAGTAATCACTCACCTTTCCTCTTTCGTAGAGACTCTTACCTTCTGTCTGTATCTCCTGTCCGTGCCTCAGTTCCACCTAAGTTTCATCATCCACAATAAACTTTTTTTTTTTTATACAAACCATTCTGTTTTGGTGTTCTGCTTCAAAGTCCTCCTCTTGTGGCTATATAAACTATGACATACTGCCTTTGAAACTGGAAACATCTAGATCTGGAAAATGCTGAAAATACACTATTTACACGTTTTAAAGCAACATATGCTCCCAATCACATGAAATCTTATTAAATCTGATTCTGGGTTCTTCCCACTGCCCAAAAACATGCATGTGTTTTTTTTTTTTTTTGGTGACTCTATATTGACCTTAGGAGTGCGTGCTAGCATGGGTGGTTGTTTGTCTCTGTGTGACCCTCTGATGGACTGGCGACCTGTCCAGGATGTACAATTGAAGATCAAGAAGTCTATTAATGTGACAGTGTTTGAGACTTTATTGTGAAAGTGTTGTGTTTTACTTGCTTTATACTGTAAACTGACTTAGATGCATACTCCAGTTGCCTACCCCATTAATATATATGTACATACTTCAATGAACATAAAAAAACAAATAATGAAACAAAACACTGCTGTAGGTTACATCCTTTTGAAAAGGTGAAATTCCCCATTCTTTCAAACTGCTGTAACATTGCTACATTATTTTATCCTTAATGACTATTCTGCCAGTTTTGCAAACTGCTGAGCAAGCTATTCTTTTTATGATAATATGTGAGGGTGGACTTTGATACATTTAACGTCATCAGCAGGAGGCTAACTCAGCCATGGTGATGAGTAAGCTTATTGCCACAACACTTATAGATTCTTGAAAAGACTATACAATGGTTGGTATGTGATGGTGATCCTTTTAAAGGTAAGTGTTGGATTATGGGGAGAAACAAGAGATATATCCCAAAGGTCTTTTGCAAAGTTATGTTCAGTGATGGAGAAAGTCATAAGATGCAAACATTGTTGAATTTGTTCCACTGAAGATTACAATATAGTTCTACAAGTTGAGTACATTTATTTGAATATAAACAATGTTGACATACTCTATTACTTCCTGAAGAGTGATATATTGTTACAGTATGAAATGAACTAATCTTCTTTATAAGCAGCCATTGTATAGGGCTAATGTTGGCAATGACCTCAAGTACAGTTCTTTGTCGCAGCTGAAAAAATCTCTGACTGAACACATGTTGTGATTTAATCACTATATTTCATTGTAGTATTTTTAAGATTAAGATCCAATTTATTGTCATGCATACACACGAAATTTGTCCTCCGCTTTCCTCCATCCAGGTTGACATCTGTTGACACACACATGCACATGCACAGGGTCACACACTCAGAGACAGATGCCAACCTTCCGGTTATTGGGCGACCGACTCTAACCACTGAGCCACAGCCGCCACACACACACAGCTTCCAGGGTAGGCTGGTAGGCCAACTACTGGCCACAAAGCAAAATACACTCTCCACCACATAATAACAGAAGATATGTAACACTTTGTTGTAAACACTGAACTTACTCAAGAAGTAGTCTGCTCTGTCCTTTCTTGTGGCCAGTCCCAGTGTTAATGTTGTATTTCCAGTCTATTTTTTTTTTGTAACTGAATACCAAATGAAAAAAAAAAATAATTCAGTAATATTTCAGGGTGTAGGGATCAAGTAACAGACATTGAAAATATAGCTTACCTGTTAAAGTGATTGATATAAAAATTTGCAGTTCTCAAGATTCAGGTCCTCACTTTTCAAATCATATTCAATTCAATTCAATTCAGTTTTATTTATATAGCGCCAAATTACAAAAAATGCCATTTCAACGCACTTAAATAATATAGTCCAATTCATTGTAATCATACTTAATTTCAAAATAATCCAGTTCATTCCAAAACAATTTCCTAGCAAAGGAAACCAACAGATTGCACCAAAACTTGTCTTCAGTCCAATCTCCCGTCCTGAGCGTGCCTGAGGCGACTGTGGAAAGGAACGACTCCCTTTGAACAGGAAGAAACCTCTGGCAGAACCAGACTCAGGAAGGGTGGCCATCCGCCTCGACCAGCTGGGGTTTGAGAAGACAGAAAAGAGGGGAAATAACACTGTAACACCATTCAAAGGATACCTGTTGGAAGAGGGAAACACAAGTTAATGACCACAATAATGTCACATATACATAATATCATTTGAGAAATTAACGGGGGAAAAAAAGAGCAAAGTGAGGAAACGTGTGACAGATGAGGCCCCCCAGCAGTCAAGTTTCAGAATCACCTGAATGATCCCAAACTATAAGCTTTATCAAAAAGAAAAGTTTTAAGGCTTGTCTTAAAAGTCAACCTGGACTACAAAAAAATCTGTGCATTTATGACCATCACCAGAGACATTCTGTATCAAAACTCTGCATATAGTTGCTGCACTGCAGCAGAAAGGTTATAGGTGTGAATAAAAACACAGACATGATTTAGTAACCTAAAGTAATTTGTCCTCTGCTTTTAACCCATCCAGGTTGGTATCTGTTGACACACTCATGCACATACACACAAACATAGAGACAGATGCCATACACTGGAGTGGGGGGCAGCAATTCACTGCGCCCGGTGAGCATGGGGGGTACAGCACCTCAGCCATGACAAGGAGGTGGACTGACAACCCTCCAGCTGTCAGTTTCACCAATCTTTTTTTGAGTGGTGAGAGTGGGAATTGAACTGTCAACCTTCCAGTTATTAGTTAGACAACTGACCACTGAGCCACAGCCATCATTTGAATATATACAAGATACAAAAATGCAGACACCAAGCAAAGCACATACAAAATGTAGCAGCAAAAGAATGACTATGCCACAGTCCCGATGTAAAGCTTAATATTCATGACTAAAATGCAAAAAAAAAACATTTGACAGACTTGTTTATCTTATGTCCTTGCCCTGTTATCCCCTATGGGCCCTAGCAAGGCTACTTGAGTCTGGTGCAGGCAGCACATGGACAAGGAATTAGCAGGTCCAACAGCACAGGAAAAAGCTCAAACCACACAAAACCACAAACCAAGATGGACCACCAGTACTGCCCTATTCCATATAAAAGTGTGATTGTTCTTTCAGTGCTAAGCTAATGTAGTTGCTTTAAAAAGAAATAGCATGCAGAGAGGACAAACTCCAAACAGTGATGCTCAGATCTCAGGCATCCTTACCTTTGTGACTTAACTTATATAAAGCATTAAAAAGGTAATGCTGTATGGTGAAGCACAAGGGGGGGAGTGAGGGAACGACGCACACTGGAGGACAATATTAAGCATTATCCTGAACTCAACTTAAAAAACACGTTTGGCTCATTAGCTCCGGCTTTGTTTCCATCAGTATGATCACTCTTCACCATAAATGTGTGATCTGTGATCTTTTTCATCCATGACCACACACACACACAAGTTGTAGCTCACTATTTTCTAGCTTCTGTATTTTATTCCTCAATGACTCTCTGTCTCTCTCTCTGTAGGATTTTTCCTTCTTATATTCCATTCCAGGATTTTTCCTTCTTATATTGCTGCCAACCGGGTTGTGATGAATGAATAAGACACTGATGTTGGACGAGAAGGTCTGACTCCACTCAGTCTCAGTCTCCACTCTATTTCTTGCCAAAGCTGTACTATTGGGTTGAGGTCAGGACTCTGTGTAGGCTAGTCAAGTTCTTCCACACCAAACTTGCTCATCCATGACTTTATGGACCTTGCTTTGTGCACTGGTGCGCAGTCATGTTGGAACAGGATGGGGCCATCCCCAAACTGTTTCCACAAAGTTGGGAGCATGAAATTGTCCAAAAGCTCTTAGTATACTGAAGCATTCAGAGTTCCTTTCATTAAAACTAAAGGGCCAAGCCCAGCTCCTGAAAAACAACCCCACACCATAACCCCCCCTCCACCAAACTTTACACTTGGCACAATGCAATCGGACAAGTACCGTTCCCCTGGCAACCGCCAAACCCAGACTCGTCCATCAGACTTCCAGATTGAGAAGTGTGATTCATCATTCCAGAGAACGCGTCTCCGCTGTTCTAGAGTCCAGTGGCGGCGTCCTTTAAACCACTGCATCCGATGCTTTGCATTGCACTTGGTGATGTATGGTTTCGGTGCAGCTGCTCGGCCATGGAAACCCATTCCATGAAGCTCTCTACGCATTGTTCTTGAGCTAATCTGAAGGCCACATAATGTTTGAATGTCTGTAGTGATTGACTGCAGAAAGTTGGCGACCTCTGCGCAATATGTGTCTCAACATCCGCTGACCCTGCTCTGTCATTTTACGTGCCCTACCACTTCGTGGCTGAGTTGCTGTTGTTCCCGATCGCTTCCACTTTGTTATGATACCACTGACAGTTGACTGTGGAATATTTAGTAGCAAGAAAATTTCACGACTGGACTTGTTGCAGAGGTGGCATCCTATCACGTTAGCACACTGGAAATTCACTGATCTCCTGAGAGCAACCCATTCTTTTGCAAATGTTTGTAGAAGCAGTCTGCATGCCTAGGTGCTTGATTTTATACACCTGTGGCCATGGAAGTGATTGGAACACCTGAATTTAATTATTTGGATGGGTGAATTATTTTTTTTGGCAATATAGTGTATAAAATGTTGAATAAATAAAATGTTCCTCTATTTTAATTTTTTTAAAGGTATACTGCAGTTTTAGTTGTGCCCATGGTGGAAGAGGAATGGGCATCAGTCCAGAGCATTACTCTACAATTATCCTACATTACCCACAGTTATCTTACATTAAACCTTCTTTAAGTATAAGAAGTATCAGTAAGTTCAGTTTCTGTGGTTCCTGTATAAAACCAAACCCTCTTGAGAATTGTGAATTTCTGGTGTATTGTTTATATGCAGCCGTGATAAATTACATGTTTCAAATGTCATCCTTCAGTATATGGAATGATACATTATTGGTTCCTAGTATTGAATTTATTTGACTATTATTTTGTAAAACATGGTACAGCAACTGAACCATACATTAAAATAAATAAATAGTCAGGGATAACACAAAAAAGCCCTAAGGCTTATTTCCATTGTGGTCCCTGGATGTCTATAGTAAGTGATATTAAGTGATGCCCATCTATTTAGATAACCAGAATTTATAGTCAGTCTACTGACAAAAACATTGTCACTTTTCGCAAATCTATTCTAAACCTATTCAATCCCCTTGCTCAGAAGATATGTATGCTGATTTTTTTTACGAGGGATGTGAAAAACTAGCCTGACTACGTCATACTCACGATTCTAGTCAGAATGTGAGTCTGATACCGCTCAATAGAGATTTGGGTATAGGGCGTGTTTCAACCGAACCAGGAGAAAAAATGCCTCTTCGCTCAATTGGATAGACCTACAACAAATCAGAGCAACGTAGTATGTGACGTAGATTAAGCAACACACACTTGTTGTAGGAAGGACGGCAAAAACATCTTTTCTATCGATAAAAGCCTTTATCGCGTTCCTCTGTTCGTCTTTCAAAATGAATGCAATGTGGAGATCCTGTAGAACAGACTCGATGGCAGAATCTACACACCCTAGCTCTCCAGCGGCAGCCGTGTTCAACTCTTTAGTGACGTAGGCGATAATGTCCCTGTTGATCATCTGTCCATCATCGTATAAAGCCCGCCCTGGCAATCTGATTGGTCTGACCAATTCTTGGTCGGGCATAATGATTTCCCAACTGAGCAGAGCCAGACCGAACTTTCCGACCAAACCTTTTATGGGCGGGGCTAAGTTCAGCTGGCACCCAGGCTAGTGAAAAACTTGATTCCCATACAAAATCTAAAATAAGTTCTGAAGTAAGTTGCTACAGGCAGCAGTATGCCAGTCCATCCCAGCTAAAATTAGTTCTAAGAGTTAGGTAATATAGCTGGATCTCTGTATGGATGCATAAACTTAAAGTGATACTCCGGAGTAAATTCAACCTGGGGTCATTTGAACCGTGATATCCAGCCAAGTAGCCCACCCGCAGTTATTTCGATATTGGCTGAACATAAGCTGAGTTACTGAGTTTTCCCGAATAGTTTAGTACAAGGGTTAATGGATCCTGGTCCGTATCTACAAAATTACCACACTAAAATCACATGCCATGACACCAAACTTCTACAGTAGTACAAATATGGTCTGTACTCACCAAACGATGCATTTGGAAGTTCGAAAATAGTCCAGGAGATTATTATTATCCACACAAGCCTCATAGCTTTTCTCCTGCTAAAGCTGCGTTGACGTCACTTCCATAGTCTGGACCGCGACAGTAAAAGTCCTCATCGAATATCTCCAAAACCTATGTGAAAGCCTGCATCGGGTGATCTCGCGATATCCTGCCCACAGCATGGCATATATTGCACAACAGTCTTCTTCTTCCGCTGCAGTAGCCCGAAGTAACCGTGTTTGACTATCCTCAGTCACGTCACGTGTAGCCTACACAGTTGTTTCCGTCAACAAAGTTCCAGCCGAGAGTATAAAAAAAAAAAAAAAAGCACTGAATTGTGATACAGGCTTATATTTTCAAGGCAACACTTAAAATATATTTCAAATGTTACCTACTACTAATTAGACACGGATTGTAGTTATCAATAGGCTACTGACACTGAATTAACTTTTCCTTGTGCATATTATGAGTTATTCGATGAGGACTTTTACTGTCGCGGTCCAGACTATGGAAGTGACGTCAACGCAGCTTTAGCAGGAGAAAAGCTATCAGGCTTGTGTGGATAATAATAATCTCCTGGACTATTTTCAAACTTCCAAATGCATCGTTTGGTGAGTACAGACCATATTTGTACTACTGTAGAAGTTTGATGTCATGGCATGTGATTTTAGTGTGGTAATTTTGTAGATACGGACCAGGATCCATTAACCCTTGTACTAAACTATTCGGGAAAACTCAGTAACTCAGCTGATGTTCAGCCAATATCGAAATAACTTCGGGTGGGCTACTTGGCTGGATATCACGGTTCAAATGACCCCAGGTTGAATTTACTCCGGAGTATCACTTTAACAACATGAAGGATGTTCAAGGGATTTCAATTACACAGCTTAGGTTCACAAGTAATATCATTTTCAACTTGATGTAAATTTGAAATAACTTTAGTAGCTATTAGATCATCTTACAAGTGATATGATTTCAGTTTGAAATAATTTTTAAGCATTACTGAGTCAAGTGATCAATTAAAACATCTCCTGACATTTTTGGTGTAAAACCTGCAGATTTATCTGTAAATCCTTGTAATTCAAATTCTGTAACTTTGAGCTATACCATAACTACTATATATTTTTTTCAATTGATTTTCAGTTGTTAGCTATTGTCAGATATATTATGAGAAAAAAAAAACACGTACACCAAAACATACACATGGTTCTCACTTATAAACACCGCCCTCACGCTTTGCATTCATTATTATGTGTAATTATATGGTTTGAAGATGCATACATTCACACCTTTAATTGACTTTTTAGTACGCAGCTGTCACACTTGCACTTTGTGCCTCTTTGTCACTGTGACCTGCGGTATAAATCTGTGAATTTGCAAAACTTGGTCTTTATAAACTTTTCCTGTGTGTATGAATGTGTGTTATTTTAGTCAGTATTTAAAACTTGTGATTTTTTTATTTTATTCTGTATATACTGTATTTTCTCATACAGCTAATGCATGAATATGGTTTGTATGTATTATGTGAATGAAAGTATGAAAGGTACACATTTTATTATAAGCCTTGAAAAATTAAAAAAAATTCTAAAATCTTTTCAAACTCAGCTTTTAAAACATGTTAACAATATTTTTTCCATAATATAATTGAAAGCAACTATGGAATTAACTTTAATTCTTAAAGTCTTTCCACAAGTGTGTTCCAACCATATCATAAAAATAACACAAATAACAATATTAAGAGAACGACAACGTATTTCTTTGGGCAATACAATGACTGTCGTTGAGCGGTTCTTCAGCTTAATTGATTTAAACTGAACGACTCTAAAGCCCTTTTGCACTGGTTTGAAAAAGCCCCTAACACTCTCTAACATGTGACTCTTGAGTGCAATGTGAAAATGTTTAATTGGCATTCAGTCCCATGTCAAACAAATGCATTAGACTGAGGTTTAATTTGGCTCCCGCTTGGCTCAGCATCATAGGAATGCATATCCTGGGTGTTCACTTTCACTGGATTCTGCACAAAAATGGACACAGCTTACTTTTTTTTCATGGAAACACATTTAACCAACTGTAAAGTCTCACACGAAGGCTCTGAAGCTGACAGCTTGCAGGCAAAAAGACACAAGGTTGATCAATGTTTTTCTTTTTTAAACTTGTCAGCTAGACAACTGCAAGCATATTCCCTGCCCCATTTGTTCTGAACAATTAATTTTGTATGAGTTCTATATAATCTTACCCTTATGTCCCCTCTACATTTCATCAAAATTAGATTCTTAACACATTTAAGGTGAGAAATAAATATCACACATGAATGGAAAAAAATTTAAAACTGTTGAAAAATGTTTGAAAATTTCCATATCCATCCATTATGTTGAAAATGTTGAATATTTCCAAATCCATCCATTATTTATTTGCTTGTATGTTTCCAAATTTATTTAATTATTTTCATTATTTTTATTTTTAAATAATACATTTCTTTTTCTTTTTTTTTTTAATTTGTGGCAGTCCAATCATTCCTTACAATTGGCAGTTTCTGGCAAGATCTCTTCATCTAAATAAAAAAAGTTGACGTTGAAGGCTTTTAAATGCAGCAGAGGGTGTAGATTATTTGTGTTTTTTTGAGAATCTGAATCTGAATACCAAAGCCAAAGAGCTGGTTGTAGACTTCAGAAGATCTAAAAATTCATGCCAATCAGTCTGCATTGATGGAGGGGAGATAGAGACTGTTCAGACCTGCAAATACCTGGAGGTGGTACTGGATAATAAACTGGAGTGGTCTGCCAACAAAGAAGCAGTGTAAAGGAGGGGCCAGAGCCGTCTTTTCTTCCTGAGACGGCTCAGGTCCTTCAATGTCTGCAGTGACATGATGAGTATGTTTTATCACACTATCATTGAGAGTGGACTGTTCTATGCTGTTGTTTGCTCGGGGAGTTGCACTACAGACAGAAACTGTAGGCGCCTGGACAAACTGGTAAAAAATGCTGGTTTTGTTGTAGGCAGAAGGCTGGACCCTCTCAGTACTGTGGTGGAGCAACAGATGAGGAGGAAATTATATTCTGTTTTGGAGAATAATAAACATCCTCTCCACAGCATCCTGGCAGGACAGAGGAGCAGCTGCAGTGAGAGGCTCATCTCTCTGCGCTGCAGGACTGAGAGGTTCAGGAGGTCCTTTGTCCCCACAGCCATAAGGCTTTATAACAGTGACTGCTGATTTTGATGTTTTTCTCAAATGTATTTATGTATTTAGTCATTTATTTAGTCATTTAGTCTATTATTATTATCATTTTTATTATTATTATAAAAAAAAAACATCTATTCAATTCTATTCTATTACATGTGGGAGGCATGAACCAGGGATTTGTCTGTTCAGTTAGAATGGGAGCTAGAAGAGGACACAAGGAAGCTGTATATCTTTTAATTACTGTGGTAATGATTTAAAAAAAGTAAATGGTAAATCATCAATACAAATTCCTTTGTATATTTTCTGAATTTGAAGTTAGAAAAGTAAGTGTGACACGTGGAATCAGAAAGGAATCAGTATTTCGCTCTTTCTTTTTTTTCATATATCTATTTATTTATTTGGTGAGAGTCAAAAGTCAAAGTCAAAGTCAAATTTATTTGTATAGCACATTTCATGTACAAAACAAGTGCTTTACATAAAATAAAAGCATTGCAGCAGGGAGTGTAAGAAGCATTAAAAATACATAAAGGAATATAAAGAGAAACAAATGAAATAATTCAAATTAATTTAAAAACAAGCAACAGTCTAGATAAGTTAAAAGATACCGTGCAGATTTCATGCATAGACATAATGAGAAAAGAAATGTTTTTAACCTGGATTTAAAAATGTCTACATTTGGTGAAAGTTTAATCTCCACTGGCAGTTTGTTCCACTTGTTTGCAGCATAACAGCTAAATGCTGCTTCTCCATGTTTAGTCTGGACTCTGGACTGGACCAGCTGACCTGAGTCCTTGGATCTAAGAGCTCTGCTAGGTTTATATTCTCTGAACATATCACAGATGTATTTTCGGCCTAAACCGTTTTGGGATTTGTAAACCATCAGAAGACTTTTTAAATCTATTCTGTGACTGACTGGAAGCCAGTGTAAAGAGTTTAAAACTGGTGTGATATGAAAAAAATATTTAATCTTAAACCATGATTGTTTCTAATTGTACCAATATCATGTTTTTGTCTGAACCTAACATGGAAGTTAAAAAAAGTGTTTCAATAATTTTTCGGTAAAGAAATGAGAAAACCCTATTTCTAGCCAAATGTTAATCTCTGTTGTCCACATATTCTCCAAGGAATTTGTGTTGGGACCAACAGCCTTTAATTCAAGATGATTTTCACTTGTTAAACTCCCTATCTCATGACTGGCAGCAGCAACCATGTCAAATATTCTGTCAAATACTCTGGGGACATTGTTTTGATAGAGCAGTGATAAAGGTACATTCTTAAAGGGATATGCCACCCCCAGGCCAAATTAAGTGTATCCCCGCATTCCCGAGACATAAATAAGTGTGTGGGAGCGTTTTCCTGGCGACCCAGGCATTGTCCGAATCTCACAACACTGACCACTGCTTGGTTGCGCGTAATACATGCATGCTAGCGTCGCCGATCGAAATACTTCGCCCAACGTGAATTAATTTACTTGATTTACCTTCTAATTACTGTGTGAGTGGTGTACTTTCACATCGAGTGCAAATGACTGTGTAAATCTACACGGAAGGCTGGGTTTGCTCATGTTGATTTGGGAACTAGTTTCCGGGGTGGAAAACACAGCCGAAGCACACTCCCCGCTACGTCTTTGGGAATCCCCACCCCCGACTTCTTCAAACAAACCAGCGTGAAGCAGCCACCTGTGCAACAAGTCCAGTCATGAAATTTTCTTGCTACTAAATATTCCACAGTCAACTGTGGTATCATAACAAAGTGGAAGCGATTGGGAACGACAGAAACTCAGCCATGAAGTGGTAGGGCACGTAAAATGACAGAGTAGGGTCAGCGGATGCTGAGGCGCATAATGCGCAGAGATCGCCAACTTTCTGCAGAGTCAATCGCTACAGACATCCAAATCAGATTAGCTCAAGAACAGTGCGTAGAGAGCTTCATGGAATGGGTTTCCATGGCCGAGCAGCTGCACCGAAACCATACATCCCCAAGTGCAATGCTAAGGGTCGGATGCAGTGGTTTAAAGCACGCCGCCACTAGACTCTAGAGCAGTGGAGATGCGTTCTCTGGAGTGATGAATCACACTTCTCCCTCTGGAAATCTGATGGATGAGTTTGGGTTTGGCGTTTGCCAGGGGAACGGTACTTGTCTGATTGTATTGTACCAAGTGTAAAGTTTGGTGGAGGCTTGGCGATTCAACGCATTTATTATTTCATCAGAAAAAACGCTACGTCCAGGTTGCCTGGTGCAGGTGTTGCAACGCATCGTCTCACGGCAATTATTTCGGTGTGCCAGCTGCCTTTTTGGGTGGCACCGGCACACCCTGACACACCAATGGCTACGCCATGGGTTACAGCATCCACCATGATCAAAATTTATTGTTGTAAAAACATCTAAAAAAGAAAAGAAAAGACAGCTTGGTACAAGTGAAATAGCACACCCACAGAGCAATCATCACCCCCATGCTCCTCTTGGCCACAAACTCTGAGAGTTTATTATTGATTTAGGGAACAGGTGATAAAGATAGATGTCAGTCTGTCTCAGCAGTGACTTCAAGAGAGTTGCAGTTGCATCATGTGACGGAAGATACCAGCCTATTATGTAGGCACAATCAAATATTTGTATCATCCGGACACAGTCGTTATTTATTCATGCTAATACGAGTATATTAAAGAAGCTAAACAGGGTTAGAGTCCCATCACTCATAAGGGGAATCAGCCAAAGCATTTATCAGGACCTGGGGTATGACTCCCCTTGGCCAAGTCTCCCTTCATACACAGCATGCTAACTGAGGCTGAAATGGATAATGGGCTTTGATTTGTATGCATGAGGTTGTCATTGTCATTTCTTTGTGGTTGGTTTGCAAATAATGCATGATTTGGGACTTCAGTGTCACTCTCAAATCGATATGTGCTCTTACATATCAAACCCCTACTGGAATTCCTCTGTGGTTTTCTACTGTTATCAACGACACTTGCCAAAAGAGAGTGTCTTCATTAGGCAAACACTGAAGCTGATGTGTGTGATGGATATTTGCCAGAATCAGTGTATGAACAGGAGCAGCCACCATTCCTCAACTGTTTTACGCCATTAACAGCCCCTCCCCACCCTTAGTCAGCCCATAAAACCAAGACTTCAGATATATTATGTTTTAATACCCGCTTATAAAGGAAAAACATAAAAATGCAAAATGCAATATCCCGGAGCCGTCACTTTGATAAACAAAGCTGAATATTGATCTCTCTCTAAATTGGAGTGTGGGAGGGTGGTTGTGGAGGGACAATAATGTTAGATTTCCAGTAACATGAAATTACATGCTGAAACAGAGTGCGTTCTTCTCTGGCCTGTCACCATCCAGTTGCACAGCAGTTTCTCAAGTAGAGTAAACTAGAGCCCCACATAGCCAAAAACAAGCTGAAAAAGACTCATGCTGGAGAACAACAACAAGAACACTTTTTTTCCCCTCAAAAAACTAATCCATGATCAAGGTGTCAAATGCTAATGATGAAATGAGATAAATCCTAATCAGTCTGTATATTTCCTTTTTGATTATTGTTTCCAATCAGTGAGGGTAATAATGTTGTTGATGATGGCCGGTATGAGAAAAAAAACACAAAGTATTCACAAAATGCAAAGAGTGTAAGCATTATACTTTGTCTTGATATTACAAATATATATTTTTCCCCACATAAT
This sequence comes from Odontesthes bonariensis, assembly GCF_027942865.1. Classification (NCBI taxonomy): domain Eukaryota; kingdom Metazoa; phylum Chordata; class Actinopteri; order Atheriniformes; family Atherinopsidae; genus Odontesthes; species Odontesthes bonariensis. The sequence continues at coordinate 9,031,197 of NC_134506.1, forward strand.
TGCGTTACTTTTTTAAATGTTATCTCGAGTTTACTATATTTAGAAAGCCCTGTTAAAATAAATTCATAACTCATTCAAGCCCTTCTCACAGCAAAGTCATGAATTATTTACATGATATCCAGCAAAAGCCTTTTCTGTGAGTGGGAAGTTTGAAGATTTGTGGGTATTATTGGAGTGTCTTTTGAGGTAAGCCATTTAGTTTTTCAAACCCTAATCAAATAGTTTTCTAATTCCTAAATAAATAAATTTCTAATTCCACTGAGTTCTTAAAACCTTAACTTAAACATTCCGCTCCTGAAAGCTGAAATAAACAGCAAATTGGAGGGAAAACAGGTCAAGTTTATATTTACAGTAGATGCAGGAAGTACTGCATCAGACACGAAGACGATATCAAACCACCTTTTGACAATTGTTTGTGCTACTCTGTCACCAAACCCTTCCAGCCTCCAAATATAGACTTTTTTCTTATTGCTTGTGTGACAGTTTTACCACGAGACTATATTTTTTATTTTCCACTTGCATGGAAAGCAGACAGAATGATGTCTGTGAGACTGCTTTGTCGAGCAGTTGTCTGCCAATCAGTGGGTTGGTGGGTCAATCCTCAGGTTCCGTCCAATGCACTCATCAGAGTATGTATGTGTGTGATAGAAAAAGCACTGTGTATCCTGTAATACTGTATATTTATGCACTAAGAAGTGCTCTATGATTGTGTGTGTGAATGGTTGAATGCGGCTTATAGTGTAAAAGTGCTTTGAATGGTCAACTAGACTAGAAAGTACAATATGAATACAATTAAGGTAGGCCGTGGATCAGTGGTTAGAGTCGGTTGTCCAATGAAAGGAAGGTTGGCTATTCGATTCCCATTCCCGCCACTCAAAAAGATTGGTGAAACTGACAGCTGGAGGGATGTCTACAGTGGTCCTGAAGTGCAAATCACAACAGCAAAAGAGAAACGACAACGGCAAATCAAAAAACATAACGGCAAAAGAGAAAACACAATGACATAAACCAAAACATAAAAGGTACGTACCCTCAGGCGACATGAATTATCATTGGATTAGTGGTGGTCGGTCCTTTGAACCGGAAAGACTATGGTTTACATGTTTCCAAAATAGGAGCGCTGCTAGTGACAAAGTACACACTGCTATACTTCTTTCATAAAAAGATGCTTCTTTCCTGGTCATTGATCTACAAACTAATTTGGTCTAATTTTTCCCCACATAGATACTACATATGGAACAATATTGGTATGAAGTTCCAAATTGAAGATTTTCACTAGCAGCGCACATATTTTGAAAAAATATGGTTCAAAGGACGGACCACCACCAGTTCAATCAGCGATGATTCATGTCGCCCGAGGATACCTACCTTTTCCGTTTTGGTTAATGTCGTTGTGTTTTCTCTTTTGTCGTTGTCACTGTACCCCATGCTCCCCGGGCGCTGTGAATGGCTGCCCACTGCTCCAGGTTGGCATCTGTCTCTATGAGTATCATGAGTGTGTCAACAGGTGGCAACCTGGATGGGCTGAAAGTGGAGGACAAATTTCATGCGTATGCATGTATGCAGCTTTATCAGGGGTATGTGGGGTTGCAGATGGCACTAACATATTCGTGATTACCTGAGATAACTCAGTTAAAGTCTGACAGGAAACTTGTCTTCTCTTACTCTTTTACTATGCGTATCAGTGTTTCACTTTTAACATTTTTCCTTTAGATTTGTATATGCACAAAAGCCACTTGGTTTGGTTAAAAAAAATGTAGAATCATATATAAGGAAATAAAATACCTGGTTAAGGTTAAAAAAACATCATGCTTTGGAGTTAAATACAAGACTATACGACAGAGTTCATAGTAGACTCAATGACTGCAAGGTGCCCAGGTCTTGTGGCTGTAAAACCTCCTCAAATCACACACCCTGACCATTGAGCTTGACAGTTGGTTTGAGGTGTTTGTGCTGATATTTTGTGTTTGATTTTTGCCAAATGTGGTGCCATTCATAATGGTCAAGCATCTTTACTTCAGTCTTGTTTGTTCAAAGGACACTGTTCCAAAAGTCTTGTGGTTTGTTCAGATGCAACTTTGCTTGAGCATTGCACGGTTTGACCTTCAGCTGAACTTGCTAGGACCTCTACTCCTGGATGAATTGGCAACTATGATGCGTATTTATTTTCTTAAACTGAGGTGGTCACACTTGCTGATGATTAGTTAATTAATTATTAGCAGCACCTGGCTGCTACTTATTCCTCTTAACAGCACAATTTTGTTTTGACACAACATTAATGTAGGCAAGTTCTATGAACGTGACCCTTGGTCTACCCCATACTGCAGGAGATCAAGAAGCGATGTAGCCTAATCTTGTGGATGGAAAGCTAAAATGGAAACAAAAATAATCTTTTGAATGGCAAGTTCGTCTTGAAAACCCTGCAAGATGGTTTTCTCAACAAGACGAAAGTTAGTTGCTATTTCTGTCAAGTCCTGCTGTTACAAGTCTTAAATATCACTTGCTAGCAAAACACATGAAATATGCATAGATCCCCACTCCCTCTCGCCAAAGGCAGACCACATTGAGTAATTTGCAATGAAGACACCAGGGGCCTCATGTACAAAGACTTGCGTGGATTTCCTACTGAAACATAGCGTACGCTCAAACCCAAAATGCCCTCCAACGTCGGATGTATGAATCTGTGCGCACGCATCAATCCAAACACATTTCGTTTGTACATCCCAATCAACGTGGAATTGAGCGCACATCTCAGAGCACCCGACTCCTCCCTGTCCACGCCCCTACTTAAACACGCAAATCATATTTACATGAGCCCTGCACCTGCGATTCCCCATATTTTCTACGATTAGAAAATAAAGAAAAAAGACTGAATAAGACGGGGAAAAAGGAAGAACTTTCCATCTCGCTTTCCGTAAGCGAGATGTCGATGCTACTTTCTGAAGTGGAGGCCTGCAAAAATGTGTTCTTTGGCAAGCTGTCCTTCGGCATAAGCAGCAAATGCAAGAAGAGTGGGTGGGAGAGCCTGTGCGAGGCTGTTAATGCTGTGGGGTCTGAGAAGCACACATAAGCAGAGGTGAAGAAGAAGTAGTCCGACATTAAGGTGGATGTGAACCGGAGACTGGCTGCCCACCGCTGCAGTGTGGCCAAAACAGGCGGGTGGGGGGGTGACCGACTGTTTGAACAGAGAGTCGGGGCAACTATGGGTGACACTGCTCTCTCTGGTGTGGTGGGAGCTCATGTGGGGGACTCTGATTACCCCCAAGGTAAATACCGATGTTTTTGTGTAACTCACAACAACGTGTTCATATGGTAACGTGAAGAAGTGCGCCGGGGAAAAGGTGAGGCTGATTAAGACGTTTCACACTTTACGCACTTAACATTTGCCCACAGAGACAATCAGGGGCTTGTTAGAAAGATCTTAAGCTAAAGTTTAACCAGCAAAAAACATCAAGAAACTAACTTTAACCACCGACTAATATATATAATATAATAATGATGCTGTGAAGACGGGATAGAAATTGGGGGCGCACATACTCAATGCACGTCACGGGAAATAGTATCAGGACAATTACACAATAAAGTTACTCACCAAGAAGCCAGCCATCACGCACAGTGCCACCCTGTAAGTCTGTTCCCACCGATGCTGTTACTCAGAATGTATGAATTGTGCGTTGAACCAGGCCACCTTGCCACAACGTTGGTTAATTGCATTTACGCATCACATATGATCTGTACATCGATCGAATGAAAATGTTTCTTGTTAACATACAAATTCATCATGTGATTGTGCTTTTATAGAAATGTGTGCGCAGTCGATAGCTCAAAATTAGTTTTAATTTTACAAAACCGGCTCTCGCTTCAAATTGAGCTTAATGTTGGCCTGTTGGGAATTTGATATACGTGGCTGAGATGCGGATAATTCTGTCCCACACGGCTGGCATCGCTCAGCTCAGGGTAGACTGGCACAGTCCCAATCGGTTGGCCAGCTCCCCCTGGAATGCCCCGGTTGCTATAGGAACCCCAGTGTGCACATCACCTGTGAGCACAGGTACGGCTCCTCGCTGTGTTGCGCTCCAACGCCGGCCGCAGCTCTGCGCACAGTTCCAGGAGGATTTCCCTCAAAACGGCTAATGAGTCGCCATCATGTACCAGAAAATCCTCTGTCTAGTGAACACACGCTCTCTTCGAATTGCACCATTTGCAAAGTCTTCCAGTAGTGCTAAAGCAGCCATTGTTTTTAATGGTATGCATTGCACCACTTTGCGCATGCTTTTATATGCTTTTATATAACTGCAGACACATGGGTGTGTTAAGTGTTTATCAGTATTAATTGTTCATGTATCTCAAATGTGCACATCACAGTCTGAGGACTAATTGTTTTCACATTTATTTATTATAACAGTTTCCCAACATCACCTTAGGTGTCGCCAAAGAATTAACAGCTGTAGAAACGTGCGTACGCCAGCCCTGAAGTTGGCATGAGACACTGCGCATTTCCACGGTCTTTTCGCTCTTGATACATCTGATCGTTGACGTGAAAAGGTGCGTACGACACTATTTTGTGCGTATGCACCCTTTGTACATGAGGCCCCAGGTCAGCTGTACCTGAGGCAAGAAACAGATACAATATGTAAGATTATTTTTTTAAAGTGTGAATGTTACATATATTATGTGCTAACAAAGAGATTACCAACTATCTCAGACAGAAACGGACCTTTCAGACAATAGTTGGCATAAAAAACCCTAATTTTAGTCTGTTCTGCCACTTATGTCTCATAGTGATAAGTTTGCTGCAATTTGAAGAGTTTGTGTTTGTCTAAGCAGAAGGTTACATTAATAGGGTTGGTCTTCTATGCGAATCAATCAGCCAGCACCTCTTCACTTTGTTCAGAAGTTTAACCTCCATATATTTTGGTTTGACACCAGTTTTTGAAATGTCTTATTCTGGCTGTCTAAGTCGATTTGTCAGGAACACCCGGGGTAAAGTGATAACAAACTGCATGCTAACTTCCCCGTTTGAAAAAAAAAATCTCCTTCTCTCTTAACAAGGCATACAGGCCCATACCTAGAGAGTTAGCGCTTCATGTCTTCGACAAATAGACTTACACCTCTCCCTCTATCTCCCACACTAGCTCATGGAAGGCAGACAACCATCAACTTCCCTCTATCTCTCTATATTAAATCGACCAATCAGGGGGTGTCAGTCATGCATCCCGGCTCGCAGCTGACAAGTTGGCAGTTGCGATGCAAGAGCGGTTCATTCATTTCGATGACACACTGCCAATATCTGTATGGTAGAAGCCGCATATCTCTGCCTTTTTGCTCTTAGTCAGTGGAAACGGATTCACAAGCAGACAAGGAGGGAGAGGGGCAATCAACCGAGCAGAATTAAAAGCGTTGACTGTAAGTTTTCAGGGTGTCTGACTTTCCAGTTTGAAATGTGACTGATAGTGCAAGAGAAAAGTTTAAAGGGGAAACAGCTTGTCTTCCTGCCAGCAAAGCTCAATCAGCTTAATGTCTGTAGAACAGGTCTTATTGATAGCAAAGTGTAAGAGTACACTTGTGTGTTTTGGCTTGTTGAAGAAACTTGGAGGCATATTGATGTAGCCAGAAGGTTGCTGAGCCATGGCAAGGGTTGCTCATTGGATCTGAACTGTAACCGGAGGGGGCCCTTTGGGGCTTCAGAGCATCACCAATAATCACAAACACAACCACCATGACATCAACTCAAAGCCTACTGAATTCAAAGAAAAATGCCAATGCTTTACTTTCTTCAGCTTGTTGTTAACAATTTGATTATGTTGCTTTTTGACATTTGTAATGTACAGCTGTCATAAAAATCTCTCCAAAGATCTTCTCAAAGCCTTTTTCACCTGGTTCATTAAGGCTTACTAAGACAAAGTAACTCAGAACACTACTCTCTGTTTAGTATAACAAAGTCTTGAGTAACCATCGCCATGCAAACAGCTGTGAGACAGAAAGTAAATTCTAAATGTTGAAAGCCACCATCAGTGGTTCCTTGGAGGATTAGCTATGAAGTAAAAAAAAAAAAAAATCACAACACCAATTCTAAACCATGTGCATCTAAATGCTATAATTGTGTATCTGTCACACAAAATATTTGAGTTTGGATACTTTGCCATTAATGAGAGACCTGTCCCATGTGGGTCAAAGCATGCTGAGTAAAACAGCTAATTAAGTGGCAATTAACTGTTACTATCTTTCAGCAAACTAAACATAGTCAGGCATTTTATTTGGAATGTACCCAAATGGTTGCTTGTTAGTCCAACCACCACACTATTAGCTGGAAAAAAATATATTCTCATTTTCACTAAAATGATATTAGAAAATTTCAATGGTCTATGACTTTTCTAATCTAAATGATAAATGTTAAAGAATCAAGGTAAAGAATTATATGACAGAAAGGACAAAGGAGAGATAGGAGAAATGTATTGAATGCAGAGAAGGCAATGCATGAGATGCATGCTTTGTCTTAAGTGGGATACATATGGGCCTTAACACTGGGTGACAGGGTGTGTGATGTTTTCCTATCTTTCATTATCAGGCAGCCAACCTGGCCACCAGGCATTACCTGTTGATGACCAAGTAGACCGCCAACCTGATGGACAGATGGATGGGATTGTTGATGAGTGTCTGGCAGGTGCTTTGTCAGTCTGGAAGGCAATCTAAAACCCTGGGAGAAGAAGGAAGAAAACACTCAGACTTCAGGGACATCACCCTAACATGTCTTACACAACTCAAAATCCCACCTGCCCCCATCTCTCCCAAACCCCTGCTTGCAATCAAATTACAGTGTTACACTTGGTACTAATGAGGCTTCTGCAGAATGCCTTTGTCACCTACAGTATAATGGCAGGCTATGTTCAGTATCAGCGGGGTCTAATTTAGAAAAATGCCCATGGAGTAGGTCAATCTCCGTTCTCATACGCAATGACTGATAGAACCAATACCCCTGGAATCAGATAAAACTTTGACAAATGGCCCCAAGCTGGCCTGAGCGGTGTTGAGGAGGACGGCAGGGAGCCGGGGAGTTGCTGTGTCCACAGCCAGCCTTGTCCCTCTATCCCATCACAACAGCAGTGGCTTTGATCAATGGGGCCACTGTTCCGGCACGCTCACGCATTCTGGGACAGGTCCTAGGCCCGTCATGCCATGATTAAAAGACAGAGAGGATATTGCTTTCTTACTATTCACCCTACCAAAAAAATAAAGAAATAAAAACAAAAACATAAAAATACATTAGACGGTAGCATCTACCACATGATATGTGTCTATCTCACTCTGGATTGGTAAAAACTGCTAAAGAAGTACAATATGTTTATGAGACTTTTTCTATAGACTATGAAATAACTCAAATCAAAAATACAAGTGGATACAAAGGTATAACTTCAGCCTGGCAGCCATGACTTTCAATCAATACAGAAAATGCAGAGTTATCACCTGCTTGTGAATTACTTCCCATGTGCAATTTCTCTTTTGATTTTTTTGTACACCAGCTTTCTGTTACCCTGTGTGTGCTGATTTATACATCTCTTTTATGAGCAACAAGTCAAAGATATTATTACACAAACCTTTATGCTGCATGCTATAACAGATAATATGAAAGGTAGTTAAGGTGCTAAAATGCTATTGATCACCTATCAAAATAAATCAAGAATGTATACACCGAAAACCACAGGGGAGCATGTGTATACATTTACCCAGAGCAGTTACAGCTCGCGATCAGACACATACACATCTGTTAACTTTGATGCAAATTCCACGGTCTTCCCGAGTCTGAGAGAGAGAGTCATCTGTTGACACCGACTTTGGGAATATCCTGTTCATACTGCAAATGTGCTGATTGCATTTGAGCTATGAAAAAATTTAAATAAGTCACCTTTTTTTTCCTCTTGTGCAGCATGTTTATATCACAGATTATATAGTGAAACTGTGGCATGATATATGCATGTGGAAACCATGTAGTGTAAATTGAATCAAAACCCTAATTAAAACAAACCATGAATCAGGAGTGACATCCATTTAAATCAACAGTGGAGGAGTGTGTGAACCTTAAAACTATGTGCTTCTTATGTTTTGAACTACATCAACCATTGTTATGCAAATCCCCAGGCCTGAAATTGCCCTGGGGCACCCAGTGGCTGAGATACCATTGTTCAGAACTCTGGATTTGTGCCTGGCATGACACCATTTTCCTTTACAGCCCCACATTAAGTAGAGCATCTAGATAAGAACACACTTTTGCCATAAACAAATAAGGTACAAAAACAAACACACACACAAACTATGGGAGGAAGCAAGGAAACAGAGAGAAAGTGTGCAAGCAGCACAAGAGTATAGAATAAAAATCAGATGGGATTTTACTGCTGGAGAGAGCCAAGAAAAAAAAACACTATGACAGATGGATGCAGAGTTAGCTTTATTGTTGTGATCGGTAAGTAATAACTGATTTGCTCTCTTGCTCTGCGCGGCTCTGCTGGTGAAGTTGCTGACATGTGGGTTAATAATCATGAAAAGACTACGATCATGATCATTTTCCCCTCTGATCTTTGTTGGCTGTAAATCTGAGGAGATTGAAACTGTGGTTAATCCCTATAAAAAAAACCCATTGAAGCAAGTTTATACACTTCAGACGTTTACGTCAGTGCTCTGTATCATATCTAACTGGAAATGCACAACAATACAACAGTAGTGGGTTCATCTGTATGACGATATTTATGAGAGGTTGAAATATAAGTTCTAACCTTAAACTTGAGGTGCTAACTAAGGGGTCATCTGTGAGACAGAGATGATAACAATGAGTCAGAATTACATGTAAATAAGTTCTTCTCATGTAAAAATGTTTGGTCCCTTTCATGAAACTTAGCTTAGCATGTGTGCCTTATTCTCCACAGCCTTTCTCACCACGGAATAACATATGAATACAATTCTGAATAATAGAATTGTATTCCATTGTAATTTATTGAACTGAACTCAAAGGTACTTCAAAGTATCCTAAGAAGACTTTAGTTTTTAACTGTTGATATTCAAGTAACCAGAAATGAACTGAATAACAGCCATTTCTAGACATATTTCGCAGTTGCTGTTCACACATGTACTTTACAGCAGAGGATTTTCTGCTCCCTTGTGTTTCACAAAGCTAAAGGGAGAAGTGAGGGAAGCAGGAGTGAGTGGAAACCAATGTACAGGTCAGCAGAAAAGAATATAAAGCAGCAACTCTTACAAGCAAACATCATCACTAAGAAAAATTACTCTACCTGCTACATATCCACACAATCTCACCCGCTGATCTTCCAGATGTCACAGAGTGAAAAAGCACTGAAAAAGTCTGGAACAATGCTCCAGATGTTTGGATTCTCACACGATATTCTCTGGAACATCTGTAGAAAATGTCAGGACTGCAGCGCGTGTGAAGATGGTTTATGAAGCTGTGTAGAGTTTACCTTTAATCATTAAACATTAAGTATAAACTTAAATTCACATCAACAAAACACTAAAAGAAGAGAAAGCAATTTTGGTAACTGATATGTCATATGGTTTCTTAAGGCCAGTTCATGTCTGCAAGGCCTGATCTATAAACCATTTTTATCACTCATGGTCAAAAAAGAGATGAGCTAAATTTTTTAAAATATTTTTGTTTTGTCTCTATTTGAGTTTTATTTATTATTTACAGTATCTGATCTGACTATCTTCCGCACGTATCTGCTACAGTGAATTGTAATAGATTAAGCTACTCTAAAGATTTTGTCTGACAGTGGGTGCATTAAGATGTCTTAAGCGAAAATGGTATATAATTAAGATGTTTGAACACTCCCACTTTATCAAAATGAATAGGTGGGTTTGTACAAACTTGTGACTGGTACTGTATGTTTAGAAATATCACTGACTTTTAAACAGACACAGTTATAAATGCTATCTTTATTTCTTCTTCCCTCTGTCTTTGTGGTTCTTTCAGCATATGTCTGTTTTGCTTCTACAGTAGCAGTTAAAGCCTTCATTTGTTGCTTCCTGCTGGGGAAGCTCTTGCCTGTGACCACTAAATGCAAAATGTGGCATTAGTCACCAGCTAGCCTCCACTGACATGCCTGCAGTGTGAAGGAGATTAATGCCTACTACAGACACTTTATTATTCTCTCTCTCCCTTCCTCTTTTTTTCTCAGTATTTTTGCCTCACCAGCCAGTAAAACAATTAATTGTCTGCTGCGTGCCTCCCTTCTCTATTTCCATTTCTCTATTCCTCCGTCCCCCTTTTTTTTCTCGCCAGAGTTACAGAAGGGGAAAACTGCAAGATATAGGGTGAACACAGTTGTTTTGATGCATGTCTGTGAGTGACTGGATAGTTGAGGGGGTAAAGGAACTCATGGTTTTGTCTGTATGCACACATCAGCATTAGCACAAATAATCCCACTGAGCCCAAACATGTTCTAATGTACACAGATGTACTGTGTGTATATCAATGGTATCTCATTTGAAGAATAATGTATTTAATCTAGACAGTTTGTGTTAAACTCAGTTCCACTGTTTTTATCACTAAAGTTTTTTATTCTTTTCATTGATAACAGTCAAATTGAAATATTGAGCTTTTTTTCAGATATGATGTAAGTAACATTTATCAATCTGTTAAAGCAATAGCACCCCGCTATTAAGACATTGGTCTCTTTAACGTTAATGCTCCTCAAGGCTTCATTTAGACGTGCTGGGGAAAGTGAGGGGAAGAGCAGCAGTGCACATACAGTATTATCAGTCACTCAAGATTCAACATTGCATAAAGGGAAGTATAATACAATAGTCTGTATACAGTCATGGCCTTTTCATAACAAATTGTCATTTCACCATCTCCTAATGGCTCCTAAATCCAGATGAGTTGAAGAGGAGATGTCAAGGATACAGAGCAGGAACAAAATGTGGAGAAAGGAGGAGAAAGTTTAACCCATTTATGCAATTTATCATCATGGAAAGTGTGACTTTACTGGTGCATGAAATGGATGAACGTGGAATGCTGATGAGGATACAGCATGAATATCAGGAAAGCAATATTATCTTTTTCACCCAAACCTGGCCGAAGGAATGACTCTTAACACCTCTCTAAGACATACAGAAACTACAGTAAGTGAAGGAAGAGGGATAACAATTCTTGTTAACAACAGATGGTGTAATCCTGGACAATGAGCATCTCTGAACTGTTGGCTGTGAGTTCCTGTTCATGTTTTCCACTGAGATAGTTCACCTGTGTTACCTTCCGACGCTGTGTATGACATCACCACCTAAGTTTTTGCCAAGTAAAAAAACAACACCCATATACATTCATCACGATCTCGGAAGATTTCAATCCCACCTCTCTCTCCTAAACCTAAATTTTCTAAATGTTTGTCAGCTGATTTTTTATCAATTCTATTTTTAATCTTATTATGTTAGCTTTACACAATAGCATATCATTCATAACAGTTTATACTGGAGCAATACAATCTCTCTTTGGGGATTGATAAAGTGTTATATAATTTACATCAATTGAATTGAATTGAATTGAATTGAATTGAGTAAGCATGCCAAGCAGATAGTGGTCTATAGCGGTAGTGGATGGAAGCTGGTGAAATATCATGTTTTAACAGTTTCAGTATTTTATTTTTGAAAGATTAACTGCACTACAATATTGGCGTAGGGGTATTCGAATCAGGAAAAATGTCATCTTTTACTTTATCTGAGGACCCCTTTTCACTATCACTGCTGTTTATCAAATGAGAACTGTGGTGTACCTTACAAAACTTTATGTTGATAACAATATCTCCTTTTGTCATAACAAAAAATAAGTAAATAATTTGGACATAGCTGTTATTTAATTATTTGTTTAAAGACAACCTGTCAGATTCCTTTAAGCTGGTGATCATAAGTCAAACTAACCGACCTCTGATGCATGTCTGTCAGTTAATGTGACTGTTGCACTTCACACTTCTCACGTGCTGAAATTGTTGCATATATATCTTGAGGTCTGACCTTGTCAAACTGCCATCATAAAATGTTATGGAAAAGCACCAGAGGACTCATTCACACATAACACTCACATCTTCAGTAGCCACAAAATAATGCAGAGCAGTGCATGCATGAACGGGGCTATAGTGAGATCTCCTATAAAGTGTGGCTGAAGTGAAGCGATGGGTGTTTGAAAGCGCATGGAGAAATAAACTTCAACAGTTTTGGTTATACTGCAGGTTATCTGTATCCAAGAAAGGGCAAACATGGCAGACCGAAGAATAGTGCTAGAAACTGATGGATGGATTAAGACAGCATCTGCTTTAACGTGTAACAGTGTATTGTGTTAAAAAGCTGAAAAGTCAGTTTACTGGTCAGTCTACATTCCTACCCTCAAGCAACATATGTGTCTGGGCCCACCCTTAGAGATGCCTCAAGAAGCTAAATTAGTTGGGAGGGGCTAAAAGGAAATCTTTGTTTATACTTGGATGTCAAATCACAGTCTGCACAGCCTGCAGTATAGCCGTGTATCATTTACTATTGCCTATACCATAGACGGTATGGTATCTCTTCATGACACACAATGCAGAGTAACAACTTTGATTGGCCCACCAAATGCTTTGCTTAAATATATCAGCACATGTGAAATGTATCAGGTGTAACTGTATCAGCTGTCCATGTTATGCTAACCAGCATTGTACCTGCAGCTCTGTTTTCTCATTTTCAAGCCAGTCCTCAAAAGTTGTACTCACCCCCTCCTCCATTTATATTACTCACAGAGCCAAAGTTATATTCTTTAACTTTTGTTTTCACTCAGCAGTGAAGCAGCAGTATAGAGATCCCACTGCCAACTAGGCTTTTTGGGGTCTAACTGCAGACAAACAGACACATTATCACACAAGAAAAAAAAAACAGAGAAGGTCACTTACAGTATGTAGTCTCGGCTGTAGGCTCTGCATAAATCTAGCAAAATAACTATAAACCCAGAACCAAGAGCACCTAGGAACAGGGCTGGTGCTGCTCTGCATCAAAGGAAATGGTGGTAAGGGCACTACTGGGGACACACCTGAGAGATCAATAACATGACCATGGAGAAGAAGAGCTGGAAAGCATGGCACATGCTCCCTCCCACGAGACCCAGACACAGACAAGACACAGAAAATGGGTAGACAGATCAAAATTTACTGCGTTAGAATTAAGAGTAATATTTGAGTGTATAATCTTTTAATAAATTAAATAAAAAGGTAAGTCAGCTTGTACAGTCTTGTTCAACCCCCCCACCCCATCCTCCCGCCCAATAATCATTTGCTATAGCAAAGAGAGAGTCAACAGGACACAGCACTCTTAGTTGTTAAAGACTTAAAATGCCATTTTTTTTTTCACAGGGAGATGTTGAACAGATGTTAGGACAAACTGTACATACACATCTTCACACACCCCACTGATCAGAAAACATGACACATTTTTCAGCCACAGGGAAAAAAAAGCTGGACAGAAAAGGGAGGCAAACATCCTTTAAAAGTTGACATTAGGTATACAGACGCCGGAGAGCAAAGTGCTGGCAATTAAACCAATCAATCTTGCTGTTGCTTTGGACCCAACATCTGGTCCTCTGGTCCTGGTAGACCATTATCTAGGTGGGGTGTGGGGGTTTATGGTGGACAGACACTTTGAGCTGTCCTTCAGTGATCTCCTTCCCTCACACACTCACAAATAGTGGAGTGAGGAGAAAAACAATGCTGAGGTACACATGGGTCCACACGGGCCTGATGACAGCCAGATCTGCTGTGTTGTTTCTTTTGTTATAAATAACAACAGGCCACCTGGACTCCTTCAGCACGTTACCACAGCTTGAGCATACATGTCTGTGTGTGAGTGCATGTAAGTGCGTGTGTGTATGTGTGTCTGCATGCACTGCATCACCTTAATGATCCCCTAGGCTGAGCCCAGGCTCAAAGCAGTGTGAAGCACCTTATCTCGGGCTAATGGGACAATGGAGGATTGCCCCCTTGTCTGTGAGTGTGTGAGTGAGTGTGTTGTATGTGCACATATGAGCATGTGTACTGTACATATAAGAATGCGCATGTCTATGCGTGTCTGTGTGTTTGTGTTAATGGGACAGCAGAGGATTGGTTGTAGGACTGACTGGTGGCAGAGACGGATGGCCTAGGACAGAGACTGTGCTGACAACCAGTGAATACGGGGCAATGTTGCAGAAAGGTCAACGGCTTTCACACACACTCATACACACACAAGAATGTCAGGAGAGGAAAAAATAGGGGCGGTACGTGTGTCGTTTCCTTGTGGATGTGACTTTCAAAGTTTTGTTGTTGCGTGTTTTCTGTGTTTAAGTATGTTTTGGCACAGAAAAAAAATCCTATTTGCATGATCATATTGTATCACATGATCAAAAGGGAGGTTGATAGATTATTATTAATGCACTTACACGCATATTAAAACTCAATTAATTTTTTTTTAAAAAGAACTCTGATGAATGCTAATTATTGGGGAAATTGATACACAAGATGAGTAAAGATTTTAAAGGGAAACATTAATAAATAGAAAAGTTGAATAAGAAATAAAGATGCTTCCGTAAGAGGAATGAAAGGTAGTTAAATGTTTTCATGGGGTCTGCCAAACAGCTTGGTCTGTTTTTGCATGCCAGGTTATGTTAAAGTATGTTTTCTTGTAGTTTTGTGTGTCATGTAATCCCATGCAATTTAGGACCCCGGAATGACACCTTGCCTTTTACTTTTTACAGTGTAAAATTACGCTATATATATGGCCACCCCATGTATTTTTGTAAAACCGATTTTAATCAGTTAAGAAATTACAAAAATAAAATACAGAAAATTAAATCAATCAATAAAAATCCTCACAATAGAATGCTTTCATCTCCATATTGTAATTTAGTGATGCTGTTGATGTTTGTTATGTTGATACATGAATATTGTCAGCTGACCTTTTTAGTATTTTGATAACAAACTTTGGCTAGTGTGCTATTCGGAATCAAGAATCCAAAGGAGCTTTTCTCGACAAGATAGTTGTTACAATATACAGTGCATATATTCTTTTATGTATTTTTAATGCTTCTTCCACTCCCTGCTGCAATGCTTTGTAAAGCACTTTGAATTGTTTGTACATGAAATGTGCTATACAAATAAATTTGATTTGATTTGATTTGATAATGATCCTGAAACCACAAAATTTCACTGTCTCCACCATGCTCAATTATCAGTTATCAATTGTACTATAAAACCAACTTGGAAGGTTGTTGAGGAAAGACTGGTCCATAAGATCTGTATGTGCAGGGGAAGAGGCCTCCCTGTGGTCTGGAGCATATGTCTGGCCGTGCTAAAGTCACAAGGTTAAGTAGGATTCAGACTAGGGAATACACCACTGCAGAGCTGGCACAGACACAGCAGTAACACATGCATGAGTGCACAGATGTATCACATGCTGTTTAGGCATGAAATACATCATTTTCCATACTCTTTAAATCACTATCCTCAAAATACTCTATAGATATGTCACTAAATTATAATATAAAAGTTTTGAATTAAAATATAAAGTAATTGAAGTGAATAGACTGTTAAATCCAGTTATTAGCTTACTTATTAAAAACAGACTATGTATCTATTTAGTGGTACTGTGAAACAGTTTTGGCTGAAAGAAGAAAGTACAAGATGATAATTTTCTCTATTTTGATTTAACCATATCAATTGTCACATAATTATCAATATTTTCATTGTCTTCACAAATGTATGATCAAATAACAACAAGAAATATTACACCATAGTGTGAATTATTTTTCTTTAAACAGTATGGGGCTTGATAAATATATAATACTGTACCACTTTGTAACAGAACTGGAGAAGCACAATGGAGAATATAGAGAAGTACAGGTATGCTTAGGACAATGTAGTGGTGGATGTGCATGGCTATGATGCAGTATTTCATATCAAGTATGATTTATGTTCTAATGGTCACTGAGAATGAGTGACCATGAGTAACAGTGCCTACACACACAAATTAGCTTGTGTAATTACATGTCCAGCTTAACCTGGCAGATTGTGAAACAAAGGAATCAGCTAAGTCATACCAAGAACAGGAAACTCCAGTGTGTATGTGTGTGTGTGCAAGGAGATACCCTTGCCTTAACATTTGGTCCAGCTGGGTCACTGTCCACACGCCTGCTCCAACCCCCAGGCAGTGACATCCAGACCCTTGATCTCCATTTCTTTTGGCCATACAAACACATTTTCTGCAACCTGCAATAGATGATGATTGTAATCTAAAATAAATGAAAGGGAAAAACACAGGAGAGGGGGAAGTAGGGGGTGCTTAGCAGGAGGAGGGGAACCAGAAGGGATGGAGACAGAGAGCATTATCACCTTGGCCGAGCATCTGAAGTTAGAAAAAAAAAAACAAGAGTGTAAGAGAGAAAAGAAGGTCCATGGGCAAATTCATCTTCCCCTGCTACAATCAATCTCTAGCCAAAAGAAATACACAATAACTAGGCAGGAAGAGGGCAAGATTAATGGGCCACCGACATCTCCACTGACCAGCGTCCACCTCCACCCGATACTACCTCACTCTCTTCTTTCTCTGCCTCTCCCTCTCTTCCACATGCTCTCTTTCTTTCTTTTGCCCGTCCCTCTCACCCCATTCCACTTTTTCCCTTATATATTTCCCCTCTGTCTCACAGAACCTCTACACACACACACACACTTTATTTCCCCACATTTTGCACGCCCCCCCCCCCATACACACCTTGTTTCTGCCACATGCAGTGATCTATCGTTTCTGCTGACTGTTTTACAAGTGCATTAGCAAGCTTTAATGAGAGCAACCAGTCTCTGAACAAATGCATGCAAGGGCACACGAGCTAAGGCATGCCTACTAACTCTCAGCTGTTCAGTTTGGAGCAAAGGGAAGAATGGATTTATTTAAATAATCAGAGTAATCTTTTGGTTGCCATTTCCCTTTTTATGTTTACTGGATATACATGTGATATATAATCTTAAACATTAGGATTAAAAATGTCAAGACCAAAAGGTTACATGAAGAAATCATCAAGTGATTAACTATTTCAGTATTATTGGGGCATTAAGAAAAATGTCCATGGTGGTTTGGATTGTTCAAAAATCTTATTAATTATCTGCCAACAGAGTAAAAGGTATGTATCCACTTGGGCTTCAAAAGTTTGTATAATTACAATTATTATGATTATTAATTTCGGCAAGCTATAGGAATCTCAATGACAGCAGTCACAGGAACACCAGTAGTCCTCCCATTTCAATGAGCAGACTTGAAGCCAACATCCGAAAGTAGTTTTTATTTTATTTTTCAACAAACCCAACCTGAAACATGAGACAGACTTCAAAATAAAGTAATTTGCACATGCTTAGCATATGGATACAGATAGCACTATCAACATATCTAGAATTATATGTCTTTAATGACTTATTTTCATTTCATGAATAAAATCACTACAATTTACCAATATCATTAATTCAGTGTAACATGGGACCACAAAGAGAAGATGAGATTTCAGGACACCTTAAAATGTTCTAGTTTCTGCAGTTCTGATGGCTGCAGTTTAAGGTACCCTCATTTTTTGCAGCAGAAACTTTGGAGTCTAAATTAGCAAGAATAATAAAAGTTTATAACAATCAACACTACAAAAATCAGATGACGAGCTCTCAATGTGAATTAGGTTTTATTTAGTGTAGTGGTTAGCACCGTCACCTCACAGCAAGAGGGTTCCTGGGTTGAATACCAGCTGGGGCCTTTCTGTGTGGAGGTTGCATATTCTCCCCGTGTATGCGTGGGTTCTCTCTGGGTACCACGGCTTCCTCCCACCGCCCCAAAATGTGCATGTTAGGTTAATCAGGGACTCTAAATTGACCCTAGGAGTCAGTGTGAACGTAGTTGGTTGTTTGTCTGGTTAGTCTATGTGTGGCCCTGTGAGGGACTGGCGACTTGTCCAGATTTTACCCTGTCTCTCACTCAATGACAGTATGGATAGGCTCCAGCCCCTCTGCGACCCCGAGTTGGATTAAGTGAGTATAGACAATGGATGGATGGACATCAAAATCAAACCATTTTCACAAAGCATGAAAAAGTTCAATGGGGAAAAAAGCTCTGCTAATTGTTTGACACTGCATTTTGGGTTGTGCCGAAGGTGTTTTCCTCACAGCTGACTGTTAGGGTTGGACAGCAGTCCCCATTCCTTTTGAGCCCTTTCCCATTTACTTGTTTCTTGTTTGTTTTTTTCTGTTTGTCTGTTCTGTGCTTCCTCTTAGGCATGGCTCATCATCCTGTCAGTAGTTATAAGCACTGATCTGCTCTCTGTTCATCACCATTTTTGTCATTTTATGTACGCAGTACACAGCAGGCCAGTTACTTTATTTTATGTTCAGAAAGTTTCTGTCACGAACGGTTATATGCGGATCCAAGGGACGCACAGAGCCGAACTGGGAAAAAATAAAAGGATTTATTTTCAGTCTAAAAATATAAAAAAAGAGACTACAAAAAGGGTAGAGCTTAGGCTGAGTTTTGGAGCAGAGGAGTGGGAAGAGCGGAGCAGGCCCAGGCAGTATTCACGAGGCAGCCGTGCTGAGGAAGAAGAGAATGCTATTTAATATTGACCAAATGGTACTCGAGAATAAACGAGTTACTCAGCGAACTTCTACAATAGGTAGGTGAATAATCCAGCATCGGCACGCGGACCAGAAACTCCTTAAGAAAGGCTGTTGATCCAGGAACAGGTGTGCCTCGTGAAGCTCCAATCAGGCATGTCAGCTCCGCCTCCCACATGCCCACCCTCTGCAGGCAAAGGAGAGAAGGAGAAAAAAACCCCAGAAACAAACGAAAAGAAAACAACTAAAACAGGGCACAAGCCAGTGTCAACACCAGAGTATGACAGTACCCCCCCCTTTTAACGGACGCCACTTGGCGTTCAACCAGGTTTGTCTGGGTATCGCACATAGAAATCCCTTAATAAACTTGGGTCCAAAATAAGGTTGCGCGAAACCCAAGACCGATCCTCAGGACCGTACCCCTCCCAGTCCACCAAATATTGAAACCCCCTTCCCCGTCGCCTGACATCCAGTATGTCACGTAGCGTGTAAGCAGAGTGGTCATTGATCATATGAGGAGGAGGTTCGGCTGGGGTTGGTGGTGGTGGACCAGGAGGCGGGATATTCTGGTGAGCGACGCAGCAGAGGGCAGCCTCCAGGTCCTGGTTGGCCCGCTCAGTGTGGCCATTGCTCTTGCTCTTTCTGCCCCCTGAGACCAACTAAAAGGGGCCTTGACCGACGTTAGTCTGGTAAGAGGTGCAGCAACTCGAATATAGTCTTGAATGAATCTGCGATAGAAATTCGCAAATCCAAGAAACCGTTGCAGTTGTTTTCTTGATGTGGAAGTTGGCCAGTCGACCACTACCTGGACCTTGGCAGGATAGGAATTTAACTGACCCTTCTCCACAACAAAACCCAGAAAAATAACTGAAACCTTGTGAAACTCGCATTTCTCTGCTTTAACATAAAGTCTATTGTAAAGTAACCTCTGCAAAACAAGGTGAATATGTTGGACGTGCTCCTCAAAAGAACTAGAAAAAATAAGAATGTCATCTAAATAAACAAACACAAACCAACCCAACATGTCACGGAGCACGTCATTAATCAAATTTTGGAAAACAGCTGGAGTGTTTGTAAGCCCAAAAGACATTACCAGATATTCATAATGTCCCATGGGTGTATTGAAAGCTGTCTTCCACTCGTCTCCCTTTCTTATACGGATAAGGTGGTAGGCGTTGCGTAAATCCAGTTTAGAGAACACCTGTGCTTTGTGTAGGGGGACAAAAGCTGAGTCAATTAATGGAAGTGGGTACTTATTCTCCACTGTAATATCATCATCTCAATGTCTTGTCCTTTTTCTCAACAAAAAAAAAATCCTGAACCCAAAGGAGAAGTGTATGGTCGAATTAGCCCCGCTGCTCGTGAGTCTGTAATGTATTTCTGTGTTCTGGTTGGGAGAGCTTGTATAACCGACTGGAGGGGAGTTTAGCGTACTGTAAAAACTCAATGGCACAGTCATATGAGAGGAAGTGTCAGGGCATTGTCTTAGCTGAACACTTCCTTTAAGTCATGATATTGCATAGGAAATGAGGTTAAGTCAATATTGAGGGGAGCAGGCGGTGGCGACCAGTCCGGCATGGCAGAGTGAAGACAATGATTGTGACAAAAAGTGCTCCAGATAAGAATAGAAAGATTGTGCCAGTCAATGTGTGGGTTGTGCAATTTTAACCCAAAAATAACAGGAGCTGAGGGTGAAACAATAACAAACAAACTGATCCTTTCCACATGGTTACCGGCAACCCGGATGGACAGTGGTGCCGTTTTATGAGTAACCATGTGGAGGGGACGACCCTCTAAAGCAAAAACTTGTGTTTTATCAGACAGCAGCCTCGTGGAAATCTTATTATCTCGCACAAATTCCAGGGAAATGAAATTGTCGTCAGCCCCTGAATCGAATACCTTTGCCTGGCCAGTGCCGTGTTCCCAGGCGAGATGACCATCCAGGACGACCTGTTGAGGGGGAAGTGCTCTGGAGGAGACCTGGCACATCTGTAACCCCCCAACTACAGATAGACCTCCTCTTTTGGCTTCAGTGGACAGTGGGACAGGCGATGATCTGGCTGACTGCAGTACCTGTAGATGTTGTGGGTGCGGCGTCGGCTCCTCTCCACGAATGGCAGGCGTGTGCATCCCAGCTGCATCGGCTCCGGTGCCGAGGAGGCCGAGATAGACGAAGGGACCGAGCAGGAAGCAGAGGAGGGGGAGGTAGGTAACAGCAGGCCCGTGGATGATGGGCAAGCTGAGCTCCGGGTCGGGACAGCAACTGTGTCAGCGCCCTTCTCTCTGCGTCTCTCTGTAACGGTGCGTTCACACCAGACGTGGTTGCGCGACGCGATTACATACAAAGTCAATGCAAAGACGCGAATAGACACGGATTCAAGCCGGCAGCGCAAAGAGGCGCGGTGGGGCGGCGCGGTGAGGCGCATGTCGCCGCGCGAGTGAATATATTCGAATCCGCGCGACTTCAAAAAATCCAACTTTGGCGAAATATTCGCATCAGACAGCCTATCAGCGTTGAGATTCTGGACGACAGTGACGTGGAGACAGATGGACAGGCGCTCCGCAGCTGAAATGGAGTCGTGTCTGTGACATGCAGATGGGACTGCAGATGGAAATTAGCTTCTAAGCTACAATCTGGTGCAGGTCATCTCTTTACTTTGTAATTAATGTACTTTGCACATGGTCCCTGACTAAATAAAATAAATAAAATTAAAAAATTAAATCACCGCCTTCTCCAGGAGTTCCGTCTGGATGACGGCCGCTTCCAGCGGTGTTTCGGGCTCGCCAGGACCCGGTTTGATGGCCTGCTCGGGAGGATCTGTGCCGTGGTCTCTCGGCGGGACACCGGCTGCAGGCGCTCCGCCTCCGCCAGCTGAAAGTGGAGTTGCGGTGCCGTGATCACCTGAAATCACGGCACCGATGTCGGGTGATCACGGCACCGTGGCTCCGTTTCAGCTGCGGAGCGCCTGTAGTTGGTGTCCTGCCGAGAGATCACGGCGCCGATCCTCCCGAGCGGGTCATCGGGCTGGGTCCTGGTGGGCCTGGGGTGCAGCTGGAGGCGGCCGCCATCCAGACGGAACTCCTGCAGAAGGCGGTGAAATTATCCGAGCTGAATGCACCACCAGATGATGTCACTGACCCAGACACGACGGCGTGTGCGTTTCAGACGAATCTCGGACTGCCACAGCAGGTACAAGGACGCGATGGTACTTATATCAGCCATGGTTGATGAGAGAATGAAATCGATAGCCCCTTGAGCTATTCGCTCGTTTTTTCCTCGCGCGAATGAGAAGAGTAAATTCAAATTACACCCACGGCAACACTCGCACGAGTCTGGTGTGAACGCACCGTAAGCCTGTTGTCTAAACGAATAGCGAGGGAAATGAGTTCATCTAATGATATGGTCTCATCTCTGGCGGCTAATTCGTCCTTAAAGCTGCCGTCGGCAACTTTTTTTTAGTCATATTAGCTTGAACTGTCATGGGATTCTTGAAGTAGAATATTAAATAGGCTGTTTAGGAAAAATCCCGAATTCTGTAGCTCCCTCTAAAGCCTGTAATCGTGCTTGCAAAAATCGAGCGCTCCCGGCTGTTGTTAACCAATCACGTTAGGTTTATTATTTATCTATTATGTGAGCAGAACAGTCACCAACCACGTCTTCCATGCTAAGCGTGAGTCTGCCCCCAGCTTGTGTGCGCGCACACTGGTGTGAACTTACGTGCACAGCCTCGTCCACAGAGGGGGAGGGGTTTGGGGGGCGGTTTGGAGCTTGGTAGAGGTTGGGGGAGGGACCTGAAAGTTGTATCAGAATTTTCCGACTTTAGACTTGGAATTTTGAAAACCTGCCGACGGCAGCTTTTATGGGGTCGCTTATCCCCCGGGTGAAAACTCCCTGAAGGGCTCACTCATTCCACCCACTCTCAGCTGCGAGGATGCGGAAATCAACCGCATATGTGGCTACAAAAGCAGAACCCTGACGGATGTTAAGGAGTTGACAATCCAATTCCTTCCCCGTATTGGGATGATCAAAAACCTTGCGAAATTCAGGGACAAATCTATCATAACTGGAAAATGTGTCTGTCTGATCTTGAACGGCTAGGGCCCAGGCGGCTGCCTTACCGGTAAGGAGACTACAGATATATGCTATGCGTGATCTTCCTGAAAAAAATTAAATAGGTTGCTGATCGAACACAAGCCAGCAATGGAACAAAAACTGACTGCACTGATTAGAGTTACCTGAGTAACGATCAGGAGGTGGCATGTTGGCTTCGCAAGGGGGTGACGCCAAGCTGAACCCAGGACCCGGAGCCACAGCCGCAGCCGGTGGAGCAGAGGCGGAGTGGGTGGAGCTTGGCACTCACCTACTGCTCTACTCAGTCCTACTACTTACCTCAATGTTTGAAGGCAACAATATTATTTCAGTCTGAAAAAGATTTAACTGATAGTTCTTGCTGATGACCTGCTGCTCCACTGCAGAGATCCACTATTACTCAGAGTGTTTACCTTTAGTCCAGTACTCGCCCATCTGGGTGCATTCCTTTTATTCAGAGATCTTAAAAATCAAAATACTTGACTTCAGTTCTTATAATTTGAACAAGAAATTTGTTAAAACATGCATCCCAGTATCTTGCCTGTACTTGAAGGGGAAGTTTTTTTTAAAAACTTATTTCTGGCATAAAATACGTTCATCTACTCACCGATAACAGTTTGGTGAAAGTCGGTCCTTAACTGGTTCAGGTCCTGCTTAGAAGGTCGGAGTTATTTTGTTACAATTGGCAGCTATGTAACTGAGCGAGTGGCCATGACTTGTGGAGTCCCCCAGGGGTCAATTCTTGGACCTCTTCTGTTTAACTTGTATATGCTCCCTTTGGGTCAGATATTGAAGAACTTTAATATCAATTATCACAGTTATGCAGATGATACACAACTTTATGTGTCTCTGTCACTGGACGACTGCAGCCCAGCAGACATACTGTGTCAGTGTCTGGAGGAAATAAACATCTGGATAAGAGATAATTTTCTACAATTAAATGAAGACAAAACTGAGATCATTCTGTTTGGTAGCAAAGAGAAGAGGGTCAGCATTGGTAAATATCTTGAGACTCTTGGAACCTTACAATCACTGGCCAAGTTCGTAACCTCGGAGTGTTGATAGACTCAGATCTGACTTTCAGCAGCCACATCAAAGCTGTCACCAAGGCAGCTTTTTACCACCTCAGAAACATCAACAGAATTAAAGCTTTCCTCTCCCAAAAAGACCAGGAGAAACTCATCCATGCATTCATCTCCAGTAGACTCGATTACTGTAATGCTCTTTTAACTGGACTTCCCAAAAAGAGCATTAAACATCTGCAGCTCATGCAGAACGCTGCTGCTAGAGTTTTAACCCGGACTAAGAGATCTGAACACATCACACCAGTTTTAAAATCTTTACACTGGCTTCCAGTCAGTTACAGAATAGATTTTAAAAGCCTGCTGATGGTTTACAAATCCCAGAACGGTTTAGGCCCAAAATACATCTGTGATATGTTCAGAGAATATAAACCTAGCAGAGCTCTTAGATCCAAGGACTCAGGTCAGCTGGTCCAGTCCAGAGTCCAGACTAAACATGGAGAAGCAGCATTTAGCTGTTATGCTGCCAACAAGTGGAACAAACTGCCAGTGGAGATTAAACTTTCACCAAATGTAGACATTAAATCCAGGTTAAAAACGTTTCTTTTCTCATGTGTCTATGCATGATGAAATCTGTACGATATCGTTTAATTTATCTGGACTGTTGCTTGTTTTTAAATTCATTTGAACTAATCTATTTGTTTCTCTTTATATTATTTTATGTATTTTTAATGCTTCTTTCACTCCCTGCTGCAATGGTTTTGTTTTATGTAAAGGACTTTGAATTGCTTTGTACATGAAATGTGCTATACAAATAAATTTGATTTGATTAAATGCTCTTTTAACTGGACTTCCCAAAAAGAGCATAAAACATCTGCAGCTCATCCAGAACGCTGCTGCTGGAGTTTTAACCCGGACTAAGAGATCTGGCTTCCAGTCAGTCCCAGAATAGATTTTAAAAGCCTGCTGATGGTTTTCAAATCCCAGAACGGTTTAGGCCCAAAATACATCTGTAATACGTTCAGAAAATATAAACCTACGTATAAATACGTTCATCTACTCACCGATAACAGTTTGGTGAAAGTCGGCATCCTTCGGACCCTGTTTAGATAAATCCAGATCTGCGTACATTCATATAACGGGACGAATGAATGAATGAACGCGTACTATTGCACTGTTAGTTCATAGCTGCCATGTTGTTGTTATTGGGGGCTTATAAGAACAAATGAACCTAAACGAACAGATAGGAAGTTGTATTTGCTTGTGAAATTATTATTTTACTTAATTTATTACATCATCTTAAGTGATCAATATAACTTTTGAATAGATTTTGGTGTCAGTGGTAAAGCAAAGAAAAAGGCAACAACAAGAGTTTAAAGCTGACTTTGAGAGGAAATAAAGATGAGCAGACTGGATAATTTGACCCAGTTGGGTCTGTGCCAAAAAAATGGAAATGGCAATGAAAAATCCTTAATACTAATATTAAGACTTAATATTATACAAATAGAAATTTTCAGACCAAAAGTACTTCAAACAAAGTGACATTAGTTGCTTCAGATGCCTACAAAATGCTCTCAAACACAGAAACAAATAGTTTTTTCATATGTCTTTCCAAAGTAAATATGACGAGGGTAAACATATCTGCTTCATTGTTTTACAGTGTATGTGGCCAGCTTTCACATAAGTAACTGGTAATGTCCAGGTGATAGCAGCAAACACAGCCCTAGCTTCTCTGTAGGAGAAAATAACAAGTATGTACTTGGTGAGTTTGTTCATCGCCACATTTGCCATCTGTTTTTGGATTTTATGTATTTGTGTGTGTAGGCACGGGCTGTATGAATGTTTTTGTGTGTTTTTACATGGGCCCAGGAGATCACAGTGTAAGCAAGGTCTGAGGGAGAGCTAGTCCCAAGCTCACAGAAGTAAAAATTCATTTCTTGAGGGCTATATATCAACATGCATTTGTTTAATGAGCGCCAGAGTGGAAAGATGTATAGAACATGTCAGGTTGTCCACTTGCAATGCGTTGTGGATAGCAGATAGCATCACACTCTGACCGCTCACTCTGTCTCCCTGCTCGCCTCTTTTATCTCCAGTCTCCCTCTCCCCATTATAAATGAGAGACAACGAGAAACAAGAGGTAAAAATAATGGAGAAGAAAGGAGCAGGAAAAAGAAAACACACACAAAGACAAAGTCTCTCGGCAGCAGCGCTTAAATGTCAACATGCATTTGCAAAAACGCAAGCAGATGTATGAACAGTAGACCATGATATCTTTGGAGAAATAAAAGTGAAAACAAAGTTGAAGTTTTCAAGAAACACAATTTTTATCTGCCTTAGCCAGAAATCAGCCACTGATCTGCATTAATTTGTTTTCTTTTATCAGACACATCTCAGCATGAATCTTACACACATAAACTCACACACACACACTTACACATCAGCATGCTCCCTGGCATGCCTAACTAACCTGTATACCCCCCCCCGACAGATCCCCCTGCCTTTGTTAAATTATGTAAATGGGATGCACGGGGAGGACATGTGGGTAATTAATTGTAACTGGGGGGATAATGTTGCACTGTCAGAGATGTCTGTGGTTTGTGTAACATTCTTTAAGAGTAATGTGGTGAAACTGGGAGTGTCTGTTAGCACTCTTAATTGTGGCGTGCTGGGAATGCTAAGGCTTAGCTTGCTTGGTTCCCTGTCTCCCCAGCTATTCTTTTATTTATCTATTTGTGTGTGTATGTCCTTGGCAGTGAGGAGAAAAATATAGAATCGTAACTTTGTGACTTTGTGTGCAAACAGGCATCTTGAAAGCTGTAAAATGATTGAAAATGAAATGAAAAACAATTTTTGCTAGGACAAATTTTAGTAACAGTGTGCTTCGTATAATCAAGCCGTTGCTTCACTTAGATGGCAGAAACAATTAGGATTGGCCCCATATTGTGATCTAAGTTTGGGTTTCACATGATTGAGTGTAAATGTGGGACCTAATCATCCTTTTTTTTGCTGACATAAAATATCAATCTGCCAAATTAAATATATTTATTAATGATGCTGAGTCCATATATGTATCTAATGTCACTGCAATAGCAGTCACCTGTAGATCTAAATGCTTCTTTATGGTAATTCTAAGGTAAATGATTCAGTAATGTGATGAAGGCTACTGCGGCACCTTTCGTTGGGTAAATGTAGGACTTCTGTGTAAGTATTTTTACATAGCTCTACTACTACATTACTTCAATTCAATTCAGCTTTATTGTCAATTCTTCACATGTACCAGACATACGAAGCAATCGAAATTACGTTTCCCACCATCCCACGGTGAAGACAAAGACATATGGGAAAACATTACACATAGCTAAACATTAAATTGACATATAGTGAAAAACTAGGTATAGCTAAACATTAAATAGAAGTATCTAAACATAAAATAGGCATTTAAAGTAAGTAAAGTGCATTGTAGGATGGAAGATAGTTTTCAGTATAGTTTTCCACCTCAAATTAATGTAGGCTACATGGCAAAGCGACAAAACAGTATTAGTATTAAGCTGATTGGCAACATCTTTATGAATCACATGTGACCTGGCAAAGATTAAAATGATGTTACTCACCAGCTCTCTCTGATCTGAGCCAGCATGGAACAAGTTCACTGACTGACCACCGTCTTCCCAAGTTCGCAGATATAATGAAATATGGCAGATCCTCTAAGAATTTAAAGTAATTGAAGAAATTTCTTGATTTTACACTTGTGGATGTCACTCAGTGTTTCATTTTTTTTTTTTTTGTATTTTTTTTCTTCTCTACTTCCTGAGTTATGACAACCTGTAATGTAACCAGAAATGTCCCTGATTCACATTTCTTTTAAGGGCTCAATGAAATATTCCTTCAGATGTGTTTCACTAAGGAGATGTGGTAACCCAGACATATGTTTGATAGCAGCAAAAGGAGATGAGCAAACAATGTTAAAGGTTTTAGACTTCAGAGATCACAAATAAGAAAATTGCATAATTGTATTTAGAAAGAGGTGTCTTATGAGTGAGGTTTATGAATATGGGTAAAGTTGCTGTGCTTCAAGTTTTCAGGGAAGGTGTCTTTTTACAAAGTTATCATTTCAACCTAAATGTAAAAATAAAGTTTCCAATTTTTAGAAGAAGGTACTATAGTAGATCCTGATTTGTCATAAAAAAAGATCCAGCAATACATTTGTTTTAGAATGTGAAATACAAGCTGACAGAGACTGAAACAGAGGCTAGACTAATAGATTCTAGTCGAGACGCAACAACAGGTCAACTATTCACCAAAGTAATATTGCATTAATACTAATAGCAAACTAATAGTGCAAAAATAGCCGTGAACCACAGCTTAATGACAGTCTGCCTTTTGCAGTGCGACTTTTTACCAAGCAATGGCACAGCAATGGTGCATTCTACAGTGAACGAAAATCCAATACACTAATTGGCGCTTTTCCACTTGCTCGCTACGGCTCGGCGCGCTATTGCGTGTTTCCACACAGTACCTGCAACCGGGTAGATTTTCCGTATCACCTCAGCCCTGGTTCCAAGCGGGCTGAAAGCGTTACTAAAACGTGACGTCAGCCGACTGCCTTCCACTGATTGGCCGATGAGTGTCGTCACTTTTCAATACTGTTTTGTCTGTGGCGGCCAGGAGTCTTCTCTGGCTCTCTTCTCTTGGCTTCTGTGCGACAAAAAGCCACAGGGCGAGCAGCAACACGAGCGTCTCGATGTCCTCCATGCTATCCTCCTCGTATGTTGTTGTCGTTGTTGTTGTTCTGGTCGCGCAGCCGTGTTACGACGACCCCGCCCACATCGAGGAGGCACGAAGTGATACACGGAATAAATGGAAACACAACCAAACCGAGCCATGCCGAGCCGTATCGAGCCTAAGCGAGCTAGTGGAAAAGCGCCATATGTTAAGAGTGGGCATGATGGAATAGCGATTGTCAGTAATAAAAACTTGGATACCTACAGATTATCTCTGCACACTTCATACAGTTAAATTCTAAAGAAATGGTTGTTTTGGGAGATTTTAATTTAAACTGGCTGCATCAAGTATCTGAAGAACTCAAAGCTTACTGCAACTCTTTAAATTTTGGGAAATTGTTGTGTTGCAGCAGCATACAGTAAAAGATATGTAAACAATTAAAGTAAAAACAAGCAAATAGAATAAAATTAAATTAAATTAAATTAAAATAGTGAATAAACAGGCCCTGTGATGGACTGGCGGCCTGTCCAGGGTGTACCCCGCCTCTCGCCCATTGACCGCTGGGATAGGCTCCAGCCCCCCGCGACCCGACCGACGGATTCAGCGGTATAGAAAATGGATGGATAGTGAATAAACAGAGATGCAAAAATCACAAAAACAAAATTCTGCATTGTAGTGACGAGACATGAAACACTTCACGGAGCAATGTTTCTTTCATGATCTCTTTAATTATGAGTGGAATAAAATCAGCTTAATCTCCGATGTTAACAGTGCATGGGCTTTCTTTTATGAAGGTTTTATTAATATTTTTAATAAGTATGCACCTCTGAGGAAGTTTAGAGTGAAAGACTGAAATAATGCTTGATTTGCTGCAACTGACTTCATTAAAGCAATACAATGTAACTTCTCAAAAAGCCCACCCCGGAGCTCCCCCTACAGGCTTGGAGGTAATGTACGGTTACACTGTCGTAAATACAACACCCTTTCACTTTCACGTTTCACGTTTGTTGACGAACCGGTGAGGAGTCAGAAGGTGCAAGCTATGTCGACCGAGAAGGTAAGAGTAATCAAATGTACCTGGGAGCGTGAGAGGGGTCTATTTGTTTTTGCGGTAGGTGTGCCAGAAAGCAAGTCGAAGTACTTCCACTCAGCTCCCGGGCCGCTACCGGGCCGGTCCAGCAAAGTTACATAGCGCAGTTTTTCCAACTCAGACCCCCGAAGGGCATAGGAGACAGGCCAATCGTAATATTAAAACTCATTCTAGCCACACAATTTTTTTCAAGCTGTTATTTTAAGGTAGAAATGTTACATAGTATTGCTTTAAAGCAAACTTGCATGGGCAAAGGTTAGAAAAACCAAGCTGAACTCTAACTGGTTGGCTTTCAGGTAGCTTAGATGTGTTTACTATAAAAACTATAAAAGCTTGAACTGATTATTTTTTCACCCAAACCTTTAACAATATAAATCATCCAAAAGGATTATTATAAAGAGGGAAAAAAAGACTTATATTATACAAAACTCTTAAGATTTTAACACTGATTTTATCCAAAATACAAACATATTTCAATTGTTGTGATTGAAGGTGATTTTTCTTACTTCGGAGTAAAATATATATATAGAATGACCATTTAATTTGCATTTCTGAAGCACATACCTGTACATATCTAGATATGCACAATAGTTCACAGAGATTACTTGTAAACCTTAATGAGCTGTTGCATCTAGCTGATTACTGGAAACATGCCCCAAGAGAGTGGTCAGCTGAACTGAGTGGAAAGCATTAAAAAAAAAAAAATTAGGAATGTCATTCATAGAAGATTGTTTGTTACCTGTCAGCTGTGTCTTAAATCTGGAGTACAAAGTAACAAACAAAACAAGAAGGCTATAAAAAGGAAACATACAGGTCAACCAAAGATGGTGT
Organism: Odontesthes bonariensis; assembly: GCF_027942865.1. Lineage (NCBI taxonomy): Eukaryota > Metazoa > Chordata > Actinopteri > Atheriniformes > Atherinopsidae > Odontesthes > Odontesthes bonariensis. The sequence goes on from NC_134506.1 coordinate 9,061,590, forward strand.
GAAAAGCTTCAAAGAAAACCTACCACTTGTTACCAACAATGAGCGCAGAGTCGGTTGATGGACTGCTGGATCATTTCAACTTGAAAATTTTGAATGTAATGGAAGCTGTTGCACAGATAAGAATCAAGAGCACCTTGATCAAACAGAAAACCCCATGGAGAAACACCACTACGGTCAAAAACCTGAAAAGAGAATGCAGGAAAGCTGAATGTAAATGGAGGAAAACAAAGCTTCAGATTCACTATGAGCTGTACAAACAAAGCCTGCATAGTTATAACAATTAGCTGTGCAAGGCCAGAAAGCTGCATTTATCTAAAATTACTAATAAGAATCTGTTTGCTATGGTTGAAAAACTCACAAATCCTCCGAAAAAGTCAAACCCAGACCTCCTCTCTACAGAGAAATGCAACGAATTTGCCAACTTTTTTAGCCAAAAAATAAAAACAATTAGACAAAACATTCACGCAATACAGACAAACAAGAAAACTAATCTGTGTCTAAAACCTAGAAATAACTCTGACGTTATGTCAAAATTTAATTTGTTGATTTAAAAATCCTACAGGCAACAGTTCGGCATCTGAAATCAACAACTTGCACTGTGGACATAATACCATCCGACTTTTTAAAAACTGTTTTTACCTCAGTAGAAAGTGATCTCCTACGAATAGTTAACAGCTCACTGGCATCAGGCATTTTTCCCAAGTCACTAAAGACAGCTGCCATTAAGCCACTCCTAAAGAAGAGAACTCTAGAAGCCTCTATGATGAACAACTACAGACCTGTCTCTAACCTCTCTTTTATATCCAAGATTATTGAGAAAGTTGTATTTTACCAGCCCAAAGACTTTCTGAATGAAAGTGGAAGTCTTGATAACTTTCAAGTAGAATTCCGACGTCTTTACAGCACTGAAACAGCCCTGGTCAAAGTGTTAAAGGACCTCAGGTTGAATACTGATTCTGGTAATGTTTCAGTCCTGGTTCTGTTGGACCTCAGCGCTGCGTTTGATACTGTAGATCACAGAATCCTGTTGCACAGGCTGGAAAACTGGGTTGGACTTTCTGGAGCGGTCCTTAAAGGGGAACTGCGGTATTTTCAACATTAAGCCTCTTTTCTGAGTCGTCTGCAATGTTTTAGAACCCCCCTCACCGCTTTTTTGATGTTTACTGCTGTCTCCGGTATTTGCCTAATTTTGATTCTTCTCAACCTAATTCAGAATGGCAAGTCATGCGCATGTCCAAAAAGGTCCGTAAAAGCACAATAAACGTCCATTTTCAAAATAATCAACTCACCGAAGTGGTAACTGGTGTGAACTGGTAATCCATATCAAATTTCGCTGCGAAAAGTTGCCTCTGTCGTGTTTTATTTGACATTTTGTACTGGATGTTCGTTGATATTACTCCGCCATGGCTAAGAAAATAGTGCAAGCATGAACGAGCTGCCAAATAAAACACAACAGAAGCAACTTTTCGCAACGAAATTTGATATGGATTACCAGTGCACACCAGTAACCACTCCGGTGAGTTGATGATTTTGAAAACGGATGTTTATTGTGCTTTTACGGACCTTTATGGACATGCGCATGACTTGCCATTCTGAAGCAGGTTGAGAAGAATCAAAATTAGGCAAATACTGGAGACAGCAGTAAACATCAAAAAAGCGGTGAGGGGGGTTCTAAAACATTGCAGACGACTCAGAAAACAGGCTTAATGTTGAAAATACCGCAGTTCCCCTTTAACTGGTTCATGTCCTACTTAGAAGGTCGGAGTTATTTTGTTACAATTGGCAGCTATGTAACTGAGCGAGTGGCCATAACTTGTGGAGTCCCCCAGGGGTCAATTCTTGGACCTCTTCTGTTTAACTTGTATATGCTCCCTTTGGGTCAGATATTGCAGAATTTTAACATCAATTATCACAGTTATGCAGACGATACACAGCTTTATGTGTCTGTCACTGGATGACTGCAGCCCAGCAGACGTACTGTGTCAGTGTCTGGAGGATGTAAACACCTGGATGAGAGAGAATTTTCTACAATTAAATGAAGACAAAACTGAGATCATTCTGTTTGGTAGCAAAGAGAAGAGGGTCAGCATTGGTAAATATCTTGAGACTCGGGACCTTACAATCACTGACCAAGTTCGTAACCTCGGAGTGTTGATAGACTCAGATCTGACTTTCAGCAGCCACATCAAAGCTGTCACCTGTCAGGGTGTGGTGTAGAAGGGGAGGACACGGATGCGGACTTACAAAAAAAGGGTGATTTATTTAACAAAAAACAAAGTACGAACAAAAGGCGCGGCAAAGCCGGATTCAAAAACTAAACTGTGACAAAACCAAAACAAAATCACTTGACATGGCATGGAATAAATACTTAACTTGGTCAAGGAGTTGTAGCATGGCATGAAGGGTCAGAAACAAACAAGGAACCAACTTGACTTTCAACAACAACAAAGATCCGGCAAAACTGAAAGGGGAGGCAGGAAACTAAATAGGGAGTGAGAGTGATTGGGGAGTGAGTGCAGCTGAGGGAAAAAACACAGGTGAAGTGAGTGAACTAATAAACAGAGTGCAGGGAAACTAAGGCATGACAAAAACTAAAGATGGACTGAAAACAAAAGCATAACCTAAACATGAAAACTAAAAACAAGAGTCTCTGGGCGTGACATCACCAAGGCAGCTTTTTACCATCTCAGAAACATCAACAGAATTAAAGGTTTCCTCTCCCAAAAAGACCAGGAGAAACTCACCCATGCATTCATCTCCAGTAGACTCGACTTCCCAAAAAGAGCATTAAACATCTGCAGCTCATCCAGAACGCTGCTGCTAGAGTTTTAACCCGGACTAAGAGATCTGAACACATCACACCAGTTTTAAAACCTTTACACTGGCTTCCAGTCAGTCACAGAATAGATTTTAAAAGCCTGCTGATGGTTTACAAATCCCAGAACGGTTTAGGCCCAAAATACATCTGTGAAATGTTCAGAGAATATAAACCTAGCAGAGCTCTTAGATCCAAGGACTCAGGTCAGCTGGTCCAGTCCAGAGTCCAGACTAAACATGGAGAAGCAGCATTTAGCTGTTATGCTGCCAACAAGTGGAACAAACTGCCAGTGGAGATCAAACTTTCACCAAATGTAGACATTTTTAAACCCAGGTTAAAAATATTTCTTTTCTCATGTGTCTATGCATGAAATCTGCACGGTATCTTTTAACTTAGACTGTTGCTTGTTTTTAAATTCATTTGAACTATTTTATTTCTTTCTCTTTATATTCTTTTATGCATTTTTAATGCCTCTTACACTCCCTGCTGCAATGCTTTTATCTTATGTGAAGCACTTTGAATTGTTTTGTACATGAAATGTGCTATACAAATAAATTTGACTTTGACTATATGATTTTTTTCTTCTATGAAATACTTCAGTGAACTTCATCTGCAAGTGGCGATTTAATAATTTTTGCCTGTTGTTGGACAACCCCATTTACAGTGTACACTCAAATGTAATTGTTTATGCTTTGGTTCCACTGGCACTAAAAGCAAATTCAGGTTCCTGCTGTCAAAGGTGACAGCATTGTTTCTGACACAAGACTTTGTATAGGACATGCAAGAAAAATAGACCAGTTTTGAAAAGCCACTGTGCAAGTGTTAGAAAGTTTGGCAAAACCTGTTACAAAGCAGTTACCTGTTTATGCCAACAGATAATGCGAAGCAGAATCTTTGGGAGCCAAAGCTAAAGACTAAAGTTTTGGCTTGAGCAGAGTAGTTGAGCCCAGCAAGCCAGCGGTCCAATGAAGCTTTCAGACACAGAGGAAGGTACAAAATGACAGACAGGAGTTGAGTTAGAAAATTATTCAGGCAAAAGGACACAGAAATTAGCTAAGAATTTTGGCAGGCAAAAGTTTCAACAAGAATGGCTGAAATGTGACTAAGGATCTGATAAAGTTGCCCTGGACTGGGAGGTGTATTGTTTTATTGATTTTTTTTTTATGAAATCATACATCCTGTTTAACCTTCAATAATGTGCATAGCTTCAAGCAGGGCTTATGGAATTATGGACTGCACATGAAAATCGTTAATTTATCTCACCTGTCTGTCGAAAAGGGCCATCTGGAAAGAGTTGACACCGAAAATATCATCTCTATTACACTTTTTGGCCCTCTCAGTTCCCTGTTTTGATGTGTACAGTCTGAAACTTTGACGATATGTGAATTTGCTATGGCTTTGTGTCAACCTCATGCCAAACTCCTGTACCCACAACACTCTTTGGTTCTTAATCAGTGTGACATCTTCCTTGGTGTTCTTCTCCATCAACCCCTTTCTCCCTCTGCAACCAGTTTGACTCATTTAATATCCCCTGAAGAAGAAGGCATTAAAGGGTGTTGGAACAAAAGGTGACAGAGCCCTGTTCTCTGTGTGTGTGTGTGTGCATGTGTGTGTGTGTGTGTGTGTGTGTGTGTGTGTGAATGTGTGTGTGTATATAGTATAAACTGGCCAGTCAGCCAGTGTGTGGCATGCTGGCCTGAACTCGGCTGGAGCTGTCCTCAGTATAACTCGTCTACTTTCATCATAAAGTGTCCTTCACCTCAGGGGACAGCTTGGAAAAAAGATGAAAGAGACAGGCTTAAAAAGAGACCACAGAGGGGTGTTTCGTGGGGGCAGGGCATTTTACAGAGTAAAGTAAGTGAACTAACAGGATTCCATGGAGTGCACAAATTGGTGGACTGGGGTATGTATTTTCAACAGTGAAGCATTCATATAGTTGCCCCTGTTCAATGTTTAGTTAATAAGTAGTTTAGTCAGGAACTACTCATGAAGAAAGATTGACTTGATTAATGGATTAAAAAATTATTAGTTTTAGCCTGAGTCATTTGATTAACTTACGATTGCATTGTGATCAAAACAAGTCTAATAAAACAGGAGTCTAGTCGACCTCCTTATGATGTAGGTAAACCGCTAAGTCTTGACCTGAAGAGGTGGCTCTCCTATGTTATGCCATTTGGAGAAGATCCTTCGAAGTTTCTCTAAGACTCCTGCCACATATGGAATTGCAGTATGTTTGCCTCTGTTGTTCTTAGCTTCTCTAACATTGTTGCTTGGGCCAGTTGTCTTTGCTGATTTGACAAAGGCCCCGTTTGGATATCCACATGTTTGAATAGCTTTCTTGGAGTGCTGATGTTCCTTTTGTTTTCCTTCAGCCTTGGTAGGTACATGCTCAGCCTGGTGATGTAGTGTTCTGATGCCAGTCAGATGGTGTTCTATTGGATGATGTGAGTCTAACAGCAAGTACTGGTCTTTATGTGCGGGTTTCTTGTACATGTCAGTGTTGAGAGACTTCTGTCTTCTTAAATGTACACAGCACAGTCCAGAAGAGGCAGCTTGTGGTCTTTTTCCTCGTCCCTCGTGAACTTAATGTTGATGTCCACTAAGTTGATGTGCTCCACTTGTTGTGTTTTGATCTTGACCCAGGTGTCCACATATCTGAACCAGTGATTTTGTGTTGTTCCCTTGTATGAGCTCAGTGCTTAGTGCAGTTGACCAAGGTCCATCAACATCGTCCTCCAACATCGAGCTCTCTCTCACCTGGAGAAACCTGGAACTACTCATGTTCTTTGATTTCTCCAGTGCTTTCAACACCATACAACCTGCACTTCTGAGCGACAAGCTGGAGAACACCGCCTCACATACTGGATTTTGTATTACCTCACTAAATGCTACAGTATGTGAGGACCCGGAACTGCGTGTCCGATGTAGCTGTCTGTAGTACAGGGGCCTCACAGGGAATGGTCCTGGCTCCGTTCCTCTTCACCCTTTATAATGCAGACTTTTACTACAACACAACCACTTGTCACCTGTAGAAGTTCTCCGATGACTGCAATCGTCGGCCTCATCTCTAATGAGGACGACAAGGAGTACAGAGAACTTACGCAGGACTTTGTGGACTGGTGCCAGCGGAACCGCCTCCAGATCAACGAGGGGAAAACTAAAGATCTGGTGGTGGATTTCCGCAGGCAATCACTCTGCCCCCCTGACACCAGTGAACATCCAGGGAATGGACATCGAGACGGTGACATCTTATAAGTACCTGGGTGTTCATCTGAACAATAAACTGGACTGGACTCACAACACAACTGCTCTCTATAAAAAAGGCCAGAGCAGACTCTATCTGCTCAGGAGACTGAGGTCTTTTGGAGTGCAGGGGGCACTCCTGAAGACCTTCTATGACACTGTGGTGGCATCAGCCATCTTTTATGGAGTGGTCTGCTGGTGGAGCAACATCTCAATGGCTGACAGGAAGAGACTTGATAAACTGATCAAGAAGGCCAGCTCTGTCCTGGGATGCCCCCTCGACTCAGTGGAGGTGGTATGAGAGAGGAGGATGATGGCTAAGTTGTCATCCATGATGGAGAATGACTCCCATCCCATGCAGGAGACTGTAACAGCTCTGGAGAGCTCCTTCAGCGACAGACTGCTTCACCCGATGTGTGTGAAGGAGCGCTATCGCAGGTCCTTCCTTCCTGCAGCTGTCAGACTTTACAACCAGCAGTGCTCCCAGTAGACCTATACACTCACCAAGACTGAACAGTTTAACAGTTTAATGTGCAATATATCAACCAAATATATATCCAACTGTGCAATTCAAAACACTGTATATATATACTTATGTATATGTCCTATATTGTTTATTGTTTATACTGTTATTTTAATTCCTTTACTACTCGGTATTTTTATTTTTTTTATCTATTGTTGCTGCTGCAACATCAAAATTTCCCCACTGTGGGACGAATAAAGGTATTCGAATTCATATTCATAAGTTAATGCTGCTGATAATGAGTCTGAGTGGGACTCCCTCCTTGTGTATCTTGGGAAGTCCATAGATGCACCGTGTGGCTCTGCAGGGTAAAGTCCGTGTTTGAAAGAGCGGTTAGTAACTGTCCTTTTCCAGGTCTTGAAGCTAATTTGTGACTTTCTTCTTAAAGTTGTTTGTAGGTTTCCTCTTCACGACCTTGTAAGTGGTGTTATCACTCAGCACTTTTGCTTCTGCTTCAAATATTTTGTTATTCCTCATTAGCCTGATAAACCAGCCTAAATGGATTGGATGTCTAATTTAGTCTGGCTCCGATCAATGGATACAACAGAACATTGTTGATGAGCACAACCCGTTGTCTTTCAAACCGTGTCTGTGCCTAGAGGCCAACGCTCTGACCAATCAGCGCAACTGACTGTGACGTAGTAAGCGCGACAGAAAGCTTTGGTGGGAGGGGACTCTTCCAAAACTGATGCCAAGGCTGAATCAAACGAGTGCTGTTCCATTGCCGCCGCCATCTTTCTTGTTGTGCTTTCGCTTCCATAGACATCATATAGAACACTAGACTGAGCAACGAACGTAACCGCTCTTGGGCCTAACGTAACGCAGGGCCGCCATATTGGAGTGGTGATTCGCTCCATTCGGTATAACCGGGTTGATAGGAGCAATGAACAGTCAGCGCATTTAATTAATAATATAATCGCTGAATAACACTCGTGTTTATGCGTTTTAAATGTCATCCGTGAAGCACTGATAAAAAAAAAACATGGTTTGGCGGGATTTATTGTTCATACTTGGCATAACGTAACACAATATAGGCCTACATGAGTCATTAATAGTTCATGGTTCACCTTTGAAAAACAAACAATGAGATAACGAGTCATTTTTTCATTTTATTTTTATTTTTAGTTCTTAAGTGAATCATACACGGACCTTCAACATTACAATATTGTTTTTTTTCACACTTCTTTTTTTCCCCACAATTATATATATATATATAAATATATATATATATATATATAGGGAAGATATCCACTGGCCATTAATATTTTTAAGCGTTTAAATATAAATCGAAATAGTTTTCCTTGATTGTAGGTCACTTTTGATAAAGGTGTTTGCCAAGTATAATGCAATGTGATAATGTAAAAGATACGAGGTTTCTGCCCGTCACCAAGGATGTGCAATTTTTGTAGACAACGGAACCCATGGAAAAAAGTGTGAAATCAAGTCACAAATGTAATGCACGCACCCCACCACCCATATCAACAGTGATACGACTCAGTAACCTTAGCATACGTTCGCCTAAAATGAAGTTCATAAAATGCTGTACAGTTTTTTTATTGTTTATCTTTATTTTAAACTTTGTTGTTAAAGTATGTCATGTTTTCATTTCCTTAATTTCAAGCCATTTATATAATAGGATGCTATGGTTGATGCCGAGCTGTCAGCTCTCAGCTGTCAGCTGTTAGCTGATCGGTCATTCATTTACGATGTGGTCGCATAGTGTTAATACGCCAATTTTACTCTGCCGTTGCCCTCCGCTATTACTTTGTTGTTCAAGTAGCCCATGTCATGTTTTCATTTTCATTAATTTCCTTATCATATCATCAAGCCATTCATATTCATCTTGTGAGCTAATCTAGCTAGCCACGGCCTCAGGAGCATCTATTTATACTACAACACTCTGGTAAAACAAATAGATTCAATAGTACGGTAATGTTAAATCTTACTTGTGAAAAGTAATCCCACGACTTCTGTTTTCCTTGGTTCGCTCGTTTGAGCAGTTGTATGCTGAACACCAGCCAGGCATCTTGACAAGTCTCTAGTTGCAAATTCAATGACAAACGTTATCGTGAGCTTGACGTTCACCACTCCAAGATGGCGGCCGTTTTTCTCGCGTCTCAGCAGCCAATGCTCAGTCTAGTGTTCGCTTCCACTGCCCAACGTCGCACTGCTCTGTCGTCACTCCCTCAAAACCCCGCACCAGAACCCTCTGCCCCGCCCGCGTTGATTCAAAACACATCTCTGCGTTGTGATTGGTTTAGTTGCCATCTGCCAGATTCAGGGCAGTATTTTCAAAATGAAAAGTGGTTCGAGGCCAGACCCAACCGCAGGCAAAACATTTTGCCGTCCAGCAGTTGGCGCTGGTTTTCCAGGCTAATTCCTCATTGCAGATTCAGAAGCTATAATGAGGTCCTCCACTGGCAGTTGTTGTGGAGAAATGACAAAATTGAGTCCTTTGACTAAACATCCTTTTCTGGTTGGGTGAGGTCCCTATTTGACAAGTCCTTCACACAGTGGTCTTGAATGTCCAATGCCTATCATCACCTATGTCCTTCTCTGATAGAAGCATTGGCTCTTAGATGTAGAGTTTGGAATTCACGCTTTAAGGCTGATTTATGGTCGGAAACCAGGTCGTCTGCGTGTGTGTCGCAGTTAACGCAGACATGCCCCCGCCCCTTACGCAGACACTCTGGTGCACCTCCCCAAAATTGTAACTCACCGCAGACAGTGCCACAGACATCGCCGCAGGGAGGAGAGAAAGGAGGCCTCTGATTGGTCAACTCTACATCCGCTCTACACTATGCGTATTTCCGGTTTGCTAACCGGCTAATGGTGACGCTAACCGTGACGACTCTGTCGCCTCTCTGCCAGCTCCAGTAGTAGCAATATTTCTTCAATTTCTAGATCGATCGGCTGCATCTCAATCAAAGTGCGCATTCGTCCAGTCGCCATTGTTGTTGAATGACCTCCGTAACCGTAACACCCACAATCCTAGCTTGTTCGTGATTGTCCCTCTTGCGTTGTGGCGTGGGATTAACATAGCGCAGACAGCGCTTCAAAAGTAGGCATAAATCAAAAATAACTGCGTCGTATCTGCGACAAGCTCACTGCGACACACTGCTGCGAAGTATACACGAGCCTTTAGGCATAAAGCTTCTTGTTTGGCGAAAGCTGTGCTTTTTCAGTGAAGCTGATGATTGTGTTGGGTAGAAATGCTGACAGTCTTTTGCGAGTCAGATCCATCTTGTGAATAAATGTATAAATGGTAAAATGGACCTGTCTTATTCTTTTGTTAAGAAACTGGTTGTAAGCCTTCAACAACATCTCTTCTGCTCAATGATCACTAATATTAGAGCTAAGACGTTCACTGATAGGGGTGACTGTGTTGCCTGTGTCTCAAATTATAAACACATGGTTCCTGTAGCCTGCAAGCTTTCTTGACAGCTTTTCATACTCCTGCAGCATTCTGAGGGTGATCATCTAGATGTTGGTAATCCTAAAAGCTTACATAAGGGAAACTGGACTTCTTCTAAGATCTTGAAGATGTTTCACCTCTTAACCGAAAGGCTTGTTCATTTCTAAACTAGATGGTGGGGAGTATCAGCTCATAAACAGAGAGGGGTCGTTACAGTCACATGCACCCTCTGACCATTGTGTGTGCCATTTGAGTCATTATCACCTATGAATTGTCTACCTGCTTGGAGGGGCAAGTTTGAGTTGTTTTTTGTTTTGTTTTTTATTTTACAGTTCTACTGTCTTGTTCTAGTTTTTCCTTTTTGATATCAGTTTATCTTTTGCACCTTACTTACCTTGCATTCTGTTTAAGTTTGTAGAGTCTGCCCCCTGTGCATTCAGTTGTGTTTACTACTGTTCTTCTTTCACACCAGTCTTCAGCTGGTGCGACTAGACCCTTAAAGGGGCAGTGTCATGAATTTATATAGGCAGACTTTTAATCTTTTAACATATTTATGCAACTTTTAAAGATATTTGTTTTTCTGTATTTCATATTTTAACGTGGGTTACACATGTCTTACTAAATAACGATGCTCTGTCCAAAACTCCATTTTATTTGCCAGTGACTTAACATTTCCCATGATGATCAATGGAAAGAATGGTTTGAATTTCCTCCTCTGTTGTCATAATCTTGCTCTTGCCCAGTATCTGAAGCATCATCTCTTTAACTATTCTGGGATTTGAGGGCTTGTTATGGGCATTAGTTGAATTTTGGAAAGCTCAGTCAGCTGCTCCTGTTTGTAAAAAACTCCTCTGCTGACATAGTTCTTCATGATAACAGTTCCTAAAAAGTGTGTGAAGCTCTTGGAAAATCACTTAAGTAGCACAACTTCCGAGCCAGAGTATTTTTTTTAAGAATTAGTGTTCAATAGGATCAGAGCCAGTACAAATTGCTGCCTCTTAGTTGTTAATAAATAAGTTGAATAAAATAATCCGGTACCCCTGTGATTAGTCCATCTTCTCTTCCTCATTGTCTTGTCTTGCTCTCGGTGGAAGAGGTCACATTTTCTCTCTGCTCCTCCCTCCCTTTTTTTTACCCTGCTCAGCGTGTCTGCGTGTGTGTCTTTTGGAGCACCTTTTTACATATCAGAAGAATTCAAGTAAGATGGATCTGGTCAGCTGGTCTCTCAACGCTATTGATCAAATTTTCTCAAATGCGAAGCTGGGGAAAGGAGAACCCTCATGACCTTCTTCGCTGGATATTCGATGGACGCCTGGGGGAAGTGGCGTATCGTGTGTTTAGCGTTGTTGGCTGTCGAAGACGCGGAAGACGTCTACATATTCGGATTTATGATACTCGGATTCCTGCTGTTTGGAGTTGGAAGATACCTGGTATTTTGTGAAATTAAGAGAACGTGGACGGCGTTCGATGGGGTCACAAGAGCAATCAACGCTCAGACTGAGATGCTACGTGAGCAGAATCGGAAGCTGGATGCGATCCTTGCGCAGGTTCGCAGGCTGGCTGAGATTCCTGGACTCAGAAGAGAAATGGATTAACCTGGGAGAATGGTTGATTGATCACTTGGACCGGGCGGAAAGGGTCCACATCCCACAATTCGGCTGAATTCGGGACTTTCGCCATTAGATAACCGGCTATGGACAAAAAAGACAGAGAGCGCAATCAGTTGTCTGTCTGACCCAATTAAATTGTTATTCCAATCCGGCGCCCCACACTGGCCTTGTAGCCAGCTGCAAAATCGTTCTCCACGCTTGTTATGATAACATGATGCTCTTTTCCCAACTTGTCAAGGACAATTCGCCTGATACAACACTCTGTACAGACTTATTGAACAAACACACACGCACACACACACATGCTCATTGATAACACACGCAACTCCTCACCTCTCCACTGGTCCCATTGCTTATGATGTTGTGTGTATGTGTTGCTTTTTTTGTGCTGAGTTTTTTTTTTTATCTCAAACCGTATCCTGATAAGGGTAAAGTGTGAAGTATGATTTTTTTTTTTTCTCCTCCTCTCACCTAATGTTGTCGCTTCCTTCGTTTCTGGGGGCGCACGTGGCCTACCTTTTAAAGGAGCGGCTGCGCTCTTCAATGAGCTGCGTGCCCCCTTTCTCCTGGCAGCGCACCGCAAGGAGCGCATGGCCATGGTCACCTGTCTCCCCTGTCTGTTTTTCATGTTGTCTGTCCAGATGGGTGTAACCGGAACCAAGTTTCGTTATGCTGTAAGGTGTAATGACAATAAACATGTGATTCGTGATGATTCGTGATTCTTGATTCATTCTATTTCCCTCTCACACCACACAGGCTGTAAATCTCTTGGTTGTTTTCAGTAACCTGCAAAACCAAACTATTAAGTAGCTCTCTTAAAACACCTAACCTATTGGAATCAGACATTAAACTTGAGTGTCTTGCAACACATGTACCAAATAGTATTCCAGGGATTTGAAAAAAAAAAAAAAAAAAAAAAACAACAACTCATTCGTGTTTATTTTTGTGTGTTCAGTGTCTTACCTGGGTTCCGTTTCACAAAGCAGGTTCAACCAACTCTGAGTCTATTCCTGACGTCTGAGTTGATCTACTCTGAGATAGAAAACTCTGAGTTTTCGGTTCTAGAAACGCTGATTTGAGTGAGGTTAATCAACTCTGAGTAGGTTCACCTTGAGTTTTGCGTGTGCGCCACATCTTTAAAAAGCCAGCATCAATGGAGCCCCGATTCGACGAGTCACCATGGCAACGGGGAAGAGGAGGGGCTACGTTATTCACCAACCTCGAATTGGAAATCTTAATGCGCTCTCCGGCAGGTGGATTCCCCCTGAGCGTCCACACCGCAGGTAGCTGAACACTGCGGGATGCGCTCCGGCTGATTTCACCAAAGAGGAGGCAGGCGAACAGGGAGACACAGACACAAGTTCCGACCGCAGGTCTCTCTGCTTCCTCTGTCCCCGGTGGTGTGAGCTGCTGGTGCTGAGGGCAACACACGCACCCACAGCACTTCGTACATCTACTCGCAATAAAAACTGCACTGAACCCAACGTTTTATTGCCTTCACCACTCAACAAGCATACTACAATAGCGGCAGCCAGGAAAAACTATGGCACATGTGACGTTGCACGGAAGCCCCGCCCCCAGTCTGGAATTCCAGGAAGGATTTCCAAGCGGCAAATTCAAAATCGCAAATTTCATGCGTTTTTGAAATGTTTTGGTGTAGGGTCCAATGATCATTATTGTTCCTCTGTGTATGTATTATCATTATGTATTGGGTGTAGTGTCAGCTTTCTGTAGGCCTTTAAGTACCCTGCCGAACCGTGAGGTGAGACCAACCTCTGCATCCGGTGTCTGAGCAGAATCTGGGTGGGTGGGCTGTGAACATAGCACAGGGGCAGGATGCACCAGTGATTGGTCTAGGACACTAGCAGGTGGGGGGTCTATGACACTAGCAGTGGTGGCAGGAACAGAGGGGACTGGAGAGGAAGGGAAGGGACTGTCCTGACCAAAAGACTCAGAGGACTGTTCATGCACCCATGAGGCCGTGCGACCATCATCCCACTCACTCGAAAGGGACCCTGCGAGGGATGGATCAGCTGCTGCAGTGTCCAAAACAGTCACTTCAGTACCATGCAATTCAGACAGAGAGGGGGCTCTAGTCACACTAGGGACGACCGCAGACAGAGGTACATCATCCGAGGTGTCACTAAGGGGCAGGAAGTTGACCTGAAGCAACAAATTTCTGTGAACAACTCGCTCATGTCCTTCCTGATCTCTAATCCGGCAAATATGGAAAGCAGGTTTTGTAGCTACCACAGTGTAGACAGTGGGCTTCCATTTATCAGAGAGCTTACGCTTCCCTATGACGCCTTTGTTCGCCAGAAGCATCTCCAACTGATAGAGGCTGACCTTTGACTCGCTTGTTATATTGATCCCGCAGATGTTTCTGCTCAGCTGTGCAGTTTGTCTGAGCTAAAGCCATGGCACAGTGCAGGTCTTCCAAAAGCGACTTCACATAAGCGTCATAGTCACACACAGTCACATCTCGAAATACTTTCTTGAACACGAGGTCAACAGGCAGCCTAGGGACTCTTCCAAACATCAAATAAAAAGGTGCAAACCCCGTGGTCTCATGAACAGTGCAGTTGTACACATATGTCATCGACTGGACCATCTGTGGCCATTTCTGTTTTGGATTCAGGGGGGAGAGACCTCAACATGTTACCCAGGGTGCGATTAAACCTTTCCGTTCCACCGTTTCCCATAGGGTGATATGGAGATGTGTGGGATTTGCTTACCCCCGACAGCTGCAAGAGTTCAGCGATCAGCTCACTTTCAAAATTTGCCCCCTGGTCAGAGTGTAAGCGCTGAGGGAAACCATAAACACAAAAGAAATTGTCCCACAGTTTCTTGGCTACCTTCTTAGCAGTCTGATCTTGACAGGGGAAAGCGTGCGCAAGCTTGGTAAAATGATCTGTTATTACCAATACATCAATTGACTTGTTGTCACAACCCTCAGCTGACCAAAAATCTACACAGACCAGTTCCAGGGGAGCAGAGGTCTTAATACTCTGTAATGGGGCTCTGGCAGATGGCTCAGGGGTTTTACTGAGGACACACCTCTGACAGCACCTCACGTGATTGCGCACATCTCTCTCCATGTCATGCCAGAAAAAGCGCTGGCGAGCAAGGGAAAGTGTACGGGGCTGACCCTGGTGACCAGCATGGTCATGAACTCCAGATAAGGCATCTGCCTTCAGTGAATCAGGTACGACAAACTGAAACCTCTTGTGTCTGCTTAAGAGGTCCTTTGTGACCCTATAAAGAATGCCATTCAGGAACGTCAACTCATCCCACTGCTTCAGAACTCTCAGGACTAATGGACTCTCATTGTAGCGTTCACGCCTGGAAGGTCTGCGTTTCCTCTCAACATAGTGAACAACCCTCGAGATGACTGAATCTCGCTGCTGATGAGACTGGAGGTCACTGAGAGACAATGAGGGCAACACATTGTGACCAGAGAGTGTCAAGGTGGTGAGGTGGTCAGCAAGGGAAGCTGCACGCTGCCTGGGACCAGATTCCCAGTCATCCAAAGAGGACAGAAGCGACCCAACATCATCCTCTGACAAAGAGCCATGGAGAGCTGCTGAAGAAGGGGCAGTTCCCAAGGACTGAGGTTGACAAGTAAGACGAAAAGTGTCCTGCACACACCCACAGTTCACATCCTGGGCCTGTTTCACAAGCCCAGGGTAGGGCTCACATAGCAGCCGCTCCCTCAAGGGCTTCACAAAAGGGTCCCTGCTGAGGGCATCCGCCCCCACGTTCAACCGACCAAGAATGTGCTTAATGTCAAAAGAGTATGGGGCCAGTTTGGAGACCCAACGCTGCTCACAAGCATCAAGCTTTGGTTTGGTCAGTATATACGTGAGTGGGTTGTTATCCGACCAGACAGTGAACTTGTGACCCTTGAGCTAATGGCTGAACTTTTCACAAACGGCCCATTTGAGAGCCAAGAATTCTAGCCTGTGTGCTGGATAGTTAGCTTGGCTACGAGTGAGGGATTTGCTTGCGAAAGCAACAGGTCTTGCCCTCTCTTCACCAGCCTGCACCTGTGAAAGCACAGCACCCAGACCATCAAGAGAGGCGTCGGTAGAAAGGATGAAAGGTCTGTCGAAATCTGGGTGTGCAAGGACGACGCTGCTGAGGAGTGCGTATTTCAGAGCCTCAAAAGCTTTCTCACAAACAGGGGTCCAATCCTGTGGAGAAAGTTCACGGAAGGTGCCAGCTGTCCGTCGGCCAAAAGAGCCCTTAGCCTTCCTCTTTTGACCTGCCGTCAAAGCGTGGAGCGGCTTGGCAATGGAAGAGCAGCCAGGAATGAAGTGTTGGTAATAAAGCACCATGCCAAGAAATGATTTGACCTTCCGCTGAGATGGAGTGCATCCATCCTCATTCATGAGGTCCTTCTTAAAAGCAGAGATCACCTTCACTTTCTCCTGATCGACTGAGACACCACTGCTGTCGACCACGTGGCCAAGAAACCTCACCGACCTACGAAGAATGGGGCATTTCTTCTGAGCCAGCTTCAGGTTATTAGCCCTGAGATGTGAGAAGACCACATCCAGCCGCTTCAAGGCTTCCTCCTCAGAAGGAGCAAAGACAAGGAGATCATCCAAGTAACAGAGGAGACTTGAGAAGTTTAAATCGCCAAAGACACTGATCATCATCCGCATAAAGGTTGCTGGACTGTTGCACAGGCCTTGGGGGAGCCGGTTATACTCATAAAGGCCCAAGGGTGTAGTGAAGGCTGTGTACCACCTATCAGACTCATGGAGAGGGATGTTGTAAAACCCTGATGTGAGATCCATGGTGCTGAAAAATGCATTTCCCCCAAGGGCGGCAAGACAGTCAGCCTGGTGGGGTAGCGGATGGGCGTCTTTAACAGTCTTAGCATTAAGCCAGCGGAAGTCGGTGCAAATTCACAAGTCCCCAGACTTTTTCCAGACAAGGACTAGTGGAGAGGCATATTCACTGACAGACTGACCAATGATACCCTTTAACTCCATCTCAGACAGCACCACCCTCAGTTTGTGATAATGTGCTGGAGGGATACGGCGATATGGTAGATGGAAGGGGCGCTCATCGGTCAAGTGAATACGATGCACAAACTCTTTCGCCTCTCCACAATCCAACTTGTCTTTGGAGAACACATCCTGGTATGAAATAACAAGATCGGCCAGACGTTCTTTCCATTCATTTGACACATCACAGCTGTCAGTGTCAATGTCAGTCAAGCCACGAGCTTTGAGTTGCTGAGAGGAGGTTGGATTCACGGTCAAGGTGGAGGCGCACTCAGAAGCCTGACCGGACTGGGGCCCACTCACACCCTGGGAGATAGGGAGATCCTCCACAGCAACACATGGGAAAACATCCGCCACCTTTGCATTTCTGCGCAGTGCAACAGGACTCAGACTCGGGTTGAGAATTTTCATTGGCACCCAACGGTCACCCCACATGGGAGCCACAACCCGACCAATAATGATCCCTTTGGAGGCAGAACGGGAAGAGGTGGGCTCCACCATGATGGTACTCCCAGGTGAAACAGGGGCACCAGCAGGTAATTTTCCCCACACTAAGTACTCCTGCTGGGGAGCGAGGGTTACAGCATGCTGCAGCCTAACAGTACCAACCATGTCAGGCAGTTCAGGACCGGACCAGCGGGTAATACAGCTGAGCAACTGGAGGAACCGTTCACACTCAGGATCAGAGGTGTTGGAGCGAACAAGCTCCCAGTACTTCTCATCAGATCTCAGCCTCTGTATCATTGGTCTGATTACATTACTCCCAATGATAAGTTCATCCCTCTGCCCTGGAACAAGAAAAGTTGGGACAACAAACTTCGATCCATAGACCTCAATGGTCAAGTCATAGATGCAACTGGGTTGTGTAGTGAGACCACCACAACCAACAAGGACCACCATCTCAGGCACCGGCTGTGGGCACGGGAGAACACCAGCAGCTTTAAGTCTGGACTCCATTTCCACGCTGAGCGTGCACGACATACTCCCAGAATCAATCATACCTCTCAAAGTGGTCCGATCATCGATGCAAACCAGAGCATAAAACAAATCACTAGCTACTTCCACTCTATGAGAACCTACAACAACCACAGTACTATCACTAGGAAGATTGCTACAGCAGTTTACATACACTGACTGCACATCATCATCCTTAACGAGGGCTTCACTCG
Organism: Odontesthes bonariensis; assembly: GCF_027942865.1. NCBI lineage: Eukaryota > Metazoa > Chordata > Actinopteri > Atheriniformes > Atherinopsidae > Odontesthes > Odontesthes bonariensis. Next base: position 9,079,383 of record NC_134506.1, read on the forward strand.
CACTGCCCATGTTACCCCTCTCATCACACGGGCGCTTTAGTTTAAATCAGCAAGGGAATGAGGCCGCATTGCAGCCGAAGGACTGGGGAGCTATGGACATGTTTGTCTAATATGGCCAGGGTTAAAGCAGTGGAGGCACAGCCTGTACAGTCTGCAGTGAGCATGGGTCGAGTGGTCCCCAGAACTGCAAACTTTGCACAAAGAAGGTTCAGAGTGCTGCTGATTGTGGGGACGGTAGGACTGTCTCTGGGCTGGCCGACGACCACCTGACTGATAGTTGTTAACCCTCTGGCTGTTAGCCAGGGAAACATTACACAAGGACAAAACCTTGTCAAACATGGCAACCACCTGTTGCACACCAGACTCTGTGACTGGCTGAGCAACGGCAGCAGGAGGTGAATCAGAGGTAGCCACGGGAAGCGGGTTCAAGGAAGCAGGCTTGTGTGAGGACGCAAACTCACCAGACCCAGAGTGACCGGAGGCCAAAGGAGAAAGGGGCAGAGAAGAAAGTTTGTTTGATGGCTGACATGTTGATGAGTCACATGGAGACACCCCTGAACCTAGCGGCTGAAGAGAGTCAGCCACAGGACTCTGACTGTAAGCTGATAGACCGAATGCTTGATGGGTCTGGGCCACAGGCCGTCTTACATGCCTAGTGTGGCTATCCAAATGCTCCTGGATCTTGGCTGCAGTCCACTGCTCTGGAGCCTTCAGCTGAAAAGACATGGCAAGACTGGGGTCGGGGCAATGGCTAATAAACATCATCACCACCTCAGCACTGGAATCCTCAACAGACCTACCTCTCCTACGGAGGCACTCATCAGCAACATCAATGGATTTATTGAGACGAATCCAGTAGTCCATAGCACTCTCATTAGCATGGGGGACCGTGCTGTAGAAATCCCTCATTGGTAAATTTGAACATGAGAACTCACTGAAGTTACGCTTCATTATGTCAAACACAGCCAGTGGAAGATCAGATTCACTAAGTCCACTGCGACTGCGCAAAGACACTTTCACCATATCTCTAGCTCTGCCAGTCAGTCTCGACATTATCAAATATTACATTTCAGCAGGTGCAACACATTTCAATCTTTTCAGGTAACAATGCATCATGTCCTCCCACTCATGAATAGAGAACAAGTCAGAACTGTCACCTTTAAAGTAAGGCGGCGCCTTGGCGTCAGACTGTACAACGACCTTGACTTGTGACAGGCCCGCATCACTGGATGACTGGCACATAGGGGACTGAGTCTGGACTGCACACGACTGGTGCATAGTGCTAAGGTTAGCAGAAATGGTGTCTCCAATTTTTTTAGCAAAATCGGAGAATATGTACCCAAGAGCCTCAACAGGAACAACTTGTGTGGGCTGTGGAGCAGACTGGGTAAGCGGCGTGGAGCTAGCAGTGGGGGCTAGAGTGGATGGGTGAATGGGGGGACATGGATCTACCCCTTCCAAAACACGGTGACGTTAACTGTTGGCCCCTCCCCATTCCAAATGAGACACCACGACCACGCCCAACACCAGTATGAACTCTAAAAGTGTCACTGTCTGCCATTTCAATCTAGTCAATTCTCAAGGTGACAGAGAGAAAAAAAATAATAAATGGGAAAAAATATATATATAAATAAATAAAAACAAAGACTAAAGTGAAACAGTATAGGTTAGACAGTGGTGACTGCAATCAATACAAACCTAACACCACCACTACGGTCTCTTTAAACCCCTTAAATTCCAGCTTAATGGAGACATGACAAAAAGAAAACCTAAATAGTCACTGCCATGTAAACATATACACAAAAGAAATACAACTAACAGTGGTTAAAAGTACATTGGCAATTTCTCAACATGTGCACACATCACAATGTACAAACTGAAAGTTTTCTACCCCTTTTCTTGTCTTTTTACATGCATGTGACCAGCAAAAATAATAATAATTAAAAAAAACTTAAGTTTACTGGCCTTATTCCTAAATTGAGTCTTCGGATTTATTTTTTTTCTTATTATTTCTTTATTTCACCGGGCGGCATCAAGTCAATGCAAATACACACCCACAGCCAATGATAAAGACCGAGACGTCCCCTTCCAGCCACAAAACAAAACACACCTTTTCCGGCTGAAACCAGGAGATGATACCGGCAGCCGCGCGGAGAATGGGCGGAGGATGAGCCGCCGGAACGCCGGAGAGGAAGCACAGCTGTCCGGTGAACCTTGTGGAGGAAGACGCCAGGCGGACGGAGCGCAGGCGAACAAGCGGCACGCCAACGCCGACACTGACGGTAGGCGTCCACTATTCCGAAACGTCAAGCCGTATCCAACGCATTCAATTCATTTTCAATGAAATCCGGCCGATCGTTGTCGCCGTGCTCGCAAAGCATGCTGGGATTCCGGCACGGCGAGCGGCGGACCTGCGGCACGTCAAAAAGTTGGGCTCGGCCGGACTTTATGCAAATTTGCCACGGCAGACGGAGTGCGTTATCCAATGACAGTAGATGGCAGCAGCACAATAGCAGCTCTCCTCGCTCGCAGATCCGGATCCATGGTACAATATGAAATGATGTTCCATTGCTGACGATTTATACACATTAATTTCCCTCCAAAACTCAAATTTTTAGAGGGAGAAACTTCGGTTGGTTAAAATCACAAGTTATTTACTTTCCCCCGGAGCCATTCTACACGCCCCACACACCCACTGTAGTAGCAACACGGCGACAACTAGGCATCCAATCCGGCGAGTTACGTTGACGTGCCGGAATAGTGGACGCCTAGCCTGACTCTACACCGGGCGATCGGAGCTTGGGCTAGCTGGCGGAGCTTGGGCTAGCTGGAGGAGCCTCTTCGACACCGTGAAGAGGGTAAAGAGAGCTGCGTAGTCGTTCCCCGGGGGACCAGATGACGCTGATTGGAGATCCAAAGGGACACGGCACCAGTGTAACCGGTATGAAACCTCTGCGTTGTGTTTTTAATGGTTAATAGATGGAGACCACGCTGCTGCTCTTTCGAAGGTTTTTTTTAATTCTCCAACCTTTCCTCACGAACATCACAAAAGAGAACACAATTACAATGACGCAAACATTAGCACAAATAAGTGAAATATGGACCAACATAGACAAAATGAAATAACAAATATAAGTGACAAAACGGGAGCTCACCTTTCCTCATGAACATCACAAAAGAGAGGAAGAGTTTTGGCGGGACCGTATCTTTTGTCACAAATGTTACTCCCCCATAAAAGAACGTACAGAAACGGTAAACGAAAACGAAAGTTCCATCTGACTAATCTTATAAATGTCATAAAAACAATTAAAACAATAATTTTGTGGAATTATGCACAAGTCAAATTAACCCTTGTTACAATAGAACAGGGGTCTTCAAAGTTTTTCAGGCCAGGGACCCCCAAACTGATGGAGAGTTGGAGCAGGGACCCCCCCTACTATTTATATGGCATTCAACGTGTATAAACATAGCTACTCTGTTATTGTACATTCAATACTAAGCTATTCAAACAATACACAGGTTAATAGATTCATGTTTTTATTTTAAACATGTGCAAGGTACAGGGTGGCCGTGCCACTGCCATTTATAAACAAACATCTTGCATACAACACTGAGCTATTCAAATAATCCACATATTTTAACTTTAAACATGCATGTAGATGGGACAATGAATCCTCAAACCATATGTGGATGGCACACGTTTGCACACAATTTGTGAGAAAAAACTGTTTGGGGAAAAAAAAAAAAAAGTTAAAAATCGTCTAATCAACCAAAGATTTCGCGACCCCCCTGCAGTACCTCCGCGGACCCTCTGGGGGTTGCGGAACCCCTGTTGAAGACCTCTGTACTAGAATATGTATGAAAAAATCCCAACAAAAACAAAACTTTATCTCAGCAGGTCCAGCAGGAAAAGAGAATAAATAAATACATCCATGTTAGATGCAAATCAATATAATGAATTGTTGATTTTTTTTCTTCTTTTTTTTGTCTTTGCCTACCAACACTGCAGGGTCAAGATGTTAATACAACAGCATGAAAAGTTTTTTTCTTTATATACATAGTAATAAATAGGCCCTGTGATGGACAGGCGACCCATCCAGGGAGTACCCCACCTGCCCAATGCCAGCTGGGACAGGCTCCAGTACCCCTGTGACCCTAAATTGGATTAAGCGGGTGAACAAAATGGATGAATGGACAAATAAATACATTTGCACTTGTCAACTTAGCATGTTTATATATAGATAGATAGACTGGAGCTTATTACAGCTGCCACTGGGTTAAGAGGCGGGGTACAACCTGGATTGGTCACCAGTTCATTACAGGGCCTCGTTATACATAAAAAGTCCTAACCAAGTGGTTATAATAGCGTACAGAAACATTCAAGTCAAACTAGCAGATACCTCCATAGACGGTGGAGAATGACAGAGCTAAGAAGAAGGAACACCATAAGCTAAAAAGTACCAAAGGTGAAAGTGGACGTAGGAAGGGAAGACAACAGTGATGTCTGTGGTAAGCTGAGCATTTGGGGCTGTGAACTCCCAAACTCCCAAACAGATCCCATGAAAAACATTAGAAATCTCTGTTCTAAAGACTGCAGTGCGAGGAGCAACTGAGATAGTCCCAGGCTTAAGGTAAAAGACGTGAGCTGGAAAGGGTAACTGTCCACATGAGGGCCATTGGGGATAAGTATATATACATATATCTTCATGTTTGTTTGTCAGTCAATAAAATTCTCAAAGAAAATAAAATGTTCTAAACTATTCTAACATCCTCTATCATTTTCTTATCATATCACATTACAAATACATAGTGAAACACCACCTCTTGCTTGCATTTCACCTTTATTTGTTGAATAAGACTTTTTCATTTTCCGTGAGCCTGACTGTTTTGGCTGGTTTTATATGTTTTGTGAAATAATGTTTGTTCATGACAAGTTGTGCTCTTGTTTGGCAAGGATAATCCCTGCATACTCCATAAAGACCTTTCACCGAGACCGTTTCCTTGGATTCATGCTCACAACTCTACAGTCTCCAGGTAATCCAGTTCCATATATCTCCCTGCGTATTTACAACACTCATCATTCTCTTTGTCCCTGCCTAGGTGGCTGTTTTCCACTAGATGAACAATCTTTATAGACGTGCACCCGCCATAACAGGCCTTATTTCCAGCACTACTCTGAGTCCTGTAAGTCTCTGGGAATTGTCAAGCTTCCTGTACAACAAATCACCCCTAACATATGATGTTTGGTGTGCAATTTTTATCCCTATTTGACTGGCCAACTACCAAGAGGTAATGGAATGTTGGGGGCGGAAAAAGAAAACAGTTGACGGGAAATGCATTCACATTGGTTTATGTGTGTGTTTTATTGAAGTCTGATTGATCCATTCAGCTTCAATTTAATTTATTTTCTGCTTATTGGGAATTATTCAATGAAAATCACTCTCAAAAAGAAATCTAGAAAAAAAGGAGCATGAGGGAGGAGATGTGGTGGCAGATCCCAATGAAGCAAGCTTGTATGTCTTAACTTGGGATGGAGTGTCCATGATGGAGCCACTGAAAATTGTCTGTGAGGATTAAGTTGTCTAAATGAAAATCAATAATGTGTGAGGGCCAGTGTGTACTGAAGGGTGGCCAAAGACAACAACCTATGAAGCAAAATTGTGGTGAAAAATGTTATTATAAAAAATTTAAATGAGAAAAATATAAAATTATAGTCCAGTGCAATTAGTTTTTTCCTCTTTGTGACGCATTTTTTGGCTGATGCGACTAATACTCTGTGGCGAATTATAGTCCAGAAAATATGGTAAATGGTCTTAGAGGAAAACACATTTGGCTAGAGAAGACCTTCAGGTTGGGATCATACATAGCTGACGGGCTATGTATATTCGGTATATATTCTAATGTTTGCACTCTTATACTCATTTCCCTGCTTTCTACCAATGCTTTCTACCAATGTTCCTTTTGATTAGAGAGAGGCAAAGGGAAAAGGAAAAATTCTCCAAAGCAGAGACAGTCAGGCAGAGTACAGGAGAGAGGAGGAATAAATCAGCACCACTGTAGTCTCTAGTGACCACCCGCGACAAGGGAATAGTGCAGAAAGACAGGGAGAGAGAAGGGAAGTGAGGTGGAGAGTGTCAGCAAGGGTTGGACTACAGAGAAATAATGTCATTTTACTGTATTTCCCTCTTCACCCAGCCCTGGTGTGCCACCTAAATCCACCTGAACTCATTTAATGTCACAGAATCCCACCCTTTCAATGAACCAGGCGATGTCCACCATTACACATACACACACCTTTGCCTCTTCCGACAAATTTCAATGCTCCAACTATATCTTCTAGCAAAATGGTGTTTGATGTAAAAAATAGTTAAAGTGAACATTATGAAGCAACAGACAGGCCATATCGTGATGAGCCAAGGGCATAAAAAAAAAGTAGTCACTGAATTATGCTGAACAAGAAAACACCTGACGGTCCAGCTGCTGCTTCCACAACCTGCACTACATCTGTGCTATCTCTGAGTTTCCCGAATGCATTTCGAAATAATGCATCAATGAATAAAATGTAGATTTTATATGATGACTATATGCATTACAGTTTTCAAACTTATTAAAAAAAACTTTGGTATATTACAGGAAGATTTAGGCTTTATGGAACCAACTTTGTTTATAGTTCAAAAATAGAGAGAAAAAAACATCTGATAAAAAAAAAATGCAAATGTAAAATAAAACTAGCCTCCAAGTCTACATTACAATCACATCATAACACCTTAAAGGTCCCATGGCATGAAAATTTCACTCTCAGAGGTTTTTTAGCCTTAAAATGAGTTCCTCTAGCCTCCTTAAGTCACCCCAGTGGGTAGAAATTGCGAAATGTATTCACTAAGCAGTACAGCATTTCCTCCTTGTTTTGAAAAGAGCGCGTCCAAGTGTCTCAGTGATTCACGGCCCCTGGTTTGACGTCATGCCAGGATGAGCTGATCAAAATTCCCCACGCCCTCTCTCCGCCACGCCCTCTGTCTCCACCCACTGCTGGTAAACTACCTGTATTACCTTACCCGCCCAACTCATGTGGAGTAGACCTAGACTCGCCAAAGAAGAAGAAGACTCGCCAGTTACGCGGGACAGGTGCCCATGCATGTCCCACAGAGCGTCAATGTTTGCGTGAAACATTTCACAGAGGAATGCTTTCACAACTTGGGACAGTACAGGGCAGGTTTTGCCCTACACCTGAAGTTGAAGCCTGGATCAGTGCCAAGCCTTGCCGGTCCATCAGCTACCCACACCGATCAAGTAAGTTATAATTATTTGCTAGCCGCTAGCTACTTTATGGGTGCCAGCTAACTAGCCAACATTAGCTGTGGAGGTATTTATCCATGAAACCTACACTGCGCTACAAAACCAATATTCTGTTAAACTGGTTAGCTTTGGAAAATTGGTTGTAAAACAAGACATTTGTCTTTTGACCAAGTATCTTACGTGTAGGGGACTACATAAAACATTAATACTTAGGTAAGCAAGTCTAGTTATCATCTGCGGCTAGATACTTGTCTGTTACACGGAAAATGACGCCCGACGAAATTCATATTTTGTAAGCCTTTCTTTCGATTGGTGACTTTATATTTTGTAAGCCGTTGTTACGGTTTGGTGACCTTTTAGTATTTTTATTTGTTTACGTCGAGTCGTTTCTGCGTCTTTCGTGTGGGATACGCGATCGGGTGTTGTGGCTAGGTGAAGGGTAGGGATGTTTAGCAAACGTTTGCTGACTACCCTCGAACATACACCATTATATATCTGTCAATTCGAACACAGTTTTGACTTCAAATCTGTCGTGACTCGTCAGTTTATCACGGGTGTAATGCTCGGCTTTCGAACCATGAGATGTGTGCTCTCTGTCTGCATCAGGTTCACTCTTCACTGGCCAGCACATCAAGTGCTCACGTCCAGACATCCCGGACCAGGGATGCTGCCTGCCAGACTGACCCCATTGTCACTAGGACTGCAGCCACTCAGAAATCTTTGAAGAAGCCCCTCTTCAAGAGTGAATGTATGTACTTGTCACTTTCAGTATAGTTACTGTAGTGTAGTTTCAAAATTGGTATTTCTCTTATCCTTTGTGTAATGTTTCATTACTTTCCTCACTAAAATGTCTAAAATATCTGACAAAGGCTGACTGTAGTTTTTGGAGTGAGAAGTCAGCACACTTAAAATCCTTTTTTGTTGTCTTTTATTATTTCATGGCTGGATTACGTTTTGACTTCAACAGTCTTCTGAGGAGAAATGTAATCCAGCCATGAAATAATATAAGAAAAAGGATTTTAAGTGTGCGGATTTCTCTCCGAAAACTGCATCTTGTATGTAACATGGGGTTTACTATGTGTTTCCATGCTATTTCTGTATCCTGGCCCATCACTGGGCCACAGACAGAGCTTATGCTATAAAGACTTTCCCATTTTTGTTATAGGCTACAGTTTCAGACAGTTATTGGGGATCATTGATGTACAGTTATGTACTGTTTTTTTTTCCTAATGACTAAACAATTCTCGTCTACAGAAACTCCAGTCTTCGACAAGGTGGATAAGGTGATGACCAGCACAAGAACGCTGAATGATGTGGCAAAGCTCAGCCCCCACCTCCAAACCTCGTCGTTGGAGGCTTTCCATTCTGTCATCCTCCTCCGCACTGAAGAATGTTGTCTTTCCCTATATTGGAATGCTTTGCAGGTGAGATGTTTGACCTTGTAGTTCTTGAAAGTTCTTGTAGTGTGAAATGTCATTATTGAGCCGGGTTTCTCCAGCACTATAAGGCACGAAACACCTAGACCAGGTCCCCTGAAAAGATTGTCTTGTGAATGTAATTTATATTTGATTTACCAAAAAAATTTATACTTTTAGGGGGTTTTCAGATCATAATTCCTATGAAACTTCACAATATATCAAAAGCTTTTTCCAAAATGCTTTATACCTACTTTCAAAAATGTTGTTTTATTTGTTACTACCATTAAAAGCAGCATTTAAATGTTTCAACATGTTACCTCAAAAGTTCAAGAATTCAAGTCCAACTACTTTTGCCTTTATCAAATTTACTGAGGTTATTTCCAACAAATAGGAATACAAAAAATGTGAGAAATAGAAATATAAACAAACATAAATATATAGAACAAATATAAATATATATAAATATAAACATTGAAATGTACAAATGACTAACTGAAATATTAAAATGTTGTGCGTGTGCGTGCGTGCGTGAATGTATGAATGTTCTGTGTGAAAAGGGTATGTGGATGTCCTGATGGACCTAATTTTGGACGAAGTCTTTGTGAATCCTGCGCCGTACACCAATGCAATGTTGGCCATCCGTGTCCCTGAAGACCTGTCGGCGCAGTTCAACAGGCCAGACAAGGAGGAGGTCATCGCCAGCTTCCTGTCAAGGTTTACACGTGAGGCAGTCTAAACCCGGTGTAGTGTCCTTCATCATCGGGGTACTCGGCACGGATACGCAGGACCACACAGGCAGGAATGACCACTCTGATCCGGCGACCCAAAAAGCCCCAGCACCACGCCACGAACTGCCTGTAGGCCAAATACCTGAAGCGCCTGGAAGAACAGATAGAAAAAATGACACTTGCAGAGAATGTTGTTGTTCTTCTGTTATTGCTATGTTGTACATATTTACATATTCCTATAGATTATTCTTGATTGTGTTTTAATAATGTCTTGTAAATAAATCTACAAACACTCTTCATACTGTCTGCATAGTTGAATTATCAGGCTCTATTGGGTGGGTATACTGTAAACTCTATGTATGTGGCTATGAGTAATTATTTTACAACGCTTACCGATGCGTTCTTCTCAGGCGTAAACTGCCAAAATGGTGCCTGTAGACTCGCCCAGCGGTTTGTAGCGAATATACATTGAGACAGACCGGCTCAAACCCTGGATTATCCAGCATACATGCTGGCTCTCCCGCCACTTCTCCTAGTAGTGCTGTGACCTAATAAAGATTAGAACTAGACATGGTAAGTGTCATTTCAGGAACAGGTAGATCCAAATGTTGTAGATCCAAATGTTTACAGTGTTACCTGAGGGATCTCCATGCAGCATCTATTCTCCCTTTCTGTGGGCATTGTCTCGCAAATTCCACATTGACACCTATTATAAAAAAAAAAAAGACAGTGTAATGATATTCTGTTTTCAGGTAATGCCGGCAAATATAACAATGAAACATTTTTAGTGGCAAGTAAATGAGTTAACAGGTGAGCACGGAGAATAATTATATGCTGGTCAGAATACTATCATGTTTTTTGCATGCCATAGGCTACTGTATAACTACATGGGCAACAAACAGCTGGCTGTTCCCAGTGAAGACGGGCTACTAAAAAGGTGTACACAGAAATATGTAGCATAAGTTTCACTTTGTGCAGTTACACTTTGGATCCAGCACCTGGTCAGGATATGATGAGGTATGTTTTTTTTTGTATATTATAGCATGTAAACCTTTTTGTCTAGAAAACTTGGTTATAAATCGCTCCCCTTATGTCAACACTGGGTTGATCATAAGCGGGTGGAGAATCATTTGCCAAACAGGACAGTGTTTGTGGGGGTAAAAAGTCCATTGCAATTTTCATGAAATTACCCACTGGCGTTTATTACAGTTGTTTTTCATAACATGTTGGCAATGTGTACTATGGGAAATACTTTGGCAGTGTTACTGTTGTACAATGCAAGGCGACATTGAGAAAGTTACTTGGTGTAGAGACTGGAGATGCCAGCAGCCATACTCACTAATGTTAGCACTGCAAATACGTGCCCACATTGCAAAATAAGTTGGGAACTTATACGTTTTGTAAGCAAAAATAATATTTTAGGTAGTCCTGATGTAGTGACTAATTTCTGCTCTAATTAGGCTGTGTAGGCTAAGCGACTGCTAGTATCTGCGCACCTCAGTGGTTCGGACCAACCCAACTATAAACGTATCCAGACATAACATTTCAAACTCACCATTCTGAGACGTTTTGCTGAAGGCGCTGCTGATCTGCAGTCTGTTGCTGAACTGCCTGAGCCTCGGCTTCAGGGTCCGATTCCGGGTCGAAGGCGAACGGTAGGCTACGATGGTTTGCTCACCTGCCATTTCTATTTTTTTTTTCTACGAGCAGCTAACATGCGCGTAGCCAAAACAGATGAATCAGACACGCCCCCATTCAGCCATGACACACCCCTCGCGCTCCTCCTTGCTTCTCATTAGGAAAACAGGGCACTGGAGAAAGCGCTGAAATGCTGCTTTCTTCTAAGAGGCCAAATCTGCGTTTTCCGGGTGAATTTTGAGAACGCCTGCGGGTATAACATCCTGAAGCCTCCGCAAGCCCATTTAAAGCACCGCTACTATACCATGCCATGGGAACTTTAATAACACTTTTCCATAGTAGAATGAGTGTTTACGTTAGGCTAGAAGACTGGCATAGTGTAGGTAGTTAGCTACTACTTACTCTCTTTTGATTTTTCGGGGACATTTTCTATTTACAGAGCAGACACACGGGCAAAAATGTTGAGACCAAACAAAATATTAATGTGAGGATTTACTTTCATGATTTTGAGGCATCAAGCCTGTCTGCAACAGCCAATCTGATATTTTATCGTCAATCCAGCATCTCTGCTGTACAAAAGGTGGCTCTAAGAAGTGCTGACTTTGTGTATGTCAATAAATAAACATGCAACACTTTGTTTTTGTAACCTGTTGGAAAAACCTGTTGTTCCATAAGTAACCTGTGGAGAGAAAAAAAGTAAAAACATTTAGAAAATATTATTTTTATTTCATGGAGTATTATTTTAATGCAATTCTAAAGCACAATCTTTATTTTATTCTGTATTTAATTTATTCATTTGGGTTATCCCAGAGGTCAGCTTCCAGTCAAGTAGTGGTTCTGTGAGGAGAAAGCGATTTCATTCGCTCATTCCGGAGCAGCCGGATTGCGATAGGAGAAAGCCAGCTCATGCCCGCCTCCTCGGCGCAAGTTAGTGGGATGCACAGAGACATGCATGCAGAGCGCGTGGCATGAAGAGAGCAGAGACACGGATGTCTGGACTGAATGATAAAAAGTTCGGAAAAAACACTGGATATCGAGCAAGAGGAGCTGTCGGAGCTGTTGGAGCTGGCACCTGAGCGTCCGGTAACCACCACAAGCGACCCTGGGAACCCTACCTTTTGTTTATTCATTTCTTTGCCCGGCTGGGTTTTTTGGACACCTTGGATTTTGGAGCGAGATTCTCTTCCTGACGAGGTAGAGTGGCGAGCCAACCCTTGAGACCACTTGGATCAAAGAGGACATCTCTTAATCAACCAACGTTTTCTTGGTTTGAAAGAATCTAAGAAAAACTCAAACACTATTTTCTACTCTTGGAAAAGATACATTTTATTTTATTTTATTTTAAGGGTGCACCCGATTTAAAGTGTGACTAAAGGCCGGCTGAAATTGTAACAGTGTTATATGATGTGTGTTAATACATTCAAATATTGCTAAAACTTTCCTCTGCGTGTTCCCTCTTAATTAATTGGTGTCTAGTTCATTAATCTACCATTTCTCTCTCAGGAGTCTAGGAAAATTCTGGTCCGTGTTACTTACCTTACAGGTGGGTTACATTTTCAATATTTGAAAATATTTGTCTTCATCCACTTCATCAACTTGAACAATATTTTATAGCTTTTTCTTCACATAAATATGAGAAAAACTGCCAAGAGGGGATGAATACGTTTGCAAACCACTGTCATCTGTGATATTGGCCTATAGCAGAAACCTTAGCTCCAGAATGAGAACACTGCACCAACTGAAATCTAAGAGATACAAACATTTTAAATCAAGACAACAGCTTCTTTCTGTTTGAAAAAATGTTTTTCTTTCCCAGGGGATTTTATGCAAGACAATTTAACTTGTATTCTGCGCTTTGTTCTTTACTTATCTTAAGAGGATAATGAGCATATATCCACTCCTATTACAGAAAAACATAGATTTTCATAAAACCCATTAATTGTGCTTTGCTGTACCTGGTATTCAGGTCCATCTCCTTCTTGAACACAGAAAGGTCTTATGCTGTTTTGAAGTTATTTTGAGATTTTAACTTTGATTGGATTTTTATGTCACTACGAACATGTGCTGGAGTGTGTTTGGATGCAATGATATTTCAGTGCTCACTGTGAAAGAAATCCATTATGTGAGGTTACAATTAAAACTGATGAAAGAAAATTACAAAGCAAAAAAAATCTGATAAACGATCATTCACATGAGAAAGAAATGTACACTATTTGTTAAAAGATGGGTATGTTATGTTCAATTAAACTGAAAGCAACTTTCTTAAACAAACATGAATAATGGTGGTGAGTATAGATTGGAATTTGATACTTATGGAGATGTTCGTTTCACTCTGTGTGTGGTATTTCCCTCTCTGACACACACACACAGTCTGTGCAGTTTACTTTCACAATCTACTCAGGCTCCTCCATTCTGTAAGCTGTGTTTCATCTTAAGTGAGTTTATTCAAGGCAAGTCAGTGTTTTTCACCTAAATAAAAGAAGGAAATAAAGGCAAACAGAGAGGGAGAGAATTGCAGCCCCATAGGACACATTTAGTAATCCTTCCAATGATGTCCAGTGCCCAGTGATGGTTACCAGACCTGCAAATACTCATTCAAACACACAAACACATATACAATCCATTTTTATTGTATTTGGGTTTGCAGCCTTGTATTTCCTGCACTCTCTTAGCGCCACACACACACTGCACTCGAAAACAAAAATCCATATTATCGACCAGCCAATGTCACCACAATTATTCTTTTGAAACAGCCATTGAAAACAAATTACATCTGCACTGCGTTTTCATCCGATTGCTGTGGGTGAGCAATGCTCAATGGTCGGGTTTGCCTCTGCCAACCCACAGACCCTTCCCTATAGGTTTGTTGTCTAAAGCACAGTGTCACTAACGACTGGGTTTTGAGTGTGTTTGCATGTGTGTGAATGTATACAATGATATAATAAATAATTAGATTAAAAGAAGAAGAAGTAAAAAAAAAGATTTGAAAGAGTCAAAATTTCACTGAGATATTTAGGAATCTTTTCCAGACTTAGTCAAAAGTAATGCTCACTTTTCACAATTGTCCATGCCATTGTTATCAAATGCTCATAGTCTATCATCAGTGGTGTTTTAATATATAAGATTGATTTCAGTTATAACTGTTTATATTGTATCTTTTTTGGCTGGTTTAATTCACTGTATAATACAGCAATGTAATTTAGGAGCTAATTATAGCTTAAACTCTAAATGTAAAACACATGTTCAGGTAGATTTAAAAAGTAAGACAAAACAATGTTAAATACTCAAAGAAAGCAAAAGTATCTCATAACAGAGTATAAATATGCCATGTCCTCATGTAAATGTTACTTTCCATTGCTGGTGAAGACATTTGGAAGTGATAGGGACAATTTTTCTTCAGCAAAAATTGCCCAACATTTTATAATTTCAGTGGGAAAATTTTTTTCTTTCACTTGGCTTTCAATACAACCAGTGGATGTAATATAAATTCTTATTTTTCTCAAAGTCTGCATTTATCTCAGTTGAGCTAAATTATTGGTTGTTCATCATATTCAGTAATCATATACTGGCAGTACAATGGTTGATGATCGTTCTGTAAAAGCCATTTTGAGGGACAGAGTGATTGCTACACCACCATTCCACCACTATTACATCTAACCCTGTAACTCCATCGAATAGTATTTGCCCATTACTCTGGTGCACCTTCCAACAGCACCACTCCAGTGGTGCCATGTGACAATGGGAGAAAACAACAACTAATATCCACCCGGCACAGTTGGTAATTAATCCTGGCTCGGCTTCCCTCTGCCGATGTGTACAGTAAAGGCTAGAAGGCAGGATCCCTTTGTTAAGCTTTGACCACACAAGTCACCTCACGAGCCCTCCCGAAGCGGGGAAACGCCAACTTTGGAGTATTAAGAAAACCAATAGCCTTGTTGACATGAACACGGAGGCCTAACCCCCGCAGCCTCCTCATATGAAGCATTGATTTTTCTGTCTGGCCACAGTACTAAACCCATTCATTCACTATGGCCAAGCCCAAGACTTGCACAGACATGAGCACCCTACAAACACACACACACAAACGCACACACAGGCAAGCAGAGGTTCGGCTAAATTCTCCTACCATCCTCTCGTTCTTACCTTTGGGGGGGTGGGAGAGAGTTAAAGATTCAAACAATAAACACAGTCAGTCACACACATACAGTGTACATAAGTGAACATACAGAGGACTAAGTGTAGGGCCTGGTCTGCGCAGAGAGGTCAGAGGGGAGGTGAGTTTTGACATGATGTTGTGCTGTTGACAGGGGTTCAGCCTCTTGACCTCAGAGAATACTGTTCACAGACTGACTCTGTGGGACTCTTTTTGAAGCAAGCAAACGTGCTCACAATCTACAATGCTATAAATGGATCCAGTTATCAGACAGATGCATTTCACAAGCTTTGTTGTTTTTTTCATGGTCAGTTATAAAACCTCTCCACCTTATTATGGTGTTGTAACTGGGATTATTTGTTGCCTATTTTAATTGTTTTTGTTACCCCCTTTGAATCTTTATTTTTTTCTGCCAAGTGAGTATTATGAATTTCTCTCTTTTCACTGGTAAATTAAAGTTGTTGTTAACCATCCATCATTTTCAGGGACACAAATGCAGCTAAACGCTACAAACACGGACAATATGTGTGACAGATGTTGGTGATACAATCTGAACATATGATGTAAGAAGAAATATGCTTAAAACCAAAGACTGAAATAGAGCTAGAGGAAGAGCAACTGTCTCTGCTCAATTAGCATTAACAATAGTAGTGGTAAATCACTACTGCACAATTGGCTCAACTCCCTTTAGGACATGGTGTGGGACATTAAAAGACATTAATATCGGTTAAGCTAACAAAAAAAGTAGGTTCGGGGAAAGGAAAAGAGCAGCACATTTTCAAAGCAATGGTGTAACCGATGTCATTAAACATTTATGAAAGTCTTGTTTTAGTGTGGTAAGCAGTTTGGGTGTAGCAATGAGAAGTTATCGAAGAAATCATGTTAAGGAAAAATTAATTTGTTTGTCTTCGCTCTGCTTTTTAAGTTAACAGACACACATTTTTCACACACGTTACTCCTCTCACTCAAGTTGCTAAACGAGAACACAAGAGACATTGCACTAATTGACTTACTATGGAATGGAAACAGCTATCGCTGTGTAAAATGGTGCAGGGGAAAAATCATGTCAAACTACTTTTTCTTAACAGTAGTCAGAGTCCTTTTTAATGTGCCAAAGAGATCTTCCACTTAATGTACACAGGGCAATTCCATAAAGCTTCTTTGTGGATATTTACAGTTTCAAATTTCTTCCATCTTAATATACATTTACAAATGTTCCAGTGACAGCAAAAGTAGCAAAATCAGTGTACTCAAAACAATGCATAAATCAGCTGAAGAACACAAAACCCTAATGGTGGCAGCTAAATGCCACAAAGCCTTTCGTTTCAATACTGTCATTAAATAGGTTATATTAGCAACTATGAGGGACACTTTGTTGTGTTTGTGTTGAACCAACACATATTTATTTGTAATTAGTATTAAATACTATTGTAAGATAATCGCTTTTGTTCTACAAAGTGGTCCCAGAACTGATCAGTTCAAAGTTTTTCTACAGCAACACAAACAAAGAAAAGTCTATATCACTTTAGGTTTTGCTCAGAGTGGAATCATCTCCTCCATATTCCCCATTTCTGTCTTCATCCAACCTCTGCTTCAACTCACGCTGCATTCACAGCACCTCAAAATGGAGAAATTCTGAGGTACAGGTCTTTTGTCGAAATTGAAACTGTTTTCTTATTTCTCCGTAGCCTTGCTATACTCAGCAAATTCCCATCAACATTCTTATAGGTCACTTAAGAATGAAATCAGGGTTTATAGAGTTAAGATATAACAAAGGAATTATTATGTACTATTGCCTTACTTCAGAGTTTCGATTTGTTGTGAGGTGCTTTGCCAACCTGGGCCAATGTTAATGTTGGTGTTTTAAGGCTTAGGCCTAAATTTCTGTTTTCAGCTTGAAACTGTGGGAGCGATCTCAAAAGAAGCTTTTTGGCGCTCTCACCAAAAGCGACAAAATCGCCTGTGGTCGCTCACGTCGCGTCGCCAGGTCGCCTGCAGTCGCCTGGCAAGCAGCGACTGAAGCAACCAAAGTGACCGAAGGGGCGGTTCTTTCAAACAGCAGGTATTTATAATAATCCATCTATACATACATACTCTGGGCAGCCTTCTTTGTGTTGCATCTGCATACTTGCAATGGAAACGCAGGGCCCGTTGTCGTCGTAGCCATAGTAACCTACAACTCACCGGATACTCCAACAAGGTCTGCAACCTTCCTTCAAGCATCTTTTTTTTTTTTTGGTTGTCTCTGTAGAGAAACAGGCTTGTATCATAAAGCTCTGGGAAACCGGAGACTGCAATGATTAATTTATCCTCCATTTTTTTCCTCTCTTTCTTCCTTTTTCCGCTCTTTTCCGCCTTTTTTCCACCTTGTTTCCGCCTTCAGAATCCAGATCGGCGCACAATTGGCTTTTCACCATAGTCGCACCGCTGCTCATTTGCATAAAATTGAGCCTCTCTCAACTTTCCCGCATCGCTCACATCGCGTCGCTCACCCCGCCGGTCGCTGCGGTCAACTCATTGTCGCCAGCGTATATAGAAAATAAATGGCAGCTGGTCATCGCGGTCGCTCAAGTCGCTTTTGGTGTGAGTGCCCAGTTAACTTGCAGAGGATGCGGGTGCAGTAGTGTCAAGAGGCAGAAAAGCTGGCAGCTATGAGCGGTGCCGTAAATACAGGGCTTAAAAGAGAGTTGTTTTACTGATAATCTGTGGGGTTTCGACCAAAGCATGTCAGAGACATCTCATTAAGACTTTATGGAATTGTATCAATCTGTGAAAAAAGGGCATAATCTGTTTTCGATAAGGTTAGGAAAACATAATTACAAAAGACACAATAATAATGTACGTAATCGTCATTGAAAGCTACATTGAGTGATACAGAATTCATGTTTATGTGCAAGAACTCAAAGATTGGATGGCTATTTCACATTTGGTCGCTTGTCCACGCAGAATAATGACACAAATTATACATGTAGGTTCAATTATAAGAGGTAACATATTTGGAAGTTTCCATTCTGCCCTGAAATGATTCTGATTATATAATTTATGTTTTTATGACCAAATCGCAACCACGTAACCACTGACTAATTTAAGTAATCCATTACTAGTTCCTTTTTCATATAAGCAGCCAATTGCTGATGACAATTTACCATATCAGCCTACGAGTTTTGTTACAGCAAAACAAAAACAAAAAGAGAAAAAGAAAATCCCTGACTTGTCCCTTGACAGTCCATCCTGCACGTGTCAGTTTGATTATGGAGCTCACTCAGCTAGCCAGATGGCAGACATGATAGTGTTTACTGTGTCGAGGTTCTCACATTATTTTGGATTTGTGAACAAAAAGGGCAAACAACAATCATAGTGAAATATCTTTGGTTCAAGGATGTTAATAAGTGTCTGTCAGCGGTGAAGAACTCTGCTAAGATTTGAAGAGGTGCCTGTAGGCTAAACCCAGCTCTACAACACTAGTTATTTCGCCAGTGCTGCAGCCCCACAACATCAGTGGATAGCTGTCAATTTGGCAAAAGCGGCTGCTCAGATGGAAATTTATTAACATATTGCTAGGTATGTGGTAAAGGAGAGACTTCCAACAACTGTAGAGTGGACATCTTTCCATAGAATAATTAATAAAATGCCTATAACCATATGCATTGAGCTCAACACAATGGATTTTATATTTAAATGAAAACATCTTCATTGATAGGTAGACCAGATTTGAGTTTGTAAAAGAGAGAATGCCTCAGCGGTGGGAGGGTGGGTGGAGTACTGAGTAGAGAAATGTAGTGTATGACAGGTGGCATCATGACCATGTGAATGCATACAAATATGTCCACAGTCAAGGGGTTCTACGGAATGATAATGAGCTTTATTGGCCTTTAAGAACATTGTAGCCAATAGGCCAACTTTACAGTGAACGTTTGAACTTTTGCACTGAATCTATATTTGCTACTTTCCACAACATAAAACAACAACTTGTCCTATTTCTTTTTTTTTGGCCAAAGATTTAATAAAGTGCAACTTTGTGAAAAAAAAATCTTACTGTGGCATTCAGTCCACTTCCAGTCTGGTGATTTAATGTACTCTAAGAAGAAAGCTTTTGGTGTTAATTATTTCTCTTCAATGTTTGTCCCTGTATAAAGCAATAACAATAAAAAGTATATAAAAAAATAAAACCTATGTCTTTATAAGGCTGCAGATTAAAATAAGAACATTTAATTTTTTTTACCGTCACCTTTTTCATTAATAAATTGCTGTGAAGAGGGGGTAAAGTATCTGTCATTCATGTATTCGTCTGCACAGACCTTCAGATTACAGATGACAGAATTACTTTTAATGACAGTAATCATGTAATTTAATTAGTTAGTTTTAAAAGCAATGTTTCCCAATCCCAACATTGGTCTCGAACTCTTCCTCGAATGGAGGCTCACCTCACATTTAGAGCCATAACCCCTGTAGACCACCTTGAGCGTGTTCAGCTCTAGATTGGTCTGACTGCACCGGTGGATCAGCTGGTGCTCTGGTGCAGTCAGGACAATCTGGAGCGCAAGACAGTGGAGATGATTTTAGGAGACATCCCCCCAAACTTACACTTTGTCTCCTTTGTCTGCGGCGCTACTCTCCTTTCTTCCTTCATGAAATTAAAAAGTATCTACTGACTCACTCTGTGAGCTCTTCCAGCCTCGATGTTAGACGCCTGATGTGATCGTCCATGATTAATATCACCATCATGCAGACCATGAACACGGTGGCCTGCTAGCTCTCCATATTAGCTTCTTTGTTGTGTTTTTCTTCTCTCCTTATTTTACCGGGTTTTGCTTTGTTTTGTTTTGTTGTTGAATGTGGCGCTAAACGGCTAACGGCTAACACGTCACGCAGACGGCTGCGCGCGGCGCATCAGTCCCGAATTGGTCCCGACTCAGCGGCTATGGTCTGCCCCAGGAGCTGCTGCTGCAGTTCTACACTGCAGTCGTCGAGTCCGTCCTGTGCACCTCCATCCCTGTTTGGTTCGGAGCTGCAACCAAGAAGGACAGGTCGAGACTGCAGTGTACTGTAAGGACTGCAGAACAACTAATCGGAGCCCCTCTGCCCTCTATACAGGATCTGTACTGCTCCAGAACTCGGAAGAAGGCAGGGAACATCATGGAAGACTCCTCTCAACCCGCACACAGTCTCTTTGAACTGCTTCCATCTGGCAGGCGCCTCAGAGTCCTCCAGACCAGGACTAACAGGCACTGGAGCAGCTTCTTCCCCACAGCAGTCACCTTAGTGAAAAGTTGAAAAATACTGGAACTGTTGATTTTTACAACTGCCACTTACAGTTTTTATGGATATACAAAAAATGTTTATTTCTTCTTAATATTATTTATGAAAAGTGCATGCAAGAGACAACATCTGCCGGCAAAGAATTCCTTGTATGTGTCTACGTATTTGGCGAAATAAAGCTGATTCTGATTCACAGCTGTCTCTGATGAAAGGTGACCAACGTGAAAGAATCATGGGGATATCCCTAATCAAGGCTACAAATAATAATCTTATATCAGACAGTGAGACAGGTTCAAATATTGCCATAGTCTTGTGACCAAAATCACAAATGTCAGAAGTTAGGATGATTTTCCCCCAGTTTGATTGCAGTTATGACCTACATTTCCTTAGTAGCCAAATGGAGGATTAAGTGTTGTGTTCATCAACTTATCTGACACCACAGTGTGAAAACCAAAACAGACTTGAACTGTGTGCCCATCTCTATGTCTTGATACTGCAAGGGAGAGTAAACATCATTATCTATCTTAGTGAAATTAACTTTTTTTCCTTGAAAGTGCGACATTAGATCCCCTTTAACTTTTAGCTGGATACACTGGTCTAACAGAGACATTGTTAAATTAACTCCAAACCATAGAGTTTAGGGCAGAAGTAGCATGCTGAGAACAGGGGACAAAGACTAATCAGACCAACATGTTTAGACAATGTCTCACTGTTATGAAGCAGAACCCCTTTAAATGCTGCTTAATGCAGTTTGGCACAGATGTCCACTGCTGTGAGGTAACAGTGAAATTGCCTGTTACCATGGTTTGGCATGGCAATGCATTTTTAGGCAGGCTTCTGGAGGTAGGGGAAAACCCTTCTGGTTCATTTCTGAGAAATATGGGCAAAATTATATTACTAAAGTCCAGAGTAACAGCTGTGTTGACCTTTGAAGAAAGGCTAAATTTCTTAGATTTATTCATTTGTTTTCACCATTACCAGATCAAACATCACTTTGGTCTTTATGGACTTTGATGTCCCCTGCGTGGGACAACAAAAATAGTTCTTGGTTCTTGATCGCTGAACAGTTTATGTTTGAGCAGGCATGAACAGGCAACAGCATGTAGCTTTCACATCCAGGTGTGCAAAAATGTGTCCTTTAGTATACCAGCGCATCAATTATATGCTTTGGGGTGATACATAACTGATGTTTAAGTGTTATGTTATTATTACTATTGGCAAAGATGACAAGACTATGAAAATAAGACCTAAATTGCGTTTAAAAGCCAACATGACTATGACCGTTAATTTTTTTGCTGAGATTAACCTTTAGGGTGGAGAGGAAAACATGCTCATTCCACCTGGGAGTAGTGGGCCATGTTATGGTGCCAATGTGTATGAATTGGGAGATATCTGAGCAGGAAAAAAGAATTTTAAGCACATTTTATTTTTTGTTTGAATGTTTGTTTTTCTTTTGTTTAAAATAAGCCCTTTATATATCTATATTGGAAGTGGTTCTTCTTTAACTTATTTACAGCCCATCATCTTGTACTGCAGTGGCCCAAAAAGAATAAACTGAACACTGGCTCTTTAGATAACTTTTTAGTATTTTCACATTTTAGTAATTGTCAGTGTAGTTTCCCTCATGCTATTGAAAAGGGAAGGCGCAGGTCTTATCATTTTGTTATAGTCTGCATCCTCACTACTAGATAACACCAAACAGTAGAGACTGGTCCTTTAAACGCCAGTGGTGAAAGCAGCAAAAATGTACTATGGATTTTCATCACACAATTGCTTTGGGAATCATGGCTTTTGGAAGAATACTGGTAATTCATTTCATTTTATTATTTTATTTTCTTCAGTTTACAACATGCTGAACTGACCAGTGCAAATTAGAGATAGGGCCAGTTAAGGAAAAGGCAGATGTTGTAGCTGCCCTGGGATATTTATTCCTGGAATTTTTTAGCTGGAGATATTGTGTGATGTCTCCTTAACTCTGGCAGAAAAACAAGCGAGAATATCATCAGAAAATTGAAGTTGTAATCACAGTATGCTTGAGGGAAATACATGCAGCTCTCGAGAAAAAAAGCCATTGAGTCCAGAGACTTGTCTTTGAGAAAAAACTAAAAAGCAACCAGCATTGCTCTGTAAGTAATCAGACCACGTACCACTGAGACCATAGGAACAATGTGTTAATGCAGCTTAATCTCTATGGGGATATAAACTGCACACAATTTGACTCAATGTCTCTTTGCTTTTCTGTGTACAACTGGTATTATATTATGAAAACAGGGATTTGGAATTAGACTGATTCCATGAACATGAAAAGAACCACTATGAACAACATGGCAATACAAAGTCGTGTCTAGGGTTCATGAATGTAACAAAAGGCACTGAAAATGCTCTTTCTGTCAAAATTCACACACTGAAAGAGCACCTAAAGACCAGAAGAAGATGTTGATTTTTGGTCATTTCAACAGCTCAGTATATAATTAATTTTCCAATGAACACCCATTCAGTATGTGCAAAGGACCACAAGTGATGTGCCTTCACAAGTTCCACAAGAACTTCCATTTGTAAGCTTATTGGCTAATTAGTATGTGCTTCTAGAGCATCTATCCGGAAGTGTTTGCTTTGAGTATTTTCTTTTTAAGTATTTTGATATTTTGGCTTTTACATCTTTAGCTGGCTAAGCAAATCACAAAACATATTTGAGACTGATGGTCAAACTAGATCAAGCATGTAGCCTCCCCATATTAAATCTAATTTTTTATTGTATTTACAATGGACTCAAAATATATATATTTATATATTAGATCAGAGGTCTTCAACAGGGGGTCCGCGACCCCCAGAGCGTCCGCGGAGGTACTGCAGGGGGGTCGCGAAATCTGGTTGATTAGACGATTTTAAATTTTTTTTTTTTTTTTTTTCAAAACAGTTTTTTCTCACAAATTGTGTGCAAACGTGTGCCATCCACAGATGGTTTGAGGATTCATTGTCCCATCTACATGCATGTTTAAAGTTAAAATATGTGGATTATTTGAATAGCTCAGTGTTGTATGCAAGATGTTTGTTTATAAATGGCAGCGGCACGGCCACCCTGTACCTTGCACATGTTTAAAATAAAAACATGAATCTATTAACCTGTGTATTATTTGAATAGCTTAGTATTGAATGTACAATAACAGAGTAGCTATGTTTATGCACGTTGTATGCCATATAAATAGTAGGGGGGGTCCCTGCTTCAACTCTCCATCAGTTTGGGGGTCCCTGGCCTGAAAAACTTTGAAGACCCCTGTATTAGATACTATATATAGCATCAAAAAATATATATATGGAGCTTCAGGACATCTGTGTTGTTGCAAATGTTGATATCGGATTTGGAAAATTGGTCAATGTGTCTCTGTAAGTATTTGTAGCTAACAGAGAACAGCTCAGTGACTTGTGGACAGGGTGGAGGAGTTGACTGATGACCACCATCACATCACCATCAGTTCCTCATAACACTTAATAAACACACGTGCACCTACACACACAGAGAGAAAAAGAGGAAATATCAAAGACAGACCTCTACTATGACCAGAGAAGCACATTCAACTTTCAAAATCTGGTTGATTTAGGATTGAAACAAATCCTAATGACTCTGTAAGTCACTCAACATTAGTATGAATTGAGTCACATTTTAAGTAAATATTGAGTTTACCTCTCAATTATTTCCTGCCTCTGTAGCATTAAAGCTGTTCAACCTAAGTATGAACAAACAGACTTCTGAGCAAATTGCTATTTTTTTCTTTTTCCGTCTCTCCTTCCTTTTGTTTTTTTTTTTGCAGTTTTTCTGAAGGGCCACTGAACCATTTACTCGGGTGTGTATGCACCAGCAAACATGCTGATACAATCTTAAAGGTCATGTTCTTTTCACGTTGACAGAGGCCTTCCAAAACTTTGATGAGGGGGTCCCTCTAAAGGATAGCACCATTACACGGCGGCAGTAGTAACTCAAGCTCTTGCCAAACTGATTAATGCTCTACATCAAAAACCCTTTTTTCTATTCAAGCTGCATTTCCAGGAGCAGCCATGCTCAACCAGGATGGCCCATCAGCACCGAACCCTATGCTTCCCAGTCTTATTCAGTGAGATGTAAAAGGATAAATGACTATCACTGATAAGCAGCAGTCGGGTTTACTAGTATTGCTACTGTGCCATCCAGTCATGTAAATGTCCTTGTTATGGTAACTTCCCCTGTTTCTCACCCGATGGCGGCTGAGTTGAGGACCCTGCGTCCCTTAGTTGGATTAAACGGGTATAGAAAAGGGATGGATGGATTAATGTTTGGATGGTCACCTCATTGTATATACTCAGTCTGTTTAGTGCAAGCTGAGAGTTTGGGCAACAATCAAATAGCCTTTGCAAAAATTCTAATGTGTTGGAGCCATGTATAAACATCAAGAAATTGATGGTTGTTTATAGAGGTAATGTGTGCAGTAGGCCTATGTGTGGATCTTGGTGTAAGTCTAATTTTCTGTGTTTTCTATTTGTGTTGGTGGGTTGTATTTGAGTCAACTTTGGAATACGCTCGCTCGAACAGCTCCTCTCTTCCCTGGCTTGTTTCTAAAAGGCAACCATAATGGCCGGTAAGGACAGCCTTAAGAGCTACTGGCAGTTTGAAGCTTGACGCAACCAAAGGTCATTGATTCCCCCCCTTCTTAATGCCTGCTCTTTCCTTCTTTTTTTTTTTAAAGAATTCATCGAATTTTGGCATTTTGCGAACACACACAGGACAGCTCACCGACAAGCCGACCTTGACAGCGAATTGGATAAATAAACCTTCAATTTAGCTGCTCACCTCCACTCCTTCCTCAGCGCAACTTGCCAGCTCAGGCAGCGAGTCCCACTGGGAGCCTTCACCTATCCAAATCGCTCAACCCACGCTCCACTCGGCTCTCCCTCCCTCTTTGCTGGCCTGTCTAGCGAAGCTGCCCTCAGCGCTGTGACAAACACGGCCTTAAAGATAAGCTAACAGCCCCCTTGCGCTCCAGTCAAAGTCAATCCTCTCTCTGCGTCGGAAATTTAATGCCAATTTCATCTCTCAACTCTGTCCATCCCATTTCCACAGTCGACACCATACCCTCTGCCTCTGTCTCCGCCTGCCTCCATCAAACCCTTTTGTAAGACACATACATATAAGGTAATGCAGACATGCACTGACATGCATGCAAACACACGCTTCTCCATACCTATCAGATAGGCTTCATCATCCCGGGGGAGAAGCAGAGAGTGAGAGCACTACTCCATAACGGGTAATGACATGGCATTTAATGATACTGTCCAAAATGATCCAGGCCTCTGCCAAGAGCTACGGCTGCTCTGCATGGAGGTTGCGCAGCCGTGGAGAGCCAGATAAGCTTGGCTGGGCCTACCTTATGTTTGTGTGTGAGTGTGTGTGTATATGTATGTCTGTTAGTACTAGTTTGTTTGCGATTTCCTAACACAGCAGAAGCAATACTGTATCTTTCACTCGTCCTGTCGCTTGATATAATGTGACATATGGCTCCACTGCACACTGCCATCATTCCTCCCATCACCTCACCTTTCCACCTCCTCTCATATCTCTCTTCTCCTCTCCACTTTCCACTCCTGTTTCTTTTTCCACATAACAATATAGCCATATTTATTTGTGTGCAATAACAAAGTGGCAATGGATGATCTTCATATGGCTAATAGCCAAACTTAACACGTTTTTTTTATTTCTGTTTGAGTTTGTATGTATGTTGTGTATATACTATATGGGTACAGAAAAAAAGAAAATGAGACAGGATGCCTAAAGATGGCTACTACTTAGTCCGCCTGTCCAAAAAGCTGTACAAAACACCTTCTTGTTTTATTCCCTTACAATAGAAAAATCACACAGAAAAAATACATAAGAGGGTAAGGACTCATGTTATGGCAAAGGGCTGAGGTTATGGCAAATCCAGAAGCTTGTACCTTGATGCAAAGTCATTTGAGTCCATGGAGCAGGTCACCAGGAGTCGGGTACCACAAGGAACCCATTTCCACAATTTGTTCATTTAATTGCATTTAATTTAATTTGATTTCACAATGGCAACCATCAGACCCTGCAAAGTCTTAGGAAAACACCTGCTTTGGCCAACAAGTTTAATTGATACAGATATCTAGATCATTTGTTCATATGCTTAAAGCAATTCTTAAGGGTGTCCTGTAAGGTACTGCACTACAGGCAACATGGGGAATATGAATATGAATGAATTTTCCATATTGGTGCAGATATCATCCTCAAGTCTTTAACTTCAGAAGCCACAAAGTCCTAAGACAGTGTAAGAAGGGTGGTGGATGGTGCAGGTAATTATGGCACTTTGAAACACTTTCACAGACTTTCACTTCTGAGTTACATTTAGTAAGCAACACGACATGACATTACAAAAACACTTCTGTTGCTTCTTGATTGGATTTAGGCAAGGACATTACATGGGGTTACAAAATTATCAGGGTTCAAGCTAAAATACATTCTTTTTATAATGCGTCCATCACCCTCATTGATGCCATATTGGTGGTTGCCTTGGTTATGTGTAAAAACAACACATTATAATGAAATATTGTCACCTTCTGATTGACTTTATGAAATTCCACTAGTTGCTTGGACTTAGAAATCAAAAATTCTTAGAAAGGGTTATAAAATGATTGTGTTTTTGTTTTTTAAGGAACTGTTACGTTCATCAACACTCTTTTAATATTTCATATGCATATACACAGTCACATTTTCTGGTAGGACAGTTTTGCTTGGGCAGACGAAGGAAACAAAGAAAAGCCTAGGTGACAGTTGACCCCAGTAGGCTTGGGAAACTGCACTAAAAGCCGAAGGAGAAACAGACAGTGGCCAGGACTGTCCACCTTGTACTTCTGGGTTTCAGAGTAATATGTCCAGGTTCTTGAAAACAAGCTTTGCTGCACATCTGATCTCATCATTTACTATTACTATTTTTCATTGTACTTTTTTTCTTCTCCTTTCTCTTTTTGTCATTGAGTAAATGCACATTAAATCAAGTTCATTGGCATTCCCTGTGGTTGACCCATTTATACTGCTTTGTTACAGTCATGTGTTTATTTACATCCCCAGTTATCCTTGGTATAGTATTTCTGCCTGTTATCAGCCTTGAATCACTAAACCTTGCCCACCTTTCCCAAATAAATATTTTGATATGAAGAACTAGAAATCTCTCACAGTAGTTTGTTAGCTTCCAAATTATTTCAAGATCATACCATATTAATCTAGAATATAGTGTTAACATTTTATGTTGAGAGGCAATGTGAGATTTTGTAACATCTATCTGCAAATTGTGAACACCTGAATACCCCCATCACATGAAGAGCGGGACGTTTAAATCCCTTTTTGAGTGTCCAGTTCTGGTTAAATAAGCAATTAGTGTGTGTTATCTATGTTTAAGGTGCAAAGTTAAAGGTCCCCCAGTATGATTTTCTATTATTTTTGGCTTATCTACAGTGCTAAAATGACGTATTGTCATCTTAAATGTCACCCAAAGCTAAAAAAAAAAGGAAGGAGTATTTTTTGTGCATATGTATCAGTTTAGAATTTCCCTTTATGGTGAAATTCTGCAAGCAGTGCGTACCAATGGGAGCTACAGCATGCACGTTATCCATAGCAAGCATTTAAAAAGCAGATGTTATTGTGCCGCAAGGAATGAGTGACCCATTCATACTTTTCTGATACCCATGATTAGGAATGCAATGACTGGAAAGGATCATTTTCATATCCACTTTAAGAAAGGAGGACGCTTAGTTTGCATTCAAAAACTGGCAACAGCTCAACTCAAATTCACTTTACAGTTTCAAAATGACCAAAGACAAACTTCAAAGGAAATAAATCAATACAGTGCATATGTAGTATGTCTTATGCTTAACCTTGTGGAGCCAATGCAAACACCAATGCCCAGTGTGTTTGTTACCGCGGTCCTCAACAGAGAGTTTGGTCCCTGAAGAAAGGGCAGGATAAAGTTCCATGTCCAGTCTTTGCTGCAAGTCTGTTAAGCCATTTAGTTTTACTCCCTGCAGAAAACCACCAATTCAAAGAGATATGTTGTTGGAAATTTAAGCAGTTTTTAGTCCCCTGTCTCAATATTCTGGGTTGACCTTGATCCAGAATGTTTCAAACACAGAGATGTTTCAAACAAACAAAAGTTTGCGCTTCTTAAGTCATACATCTAAGGAAGTGACATCTTTTGGACAGTGAAAGCTGGGCAACGGATAATTAACCTGGAGGGTGTGGGTACACTAACTGCTACATTTATTTTCACAATGGAGTAGCTGTAGCTCAGGAGAAAGAACAGAACGCTGAATCGCATGTTGCCTCTGATGGTTTAATCGGTATGTATGTGTGCGATAAAGAAAAAAAACCACATAGCCTGTAAGTGATGTTGTGTTGAGTGTTTGTGAATGGGTGATTGTGGCTTGTAGTACCAAAGCATTTTGAGGGGTCAACTTGACTAGAAAAGTGCTATATAAGTACAGTCCCATACCCATTTGCTATTAGCGTCTATTGTCATATGCTTTTCATTGATGGTAATTAACTGATTCATTTATTTTCCAACTACTTGTGACCCAGTCCCTGTCCCATAGCCTGGTAATTGAGGGCACCTTGGCAAGGTTATGAAGTTCTATTGAGTAATGAGGCTCAAGTTCAAGTGAGGACACAAATCATTAGACTTAGAGTTGACTTGAAAGTCTTTTTTAATTTTGCAAAGTCTAAAGTCCAGACCATACCTCTGATAGTGTATAAAGTGTTTTCGGACTTTTCTTTACACCTTTTTAATGTGACAGATACAAACTATATAATCCTAAGAGAATTTATATTATTTTATAGTGTCGGAAAAAATTATACATACATTGATTTATATATACTTTGATTTTGCACGATTTCTTTCGTAGGACTGGGACTTTTTCGAGTATGTGTAAAGAATTTATGCATGTCTGTCACCAACTTGACTGTCTTTGACAGCCGTAATGACACCTTAGGGTGCTGAAAGTAAAACACAACCTCCAGTTTAAGCCAGTCTGGCTGTGATAATGAGTGGCTTGCTCTGAGTGCACTGACAGATGGAGGAGAAATCCATGTAGGCAAGTCCATCAGGTAATTAGACTGAGCTTACATGTTATAAGTGTTTCGATAGAGTTAACACCTACGTTTCAACTGCATTTATCCTCTTGTCGCTTAAGTGTGTCCTTAAGTGGTAAATAGTGGAGTAAGACTCAAATGTTTTCGTTGATCCATATTAAAGGCTTACAGGGATTTGTGTGTCTGTCGTAAAGAATTGTCATAACTTCACAACATTGATCAGAAAGTCATATGTAAATACAGTCATTAAAAAACATTGTTTGCTTCAATGTGTGATTCTGTATACATGTGATGATTGGTGTGCATACATGGTTGGATTTCAAGAGTGTGTGTGTGTATCTCTAGTGTATGAAGCCCTTAGGGCAGCTCCAGGGCTCGCCTCTAGCATCTGTTCTTACACAGACAAGAGCAAGACACACTAAGACTGTATCCTGTGGCCTAGCTATCAAAACACAAGTGCACACATACATGAATACACACACGTACACTAAGAATAACGGGGAACCTACTAACCTTTTCAAAACCATGCATGACTTTACAAACAATTACAGAGCAAGAACCTTGCATGGAACGCCAAGATACTGCAACGCTCATCTCTGTCTTACAAGGCCACTGTTTTTCAAAGACTGTAAAGCAAATTCTTGAGGAAAATCATCAAATATAAATAGGTAGGATCTACAAGCCCCCCCCCCCCCCTTTGAAAACAGTTGCTCCGAGACTGAGAGCTACAAGAATTTGATTTTTTATTTTTCTGTTCAGGAATTTTGTGAGTCAGAAATCCCAAACCTACGTCTGTCATGTTAAACTGTACCTGTAAATACTAAAGTTTATTAGCATCTAACTAGCTAATTGCAATCTAGCTATGCGTGTGACAACTACGGTAGTTTTCTATTCTACCATTGTCAAGTTATTTCTTCCTGGATGTCAGAATTTGCACAACAACTTTCATGAATTGTCGAAGGATTGTGTAATGAGGGAGAATTAGAAACATTTTGTGAAGAGCCAAGTTGAAACAACCCTGCAGATGTTAGTGGGCTACATAACTACTCGGAGACCCAGGGTTTTGCTTGGTGGATGGAAGGGCCAAGTAGACAAGCATATACAGTGCTAGTTGGGGATTTGAGTTACTTGACTTAGTTGAGTTACAGTATGCTTGGTGGACTGATTTTGTGTAAAGTTGAAATACAACTAATTGTTAGAGGGCTTTGTATACACTCAGAGAACTGGGGTTAGTGCAGATATGCACAGTGCATTGGTTTTGTGCACAGTAATGGGCAACTGAGGATCACCACCAACACCTATCTTTACAGTGACCCGTTTACTGTTAGTACTTTTACTAACTTTACATGGAGAAAATTGGGATCAATACATACACTGCAGTTACTGGTTATCATAGGCGAACAGACTCATTCATCTACCTGCTCATGGTACATGCTCAGCTAAGAGTGTAAGCAAGCAATGATGCATAGTTTAATAGTTTGAAGATAACCAAATTTTTTTCTGCATTTGTAATTTTACTAAAGCTGTTTGGTTTAGTTACAACAAATCATTCTCATTTGACCTGTAAGTGCAGTATATTCAAGCTTGTTGTGGAGTTGTCAAGTCTCAGATGCACCTCCCTATCATGTCAGAGCAGAAATCCTGTCTTATTTTTATGGTTTTCAACCAAGTTTTATATACTAGACTTGTCTTTTCACTGATGTTTGGCTTTGTATTTGTTTAAGGCTTTTATTAGAAAATTATATCTTCCCCTTTATGTATACTCTCTTATGTATGCGGTAACCACCAGCTAATTATCTCTGACAAGGTTTTCCAACTCTTCAACTTCAAAGGGGTTATATTGTAATTCAGTTTTGTTCCTTAAAATTTTTAAATAATGCAGTCTAGGTAGCTGACACATATTGCTGGGATTACCTCCAAAAAGACTTCTAGATTAATTTATATCTTATTAGACCATTCTCTTTCTGGTAAATACCAACATTCTTTAAACTCCTTCCTTCGGTTCATCATGCAGGGTTTATTTGTGAAACATTTAGTATGTAAGAATAAACTTTTAGGAGTTTTGACCAAATTCATTACATATGATGTGGTTTCAATCCAACTGCATCACATATGAATGCTTGCTCAGGACCCATTTGGTGTTACATTTCAGATTGCAGGGTACCTTAAAATGTACATTACACTCCTGTAGACTTCATGAAGTCCATGTTTATTTTCTTTTTTCTTTTTTATCCTTGAATTAACACTATCACAAGATCCATTACTGTTGTACACAAGAAACTGTAGAGGTGTCTTCTAATATGTAGTCACTCTGTTACAGGGTATATTAACTGAAAATGTAATGGTTTTCTCGACATGACCAAGTACTTCTGGTGGCTAAACTTAACCCGCTTACTGAAATTGAAAAATGTAAACATTTCCCTCTAAAATACCCTTTCTGTAATTAAAAGCAGTAACTAGATTATGAACAGTAGAGGATTTAGAGTCTCAAGAGACAGATATTTGTTCAGTACGTTCAATACATAACGAAATGAAAGGATGGGAACCGTAATAATTTGGTAACAGTCATGTGTATATACCATTCATTGTGTAAACATTATAAAATATACAGTTTCCGAGCTTTAAGAAAAAGACAAATATGGTCTCAGGTTTAAGCACGACCTTTGTAAAGTGCCAAAACATATTTTGTTATTCTGAACAACCTTCCTTCTCCTCCTCTGCATCTTTTGTCCTCTTGCCTCCCCTTTGCCCTTCTTGCCCATGTCATTCCCATCTTCCTCTCCCTACTTGGATGTTTATATCAGATGGACAAAGAAATGTGGCAGGATTGTACTAGAAATGCAAGCAGTGGGCCTTATCATCACAAATCAATGTGTCATTCTTCTCTCTCTAACACTTTCAGTCCTTGCCTCTCTTTTTCACACTGCCATCACTTACGAGGTAGAGCAGATATATTACAACCAGAATTACTCGGTGGTTGACACAAATGAGTGGGGCCTGGGAGCCTGCAGTAAGCTAATTACAGCTCGGCCCCTTAAAGCATCATAAAGCTGAGGCAGCTACAACACAACTGCAGGCCCGCCCTCTCTGCAGCAACGACATTTTGCTGTCTGTGTATATGTGTACAGGAGTACTGTGCTTACTGAGCTGGAAAATGTCTCTTATTATGAGAAGTCAGTGTTGGATGGACTATCAACCTCTCTGAATGTGCAAAGGTGTGTGTGCATCCATGTATGCAGGAGCAGCTGACTTAAAGACCTCTAACCTTACACCTATCACCATTGGCAAAAAAAAAGGAATCACAAATCACAAGTTTTTATACTTTGCAGAATAAAAATAAATCACAGAAAAACTCATTCGTGTAACAGGTGAACACTCTGGCTTTGTTCAATATACTTCATTTTGAAAATAGAATTTATGTAATTAATGTTGTGTTTCATATAAAGTGAGGAGAAACAGGTATAGTGGTTGACAGATAGACTTTTCAATATGGAGCCTCGCCATGGACCATTGATTGATGGAATGAGAGAGGTGTTTAAAATATCAATGTATATTATTACACAGAGGTGTCAAGTAACGAAGTACAAATACTTCGTTACCTTACTTAAGTAGAAATTTTGGGTATCTATACTTTACTGGAGTAATTATTTTTTAGCCTACTTTCTACTTCTACTCCTTACATTTTCACACACTTATCGGTACTTTCTACTCCTTACTATTTAAAAATGGCCTCGTTACTCCTATTTAATTTCGGCTTGTTTTCATTCTGGCGTCATCGTTAAAAAAAAACACACACACACACAAAAACCACGATTATTCGCGCCATCAGATAGAGTGAATTTGATTGCGGTTGGATGAGAATATTAGAAACATATACCATTCTCACACCCTATTGGTTTATACGCGATCCATCACGCCTGCACATGACAAGATTCTACAGTGTAGCTCTTTGGTCTACATTCTCTGACATCACATGACACAAATCGCGCCACATTGCTAGCCTGCGAGGAAATAGCAGACGATATAGAAATAGCAGCCAGCAGCCTTGTATGAAGATGGCAGAGACTCAAGAGAGCGAAATAATGTCCCACTCCCAACCAAGCACCAGTGAGGAGGAGGTTGTTAGACAAGAAGAAGACCAGCCAACCCTTCTACACCCTTGGCCGTACCTGGACAAATTTTTTGAGATAGTTGGTTGCAAAAACAATTCCTTTAGAATGCGCTCCAAGCTCTGTGCACCCAAGTACCACGAGATTCAAATTCAATTCAATTCAAAATTCAGTTCAATTCAATTCAATTCAATTCAATTCAATTCAATTCAAATTCAAAAATACTTTATTTATCCCAGAGGGAAATTAAATGTTGATGTAGCTCAATTAAATCAAGGAGTTATTATAGATGCTGATGGCTGTGGGCAGGAATGATTTCCTGTAGCGGTCCGTTTTGCATCCAAACTGAAGAAGCCTTTGACTGAAGAGACTCTGTTTTCCGATAACAGTCTCATGGAGAGGATGTTCAGGGTTGTCCATAATTCTCTTGATTTTATGCAAAATCCTTCTTTGCATTATTGTCTCCAGAGGTTCCACAGTCGTCCCCAGAACAGAACCAGCCTTCCTTATCAGGTTGTTGAGTCTTTTTAGGTCCCTGGTTCTGATGTTGCTGCCCCAACAGATGACGCAAGAGGAAATGACGCTCTCAACAACAGACTTGTAGAAGATCTGCAACATCTTGTTGCAAACCTTGAAGGACCTTAGCTTCCTCAAGAAGTACAGTCTACTCTGTCCTTTCTTGTAGATGGCTTCACTGTTGTGTCTCCAGTCCAGTCTGTTGTCCACACGAACACCAAGGTATTTATATTCCTCAACCACCTCCACTTCTTCTCCCATGATGGAAACATGGTTTGATCTGACCCTGTTTCTCCTGAAATTTACAATCATCTCCTTTGTTTTGTTAACATTCAAGATGAGATGATTGTTCCCACACTATGCCACAAAGCGGTCCACCAGCTCTCTGTACTCAGCTTCTTGTCCATCTCTGATACACCCGACAACTGCAGAGTCATCTGAATATTTCTGTAGATGACAGGAGTCTGACTTGTACTGGAAGTCTGAAGTGTACAGAGTGAAAAGGAATGGTGACAGTACAGTCGCCTGTGGTGCTCCTGTGCTGCTGATCACCTGGTTAGACACACAATTCTTTAGTCTGACAAACTGTGGTCTGTTTGTCAGGTAGTCATTAATCCAGGTGATTGTTGAGGCCTCCACCTGAGTCTTCTGGAGTTTCAGACGAAGCAGATCAGGCTGGATTGTGTTAAATGCACTGGAGAAATCAAAGAACATGATCCTCACAGTGCTGCCTGCTTTGTCCAGATGACAGTGGGTTTGTTGAAGCAGGTGTATGATAGCGTCTTCAACTCCAACTCCATGGCGATAAGCAAACTTGTTGGCTAACGATCTTACATTGCCCATGATGACGGATGGCAGAGATGTTTTGAACTTCTTCTTTCTTTCTCTCCTCTTTGCTCCTGCTCTGCATCCACGACGCCTCCTTTTCAATTCCAGTGGGATTTCTGGCTTCAGTTGTCGAATTATTTCTGCTTTTCCAATGTTAATCAGCTGCTCCCTGTTGTAAACCACCTTGTTGCTATAGTTATGCATCATAACAAAAGAGCAAAATATACAAAAGTATTGGGAAAAATCAATCCAGCTGCACAGCATCCAAGGCAGGAAGGAACAGTTGTCCAAAAAATGCAATTTCTTCCAAGAAAAAACAGGAATGAAATTTAGAAAAAATAATAAATCTCAATGTAAGGTACAGAGCTACTCCAACGTGCTGCCACCCTCAGCAGCGCATTCTAGAACCAAACAAAGAACTAGATAATGGCTTTCAAAAACTCGCCGTCTAATTTGAAAAAGCACATTGAGGTAAGCTGAAAGTTTGTTATTATCTGTTGATTGATTATTGACATTGATTGTAGTAACCTAGTAATGTACTAATGGTGGTAAATTTGCAATGTTTAAAGCTATGGCTAGGAACTGCTTGCTAAGTAGGCAATGATTCGACATTGAATGTTCTTTTGGTGGGCTTTGTGTGAGATTTGAAATTCGACTTTAGGCAAATGTTATCTGAGTTTATGGCTATATGCAATATTTGTAAGTTGATTGTGCAAAGCTATAGTCTCAACTGGTTGAATAATGTTTGCAATGCAATTGTTGCTAATGCTATGGCTAGGACCATGCCAGGTGTTTGCTTGCTAGCAATAGCTAGGCAATGATTCAACGTTGCAAGTTCGTTTGGTGGGCTCTGTGTGAGATTTGAAATTCGACTTCAGCTAAATGTTATCTGAGCTTATATTATTGCTATATGCAATATTTGTAAGTTAATTGTGCAAAGCTATAGATAACATTTAGCTAAAGTCGAATTTCAAATCGCACAGAGCCCACCAAACGAACTTGCAACGTTGAATCATTGCCTAGCTACTTCTAGCAAGCAAACACCTGGCATGTCTTGGCATGGTCCTAGCCATAGCATTAGCAACAAATGCATTGCAAACATTTATCAACCAGCTGAGACTGATCTTATATTATTGCTATATGCAATATTTGTATGTTAATTGTGCAAAGCTGTAGTCTCAGCTGGTTAATAAAGTATGTACTAAGGATAGGCATGATGATCCTGTCTGTGTATGAGAGCGTGCGTCTGTGTGGGGCAGGTCCTATGGGTCCTTGTAAAGATGTAATAGGCCCAACTATCAGCCAAATTGCCGTTTAAAATTAATTTAGTCATAATTTAGAATATCATCAATAAGACTACTTTTCAATCATTCCAGCAGCTAAAGAGGTCCTAAACATCTTTAAGTGGCAATATTCTGGTCTGCTCAACATAATCGAATAGACCAGTGAAACTGCTACCTAACTTGTAGTCTGATTCACCAACTTCCAACATGAAATTTAATACAACAGAAGTCCTAGATAGTCTGAGCTTGTGGTTTGAGAGATATGATATCAATCGAAACATGTGCCTCTGCATTAATTTTCTCCA
Organism: Odontesthes bonariensis; assembly: GCF_027942865.1. Classification (NCBI taxonomy): domain Eukaryota; kingdom Metazoa; phylum Chordata; class Actinopteri; order Atheriniformes; family Atherinopsidae; genus Odontesthes; species Odontesthes bonariensis. The sequence goes on from NC_134506.1 coordinate 9,116,040, forward strand.
CAGAAGATACACCCCACCCATCTAGAGAGGTACACACAACTTTTTTCTACAGCCTTCAAAAGGAAGTCATCCACTGACTGTTCTACGACCCCACCCTCCAAACAAACCAAGCTGTGGGAGACTCGAAGAGTGTCCCAGGCAAGTGTGGATAAAGTAGTCCTCAAATTCGTTGTCCAAGGCTTGCACCCACCACATATTGTTCAGCAACCGGGCTTCATTGATCTTGTGCAGCATCTTCAGCCAAATACAAATGTCATGACGCGCAATACGGTTGTAAACAAAGTCACAAAGGCCGCTGTGGAAATGAAAAGAAAACTGAAAGCTGCGCTTAGTGAAATTGAGTTCATAGCAACAACAACAGACTGCTGGAAGGCACACCGTCGCGGTTTCATTGGTGTCACTGCACACTGGTTTAACCCCCAGACCATGCAGAGATCTTGTGCTGCCCTTGCATGCAAGCAACTCAAAGGGTCACATACCTTTCATGCCCTGGCTGGTGCCCTAAATGACATCCACACAGAATTCAATATCAGGGAGAAGATCGTTCGCACTACAGTACAACCGACAACGGATCAAACTTCCTGAAAGCCTTCAGAGTTTATGGGTAGACTGACGAGAACAACAATCCTGAATCTGTAGGAGAGGGTGATGGAGAAGAGGATGATGGTGGCCAAAATGATTCCGATGAAGAGGAAAGCGTTGAGGGTGTTGAATTTGTTGATGCTGGAGCCCTGTTAGAAGAAGATGACTACTTGGAATACCAGCTACCCAAGCACCATCGCTGTGCCTGCCACCTACTCAATTTAGTGTCAACAGTTGATGCTTCTAAAGCAGAGAGCAACCCATTATACAAGCGTGTGGCAAGGTCCACATTTTCCAAATGCTCTAGCTTGTGGAACAAAAGTTCAAGCTCAAGCACTGCAGCTGAAGTAATTGAAGACCACTGTAAAGTACAACTCGTAAGGCCTGTGCCGACAAGGTGGAATTCCCTCTTTTCAGCTGTAGAAAGAATAGTGAGGATCACTAAAGAACAAGGAGAAGGAGCCCTTGCAGCTATCTGCACTGAATTAGATACACCTAAGTAAGTGCTTGTTTTTCTGTCTTTCAGTTAATTAAGTGATAAATACTAGATTAAGTCACATTTTTATACTTTGGATGTGATTTGTAGTAGCAAGCAACACAACTTCATTTCTAAAAGTCTCAGATGACTATTTTTCCTTTTCAATTATCATTTCCTCCAGTTGAAGGTGCTACATGAGGTAGGCTTAATGTGCCATGTTGTGTTTTTCTTTCTTCTTTTTGTGACCCTTTAATTGCAGCACTTTTTATAGGCCTGGACAAACGCTTCGGAGAGATGCTTGCTGATCCAGAGCTGATCGCCGCAACCATTCTAGTTCCGAAATTTAAGACCCGCTGGACAAGTGACGAAAATATCCTCAAACGTGGTGTCTCACTTCTCAACTTGCCCTTAATACGTGTAATTTCTATGGAGACAGTGAAATTAATTTTAAATTACATTTAATGACCACACACACACACACACACACACACACACACACACACTAACTATCCAATACACAATTACATTACTGACATATGGTCTAAATTGTCCTGATTTATTTATTTTTTTCTCCACAGGCCTTGTCTATCTCAGAAGCCACTTGGACTGTCAGGCCGAGAATCACGTTACTGAGGGTCCACATCATCCGAGGAAGAGGACTTCTTTTCCTCCTTGAACAAGACCGGCCCTCTTGAAACGTCCCAGCAGTTGGATGCGTACCTGGGGTGCCCAGGAGACACAGTAGAGGTACTGAAGACCTTCCCAGCTGTGTACCAGCTATCACTCAAGCTTAATACGGCACTCCCTGCCTCAGCAGCCTGTGAAAGACTGTTTAGTGTTGCAGGGCTGATCTTCAGGCCAAAAAGAGCATGCATTGGCTCGAAGAACTTTGAGAACCAGTTGCTTTTGCGGTTGAACAAAGGCTATTGGTAACTCTTTGTTGGCCCTCAAGGAGGGGTGTGTGTGTGTGTGTGTGTGTGTCAGTTGTTGTACATACAGGATTGAGTCAAAGTGTTTGTGAAATCTAGTTATAATGTTTACTGCATATAGACAACCATACAAGGGTAGCTGTTACTAAAAAATTGCCCTTAAAAAATTCCTGCAGCTAAGCTTGGAAACGTACATTTACATTCCCAATAAAGGCTTTTGATAGCATTCCTCTGAAGTTTGACTTTTTGCACCATTACAATACTTACCGGGAACTAGTCATCATATCTTCCACTCCATGAAACACATGTTAATGCTCAGTAGTACACATATATGGTTCTTTAGAAAATGGCCTTTAGAAAAATGTTTTTTGGGGGAAGTGGGGCATTGTGCCTTAGCAGTGTTCTGTATGTGTCACTAATTCACGGATGGGATTGCTTAAATAAAAAGCTTGAATTGATACTTCAACTTCTACAGAAGTCTTTTTAAACCCTAGTATCTATACTTCTACTTGAGTAATAAATGTGAATACTTTTGACACCACTGTTATTACATTTTCTATTAAAGTAATAACCACCCTTCGGTCTTTTACCAGACGTGCAACCCCAAATCATCTAAGATTGTCGAAATTTACTTGTTTTCTTGAGGCTGTCTTCTAAAAGTGTTTAATTGGACCTGCACCAATGCAGATTCATGATTCATCAGTGAATATAATTTTTATCCAACTATCCACAAAACACAACTGCATCTCTTTAGCCTTGTTTAAAGTAGTTTTCCAATGTTTAGTTGTTTATGATGGTTTACATTTGACTCCAATTCCAATTCCTTCAGCTGGTTTATTACAGTTTTATTGCAAACATTCAGTGCAGTTACCTTCACAGTTGAGTTGAACTACGATTACAGCTTAACCGGGCCATTTAAGCCATTCTTTTATCAGGATGCAGGCATGGGAGCAGAACTGATTTATTAAGTATTGTCCAGTACTTATGACAATTACATGAGAAAATGTTGAAGACATTCTACTGCTTCTAACTTTTTTGGGGAGAGCATCATACAGTACAGCCAAATTCACAGTACATAGGTTGTCTTTAATTTATCTGAACACTGACTTTTGTCAAATGAGGTTAGAAAATCTTATTTATATAATCTAATTTTATGAGAGATTTTATCAGGCAGTGTGGACCACGAGTAGATATAGTCTGAATGGACTGTTTTTCTATCAGTTTTATTGGAAATTCAGTTGTGTTGATAAAGTGAAGGCTGGAGGTTTGACAATCTGAAATAAATAAAAAATCACTTTATATAGAAATCAATTTCCTTGTTATATGTTAATCTAGTTATAATGATAATAATGATACTTTATCCAGATTCGCCCCTTCTTCCTGTCTCGCTCCTTTTCCAGTTCTTCCCTGTCAGCACTTGCAAGTTTAGCTTGGGGTTGGCTTCTCTGGCCCTTCTCTTAATTGGCGTTAAGGATACCCAAGGCCCTTGCAACACACAAGGAACCAGACACACATGCACACAATGACTCTACACTACTTTACAGTGGCAGAGCAGAGTGGCTGATGTGTGGAAAAATTAGCTTTGGGTGTAGAAAAAGAAAAAAAAGCTTCTGAAGCAGTCCTTTGCAGGATAAAAACTGCAATGATAGCGAAAATTCTGCTCTTAATTACTGCCTGTTTACTCAACCCTCCCCCAGCTTTTAACCAGCCCTACCAGCAAACACCCTCTACCCATCCTCATCTCTAATTTGGACTTGCTCAGCCGTTACTGTTTTTTTCCTGCTACAACCTGCCTAACAACTTAAGCATCTTTTACATAGGATATACATTGATTTTATCATTGCTTTTCAATATGTATACACATATAAACAATATTCCACAATTCCTCTCAAGATTTGGTTTTGTCTGTTGAGCTGATCTTGGGGTTACGAATCCCAAGATCAGCTCAACATTGTGACATTGGCTGATTCCATTTGGCTTTGTGGTCAATGACAACTTTGAGCAATATAAGATGTGCAATAAGACAATTATTCCAGCTAAAAATTAAAATTTTAGTCTTTGTGTTCCTCATGAGAGCACCATGTCACACCTACAGTACAGTTTATGTTATGCCTCAGTCATGCCACCTCTGTTAAGATGTTTGTCTGTCACACCTCTCTGTCAATAACTTGCCCTGTCCTTTGTGATATTTGGCCATTTCTTCTACTTTCACTGGACAAGATTGCAGGTCATGCTCCTGATACAGGTAGATACCAAGACAAAATTACAACTCATGGCTCTTTTGATGTACACCAACACAGACTAAGAAAATGCAGGCTGTTTAGAAATTTTGTCTAAATCAACACGACGGAGCAGCTGGAGCAAACTGGCTGCATTTTTCAAAGAAAAGCATTGTAATTACTATCTTACAGCTGTACCATGAAGAAACCATCTCTGTGAAAATAATAAATTTTCCCTCTAGAGTTCCACTTACATGCTTGACACACGCTAATTACTCATAACATTACCTGCCTTATATTAAATGGGTCCTCATCATGCCACCATAGAAACTCTAACCAGTCAGAACAGGGACAAGGAACGTCTGAGGGTATCCTGCAGTGCCTGGAACAGGAACATTGGAAACAAGATCCTTTCGGCCGACGACCCGTCCAGGGTGTACCCTGCCTGTTGTCTAAAAGCTCATGTAAATATCCTTGTTTTGGTAACTTCCCCTGCCTCTTACCTGATGGCAGCTGGGATATGCTGTAGCCCGCCCGTGACCCTGGATTGAATTAAGTGGATGTAGAAAATGAATGGATGTTTGTTCTCTACTTCCTCCCATGGACTGATTAATATGAGAACACAGCAGAAAGGAAACAGCTAATTCTCAGCTAATTGTCTTTCACTCTGTAAGTACACCTGCAACTCACTGATATAACACAACTGTAATTATAGTCAGATATTTTGGTGTCTCTCTGACTGGATAGTGATTATATTGATAAGACTATTAATTTCCTCATTCACATAGCATTTTTCTCACTGCTTTCCCTTCTGGCTTTGACTTCTGCAACCATGTTACTTTTAGCCCAGACTGTATTTTCCCATTTACATATTTTTACAACACCTTTTACACATAAAAAACTTGTTGTCTGTCGCAAGTACTGCCCTTTGATGGGAGTGTACTTTTGTTTGGAAAGCTGCTATCAGCTCATAGAGTTGATAACCACAGCAAACCATGATTCTCATTTAGATGCAGCGGGGAAAAAAGAGACAGTAACAGTGTTTAAATGTTCATTGTGTAACAGGATGCTTAGTGTAAAGGAGAATCTATTTTATTTATCAAATGTCAGGCTAACAGTACCAAATAAAACAAAATAAAACAAACAAAAAAAAAAATTGTCATGAATATGAGACTATACAGCAATATAGGATGGAATATAGGTTAAGTCAGATTAACTGCCAAAATGTAACCATTTAAATGATAATACAATAATAGCTTATTTTGTGCAAATTGTATTAACCTGTCCTGCTTTATATCATAACTGCATTCATATTTGGAATTTCGAAGAGAAAACAAACATCTGGCCAGGTTGAATTATTTCTCTGAAAGCTCAGTTTCTCTTGACTTTTAGATGGTGAATGGATGAGTGGAAGGATGGGGGTGGGGGTAGAAATATTTCCTGTCCCCTGGTGTGCACGATACTGTATTAAAGCCATATTTCGCATCACACTTGGCAGATATATGGGGTGTCTTAAACAATATGAACTATGTGTTAAGAAATAAATTGCTTACACCAGTAGAATTCTTATAGGAACACTTCAATCCAGACCCCCAAGACCATCCACATCATTATTTCCTGCACATTTTCCCCACTGCAAGCAGACATGGTTACTGATTGTAATAAAACACACTGTGTGAGGTTGGACGCTTGTGGGAAGACTATCATGACAGTGACAAAACTGTGTGTCATTCATCTTCTTCATTTACACTTGCGGATTTCAGTGTTTCTCAGCTGCTGCTGAAGTCTTCGTGTTGGTTTCAAGTCAGCATTGTTTTATTTTGGAAATGGTTCATTCTAAAAGCTGTAGCCATATTTATATTTTCCATCTGATACTGTGGTATATGTGAGTTTGTGACAGACAGAGAGCAAGATTGTCTGAATATCTATTCTCAGGAGCTGCCGAGAGGGGAAGTACAGAGGCCCAAGTTTTATGTAGATGTGTTTGTTTCTAAAGAAAAGGAATCAGGAGGAAAATAATATTTTCTCACAGCAAGCATCGCTGATGCTTAAATCTAATCAATGAGCTATGGATAGCTGAATCTTGTAGCTACACCCCCACTCTACACTAATACATTTCAGACATCCCACCTCAGCACCTCATTAATGATAAAGTTAGAACTTTAGAAGTTTTAATCTCTAGGACATGATATAACGTGTATGAACAATCTTCTGTTGTAATGTTGTGCATCTCCTATAAGTCATGATGCAGAGGACTGAAGAAAATTTCTGGACTGTCACAAGGTAAAGGGTTTTGGACCCAAAGAGTAGACCGCCACTGAGATTTAACAGATTTATTTTTGTTGCTGGGAAGAGGGGTTATTTCACTGAGTGATCGGTTTGTTGTTGACAGAGATTCCAGCGACCGGCAAGCAGACAGTCTAGTGAGTTTCTCAGGACGGAGGGCTTCTGAAGGGTCGAGGGGTCCTTGGGAGCCACGTAAGGGGCACTGAGGCAGTGCCTCTGAGCTGAAGTGCATAGGAATGTCCCAGTGGCTGTCCAGGTTCAGCAGGTCCTAAGGATTTTCAGGTAGGTTTACACAACGTGAGTGCACCGGGCTGGTGGTTCAGGTCTGGCTGCACAGGATCTCTTACAAACGGCTGGTACAGTATTTCTTGGGTTCTCTGCAACAGCTTCTCAGAACAAGAAAAAGACTCGACTAGACCAAGGCAAGACAAAGGTAGTCGAACTTGGATACAAGGCGCCGGTTGTACCACTTAAAAGTTACAACAATATGGTGTTGAGTAGACGTCAGACCAGAGAATTTAAGCAACAGGGATGATAAGTGTGATGAGAGTCAGCTGTGCCAAGATCCCAGCACCGGTACACACCAAACACATTCAGTAGGAGGAGACAGGACAGAACACACACGAGGAAAAAGGGAAATGGAAACACAATGGGAAAACTCAAGATGCCAGGAGTCCATGACATCGACTTTATAAAGATGTTTCATTCGTTTTTTTGTTGGATTTAACCACATCTTCATTCCCCTCCACAAAGCAGCGGAAGCAAGCCATGATCACATTTACTTCATGATTTTAAACACTGGCAAAATGACAAAACACTAAATGAGAGAGCTAATTGGTAATTACTTATTTATAGCGACAAAACTAAGTTTACATCTGTCTGTCATCATGTTTTTGTTTTATTCTTGTCTTGCGTCTTGCTCATAAATTTGAGCAAGACACCCCCCCCCCCCCCACACACACACACACACACACACACACACACACTTCCCCCATTGATGTGTTCTTGCATCTCTTTGATGCATTTAACCCTAATTGTTATGCTGAAGTGTGATTCAAGCAAAACGGTGTGGTGCAAGGCTGGAATCAAAACCTCCTAGATGCTCTCTAGCAGTTTCAGGCTAAGGAATGTACTTAACAAAGGTCAGTGTACTTTGATAGTCAAAAAGCACATAATTTTAAGGTTCACACACTTCTAAATTGTTGCTTTAACAAATTAAAGGTTGATTGGGTTCAGTTCCTGAACAAAATTCCTGCATGTATTCCAAAATCTCCAAATGTGTCAAACCTTATCCTGGGTTGGGTGTAAATGATCTATTTATCTCATATGCCAGGACTCCACTTTTAGCTCATAAATAGATTTTGGTAGAAGGTGGTTCCTCTGAATTGCAGCTTTCCAGTCCTCACTGCCAAAATTAAACAAGCTTTACATTCCTAGCTCTGTTCATCTGCACTAAGAACAAACTGATTATAGCCCCACTACTCAGGAAATCTGAGTCCCACAAGAAACAAAACACTCTCCCGTCTATCTATGACTCCTGCCGCCCACTCTGAGTTCCCAAACAGTACAGACAGATTACAAACACCATCCAACAACTCAACGTCCCAAAGATTAGGCCCAAATCACCAAGTAGTGTGCTGACTGTCAGACATTAAAAAAGACTATTCTTTTCAGCTGTTTTCTTCAATTTTTATTTTCAAAGCCAGAATGATGCTTGGCGGCTTTTAAACAAGGCTATGCTGATGCTTGGCAAAAAGATGGAAGGAAGAATTCGGACGACTTTGCAAGATTCATCATCATCACACGAACCCCGAGGGAAATGCAGAAAATGCTCCCTTTTTTGCATTCAAAGCCATTAACAAATAGCTTATATCTTGGCACTGCACTGAGAGGCTTGTGGATTGACAGCTAGCCTGGAAGGGACGACGTGTAAGGATGTTTGTGGAAAAACTGTCATTCCGAACAGCCACAATGATGTGAAACTTGAAAAGTGAAGCAAACTGCCAAGACAAACATTTTGGCCACATTATATCAACCCACACCTATTCAACCCAAACTATCCCATAATTTACTTGATCATTTTCCCTTTTAAAGACACATAAACTGTCATCACTGTTCTCATTTGTACCCTTCCCTTTAAATTTATGCTTCTAAATCATCCACACAGATAAATAAAAGAAAAGATTGTGGCTAAATAACTTTCAAACCTTGCCAAATCTTTGAAGAGTCACCCTTTTTGTCTGCTAATAAATCACTTCTTTATTCACCATCAAATACACATGTGCTGTACCTCAACATACACAGAGAATACCTGCACACACACACACACACACACACACACACACACACACACACACACACACACCTCCATGCAGCAGAAATCTTGACAGAACCCCTCTGACAGACAAGCAGGAAGATCAGAGTGAGGTGAGTGATGGAGAGGGAGGCGAGTGATGGAGAGGGAGGCAGAGGGAAGAAGGATGGAGGGGTGAGGATTAACTGTCAAATCAGTGACAGAATACAGGTGTTTGGGTTTGCCAGACAACTGCTCGGCTGCTTTCACTCCCTACGGCATTCGATGGTATCAGACTACTCCACCGTTATTGGCCACCAGTCTCAAGAAGTCTGGCAGAAAATCTTCAACTGGGAATTGAGAAATGGTAAACTGAGGAGGAGGAGGAGGAGGAGGAAAGAAGAGGCCATGGGGAAAAAGACGTGTTTGACAAAGAGTGAGAGAGCGAGTGCTCCTCTTCAGGAACATCCCTCCCTCTGAAGCTAACATTTGGCTGAACTTTCAGATGGGATCCTCCCTCATGACTTATTTTCTGTAAGGTCAGAGAGGGAGAGAGATACTGGAGGAAGAAGTGGCCAATAGAGGTAAAATTCAAGATAAGAGACAAAAGAGAAAATAGGGTTTAGTCTGTTATTATCAGTCAAGGATAACTGAAAGAGATATTATTAACTGTAATGGCAGGAATGGGCATTTCCCTGTCAAAGAGGGTGACATGCAAAGACTTAAAAAAGCAAAGCAATATTGCAATGTTGTTAGGAATGTATACTGACGGCCACGGCATTAAAACCACGGACAAGTGAGGTGAACAATGTGCTAATGCAGGAACAATGCAATATTTTGCTGGGAAACCTCGGATTCTGGACATTAATTTAATTTTATTTATTTATTTGAATTGGGACAATGCACATTAATGAACATCAGTATAAAAACAAATGTAAATGTGCCGGATTATAGCTACAAAGCTAGTTTTCATCCGTAGTCCCTAGGCAGGCAAATACACAAGAAAGAAAATACATTAAAAAAAATTAAAAATATATAATATACAATAGAAGCATCACAGGGAATGTTTAGAGTCTAATGGTCACATGACTGGTTTGCTTTCAGCCATAGACTGAGCTGAGCTCCAAAGCTGATCAGTGTGGGGCTCTCCCGTATGTGCAGAGGAAGACTGTTCCAGATGTGCGTGGCCCTCACAGAGAGAGTGTTCTGTCCAAAAGTTGTTTTCCTGGGGGGGACCTCATAGTCTCCTCGGTAGGAGGTCCTTGTTCTCAGGCCACTTGAATTCCTAGGTTTGAACAAGGTAAACACTGGAGGTGGGGCTAGTCCATGTAGCACTTTATAAATGAAGCATACATACTTAATTTAATACTTTATCTAGATGTTACTTTGTAACAAACAGTACCACCCTCCTCTGCCCAGTTTCAAGCACACAGGCTCAAGTTAGCAACAGGCGCAACAAAGAACACAACACAACAAAGACATGCAGGAGAGAGGAGTGAAGAAGTAGGTTTAAGATGTATTTTTTATGTAAATAGAAAGGTCCACATTGAAGATTTCTGAAGTGAAAACTCAGAAAAAAAGGTATTATAGTATCATATGTACTATATTTATATGAACTTTTTTTTAGGTGAAACTAGAAACCAAAAATCATCCCTGCTAGCTCATTAGCTGAGGTTCTCTGTTAATTGTCTTTTAAATTCAGCAAGTATTTGTTGGCCTTTTAGCATGATCCAGAGTAAAAGGTTTTGCTTTAAAAAAAACAACAATTCTTCCAATTAGCATCACAAAGTTAATGTTGGTTGTTTGCGTGATTAATTATTGAGACGTAGTAAATTAGATTTGATCATTCTTTGCATGTTAAAGGGCCAATTTGTTATAGTGGAGTTGTATTTTGTTCATGTAATAAATAGAAATAAAAAGTAATAATATGAGCTTTAAAAAGTTTTTCTTTCTTTGCTTTTTAATTCATTGAGATGGTGTGATACTGATATTTTAATAGACAAATTCACAGATAGTGTTGACTTCTCTGCTTTTCCCTGCAGTAGTGTTTAAATCGGTAATCTTATCTCATTCCAGTCTCATTCCAGAATTTCTAACGGCTATTTTGGTACACATTGCAAAACGTAGGAGTGAATTGTTACAAATGATCGAAAATGGTAAAAATTACTATATTGTCAAGGCTCAGAAAATGTTACATGTGTCACAGCCAGTAATGGCAATGGAATGTGGACTCAAGGTCTAACTGGCTTATAGGAAAACAGGATTGGGCAAGGTGAATGTGAAATCCAGAAAGTTGTCCAGTCGTGGGGTCAGTGTTTCTGAAGGAGAAGAGAGTTATGTTGTTTCAGGAAAGGAGATCCAAAGATTATCCGGGAGTGTATCTAGAATGATTGTATTTAATTGAATGTTTGGGTTCGCTGGTTGTAATCATTAAGGAGGCTTTGAGAAGAGCAACTTGTTGTCCTTGCTGGGTGCTGGAGATATAGGAGTTAGCTCCAGATTTGAATGAAGGAGGCTAGTTAGAAGAACCGGTGAGCAAGCCACTTGCCAATTGGTTATCACGAGAGTATTCATTCATGAGAGAGTCGTGAAGCAGCCTGATTACCAATCACCCAATCTGCCGGAGATTGGGTGCACAAGCTGGTCCGTTAGAGCTGCCTCAGTGATGAGGCTGATGAGCAGCAGGCGTGACAGCTGGAGAGCTGGAACCCAAACTCCAGCCCAACCTACGACTCAGAGGAGAAAACACCCAAAACCACAGACACTCAGTTCAGGACTATGACAACATACCTTAGTTTTCCTTTCCAAACTGTTTCATTCGTATGTTTTGTGTTGCATGAAGTTGTTGGGAAAGGGATATTGCACAAGTATAACATGCGCAAAAACACACAAAGAGGTTGTTGTTTTTGGGGTTCAATCAGATACGATTTCGACAAATGACTTTCACTGTCAGGCACATTTTGTTATGGTTACCCATAAAAACACATGGCTGGGATCAGGAAAATGGTTACAATACACCATTTTGTTGTGGAGGTATTATGATTACATGTCATGTAGCAGTTAGAATAAAAAGCTAGTAAATACCCTGGATACCAAAAAGTGGGAATTGGTTGTCTTATCAATTGAAGACACACACATATCGAGAAAATGGAGAATAAAAGGCAGCTAAGAAGATGATATAGGGGAAGGCTTATCGCCATGCTAGCAGGCATGGCTATTTAAAGATGGTCTTTTGGCATAGTCAGATATTGTGTCATATAACCTAGTTAAAATAAGGCACACTGAGGTCTTTAGACACAATTTTCTTTATATGATTAAAAGCAGCTACTTGATGCAAAAGTTAAGAAGGTTGCAAGTCTTAGTGTACATAGTATTTAAATCATGAGGCAAAGAAGAAACGTTGGACCAATTTTTTTCTGTTGTTACAGCAAATGAAGTCATCACCTTATACTATATGCTATAATGTACATAAGAGAATAATGTCTAACCACACAGACATAGACACACAAAACCATCCCAGCAAGAACACAAATATTTAGGTTAAAGAATTTATTTAGATGAAAAATTGACCTTGGTGAAGATTAAAGATATATATAGGAGAAAAAACAGTTACATATAATCCCCTTTTCATTAAATTTTTCTTCACCTCTGTATTTTATTTCTCTCCACTGAACGCTAATTCTTTACTGCAGCACGCCGAATCTCACAATAGATAATCTGTATGGTAATGGAACTGCTTGAGCCCAACTTAACACATAAATGTGTCAGAAACTCGGTCAGAATACAAAGAAAGAGAAAGAGGAGAACATGAAAATGAATCCCCTTTTCTCAAAACCCTGCCATAATATTCAGAGGTATTAATTTCTAATTCCACATTTTCCATGTTCAGATGTTCAGGAAAGAGGACTAATAGCTGAAATTATATTTGGTAATAATTCATGTGGAGTGGACTCCCTTTGAGCACTGGCGGGGCCCAGCTCTAATTCATCAGAAGGAATCAGATAACAGCTCTGTGATATCCATGTTTTAAAACATCTGCTGCTTGCTCAAAGTTTCATCAGGAACACGGTTCAAAAGATATACGACTACAAAATCCTTCAGATCACTGCAAATTAATGAGTGGCATCAAAATCCATGCTCGTGCACATACCAGTGTGTTCATTTGTCACATGTCCAAGCAGGCACTTGTTTTTAAATCATGTGACATACCATTTGTAAAACTCTTTTTATATCACTCCCAAGTCACTTAACAAGAAAATAATCAGAGGTTTCAAGAGTATACACAACTTCTACTAAAGTCGATGTACATATACTTTTGTGAAAAAAAGACAGATACACGCTCTAAAATGTATTTTTAAATTAATCCATATATCCATTTTGAACACCAGCTTTATCCTAAACTGGATGGAGACAGACAGGCCACATCCTGGGCAGATCAACCGTGCATCAAAGGACCAACACAGAGGAAACGGGAGAAATAACCATGCACACTCACTCACAATCAATTTACAATCACCAATTTACCTAACTTGCATGTTTTTGGACTGTGGGAGAAAGCCGGAGTAACCACAAAGAACGGCACAGAGAGAACATGCAAATTCTGCACAGAAAGGCTCAAGCCTTGATTTGATCTGAATCTGCTCCATGTGCAGTGTCATCAATTTAACTTTAAGCCGCTTTTAGACAACATTTTCAGCGCTGTGGGATTGTCAAATTCTCACTACGTGATGCGTTTTATTGGGTTCGGGACTTTTAAATTGTTCATACAACACGGCTGATTTGTGAAAGGAGTTTACACATCACAAGATTTTTTTGCCAGAGCGAGCCCCCAACTTGTATGATTAATCTCTATCAAACAGTTGATGCTGTCACATGGACAAGTCTCTCTCCACAAAAACACAACAAACAATCAGCTTCTGATGTTTCTGTCTGTTTTGATCACCTGGTTATTAAGGGGAGAGTGGAAATTTCTTAATCTCTTGAGTCTGCTATGATATCACATGCTGAAAACATCAGGGAAGCATATTTTCTTCATCATGCTTTCCTTAATATTGTCGTCAATCTGTTTATTTTTTTCTCCAGGTTTACCCCTGACCTGATGCCACCTGACCCAGTTCCTTGCCCTCTCACCTGGATGTGGCTCCTCACTGATCATTCCCTGCAGACCGCTCTGCTGATTATTAAGCCTGCTTGATATTCATTCAGAAGCTGGGATAATGTCTGCAAGCCTCACATATCCCATCTGCGGAGCTTTCACACTTAGTGATTGATGGCCACTGTTCAAATGAACTATTCTCAGATCACAATTATTTGACCGGGACATCTAAAACTCTTGTTGTGTGTATGACACTTGAGTTTTATCCAGGTCATTACTCAGAAGCTCATCTTATCGCAGACATTACATTCAGGTCCCTTTTATATTTAGTTACATTGTAAATGTCTTGTTATGTTGGTCCTGTGTACGTGATTGTCATTTGGTGTGCAAAACTGACTATGACAATGGTGCTGTCATGACAGGAAAGAACAGTAATATGAAAAACACATTAATTGAATAGGTTTGTAAAATTTACATTAAAGTGGAATTTATTTCAATCTTAATAGTTTTTGAAATGTGTCAATTCCAATGAAAACATTTCAGAGTCCAATAAAATTTCTGTCACCGTGTCCTCACTGTCTCGAAAAGTGAAATATTGTAAGAGACAAACGTCTTCCGCACATGTCTTTGTATCCTTCTTGTTGCTTTACTCATTTCTATATGCAGCTCAGAACCATAAACATTTAATGGAAATATCTTTCTGAAATATACATTATCTAAAAGAAAATTTGTGTAAAATGCTTCATGAAATCACATCAGGGGAAGTATGTTTCTATGAGAGGCAGGTCAAAAAAGACCCTAAACTTTAGACTAATTTCTTTTTATTTGTTAATGTTTTAGCGATAGCAGCTGATCGGATTAGCACGCATTGCCCAGCCATGGTGGAGAGCTGATAGAGTTCAAGTTTGGTTGCTTTACAGTTTGTTTTAACTTATTAATTTAGCAGTTAATGGAAGAAATCTGACTCAAAACTGTATGTAAGTTACAATATGGTTTTGTGAAGTCTGACAATTGTTTAACATTAGATATCGAAATGTATATAGTTTTATAACACTACCCTACCTTACTGTCCAACTGTCACTCAGGTAACTGTGTGTCTCTCATGTCTGAAGTAATCTGCTGACAAAATATGATGCACAGAGACATTAACTAAGGTAAGTCATTGTTTGATGTTGTTAGATGTGGATGTGTTTGTGTGCTCTGAAACAGAACCACAGTGAAAGTCACTGTTAGCACCTGATGCGAACAGGCTGCCAGTCAGGGAGGAGGGGTAGCCTGGATCAAGTATTTACAAGCAGTCGCGGAAAATTGTGGCTTTGCATGTCTTTGATCCCTTGGAAAATGTTAAAATATATATTATTGAAGATCTGAAAATCTGCAGCCCAGTCGTGCTTGTAAAGTGCCTCTTATGAAAATGTAGAAAATATAAATATCTGTATACAGTCAGAAAAATAAGTACTCAAGTGAAGTACAGATTCCTGGAAATACTACTTAACCACCACTGACAAAGTATTTATACTTCATTACTTCAGACCTTTGCAAATAAATGTAGCAGTGAGGCTGAAAGTGACTCAATGAGTCCATGAGTGAGCAAGCGGGCCATGATTTTCACGTCATGATTATTCTAGTCAAAAACATAAATGACATTATCAACAGAAAACTTGGAGAACAAAACTTTCTTAATAGTATACACATTATGTGTGTGTGGGTGTATACGCACTTTACTAAAATATTCCTGTTACATGTTGGGTTTAGGCACTGTTACTTCTTTGGACTTTAAAATCAGAATTACTTGCTTAGGATTAGAAAACAGAAAAAAAAAAATCCCGCGTAGTTGGGACTAAAACACATTCTTCGTATAATTCCATCAGCGTAATTTTGTCATCCCACGTCAAATTTGAAATTGCAGATTCAGTTTTTCTCACAGCCACTAGAGGTAGCATATTCTTTACATGCAATCATAGGTCATATTTTTCTGCATAAGCACATGAGCAACAGGCACCCATGGGTTGACAAACATCCCCAGTCATTTGTGGAAGGACACAACGAGAGGTAATTTGTAGAGGGGAGGAAGGTTTGCTGCTTATATTAAGAAGCTGTTTCAGCTAAAAGCAGTTTTTCGTTACTCACTCATTTTTTACATTAAGTCATTCACTAATATATACACTTATTGTTTGGTGTTGGACACTTTTTAGATTTTACTTTTTATGATTTGCGCAGTTCTTAAGTTATGGGCATGCAGAAATCCAAATACAAAAATCACTATGTTGATCACTCCATCAGCTCTCAGATGTTTTCTCCTACCATGTGTGCACAACTTGCAGTGATTCCTCATCAGTAACATGAGCTGTTAAACACTAATGGCATGTATGTTATCTTATATCGCAGCATTGCAGTCTAATGCAATGAGTTGGAGAGCAAAGTGTAATGAAAGACAGGTCAAATGTACAGCTCAGGGGAAGCCTTTCATGTGAATATTAGCGCATAGAAAAATGACGATATGGATTGTTATTGCCACAGCAGAGTCCATTGGTGCAGTAATGAAGCCGGGACAATGATATGGGTATACGGAAAATGCAACACAATTTCATGCTGCATCTAAAGTGTACTGACTTTCGGGTAACATAACAATAACAATAATGTCAAAAAAGGCAAGATCAAGATAATAGAAGGATTCACAATGATCAGACAATTACCAAAGCAAGCCTGGCGTGAAACAATTAAAGAATCTGCTTCATTGTTTAGAAAAATGCTAAAAAAAAAAAAAAAAAAGTCACGTAAATATGAAACAGACACATTCTCAACCAAATTAATATTAAAAAAAAAAAAACAGAGGAAACTTTTATCCTGAATTGGCAGTAATTAATTATGCACTTTGATCTTTTGGCTAATCACAATTGAAGGAAAATAATGAAGGGAGTTTTAATATAGGGATCTTGCTTTGATTGTAGTCTATATTTTTAGAAGTGGTGTGTAAATATCATCTCCAGGCTTTGAGGTTTATATAGCCTCTAATATTAACGGAGAGAGAGACCCAAAAGAAAGGAGGGGGATACAAAGAGGTAACAAAGCAAGGGGTGCACCACCTCACCCTCCACCACCTACAAAGTCTGCTTTGTTAATTAACCCATGCCACATCAGCATTTTCCAATGAATGCTTTCGGATATGCCTTATCACAGGGAGCTCGTGTCTGTTCGTACAGGAGGACACAGAAAATTGTGTCCTTGCTTTAATCATGTTCATTTACAACATGTGTGAAACTTGGTTGTCTGTACACTTTCATGATCATTCCGGTCTAAAGATTTATGTGTGACTTTCAACCACATTTGGCGAATATGTGTGAAAGTGCTCATACAGAGGTACTGTATTGGCCCATGTCACTCTGCTTGTGTGTACAGGCGGTAGATGCGTCTTACTTTTTAAGCGGCCCGCTAATCACACAAATTATTGCTTCCAATTAGCATCGTGGTAGTAATTAATTCCCCCCACTATCACAGTGTTTAGCATGCTTTCTCACCATGGCACCTGTTTTCCCTCAATCTTGCCACCCTTGTTTGTTTATTTCATAGACGTTATTTGCATTTAAAGGTTTAATGAACTGGGTAAGCCAGACACCGCTTGTGTATGGGTGTTGTGAAGGCACCAAGGGTCATGGACAATGAGACTACAAAGCATTGCTGGAGAAGACTCCCTCAGAGAGCTTTCCTTACAATAACTCTGACTACACGCTCCCCTCCTCCTCCTCCTCCACCTCTAATATGGATTAATAAAGTGATAACGCTCTTTCTTAATTAATATGAGCATGCAGTACTAATTACTTTGCTGTACGACAAGCAAGCTGTTGAACCCGTAAAAAGGAACAATGTCAGATGAGGCTGGCAGTGCTACAGCGCATGGGGCTGTGTTCTGACTAGTAATGGAAAAGAGGCCACAGAGAGGAAGACAGTGAGGTTTGTGAATAATCACGACGCAATCAAGTAGCTCTGATATTCATAAGAGCTGATGAATATGCATATCAGGATATGCCATGCCAGTCAACAGTCAGTGGCAAGCCCACAACACTAAAGCTGTAGAGCAGCACAAAGCCCTCATGTTCATGGTTGTTTTACTGTACAGCTGGAGATGTAGGACCCAGTTTTCAGCAGGCTTATTTACTGTAAGGTGTTTAAGTTTAAATATATGGTTAACTCTTTGCTAAATGCAAATGATATACAGTCGTAATAATCATCACACAGTTGGCAAACAGATTTCTATGTGAGATAATGGAGGTCAGAATTTGTATCTGTTATGATGACTCATTAACTCTGTTTTGCCCAGATCAACGTCTTGGTCAACCTCATGCAATAAGTGACTAAATAAATATTTTTGGGAATCATTTCAGTGAATTTGTAAAGAAAGTCAGCAGAGATACGGATTAGTTCTAAAAAGGAGTTTTAACTTGAGTCATAAAACACTTTAGCTTATGTATACAATAATTTTTCTGAGGCAATAAACACAGCATTCATACCTGAGTATTTTACCTTAGGTTTTGCTGCTATTTTTAATTATGTTTGTCGTATTTCTGTGGTGATTTCTGTAGCTGTTTTTCCAAAGAATGCATTGTTTTCCTATGAAAAGGTTTTGATTATTTGATGGTAAGTATCTTATATTCCCCCATCATATTTCAAAATGATCAGATTATCAGATTGGTATCGGGTTTAGGAAAAATCTCCTCTTGGCAGTGCAAATCTAATTTTGCCTTTAGAGTTAAATGACAGTGAATGTGAGCCAGAACATGTAACTTTTCCATGTATTACATGATCACAGCTAGATTGTTGCTCTCATAACCAGGATCTGTTTCCTTGCACACTCTTCCCCCTACTGGTGTAAATCCATAATCATAGGAGCTAACCATATGTTGTGTACTCATTAAAATTCTGATATCCGTTATCTATAATTCATGGAAACATGTTTTGAAATTATTATTCAAAATAATATGCTGCAATTTTGAGTCTAGGGGTTTGCAGGGAGCAAACATTTTAGCTATTTAGCAGCATACTCTGTAAGAGCAGCATTACTTTTTAAATACATGTGCTTTTAAATGCCAGTATTTAAACTTGTTTGTGTCTCTGCCACCAACTGGTTGTTGTTTAACCTATATTCACTCCAAATAGCTTCACCAAAATCAGCTCCTTTTCATCAAAGACTTTTGAGTGAGGGAGGATACATGATACAATCACAACTTTTAGCCTTTACTGTATCAGACTGGAATAATGCTCACAAGAAAACACAAACAAAAGATTTCTCTCACAGAGACACTGGACAGTGTACAGCACCTTCATCTCTGGTATTAATAGTATGTGTTTGATGCAGCGAGCATTTCTCAGAGCAAGGAGCAGTTTTTATATCCCTTTGACCGAGGAGGCATGAGTGTGTCTTTGCTTCCTGATTCATCTTTTGAGTTAGAGGCCAAAAAACTAGGAATAAAGAAAAAGTTCACACTGTAGGGGGGAAAGACAAAACAGACCGGTTTGCCAGACAAAGCCACAGAATAGAAGTTACATCTCTGATCTATTGACAGCTGCATAAAGGGGGCAAAGTGCTACAGCTCTGTGTGTCGGAGCAGAGGCAGAAACGCTGCGCTAAAGTAGGTTTGATGAGAATTAACGGCACTAGAAGACGGTGATTTTTTGACAATGGCTATTAAGAATTAATCAGACCGATGCTCAATAATTTATTGTGCTTCTCAAAGTCTCCCATTAATTTTTGAACCTCGCCGTCCCAGTCCATTATTTGTATGAATTCCTAGGAAATTTCATAATAATTTGCTTGAGTGACATTAATATATTCACAGGCGGAATGTCTTGATGTGAAACAGAGTTGAAGCCTGCTGCTGTGTGTACGTTAAGTGTTGCTCTGTGGAAATACAGAATTGGTAATGGGCTGCTTAACAGAGTAGCTTAACCTCCTGAAATATCATGTCCATATGTCACTTAATGTATTAAGTCCTAAATGTTTGCATTTCTGAAATAGTTTTTAAGTGGGGCTAAACTGCTTCTTCTGCAGTACAACTTAAACCATGCTCTGAAATACAGCCAAAGCTTAATGATACAAGTGAGGAGTGTTTCATTCCTCCCATGTTTTCGGTATTTAAAAAAAAAAAAAGAAAACTACACTGAAATAGAAAAATAGCACCCTATTTTTAACTCCATTTTATCTATAAATAGTGTGTGTGTGTGTGTGTGTGTTGTGAGTATGTGTGATTGTTGCATGTTCATGAACGGCCCATGATCGAAGTAGTTGTGTAATAATATAGAATAATATGGAGATTTGCTGTACAGCCTGTTTAAACATTATATTGACAAATACATCTCAAGTTGATGCTTTTAATAAACCCAGCAGCTCTGTCTAACAAAAGCTATGTTCTCTTTGTAATTATTCTACAACCGCCACTGGATTCCTTTGATTTATGTTGTAAATGTGTTTTTAATAAAAGAGTGAGATGAGGGGAGAGAAGCAAGGATAAAAAGAGGAGCGATGAGATGCGAGAGCAGCAAAGATGGGAGAGAAGAAGGCAAGATGTTGACTCTCAGTAGTACTCAAAGATAAATCATCAAAATGTTATTTCTTTTTTCCAGAACTCCCTGTGATGAAAAAAAAACAGCACTGTCCAATACTAAAAGTAGGTTGAGCCATCACAGCTGTCTTCTATCAGCGACAAAACTAATACCCTTGATTCAAAGTAACAGCCGAATGGTCATTAGGGTATTATGTGTAGCCTAAAGCAACGGTGTCAGCTTCCCTATGCTAATGGGACCGTGCCCCGGAAAAATTAGCATGGAGCTCTCTGGAGCACAGAGGAGATCACCTTGCTCTCCACTGTTGTTCTCATTAAATATAAAGAGAGGTACTCATCACCATTTTTGAACCTATGAGACCTGCATTTATGAAATGATGTTTGTGTTGACACTAAGTTACAACTTATGGAAATGCTGAAGCTTATATAAAAGAGGAAAAATGACCACGCATGTAAAAGAGAGCCAATCATGAAGTGAATGTCAAATTCTCAGAACACAGCTCTACATTTGCTTTACATGGTTAACGGTGCTTTATGTTTTGTGATAAAAAGTCAGTAAATACTGCAGAACTCCCCTGTACTCGATCATTTCAATTTTATACCACCTAATATTGTTTTTCTGCTGGATTTATGAGGAAATTGTGGAATGAATCATTTTTGCAAAGTCTACTCTTATTTACTTTAAGAGTAGCACTTACAGTGAGGCACATAGAATTGATGTGTTGTTGTAAATATGTACATTGATATTTAAGCTGACAAAAATACTTTTGACACTTGCAGTACATGTTGTTCATGCTTCTTTTTTTTTTTTACTCAAAAAAAAACCTTCTTCATAACGTTCAGCTGTATTTTTCATGGTGTGGAATTGTTATTTTTCTTACTTGAGGAAGAGAGTACAATACTCCTCTACATGTGCAAAAGATTGAAACGAGATTCTGATAGAAAAAAATACTGGCCTTTGTTGTGCACTTTATCTCATGCTGCAATTGAAGAAACAAAAGGAGAGAAAATAGAGCGGAACACTTTACAACAAGAATCAGACAAATGGCAGCATGTTGTTATAATGTGGAGATTGCAATACAGTGTCCTCTGCATCTTTAAGATCACACAAAACTATCAGCTGTTGAGGTCTCACCATTCTAATTTGTCTTTATTTTTGTATCATTTGTGATTTGGCAGACATGAGCTGCGGTGCAGCAGCAAGCACAGAAAATACAAAAATTTTGGAAGTCATACTTTGACTTCCCGTGTCCATGATCAGATCAACATTAACCATAGAAGGTCTTTTGCCAATCAACCCTCTGTATATTTACTATACTGCAATTTCAACTGTTATAACCAAGAAAACGCCTAATAACTACACCATGTGGTACAATTAGAAATGACTTAAAATGTGTGTTTTTGTGTCTCGAACAGCATGGTGAACCTCAGTGTTGCTGTTCCTCAGATATTGCTTGCCCTTGATCTGAAGATCCTGAGTAAGAGAATGCTGTTTTGTTGCTGCTTAATAGTGTGTGTTGTTGAAGATGCATGTGTGTGTTAGAGTGTATGTGTGTGTATGCAGAAAACTATGTGAATCTGAGCTGCAGAGTGAATATAGATCAGTTTCCCAGACGGCAAAGTGAGATTGTGGCTGTAATATCCCCCTATTACCCACAGATCAGCCCCTTACCGACCAAGCACTCCTGTCACTGGTCATCACACACCTCTAAGTGTGTGTGTGTGTGTGTGTGTCCATTAGAAAGGGGGGTTTGGGGATAAAAGGTGCAAATGAATGCATTCTTAGTTTACATGCTTAAACCAAAGCGTGGAGTCCTAAATGTAAGATGGCAGAACTGATAGAGCTCTCCACAGTAATCAGTCCAAGAAAAAGAGGTTTGTGCTCACATGTGGATCTAAGGCAGCGTGTGTATCTGAGCATGAATGTGTTCATTGCTGCACCTGTGTGTGTATCCAGAAGCATTTAAGTGTGCATGTAATTTTGTGCAGTAGTTTTCTATTTTGTATGTGTGTGCATAAACAAAATTAGAAGTATTGTATGTGTCACTGTGCTTGTTTACCAGTGGAATAATAACCACATACGCTCCAGGAGTGATTTTGATAAACGACTTGAAGAATAACAGCTGTAGTGGATCTGATTTTGTACGAAACTGAGATCTGTGTGGCACAGCAGGTTTCTTCCTGCTACAGCACAACCCAGTGAAGGTAATTATGAAGATTTCAGATCACATGATTTTGTCATATCTTAAAGAAGGGGGATGGGTTGGATCATAGGTTTTGCAAAACACTGCACTTTTACGTGTTCACATCTTGCTCCTCTGTGTTCTGAGTAAAAGTTTTTTTTCCCAGCATTGATCAGCCATTTGTCACTGTGTTGATAAAGTTGATATTTTGCCGTAAGTGTGTGTGTCTGGTGTGTGTGGGTTGGTCATAGAGTGTCGTCTTTACCTGACCTGCAGGCACATTACCTTCTTTCTGCTGAAATCACAAAGAACTGCTGGACATTCTGCAGTGATAATGGCTGGACATTCTCTATCTGTCTCTGTTTCTTTCTTGTTCTTTTTCCTTTTCTCTCTCTCTCAAACACGCACACATACACAGTCACACAAACAGTAGAAGAAGCCACGGATCAGTCTGGGGACTGGCCACCGCCAGCAGTGTCTAATTGATCTCAGAGGAGAAAGAGATGCGTTGAGGAAAACTGGTGCAGATCTACCTCTTCTCTCTTTTTTCTCTTTCATGTACTCAGCACTCTTTGTTTTTCCTTTTCTCTTTCTTCCCCAGTGTTTCACTTCCTCCTACTCTATTCTTCACTTTATGAGAAACAACTCCATCACTCAGTCTGATTGCAGTTAAACAGGACGAGTTGGAGATGGAGGGAGTTACAGAAAGAGAGCGAGAGAAAGAAGAGGCCCTTTATTAAACCTGCTGCTAATTGAGATAGGACGAAAATAATGGGGAGTGACACTTTAATGAAGACATGCTATGTGTTGCCACTTCTTCCTTGCTTTTCCTCTGCTACGAAGAGGATGAGGAGGTGCACGGCGGAGAATAAAGGGAGGGAATGAGGAGAGGATCATGAAGAAAGATCGAAAGAGGGTGAAATTCAACTTTTTATTGGAAAGAGTAAGGACAGGATTGATACTGGCTCACATCTCATGCTATAATGTGTTTTCTGTGGCATGTCAAAAGTAAGAGTTAAACAGAGTTATAGGCAGGGATATTGTTCTATCGCGTTAAAACACAATTATGTTTCATCTGTGCGACTCTTCACACTGTTGCAGTTGACTTCTCTCTATGCTTTTTGTGCTTCAGTTCAGTATCCCCTCTTCTAGAAAAAAAAGGACAAAAAGTGAAACCAAAATGGAGGGCAAAATTAGAGTAGATACACCTGAGTGGTGTATCTCTCAATTTGACATGAGATGACAATTTGAATTTCATGATTGTATTTGAACGGGAGAGTGGCAATCGGCATGATAAAGAAAATTGAGCTTTCGTAATATGTCACTTTAATTGACTTTGAGGTGAACAATAAAAGTAGATATTTGGGGAGTCTTTTGAGAATTTTTATGTTGCATTGCAGTACACATTCAGTTGAGATTTAATGGGGCACTCCTTTTTATAGGTTTTTTAATTAAGTTAGACTGAGCTACAGTTTTGTTGCAAGTCAGTCTGACACTTGACAAAAGTGGTGGAAGCTTCCTGTAATTGTGAAATTAAGTTGTAGCGATTTAAGAAAAAAAAGGAGAAGAGTTTGATCATGCACATCTGTGTGTGAGCGTATGTGTTCATGTTTATTACTCCAAGAAGGGACCACAAGTGTAAATCTGACAAGTTTAAGGTGTAGAATTATTGTTTTGCATCAAGTTTGATTGTTTAGATGAGTATAAGGGACCAAGGAATGTATTATGTCAAAATACATGTTGAAAGTTTGAAATCTGAAGAATAAAGTAGAGACCTTTAGGGTGATAACTAGTCCAAAAATCAAGCTGGAAAAAAAGAATAAACAGGCAATTATTCAAATGTATTGGATAGTCCCAACTGCTATTACATTTGGGTTGCAAGGGAGCAGCTGACAGATTTGTAGGCGTTTTAGGGGAAGACAACTGCTTCGTACAAGTCAACAAATAGCGTTATCTTTGTTCCTTACTATAGGCTTTGAGATGTAAAATCCAAAATACTTCCAAATACCACTTCTTAGATTATTTGGTTTCATGACCATCCTCTTAGGATGGCTCTGCTCGCTAGTTTCGTGCAATTTGGTAGCAACATATAAATTGACATAAACTAACATTTTACTGTAAGATGACATAGCGACTCATTAAGACAAGCTATACTAAAGTGCCCTCTGTTGGATTATAAGGCAAACTTCTTCTAACCGGCCTTAAGCACTTACAGAGTTTCATTTTTCAATTCCAATGTATTGCTCATCTTGTAACTCCCCCATATTCAAGCAGATGTTTGATTTTTAAACAAAAAGAGACAGCCCAAGTGTCCTGCAGAGACTCAAAAGAGTGACTCAAGAGTGGCTACCCACATTCTTTCCAACGTCCAAGCTACCAACCCTAACGTGCATACATGTTATGGCTGTGCCACCCTCCTGTACTGCTCCTGTACTGATGAAAATGAAATTGGAAACGGTCATAAATATTTATGAAATGCATTATTCTCTGGTTTTTCTGCTAAAGCAGGGGTGAGCATGATTTGGCCCTATCGCTCTCAGTTTTGCATCTTCTCCACAAAAGCCGTTGGATTTAGGCACACAGGCAAACCTCAGCTGCTGATTAAACACACCGACTCATACCTACCTCAGTGCAGCAGGAAAATTGAATGCACTGCAAAGAGTTTAACCTAAAACTGTATCTCTGTAAATATATACGTGCATCTGTAATGTCTGCCTGTGGGAGAACAGCCAATTCAAACAGTTTCAACCATGCGGATAAGTGCAAAGTTATCCATGCGTATGTGGAAACATGTACACAATGAAGCAGAGATAATGTACAGACAAACTTGCCAATTAAATTACATTTAGAAAAAGCTTCAGTTTTCTCTGGTATAACATATATCAAAAGGGTTATTGAACATGCACTGTCAAGCTTTGCATGACATTTTAAGCTTTGTATAACAGTCACATAATATGTTATGGATGAAAAAAAAAATGTATTGCAGTACATTCTTAATTGATTAAGTACATTACTGAAGCTCCCTTCTAATATCTAAGTAAAGCCATTTAATTAATTTAGTTCGAAAACTGTTTTCTTTTAACTTTTTTTATAAGATTACAAAAATGGTTGAGGAGTCTCTTAGGTTTCCTTTTAAATGATTTTATTGTGAATTTTACTTCATGAAAATACAAGGACTCTGAATTATTAAATGCAATTAAAAAAGAATCATCCAGTCTTAATATAATTTTCCAGCTTTCATAGATTTCTTGAAATGGAGTAGTAGTTTTGAGAGCATATTCTTTGACAACATCAATGGAAAGCTGGATTTATTTTTGGTTTAAGAGGTTAAATCGTAACTATCGAGCCACCATAGCTGACATTCACCACCTAGAAAATGTACACGTCAGTTCTAGAAAGGCACAGAGAGATAGCACATGGAAACACTAACCACATGCAGTGATTGGTTGAAGGTGGCTGCTTCTGTTGTGTCTTCTGGTATAAATTCATGGAGTATGGTGCAGATTAGAGTAAATTTTGGAATGATATCTATTTCAAATTAGACTCTATAGGTGGTTATTTTCAAATTCTTCTGCTTACCAGATAAACAGACAATGACAGGTGTGTGTGTAAGATGTACTGTGGTGCGTATAGATGAATGTGTGGAAGTTTGTGTTGTGGTCTGTGAGTAACCCCCTTATCCACCGAAAAATAAAGCCTTCCAGCAGCCAGATATAAAGCAGTGATTTTGACCTTCAACACTTACTCAGCATCAACCAGTGACCACAGCCAGTGACAGGCTGGATCACAGCTGGTGCTGGTGTGTTGGGCCAGTGCCATGCACCTCCACCAGTGCTCTGGATTGACCCCCAATCCCAGCATGAACCGTGCAGCCCATCTAGACCCTGCCAGCAATAGAGCCAGCCAGGGCCTGAGCCCCCCCAACCCCAGGGGCAACAGGAAAAAGGACCTGATATGACTGCCAGATCAGAAAACAGAATGTGCTACCTAAACCCGTACTGTGTGAACCCCAACTAAGTGACTAAGGATAGGTGATGCTTTAAAATGGGATGGCAGGAGAAGGTGGGGTGGGCAGCGCCACATTCCTCCCGACAAAGCCCCCACCCACGAGCCACCACCTCCAAGCCTAAGGTGCTATGGTGTGTGCCCTATGCGTAATAGCTCTAAAGCTGCTGAGGTGCATTAAAAGAGGCGTGACGTGAACCCACATCGGAGAGACACGGGGACAGGCAGCGACCTTTTTTGGCTTGTGACCCCATTTTGACATCACAAATTTCTGGCAACCCCAGAGACAACTTTTTTCTATAATTAGTTCTTAATCATGTTTGCTATACTGTGTCGCAAATACAAAGCAGACAGATTATTGCACAAAGTGACGTTTTATTTTCCATGATCAGGAAGTACATGTACAGTTAATTACAACGCTTAAAATTCATAATAGACAAACAAACTCTCAAACAATGAATTATGAAAATACAACTACTGACGCATGTTAAACTGGCCACAGAAAAGCTTTGAAATAAAAGTATCACAGTGTTTCTGTTTCAGCTTCAGTTTTCATGTCTTTTATGTATTATTATTGTCTCTCAACTCCCCACATTTAATGGGATGGCTGAGCTTGCACACATCGCCGCAGCCTTTCAAAGTCAGGTGCTGTAGTAGACAGAGCGTATCGCATCTCTGACGTGACATCCAGTCAGGAACGGTACTTTGACTTCATACACACAAGGGCGCTAAATCCAGCTTCACACAGATTTGTGCTTCCAAAAGGAACCTGTGTATCCGATACACTGTAGTGCAGCCAGCACCACTCCAGGACACCCGGGCCCCTCCAAGATCCATTTCCCCCGAAAACCAGGGCAGCCCCAACCCCGACCAACCCATCACCATCCAGGGGCAGCCGACTACACAGCCCATGACAGACCAGGAGGGCCACCCTTTGGTTAGAGGAAAGTAGCCAAACTGTGTCTGAAGAGAGCGTGGCAAGTTAATACCGCATTGTAAATTTAAATAAAAGTAAATTTATAAATATTTAATGTACATCTAAAAGAAAAGAAAATTATACAGTGGTATGCTGCAATAAAATAATGGTTCAAATGCAAGAACGTTTTAATTTGTCAAATAACTGTTACCTCAACTCCTCTCTCCTCGCACTTCCAGTAAAAGGGACTAAGACATTAGGAGAGGAGTCGAGGAGATGAACTGAATGTATGGAAATTGGAAAACAGGACAAGGGGTGAGATGGAGAGTAATAAAGTCTTATTATGATCACGTCAAATCTTAACTAACCAATTAATGGATTTTGGAAGTATTCCTCAATATATTTTATTCAAAACAATATAAAGACTAATCTTTAACTAGAGCTGACCACAGCAAACTGGGGTCTTCTGGAAGAGGGAGGTGGCCCCCTGGCTTTTTATTTGTTTTTTTTATTTATTTTTGTTTGTTTGTTTGTTTGTTCTTCGACAATACTATCAATCTAGAAACAGATTTGGGCTTTCTTTGGACTTTAGTGGCATAAAAAATAGGGAATGAATAATTAATTTAAAAGCTTTAAAAAAAAGCACCTTTGAGTCATGAGGTACAGCTGGTTGTCAGTGTTGGGATCATTTCCAGCCCCTCACGGTAGGAGCGAATCCATGCCTAGACAACAAATCAGTCTTTACTCCCAATTACAAGCTGGAAGTGGTGTATTGCCACGTGTTCAGCTAAAAAAAAAAACGAACTGAAGAGTCTCATGCTTGGGTTTTGGTGTGGTAATGCTTCATGGTCCTCTCTTCTTCTGCTGTTGATTCCTGCTGGATTTCTAGCAAATATGGGTTATAGAGATAGCCTCTATTCCCAAGTGGATCTCTATCAAACAACCTGCTGTATATAAATGTAGAATAATAAGAGCACTACTCATTTATTGGTTTATTCATGCATTTACTTCTTTCTTTCATTTTTTTTTTTTTGGCAACGAAGAAAACACAAGACATGACATTATCAGTGAAAGCGAGACATTAGATGAAAAGCTGCCAGTGGCAGGCTGCACACCTCCACACCCATTTCATGGCAAACATCTATCCTGAGGTAAATCCTTGTATATTATTAAAATTGTATTATAAAATGATATCATCCTTACTCATCATGGTACACAGTCATAGAAAAAACACAAAAAATATACACCTAAATAGGTGTCACACCTAAATAGACGAGTGGTCAATATACAGCCTCTCTCTCTCTGTCTCTCTCTCACACACACACACACACACACGCACACACATACATATCTATAAATCACATTAAGAATAGTACTCATTTCATGCAGATAAAGACTGTCAGGGGGGTTTCTAAGCTTCCAACGGTAAAATTTAAGTAAACTCAAAAGCAAATAATCTCACAGCCGTGTGATTCAAATCACGTCTGTAAATGACAGTGAAAACAAAGTTATTACGTCCCTCTGTCTCCCAGTCTCCATGGCTCTCTCCCCTAATTTCTATGTCCTCCAGTATGATGGTAAAAAATGGTGCTCCTTACACTGCGAGCTGCAGCTTTTTGATTGAAATGAGTGATTTTTACCAGCCGCACACCTGCATAAAACAGATGATAATGCTGTTGGAGTCATTTATTGTGACTTTACTAAGATGAATATGAGTAGCGCTCTCTCATCATGCAAATGTGGCTGCACAGAAAAACCTCTCTTCCTCCCTCTCTTCTCTAGGGAGAACTATTTTTGCTGCATTACAAAGAAAGATTACCACTAACTGAGTGATTAAACTCTTTATCTTTCAATGTAAACTCCCCTTTACTATCAACATGGTTGTTGTCATTATTTGTTTTGGGGTGTAACAGTATATCTAATATCTGTGAGTTGTGCTGCAGCCATGGTAAGACTGATAGGAACACATCATCATTATTGGACAGTTTCCACTGTCACATAGCCTCTAGCATAAATGTCGCGGTCTTTCTCTCTGACGATCTGTCCTGACAGTCTTTTTTTTCTTTTCCTCTCTCTAATAGCCCTTCATTTTCTCTGCCCATTGCCCCTGCAGGCCACATGTAATACTCCAAGTGACCTGACTGGCTGAGAATACATCAAATTTGTCACACATATAGACACACACTAACAGAGAATATGGCGGGGAGCCAGAAAGGTTTTCTCCTACCACTAAATGTCACCTGTCATCCAAGACTAGTGAGGACAGACAGATGAGAAAGGGGTCAGAAAACAATACAATAGCAAATTGGATACTCTGCCTCAGATACAAAGTATGAAAATACAACCAGCTGTGCTTTAATGGTTCCATGGATAGATTAACAGATCTACAGTAAAACTACACTCGAAGGCCATTGTAGCTACTGTTGTATGAACGCTCATATTAGGCCTTACTTTGTCATGAGGTAAAGAACCATCAATGCACATGAAAAGAAACTTGTAACTATTTTAAACTGTAACATGTAATAACCGATCAAACATTGCATTATAACAATCTTTGTGAATTGGGCTTGTTTCCCACAGATGCCAAAAGATCACATCAGAATGGTACTTGGTGAGTTTGAAGGCCGGGTGAACATCTCATGTTCATTGAGCTTCTTGTAAACGGACAAACTGGTGGGGAGAGTTTGACTGGTCTGCAAATTCTGTTTGATGGGCGGTAACTGTCGAATGTAAAAGTAAAATCTATGTGAATCACACATTGCAGGTTTTCCCAGCAGATCATTGCACTGAAATGTGATAAGCAGTGTTATTCACTTTAGCTGTCAGTGGTTTTGATTTTGTGACTGACTGTTGGTGCAGGCAACCAGTATCATTAAGTCAGCTCCACAATCAACCATATTGTCTTTAGTCTACCATCATATTACTTGAAGCAAAATCTTTATTTCATATGAGAAATTAAAGATTGCTGTGCTTGATTTGCAATAATTGCAAAAAACAGCAGCACTATTCGTAAGAATTCTTAAATTCTGTCTCTGAAGTTCATTAGTTAGTTAATGTATAATGTCCCACTGAAAGTCTACAGAGCAAAAGCACAGAAACAATAAATGAGGTTACTAACAATATATATGGCAAAATCTGTATGAGTCAAAAGGAAGAAATTACACTTCAACTGTGAAGTCTTAAGTGGAGTGCTCAACCCGAAATCTAACATATATTCCAAAAGTTACCAAAAAGGGTAGCACATCTCAATATGCAGATTAAGGAGAACAAAAGTAACCACATTTTTCTTGTTTACTGGGCTCACATCACAGATAAAAATATGCTAATGCCTTTTGACATAAAGCCTTCATCAGAGCGTTTTCAAGCTTGACAAGGTCAATCATACAATATATGCAACCGATTATAAATGCTATACAGGTATAAGCCTCACCTAATTAGTCATTATCAATCATCTTGTTAATTTCATAATGTTAATTTTACAAGTTATTCTCAGCGACATACCACTTTCCTCAAAATCAAACACAGCACTGTCAACAGCCACTTCTGAATAAACAACCTCAGGTCAAGAAACATCTAATAAGGCTACGGCTACACGAAAACGAAACGAGGGTTTTTTTGAAAACGGGTACGAAAATGATTGCGACCACACAGGGAAGCTTCTGTGTCCACATGGAAACGCGATGCTTGCTGAAAACGATGCAGTACACACGAAACACCTCTAGGTGCGCTGTAAGCCACCCTTACCGGTTACACCAGAACAATAGAAGAAGCAATGCGCATGCGTGTACGCCCATACTTCTACCAGCGCGAAGCTCACGTTGTTCCTTCAACAACGCCGCTGTAGTTAGCAGTGTCTGCAGCAGTGCTGCTATCAATGTTGTGGGGTCCATGATGATCGCTATCTGTCCTTGTTGTGTTGTCTGCTTCTTCCGGATTTTGAATGGAAGCCGCTTTTTGTTCTGGTCACTGACGTATGTGTATACGTCACTGCCGTTGGTCATGTGGCTGTGACGCAGATGTAAACGAATGCGTTTTGGCTGTAACAATGGAAACGAAACAACGCCGTTCTCAGATCTTCCCACTCTGGAACCCGTTTTCCAAAACTATCGTTTTGGGGTAGTGGGAACCGTGTGACCGCGACAGCCAAACGATAAGCAAAAGTATCGGTTACAGTGAAAAACGTTTTTGTGTAGCCGTAGCCTAAGACTGAATCATTATAATTCAGTCCATTTGGCATCTTAGTGTTAAGTGTCTATCCAATACATCTCTCTTCATACGAGTTTCTTCAAATGATCACCTCCTCTGGCTGATGTTTTAACCCTCTTAATTCCACAAAACCTCAAAGAGGAGGAAGAGTTGTGGTTTGCTTCAACATAGTGTTTTGCAATTGCATAATCCATATTGCTTGTATGGATTGCTGTTTTATGCTCTGATATCCTTTGTTTCAGAGGCTGTTTGGTTTGTCCAACATATGCTAAACCACATAGACACAATAGCATATAGATGACATGGGTAGATCTACAATTTATATAGTCCTTAAGTGGAATTCTCCTCCCAGTATTGCTTATATGAACAATCTCATTTGACCTTACCTGTCCTGCACAAAAACATGGTGGGCAGAAAACTTACCACAGCTTTAAAGCTTGTGATATGGTGTCAGCTCTTGAAAAATATGTCTCCTTTAATGGGATATGGACAGGTTGAAGCAAACGGATATTATTCTTAAAATGTAATTGCCTCTTATCTTGAGTTTCTTTGATTTAAAGAAGTATATTGCCAGATTCAAAGATAAACACTAGCTTGGAAGTGGGTTGCAAATAACGAAAAACAACAATGAAAAACAACAGAAGTGAATCACTAATAATAAGTATGAAGAGGAAAGAGATTGATGTTTAGCACATAGACTAGTGGGGTGGAGAACTGCTGTTATCTGCTTCAGATTCTTTCCCAATTGTAAAGTTAGGAAAAAGCAAAGATCTGATATCATCATGTAAGTTTTGATATCAGTACACACTTTAGGCAAAGTGGGATTACGATGATTTAACAAGATAAACCACACAAGAGAAATGGCTGCCCCATCACCACTCCTATCTTGTTTTATCATCTTCATAAGTGCATTTCTCATGTGCCATTTGAAAACATATTACCCTCGCATGGTATCATGGAATTGATAGGAAGAAGCTCGTCTTTTCCCCGTTTTGATATTTATGAATAGTTGCACCAGGGATTGGAGATTGTTCTCTTCTTGCTTCTGTGTGTGTGTTTGCGCGCGTGTGTGTCTGTGTGTGCCACATGTTGAAGGATGGAACACTGAGTGTCATAAGTAACTGACCTGAGACACCCCCATGTTTAATCTAAGAGCAAAACAGGACTCATCTGCAGGCTGAATATTGAGTATGTGAACACTCTCACTCCTCTGTACTCCTTCTCTCTCTCTCTTTATCTCTGTCTCGCTCAAACACACACATACACACACACACACACACACATTCATATGCCTATGCTATGTGTCAGGAGAATGAAAGTAATGTTTGCCTCTAGAGCCTTTACAAAATGAACAAGAAGCTAGGCCTTCTAATAAATTTTCCTGTGGGATATGAGCTTTGTATTTCTCAACCAGTTCTCCACCTCTGAAACTACTTTATGTTCTCAGCTTTGACTCATACATTGTTCCCACTGTTTAAACTCTTACTTTGCCTTAAGTTATGCTGCAGGTGTACACTCACGCAGTGTATTAGCGTTATAACTGGATGTAAAGTGCTCTCTGCAATAGAGTTCTACAATCACTGTGAAGTGCTGTATATTCATAACACTGGCAGGGAAGCTGTTTGAAATAAAGAACATATACACATTGCTTAATCGAAAACTAATTATAAAAAATGGTGGTTAATGATGTTCCTGTGTGAAAAATATGTTATTCATAAGGTTTATTCGTGAGATAACTTCCATTTGTTATAATTCTTGCATGAAAAAAGGTCATAAAAAACTCAAAATATAAACTAAATGTTGAAATTAGGTCAGAGAGGGAAACAAATTTTGTTCTTTAAAAGGTGAACCAATGAATTCCTTTTGAGGAATTAGATTAGATTGGTGTGGCCAATACTGTGGGCGATCTTATCGTATTTTGTGGATTTCGCAACACAAACAGAGACAATTTATTTCAATGGCCTCTGCTAAAGTATTATTTCACTGCAAAATAGAACCATCTTCAAGTCAGTGTATGCTTCTAGCACAGGGCTTGAATCTCTGAGCCAAACACCTCTTCAGATTTCAAGTGTGTGGCTGCTGGCCCCGAAAAAGTGCTCTAAAATATACCCTTATACGATATGTTGTTGTAAGCGTCGCCCAACCTGCTCTGAAACATTTTTAGAGAGTAGAACTTTGCACACTTTATTCACAGCACACAGACCTTTTACACATGTGCAAAACGACTTCTCAAACACTGGCCGAGGGAAAAAAAGAAAGTAGCCAACTCAGTCGAACATGTATTTGGAAAACAAAGGGTGTGGAGCTCTTCAGGTACCAATCACATTTACAAAAAAAGTCCTCAGTCAAATGCAAATGGTGCAACCTTTTGGCAATTCAGGTCACAGACATTAGGAAACCGTGCATGATAAATGTTTGTTTATTGATGCACTACTGTTCGTACCATCAGAGAACTAAAAGCCATGGCAACACTTAGTTTCCTTAGGTGGTCCTCTGAACATTTGGTTGCCCAGTATTTCCCAGGGCATAAGAGCATGACAGGTATACCTGATGTTGTCTAGTTGTCTAGTGAACTAACCGTTTGGGAACCCAGACTGATGCAGACATTGAACTCAAGGAATATAGGTGAGATAAGAATTTATTAACAAGAGTGTAAGTGGAGGGTCGATAGCAGAATCCATGCGGTCGTGGAACTCTGTGGGAGGAGGGAGATGGTTAGGGTGACTATCCGGGCTGGGAAATTTGTCCAAGGTGCTTGTTCTGTCCTTACTTGTCTTCCTTGGGGGTTCCAGGTGGGGAGGATGCTGGCTGTGGTATAAGGTCCTGAGTTGGTGGCGGTGCGAGCAGGCAGGTAAGTGAAGCCGGCTGATGAACGGAATCCAAACATGGATAATGATACCATCACAAGGAAACCAGAGCATGGGGATTGGTCGAGGGAGCCAATCACTGGGAAACAAAGGCAAGGTAAGCAGAGGGGAACCCTCAGGGCCTTCTACGCCTTCAGAGAAGGCCTTAAAAAATTCAGAAAAAAAAACATATTAGTATTAAATAATAATATATGTATACATAAAAAAAACTCAATCACTCTCATTTAATTTAATACAATACATTCAATACTACATTCTCGCTAATCTATGTTCCAAAGTTAAGTTTACTGTCAAATTCACATCGGCAATGAAAGGGTTACTGTCCCTAAACATACTATCCAATCAGAATTGTCCATCTCTATGGAAGCAAGATTAACCGGCTCATTATTGGTTAGGACTTCACGCATCTCGGGGAAGGCCAAGCTATGTGTTTTGGTTTGGAGAGTGATGGGGAAATTGACCAATCACGGTTTGATTTGAAGTGGGCGGGACAAAAAAAAAAAGATCGTAGGCCTTCGTGAAGTCCGAAAAGCGTGCAGAGTGGAGCGTTTGACGTTCAAACTTTTGTGTGTGCGCCAGTACTTCCGGTGAAAACTTCCGGTGATTTGACAGCTAACTCGTCAGGTTAGGGCCAGTGGCCGTAAACAAAGGTTAACTTATAGCCTAGAAGAAAGATGATAATATAACGCACGGTAGCTAAAAAGACTAGTTTTCTTCAGTAGCCTAATGCTTACCGATTTAGCAAGCCTAGCAGCCTCGTTGCTAATGCTAGCCGCCGTAACGTTACGAACCATACCCGACGTCAAGGAGTTGGCTGAGCAGGGGCAAGATTATGGAGTTAACTTCATATAATGGGTGAGTGCAGTTTTCATTCACTTGTTTTCATTATTTCACAGGATTGATCACTTCATTGGTTTATCCGATTGCTGGCCGCCGAGCCATTTTGTGTCTGGGTTTGTGTAGGTTACTGATCATGGTTGTTATCGATAGTCAGGCTGTGTGATGTGTGAGTGTATTTTTTCTATGGGTACGTTCCATTGACTGTATGAGCTCGTTTTTTTATTTATTTAATTAGATTGGAGATACTTTATTAATCCCGAAGGAAATAAAATTTTGTCGGAAGACGAGACCAATGTTGTGGCTAGCTTTGATAGCCTTTTTTCCCGCAATGATTTTTTTTCAACAGCAATGAGGGCTGAGGTGAAGGCCCAGCCGTAGTGCTCACGGTTCGCTACTGAAGGTAAGTACACAGAGAAACTCAAAATGGTAAACGCCCTGGAGTCGGCCTAATTTCCACAAGGATTGTGAGACAATCTAGCAAAGACTGGTTGCTCCTGCAGCTCCTATAAGGGTGTTCTGATGAGGGCAGATGGGAAGCAGGTGTGATAGCAGGAGAAATTCAATTCAATTCAATTCAATTCAATTCAATTCAATTCAATTCAATTCAATTCAAATTCAAAAATACTTTATTTATCCCAGAGGGCAATTAAATGTTGATGTAACTCAATTAAATCAAGGAGTTATTATAGATGCTGATGGCTGTGGGCAGGAAAGATTTGCTGTAGCGGTCCGTTTTGCATCCAAACTGAAGAAGCCTTTGACTGAAGAGACTCTGTTTTCCGATAACAGTCTCATGGAGAGGATGTTCAGGGTTGTCCATAATTCTCTTGATTTTATGCAAAATCCTTCTTTGCATTATTGTCTCCAGAGGTTCCACAGTCGTCCCCAGAACAGAACCAGCCTTCTTTATCACGTTGTTGAGTCTTTTGGTTCTGATGCTGCTGCCCCAACAGATGACGCAAGAGGAAATGACGCTCTCAACAACATACTTGTAGAAGATCTGCAACATCTTGTTGCAAACCTTGAAGGACCTTAGCTTCCTCAAGAAGTACAGTCTGCTCTGTCCTTTCTTGTAGATGGCTTCACTGTTGTGTCTCCAGTCCAGTCTGTTGTCCACATGAACACCAAGGTATTTATATTCCTCAACCAACTCCACTTCTTCTCCCATGATGGAAACAGGGTTTGATCTGACCCTGTTTCTCCTGAAATCTACAATCATCTCCTTTGTTTTGTTAACATTCAAGATGAGATGATTGTTCCCACACCATGCCACAAAGCAGTCCACCAGCTCTCTGTACTCAGCTTCTTGTCCATCTCTGATACACCCGACAACTGCAGAGTCATCTGAATATTTCTGTAGATGACAGGAGTCTGACTTGTACTGGAAGTCTGAAGTGTACAGAGTGAAAAGGAATGGTGACAGTACAGTCCCCTGTGGTGCTCCTGTGCTGCTGATCACCTGGTTAGACACACAATTCTTTAGTCTGACAAACTGTGGTCTGTTTGTCAGGTAGTCATTAATCCAGGTGATTGTTGAGGCCTCCAGGTGATTGTTGAGGCCTCCACCTGAGTCTTCTGGAGTTTCAGACGAAGCAGATCAGGCTGGATTGTGTTAAATGCACTGGAGAAATCAAAGAACATGATCCTCACAGTGCTGCCTGCTTTGTCCAGATGACAGTGGGTTTGTTGAAGCAGGTGTATGATAGCGTCTTCAACTCCAACTCCATGGCGATAAGCAAACTGCAGGGGGTCCTGATATGTGCTGGTTTGCTTACACAGGTGGGTCAACAGGAGTCTCTCCAGGATCTTCATGATGTGGGATGTCAGGGCAACAGGTCTGTAGTCATTGATGTCTGAAGGGTGAGTTTTCTTTGGTACTGGAACCAGACAGGATGTCTTCCACAACAGTGGTACCTTCTCTTGGGTCAAGCTAAGGTTGAAAAGGTGTTGCAGAATCCCACAGAGCTGCTCTGCACAGGCCTTCAGGACTCGGGGGCTGACACCATCTGGACCTACAGCCTTGTTCCGGTTCAGTCTCTCCAACTGCCTCTTCACCTGACTTCTAGAAACAGAAAAGTGGGAGGGGGAGGCAAAGGGGACAGCAGCATCTCCTGATTGGGTTGAAGACAAACTAGTGGAAGCAGAAGAATCCATGACTGAGGTGGAGGTGGAGATGTTACAGGAAAGCTGTGGGTCAGAGGAGGGTGGGATGTCTCTTTGGCTGGGAACAGGAGGGGAGGATGGTGAGCTTGTTCCTGAACTGAACCTGTTTAAGAATGTGTTCAGCTCATTTGCTCTGTCCAGACTTCCATCCATCCGATCCTCCCTCTGCTTGAGGCCTGTGATCTTCTTCATTCCTGACCACACATCTCTGATATTGTTCCTCTGCAGTTTACTCTCAAGCTTCTTTCTATACACCTCCTTGCTCTCTCTGATCTTGACTTTGAGCTGCTTCTGTATACTCCTCAGTAACTCCCTGTCTCGCTCCCTAAAGGCTCTTTTTTTCTTGTTCAATAGTTCCTTTAGCTCACTGGTGATCCACGGTTTGTTATTAGGGAAGCATCTCACTGTTCTGGTGGGGATGGTGTTGTCCACACAGAAGTTTATATAGTCAGTCACACACTCAGTCATGGCATTAATGTCCTCTCCATGCGGCTTACAAAGAGAAATCCAATCGGTTGCATCAAAACAACCCTGTAAGGCTTCTTCAGCTTCATGTGACCACTTTCTAACGGTCCTTTTTGTGACAGGTAGTCTCTGGACAAGGGGTTTATATGCTGAACAGAGAAAAACAAGGTTGTGATCTGATTTACCCAGGGGAGGTCTTGATTTGGAAATGTATGAATCCTTGACATTTGTGTAAAACAAATCCAATGTCTTGTTTTCTCTGGTAGAGCAGCTGACAAACTGTTGAAAAGTTGGCAGTGTAGCAGAGAGTGAGGCATGATTAAAATCACCAGATATTGCCACAAAA
Organism: Odontesthes bonariensis; assembly: GCF_027942865.1. NCBI lineage: Eukaryota > Metazoa > Chordata > Actinopteri > Atheriniformes > Atherinopsidae > Odontesthes > Odontesthes bonariensis. The sequence goes on from NC_134506.1 coordinate 9,154,470, forward strand.
GAATTGGGGTGTTGAGTCTGTATCTTAGCAACAACGGAACTGATGACATCACATGCAGTGTCGGCAACAGCTGAGGGTGGAATGTAAACAGCCACCAAAACAACACTGGTGAACTCTCTTGGCAAATAATATGGACGAAAACCTACTGCCAATAGTTCAATGTCAGGACTGCAGAGACGACTCTTCACAGTAACATGTCCTAGGTGACACCATCTGTTGTTGACAAGCACTGCCAATCCGCCCCCTTTCCTTTTCCAGCTACTCTTTAAATCTCGATCTGCTCGTACAGTCAGGAAGCCCGGCAGAGAGACGCTGGAGTCGGGGATATGATCCTGCAGCCATGTCTCAGTAAAACACATTATACTACATTCCCGATATTCTTGCTGAGTCCTTGTCAAGGCTAGAAGTTCATCCAACTTGTTAGCTAACGATCTTACATTGCCCATGATGACAGATGGCAGAGGTGGTTTGAACTTCTTTCTTTCTCTCCTCTTTGCTCCTGCTCTGCATCCACGACACCTCCTTTTCAATTCCAGTGGGATTTCTGGCTTCAGTTGTCGAATTATTTCTGCTTTTCCAATGTTAATCAGCTGCTCCCTGTTGTAAACCACCCTGTTGCTATGGTTATGCATCATAACAAAAGAGCAAAATATACAAAAGTATTGGGCAAAATCAATCCAGCTGCACAGCATCCAAGGCAGGAAGGAACAATTGTCCAAAAAATGCAATTTCTTCCAAGAAAAAACAGGAATGAAATTTAGAAAAAAGAAAAAATCTCAATGTAAGGTACAGAGCTACTCCAACAAGCTGCCACCCTCAGCGGCGCATTCTAGAATCAAATCCAGACTCCGTCCAAAGTTCCCAAGAAACCTGTCCAGCCCGCCTAAGACTCAGAAAGCAAAACAACAACACAGCCAAGCATGATTGTGACAGATGTTTTAATTATGTTAAAAATTTGATTTCCAAAAGGGAAATTAACAATGATTCTCAGAACACTCAACACACATTAATCAGTGCAATGTCCATGTGAAAGGTGTATGCATTTCTGCATTTAACTATGAACTGAAACCTACTTATACATTGCAAAATCCTCTCAGATGGGGGTCCATGGAGTGCACTGGGAATCTGATTGAGGCCCTGTGACATACTAGAAAACAAGTGTTTCATCTGCTTACTGTTATGTTGCAGACAAATGTTACTTGAAACAGAAACACAGCTGAAAGGGATCTATAAGGAGACTGATTTATGAAAGCAAAGAGGGTTTAAAGAATGAATAATAAATTACTTCTTCTCTATCCCTTACTCCTTCACTCTCTCTCTCTGTCTTTCTGTCTGTGATCATAAGGAAGTTTTAATTAAAGACTGTAGGAATATTTCAGTGGCCTGCAGTCTTTCACATCCCCTCATCATCATTCCATCTTCTTTTCCCCCCATTTCCATTTGGCTCTGTTACTCTTCAGGTTGAGGGTATCTGTATGGGAGAGTGTGTAAGTGTGTGTGCCTGAGATCAAAGCCTTCCACTTACAGTGTGAGTGATCTTTCTTTCTCTCCAATTCACTGTCAGCAGCAGATGTCTGAAGTCTCCAACATGCCAGGGAATTGTGTGAATGAGTATCAATATTGAACACAATGTTGTGTTCCTCACCTGAAACTGACTGAAAAGACTTTGTTCAAAGCAGTTTAACAGGTGAAGATGCAGGCCAGTGGGTTGAATTTGTTGTTTTTTATTTACATGCAAAACCTTTTTAGTTATGATGAAGTGACTTATTGTTTTTCAATATTACTGTAACAGGTAAGGTGTAGTGGTTGCATGTTGTCGTCCCTGACATTTCCTTTTCAGTCATCTCACACACTCAAAGTTTGGCCTGTCAAACACATGATATCTGTGTGATATACCAGGTGTCTGTCTAAGGTGGTCTCAAACCCTTTGTGCTTAAACAGCTGATGCCTCAATGGTAAAATAAAAGTCAGTTACTGACTTGAACTGCAGAGTAAGCATTCGAGAAGCACACCTAAGGTTTTTCTTATACCTTTCAAGAGTCCTACTAATCAGTGAAGAACTTTTTTTTTTTACATCTTACATTTAAACAACCTGTTCATCTTATTGAATTAAGTGTCATGAAATTGCTGTATTTTGTCCGAAAGTCCAAAAGAAAGTACTGGGTTAGAACATTTAAAACCACCCATTTCTGAGAGGGGTTTTATGTTTTGTCAAGCCAGTTAACACCACAAAAAACCTGTCTGTGTTGAATCCTCCACAAAAAATAGCAGTTTCACAAATTAGAGCTTCAAAAATTATATAATTAAGTATATATGGATAGGCAGTTTGTGGGATGAAATGACCTGTCTGTGCAATAATGTATGCAAATTGTAGTGTGCAGGTGCCCGGTTGTGGTTAGGGTGAAGATCAGCAGTTGCCAAGAATGGACTTTTGAAAGACAGCTCAAATATAAAAACCTGACATGATGCCACAGGACTCACCTCCCTCTCTGCTTCGCCAACCAGTCAGACCTTATGTACAATACAAAATATCTGGACTTTGATTCACTGATAACCAGGAATTTGAAGGGATGGGCTATTTGTTTGGATTCCCAATTTTTAACCTGTTTTTGTAGCTTCAAGAAGATGAGTTATTGTGTTTTTTTTTATTCTGTTTTGAATAGGTTGTCTTTTTCATGCCAAAATAGTTACAATTGGTTTGTTTGTTTTTTTGGGAGGTATTTTTTGGTGTCATTTTAACAATTTATCTCTGTATGACTAAGGGAAGATGGGTACCTTTCATGTTATGTCTTGGCCACCACTGGATGGGGTATCAAATTCTCATGTAAAACATTGAGACCCATCCAACATGTTTCAATCATCCAACAGTCCTCTTATTTTGCTACTTTACTCTTATTCACAATTTATTCGTGGTATGTAAAATGCATGGTCAGGATTACATTGTTCGGTGGATTCAATTCAATTCAATTCAATTCAATTAATTTTTATTTATATAGCGCCAAATACAACAAATGTCATCTCAAGGCACTTAGATAGTAAGTCCAATTCAAGCCAATTGGAATTCAATTCATTGTAATCATAATTATTCATAAAATAATCCAATTCGTTCATATAGAGCCAATTCAAAAACAATTTCCTAGCTAAGGAAACCAACAGATTGCACTGAAAACTTTTTCTTTTTCGGTCCAATCTCCCGGCCTGAGCGTGCCTGAGGCGACTGTGGAGAGAAACGACTCCCTTTTAACAAGAAGAAACCTCTGGCAGAACCAGACTCAGGAAGGGTGGCCATCCGCCTTGACCAGCTGGGGTTTGAGAAGACAGAAAAGAGGGGGAAAAAAAACACTGTAACACCATTCAAAGGACATCTGTTGGAACAGGGAAACACGAGTTAATGACCACAATAATGTCACATATACATAAAGAGAGTAAAGTGAGGAAAGGTGTGACAGATGAGGCCCCCCAGCAGTCTAGGTCTATAGCAGCTTAACTATGGGATGTTTCAGGATCACCTGAGCCATCCCTAACTATAAGCTTTATAAAAAAGGAAAGTTTTAAGCCTGGTCTTAAAAGTGGAAAGGGTGTCTGCTTCCCGGACATTTACTGGCAGCATATTCCACAATAGAGGGGCCTGATAACTGAAGGCTCTGCCTCCCATTCTACTTTTAGAAACTCTGGGAACCTCAAGTAAACCTGCAGTTTGGGAACGAAGTGCTCTGTTAGGAAAATATCTTACAATGAGATCTTTAAGATATGATGGAGCTCGGTCATTAAGAGCTTTATATGTAAGGAGAAGAATCTTAAATTCTATTCTGAATTTAACAGGGAGCCAATGAAGAGAAGCTAAAACTGGAGAAATATGATCTCTCTTGTTAGTTCTCATCAGAACTCTGGCTGCAGCATTTTGGATCAACTGAAGGCTTTTCAGAGAATATATGGGACAGCCCATAAATAAAGAATTACAGTAGTCCAATCCTGAAGTAACAAATGCATGGACTAGTTTTTCTGCATCACTCTGAGACAAGATGTTCCTGATTTTAACAATATTACGAAGATGAAAGAAGGCAGTCCTAGAAACCTGTTTTATATGCGAGTCAAATGATAAATTCTGGTTAAAAATAACTCCAAGGTTCCTCACTGTAGAACTAGAAGCCAAGGAAATACCATCTAGAGTAACTATATAGCTAGACGATTTCTCCTTAGAGCGCTCAGGTCCAAAGATAACAACTTCAGTTTTGTCTGAATTTAGAAGCAGACAGTTCTGAGTCATCCAGGTCTTTATGTCTTTAAGACATGCTTGTAGTCTGACCAACCTATTGGGTTAATCTAGTTTTATAGATAAGTACAGCTGAGTATCATCAGCATAGCAATGGAAATTTATGCCATGCTGTCTAATAATGTTACCTAATGGAAGCATGTATAAAGTGAAAAGATTCGGCCCAAGCACAGAACCCTGGGGAACTCCATGACTTACTCTGGTGTGTGAGGAAGATTTTTCATTTACAAGAACAAACTGAAATCTATCAGATAAATATGACTTAAACCAGCCTAATGCAGTTCCTTTAATCCCAATAACATGTTCAAGTCTCTTTAATAAGATACTGTGATCGACCGTTTCAAATGCAGCACTGAGATCCAACAGGACAAGCACAGACACAAGTCCGCTATCAGAGGCTAAGAGGAGATCATTGGTAACTTTCAGCAGTGCTGTTTCTGTGCTATGATGCACTCTGAATAGGTCTATAATGAGCCAACACCTCTGAATCAAGAGTAGGTTTTTTAAGTAAAGGTTTAATTACAGCAACCTTAAAAGGCTGAGGTACATATCCTGTCAACAAAGACAGATTGATCAAATCCAATATGGAAGTGTCAATTAATGGGAAAACCACCTTGAACAGTCTGGTTGGGATTGGGTCTAAAACACAAGTTGATGGTCTAGAAGAGACTACTGCTGTCGTTAGTTCAGAGAGATCAACTGGACAGAAGCCGTCTAAATACTAATCAGGTTCTAAAGATACCTCTAAAGCTGCTGTACTTGATGATACATCACTGATAATAGTGGGAAGGACTCCATCAATCTTCTCTCTGATAGAAACAATTTTATTAATAAAGAAGCTCATGAAATCATCACTGCTGAGAGTTAAAGGAATAACTGGCTCAGCAGAGCTCGGACTCTTAGTCAGACTGGTTACAGTGCTGAAAAGAAACCTGGGATTGTTCTTATTCTCTTCTATCAATGATGAATAATAAGCAGTTCTAGCTTTACGAAGGGCTTTCTTATACCTTATTAAACTATCTTTCCAGGCTAATTGAGACTCTTCTAAATTAGAGGAACGCCACTGTCTCTCCAGCTTTCTTGCAGTCTGCTTTAAAGCATGCAGCTGTGAATTATACCAAGGAGCCAACCTCTTCTGACTGATTACCTTCCTTTTCAGAGGGGCAACATTGTCCAGTGCTGTACGCATTGAAACTATAGTGCTGTCAACAAGAGAGTCAAGTGCTGCTGGAGTAAAGTTTAGGTAGTCTTCCTCTGTCATATCTGCACATGGCAGTGAAGAAAAGGATGATGGAATTAAGTCTTTAAATCTGGTTACAGCATCCTCTGATAGACACCTTCTACTGTATATGAAAATTTCTTCTCAGAAACTGTATAGTCAAGTAATGTAAACTCAAAGGTTATCAGAAAATGGTCAGATAAGACAGGGTTATGAGGGAACACTGTTAACTGTTCACTCTCAATGCCATAAGTCAGATCTGTTGAGTACATTGTCAGGGTTAGAAAAACATACATGAGTAGTGTTTACACACCACACACACCTCATATACTCATACATTTCCATAACCGTAATGTCACATGCATGCTCCTGTACACAAAACAACTGCCTACACAGTATAGCTGTCTCACAAATTTGAATGCTTTTAATCGTGGCACTTGGACTTGGACAAACATACCTTGTCAAAGTTTTTTTGTGAGACAAGGCCGTCTGATCATACATAGACTCCACCAATCATCCCACTCTCCCAACAGTAATGGATACTCTGCATTTTCAATGAAATATAGCAGAAGAAAGGCTTTTTACTTTCAAGGGAGCAACAGGCTCGATTTTTTTTTTTCTACACATGGACATGTGCATCGTGTCTCTGTGCTCTGTAATAAACGCAGATGGGAAAGGCAGCTGTGAATGCAGGTTTAGCAGCTGTACAGGAGGGTTTGTTTAATTGTGTTGAAGGTGTTTAAAAGCTGCATACAGAGACTGTCAGCCTTGTGACAGTGATCCAAGCAGCCCACAGTGGGGAGTGGACACACTTACACACACTTCAAATAAACACCCCTGAGATTATCGTTTTATATGTTACAATGAAGTGACTGACATTGCCTGGCACTACCACAGACTTTACCTGATTTGTGGGGACTTTGTATTTCTTAACAATGATTGCATTTCACAGAGCAATATTTATTCTGAATCAAAGTTGCATAATAACAAAAATAGTACTGTAACTTTTTGGATGACAAGAATGAAAACACATAATTTGTCACAAAACCCTATCAATGACGTCTCCACAGCATCAGTACACCATGCACCTGATCACACACTTCTAAGGTGTGTAAAAAGCAGAGAACAATAGGACAAAGAAAAATGAGGAAGTGTTGGATGCTGGTAGATTCTACCTTAGGTGTTTGATTTGTAATGTGATCATATTTACATAATATTTAAATGTGATCACTGACAACTTAAGTGTTTATCATTATTATTTCAAATATGTCCAAGTCAAAATATATAGAAATTCTGAAGTTACTTATGTTACTCTTTTAAGTCTGTCATTTGCAGACTTACAGAGTGACAGATAAGTTGCATCTGTGTGGGTTTCAGTGTGCGTGCATTATTTTCCACTATCCACAATTCACTCTTGCCAGGAGGTGTTTGTTTCTCTTTTAAATGGGCGACGTGCCATATGTGTGGTCATTAGTCTAAAGACTGTCCTTCAGCTGCACCAAAGGACAACATGTCAATGAGTAGATTAACTAGCCACTGGTGTTCCCTAGCTTTACTAAAAGACCTTGAATTATAGCAACTTTTACTTCCTTTCACTCCCATCTACTTTATGGAAATTATCACACAAATCACAAACGCTGTGAAGAATGTGTGGCTTAAGGGGAAAATACCAATAGCAGAACATCTGCTCTGAAAAAAAGTTGCGGTAATGTTCTTGCCAGGAAGAGAGGAAATAATTGGAAATTGCGTTTGAAGAACACAGGATCAATTCATGCAGTATATTTCTCTTAACTCATGTCATTCTACAATACAGAGTGAGGAGCTGCTCTTGTACCACTTAAGGTTTTTAACCCCTATTAGACTATGGCCAAGCTGACACTGAGTCCCACTGTAGTGACAGTAAATTGCCAATTTGGAACCTTATATCTACCTTGTCTCAGTGTCATTGTTGTGGTTGCTTGTCTTCCTCACAACATGCAGGCACACACACATATTCACTTACACAATTACCTAGATATACATGCACAAAAGGGCACACAATCATGATAGTTAAAATAACAATAATATTAATAATACCAAAATTTGTCCTAATCTATAGACAAACAAACAAATACACATATGTTCTACAAAGACGGAGGATATTTTAAAAGTATACTCATACATTTACAAGTTATAGAGGTATGGGCTGGCCATATGGGATGGTACTGGTGTTTTTCCACTTACAGTTAAGGGTGAGAGATTTATAAGTACTTTGACAACAATACACTGAGTGATTCAAGAGGGGTGAGAAGGTATGCTTATTATTATGGTTGTTAGTCTGTATTGTAGAGGCCCTTCCAAAAGACTCTTTGTACAAAGAGTGCATATTTCTTATTCTTATTCTTATACTTAGTTTTCAGTGCAATCTGTTGGTTTTATTAGCTAGGAAATTGTTTTTGAATTGGCTCTATATGAACAAATTGGATTGTTTTATGAACTATGATTATTATTAATTAATTGAATTCCAATTGGCTTGAATTGGACTTACTATCTAAGTGCCTTGAGATGACATTTGTTGTATTTGGCGCTACATAAATAAAAATGAATTGAATTGAATTGAATTTCTCAGTGAAATTATTACAATTTCATGAACCAATGACTGAAAGAAGAGATATGGGATATAGCTACTCCTGTTTCCACCAGCTACTGTAAACCATAGTTTGAGGGATTCACACTAAAAAGTTGTTGCAATGTTGGATAAGCTTGTTCATCATGTCCTGTAGCAGCTAGTGGTCAGTCTGCTGACTCATTTGTAAGTCTCTGTGTCCACCGGTTTAGCATAGACAAAGATATCTCCACATTATCAGAGTAACTGAGTTCAGACATTCTGAGTCTCTACGGGTTGACTCTTATTGATTGCATGTATTTCCTGACTTTTCTTTTTTGCACCACCATTAAGTTTCTGTTTTTGGCATTTTTATGTTTTGTGTAATATCTCAGCAACTAATCAATGAGCCACAGTCAAAAAAGGTGCAGGCATTCATGGTACTCAGAGGATGTGTCCCACGTGTCAGCTCCAGCCGCTACCCCAGCTCAGCCTTATCCTCAAGCCACAGGTGACCACCTACATTTTGATGCACACTCACCAGTGTGTTGCCCAATCAACATTAGTCATGCACAGCACAGAGCTGCATCCTCTGTCTATCTCTTTTATTGCAGTTTAGCACTCTCCTTTTCAAGCTGATGGGCAAAATTGACAAACATTGACAGCTTCAGATGAGGTTTAGACTCTCATTCAGCCATAGCAGCTGAAAAGGCAGTCATCTTAATTAACCATACTTCAACACTAGATGTGGCTTCAGGTGTAACAGCTGTTTGAGAAGACCAAGAAAGTCTCCATGATCATCATATTAGCCTTACTAGGCTCTTTGCAGTTTGTATTATCCGTTTTTCATCTGTTCATGTGGTCAAGAGATTGGAGGTGTCTTTATAGCAGGCTGGCTGATTGTTACTGTTGCCTGTGTGGGTCTGCATGTCCAATCTATTGAAGAAATGGTTTAATTGATCCACTGAAAACAGTCCTTTATAGTAGTATATGTCCCTTTAGATTACTTTCTTATAGTTTCGACAGGAGCAGGTTGACCTGACAAGTTTGCATGTAGGCTGAAGGTAGACCACGTCGATCTTCTACAGTGAAGAAGCATGATGAGGAATCGTGTTTGTGTATTTTAATGTAGTTTATGGTAGTTTGGGGTTTCTATTTCTGATGTTTTGTTTTGCATCACTGACGTCTCGAGGGACAATGAAGAAATCCTTTTTTTGTCAACCATGTCAGTGGGCCTAAGTAAAGATGAATGTATGAAAACTGCAGGAGAGCAAGCGGCAGTGGAGAGGAAACCTGACACCTCCCATGCACAGGACAGCAGAGGCCCGATCAAGAGTAAACCGCTGACCTTCTTCACATCCAGGAACGGGAAAATGAGTCCGTCGAGGTGACTGAATTTAATGTAAGTGGATTGTTTAGAGTTGCCACAGGTGATTTAGTGGGCGGTCCAGGAAACATCTCTGAACCAGGACCACTTCCACACTTGTCAACAGAAACAAAAAGAACACTTTTAAAAGTTTGAAAATTCCAAAGGACAAAACAGCTGTGCTTACTTGGCAGGAGTATACTATGATGATGAAAAGACCAGAATCATGGAAATCTTCAGATGGCCTTGGGATATGGGTTGGCCTTTTTTATGATAATTTGAGATATTTCTTGAGTCCATGCAGCTTGCTGGTTTGTATGCAAAATTAAGAACAGATCAACGGGATCTATCACTTGACATATCTCACAAAGGCAAGCCAGTCATACAAAAATTTAATTAACACTTTTGTAAGAGCAGCTTTTGCACTCACAATCTTTTCCGTAAACCTATGATGATCAAAAATACACATTTATACCTTGACCCACACAACCAGCACAGAGACACAGAAGATGTGATATCCACGAGGCACAGGGCCTTACCTCACCTGAGCCTGGCTAGTCCTGGGCCTGTCACTGTGTATGGACCAACCCATTTATCATGTAATCTGGTGGAGAGAATGGACGGGGCACTATCAGCAATCTGCTATTGATCCACGCCTGGGGCCCCTGCTATTGTTCATCTGTAGCCCTCAACTGGCACCCAGCATTAATGAAAGAAACTAAACAATGCATAGCAATCAGACCTCCCCCCCCACAAATCCCACAGTCTTCCCTTGCTCTGTGTTAACACAAGCAGGCGAAAAGATGGTGGGGGGTTAAAGTAAAGAAACAGGGGTGGGGGAAGAAAGTTTCTCTCAGTTTGGGAGAAAACTTTTGCTATTATGTTTCTTTTTCAGAAGGTGTGAGCACAGAGAGCAAAACACATTTATCATGTCAGAGATGGCTCATATCATCCCTGACCCTGAGCAGCAGACAAAGCAGTTGATATCGAAGGCGCCTATTGAATAATGCTTAGCGCCATCTTCTACCAAGGAAATAAAGACGTATGGTAAATCTTTACAACTGTGAGGCTCCTTAGATCACAATAGATGAATTTCTGCACAGTTTTTTTCCGTAAATATTGGCAAAATACTTACGAAGTTACGGCATTTGATATCTCTGAAACACTGGTGATTTATATCCCCATGTGCTTTGATGGACACTTGGCAGGGGCAGAGAAATTCCGCTGAGAGTGTTGCTCTCTAACCCAAACTCCTCATCCAACTGACTGGAGCTTGTTAATTGATTTGAGATCGTGATCATCAAATTTAGTAATTTCCCTTCCTGAGTTCCTGGAGCCTGTTACAGCTACCAGTAGACAAGAGGCAGGGTACACCCTGGACGGGTCACTAGTCTATCACAGAAACTGGTGACCATGCCATACCATACCAATTAACCTAGCATGCATGTTTTTGGACTGTGGGAGAAAAACAGGCTACACCGAGAGAACATGAAAACTCCAGAGAGAAAGGTTCCAGCTTAGATTTGATCGAAGAATCTCGCTTTGAGGCAACAGTGCATTTGATAAGCATTCATTTCTCTTTTTATGGGCCTGCCCTCACTTAATATGGTTTGCTAAACTTTGTGAAACACATCTGTGTGGAGCTATCAGACTGCTTTGAAAAGGCAGGCCGTGGACCACAAGATGTTGTCATTCTTGAAACCATGCTCTTATACACACAATAGAAACCGCTTGTCCTTCCATTGGAATTAAGGGCAAGTTGTTCTGTGTATCTTTTCTTGCATCTTCATTGTGTGCAAAATGGTTTAATTCCAATTGTATCTCAAAGTCTCTTGTTTACAGGAAACAAATACATTTTTTAGATGTTTAAAATGTCCATCAAAGAACACCTGGCAAAATCCCTGGGGACTGACATACCTATGCATTCATATGAACAGACAGAATGTGAGGCATTTGTCCTTTCAAACATATAAAAAGTTGGTGCACCTGCAAGATATAAAATTGGGCCGGTCTTGAACCAATCAGAGTGTAGTATGTAGGAATCTGGGCCATTTTCCAGAGCTCTTGTTCCCAGGCAGAGGACATGTTGATTTATCCGTGGAGGTTTCTTTGTCATGTTGCAGTAGGAGGTATGCCAGCTACCAAGGCACAAGGCCCACAGGACTCAGGTACTCATCTGTCGCTCCTGTCATGAAATAGCCACAACACCGTGCTCCAAAAGCCACTAAGCTACACATAAGAACTTACTTGTACCGTGTATGCTCACATAGAGATCAGCAAATGAAGAAACGTTGCAATGTGGGTGATTTAAAAATCATTCAAGCTACATATTCCATTGGGAATAGTGCTGTGATAATACAGCAGTGTTTAGACAAAAACTCTTATTCAGACTTTATTTTTCCTTGCTGTTACAGCATCGAAGTTGTGTTAGAAACCTCGATTTTAGATCCTGTTGTGCCCATCTGAAAACAACAGAAAACAATGCAGACACACAATCTCTAACCAAAACACATTATTTTCAAGTACAGCGCTATTTGTTTCCTACTGCACAAAAAGAAAGTAATTTACATTCTGTATGTATTTTATAGTTGATCAAGAGATGGGCTTAGTTTATACTCCGTGTGGGAGGAACATGTTACAATGTTATTCTTATATCGTTGCCGCCGTTTGCCTGTATGATTGATTATGCCTTTTAACTTAACTTTACATCTGAATGACTCTTTCTGAGACTCTCGTTAGATATTTAATTGGTTTAAATTATACTTTTTTTCTTTCTTTCTTTCTTTCTTTCTTTCTTTCTTTCTTTTCTTTTTCTTTTCTTGACCCAGCCTTTTTTTAAATGTGTTCCTGAGATCAAATTCTTTTTTTTTTCTTAAAACAGTGTTGATGAAAGAAATTCACTTACAAAAATGAAAAAAAGCTGAAACACCCAAATAATTAATAATTCAACAAAACATGCCATGTTCAAACCACAGATGAAGACTGTGAGATATGGGTGAACCTTTAAATTACATTCATCATTATTCTATGCTAAAAATAGGTGAAATGGCTTTAACATTAAATGTAAATGTGTGTCACACAGTCACAGCACCATACTTGTGTTATCAGTGCTTTAGGGGTTATTGCAATCTTTACAATGCTTTGGTTATTTATTTATTTATTTGTTTTATAATAATTTATGCTGTTTTATTTGAATATCATCACATTGTCAACGTTCAAAGCAGGCTCTGCAACCTGTACGCTAAAGGCCCAAAAACAGAAGACACAAAAACTAGTTGTAGCTGGTAAATATAGTATGGGCATTTTGTTGGTAAGGAACCAGATATTTCCAAGGAGTTGATTGAGAAGAAAACAGAGCTTTAAGGAAAGTGAATGCTAGATTTGAAATTACATGGTACACAGAATCACAATTCTAAATTTATAGTAATATTGCTAAAAGATTAACACTTTACCAACACCCATAATGACACCTCTGTGTACACAGTTAGAGGTTCACAACCAAGTTAAACCTCAGACAACATAGTTTGTTATAGAAATCTGAGCTGGCAACAAATGTATTGGGTTTTCTAAATTTTATTTTGCTTCTGCTCTTTCTACAGCCTGTTTTTAGCTGTGCACAGTTCTCTCTGTGGAAGCAGTCTCTTTGTCCCTCGCTCTCTGTCATAAAGCTGTGTGATTGCCCATAGCATAACCATCTGCCAGCTAGCATGAGGCAAAACATTAAGGACTCTAGTGGGATGAATGAGTGATAGGATGAGTGTATTGTCAGTGTATAACTATTTGTGCACATCCACATTATCCACACACAGACACAAATATCAATTAACCCAAATGTAAACAACTCACCCCTATTATCGCTGCTTTGACAGTGTCCTGACAGAAAGATATTGAGGATCAGAAGACAGAATTATTCAAATCCAGATTATAACCACAAATTACCTTTTGTTTTTGATATTCATTATTGGAAAGACTGACTTTGTTCTTGTCCTGTGGCCCTGCAGTGGACAGTGAATTTTACATTTTAGTAATTTGACATTTATAATTTTGAATCTTAAGGCCCGGTCACACATCCCTCCACGGGCATATCGCGGCCGAATCACGGCCAAAAATTTCTGCCCGTGAAGCAGACGCTGTGGAAAATGTGCAAAATTGGCTTACCCGCGGTTTACCTGTGGTATGCCCGCGGAACAGACGCCGGCGACTGTTCCGCGTCCTTATCGCGGGTGAAGCGCGGCGGTACCGCGGCCTACCACGGGTATAATAAAGCAGCCGAACCGGGCTGTAGAAATCATAACCGCTCAAGACACAGTCCCGTGAAGATGGCACCGAAGAAGAAGCAGCGTGCGAGCAAGAAGCCGAGGGCGAAGGCAGCAGATGAAGGCAGCCCAGTGCCAGTGGAGGCACTTGGTTCTGATGCTGCTGGAGCAGCAAGACGAGGTCATTACTGTGACGGGGATCCATGTTCACCCCTTGACGTCTGGAGCACAACTGACGAATGCTCGGCAAATCGCGGAGAAAGGCGTTTGTCCGTGCTTACACGCGGTACACACGCTAATGCACGTGATAACAACGCGGTACAGACGCGGAACAAACGTGTTATGACCGTGCTCCACCCGCGATTACCCGCTGATCCTACCGCGTGTAACCACGTCTTAACCGCGGCCGTAGCACGTCCCAGCACGTTCGTTCCGCGTCTGTACCGCGTCTTTACCGCGTGTGTACAACGTGTACCGCCCGCGATTACCCGCGGTCTAAAGTTTTGGGCAGCCCAAAACTTTTTCGCGCGGCCAACCGCGTGTGAATTTCTTACCGCGTGTAACGACGGGTGAAGAACGGCTGTATCGCGTCTCAATCGCGACCTCAAAGCGTCCAACAGCGTCTGCTTCACGGGCAGACAGTTTTGGCCGTGATTCAGCCGCGATATGCCCGTGGAGGACATGTGTGACCGGGCCTTTACTTGGATGTGGACAGCTTGGACAAGTTTTGAAAAAATATCAGCGAGCCATAAAAAATAGCACAATTCTGTCATGTCATAAACCCAACTCAGGACTAAAATATCCAGCCTCCTGGTCTGTTTCTCCACTAAGTTTTATTTGCTTAAGACAACACTGAGTTCTTAATGCTCCACAAGTAATTTGTTAAATGTCTGATATATTGACTAAAGAACTGACTTCTTGTTGGCAATCATAATATTTTTCCCATAGGCAGTTGAAATCTCCAACATCTTGTTATTGAATAAAGCATCAGTATGAAGCACCTGAGGCCCAATTTAGCACAAATTCCCAACATTAACCTCTAAAAACTTAAAGAAAACACAGAGGAACAGTGAAGCCTGAGATTTATAGAGCCAATATGTGATGGAGAAATTGCAACAGCATTTTGACTGTTCCTATTGGGGGATTTTCCAACCAAGGTCTAAACTGCATGATTCAGGAAGAGAATTTAAAAAAAAAGGGATCCGTACTAACTAACTGTGTTTGAAACGCAGACTAGAGAAACTTACATATTGGAGAATAAATCTGCCAGTCAAGCATTTTTCTATCACTTTGGTGTGTGGTCTAAGCTCTCAGGCTATATGCAGTGCATGATCTCTTATACAGTAGTAATAGGTCTCAAAGGTTTACTGAGGGTAATTTACCTTTTAATGGGTGCTCAAAGCAGTAGGATAGATCTCAAAGAAGACACACACCCCACAAAAAAAGACTAATGAAAGAGAGTTGATTGGCTTGAAAATATACTGTATCTCACTCGGTTAATAATTACAGAAACATTTTTCATTGTTGTTTACCATTGAGTATTATTTTGGTTGAATAGACATCTAAAAGACATTTGAATAGTCCATAGACGCCTAGCTTACATTTACCTCAGATACCACCTGGCAATATAAAAATATTCTACATTTGTGGGATTCAAACTCAAGATCTTCGATTTATTTGTGCCTCTCGCAACCCATTGCAACCTGAGTAGTTCAATATCTGGAATTCATATAACAAATTAAATGCAACACTTATTCAATTAAATGCCAAATTATTATCATGTCTTTACAGTTATGTACCACCTGAACTACCTTACAATAATTCAGATGTTCATGCTGCTAATCAAACAATTTTCAACTAAAGGTCAGTGTTGTAAAAAACTACAGGTTGGTGTTCTCTGTGATTTTAGAATGATTTACAGATTTCATTTATCCACCTTACATATTTACAGCTGTTTGTGTTTTAAATAAATCAAGTAATAATAAGGATTAAACTGTAAAAATGGTCTAAGTTTGCAGAGATACATTACAGAGAGACAAAGATATTCCAGACTAAATGAAGGCTATGACGCAATGTTGAGCTCATTGGGTTTCATGTAGTCTTTTAAGTTTGGCCTATGTATTCATTTTGAAAAAAAAATGAAGAAAAGAAAATCCTGACCTTTTCATCCGTCATTGTTATCATGAACTGAAGCATCAAAAGTACGATATTGTAGTTAAAAAGTGCAAGCAGGCTATATCTGCTTCACCCACCATGAAATCCTGACCATACCAAAGTATTCTAGAGTCAAATGTGAGGTCATACAACAGGACAAGAATCCCAAGCACATTAGCCAATTTATAAGAGAATGAAAAAGAAAAGGTGTTGTGGTGGACCAGTCAAAATTCAGATCTCAAACTGATTAAAACACTGTGGTGAGTCCTTCAGAGAGCTGTGCATGAACTAATGCCTGCAGACCTCAATGAACATATTTGGTATTTGGAGTAAACAATAACTGAAATAATATATGTGCAGGATGCCGATATTAATCACAATATAAAGACATGTTTACAGCTTGAACTCACTATTACATCCTATGAGAGATTTCATTGCACCTGGCGACACACACTGCTGCTTTACAGAGCATTTTATATGTTGTAGCAGTTGCAAAACATGAAAAATAAAAATGTAGCTGCTGAAAAAAAAGAAGTGTTCTGAGTGAAGGAGAAACAAGAGGAATGGTCCGTCTGTTGAGGAATATGGATATAATGAAGAATTTGCATGAGTGCAGATATTACAATGGTATAGGGAATGTAATTTGAGCCCTAGTCATGCTGCATAACATGTAAAAAAAAGTAATATGAATGGAATATTCTTCACTACAACTGGAATACTATCCATGAGTATGCCAGCAAGACATTCTGGCGAAAGTTTTTTGTCAAAATGCCAAAAGCACAAACCAGTTTTTATTCCCAGGGAATTAAGTGCCTTAGTTTTTCTTTTTTCTTTTTTTTTTTAAAGATTTTGTGACCTGTCTGGTCTTTCTTAAACAGAGACAGGAGAGAAGTCAGAACAAGGGGAACGCCATACAGCAAAAGGCCACTGACCAGGATTTGTTCCAAGCCTTGCTCCAAAAAACTTTTAAACGTGAAATGTCAGCTTAAATTGTTGAGCACCTTCAAATACTGCTGTTATGTCAAAACCTGTTATGCATATGCACAGAAATATGTGGCTGTAGATAGATAGATAGATAGATAGATAGATAGATAGATAGATAGATAGATGTTAACTTTGTAAAAGACCCTCAACTTTAGCTGCCAGTAAATGTCCGGGAAGCAGACACCCTTTCCACTTTTAAGACTAGGCTTAAAACTTTCCTTTTTGATAAAGCTTATAGTTAGGGATGGCTCAGGTGATCCTGAAACATCCCATAGTTAAAGGGGAACTGCGGTATTTTCAACATTAAGCCTCTTTTCTGAGTTGTCTGCAATGTTTTAGAACCCCCCTCACCGCTTTTTTGAATTTTAGTGCTGTCTCCGGTATTTGCCTAATTTTGATTCTTCTCAACCTGCTTCAGAATGGCAAGTCATGTGCATGTCCTAAAAGGTCCGTAAAAGCACCATAAACATCCGTTTTCAAAATCATCAACTCACCGGAGTGGTTACTGGTGTGCACTGGTAATCCATATCAAATTTCGTTGCGAAAAGTTGCTTCTGTCGTGTTTTATTTGACATTTTGTAAATCCCATTGAGTTTTATGGAACTGAGTTCTATGGACTGGATGTTCGTTGATATTACTCCGCCACCGGTGTGGAGTATAGCAAGTCAGATTCAACTGCTGAGCGGAAGTTTATCCACGGCTGTGAGGTGGCTAAGAAAATAGTTTGAGCATGAACGAGCTGCCAAATAAAACACGACAGAAGCAACTTTTCGCAACGAAATTTGATATGGATTACCAGTGCACACCAGTAACCACTCCGGTGAGTTGATGATTTTGAAAACGGATGTTTATTGTGCTTTTACGGACCTTTTAGGACATGCACATGACTTGCCATTCTGAAGCAGGTTGAGAAGAATCAAAATTAGGCAAATACCGGAGACAGCAGTAAAATTCAAAAAAGCGGTGAGGGGGGTTCTAAAACATTGCAGACGACTCATAAAAGAGGCTTAATGTTGAAAATACTGCAGTTATCCTTTAAGCTGCTATAGGCCTAGACTGCTGGGGGAGCTCATCTGTCACACCTTTCCTCACTTTACTCTCTTTTTCCCCCGTTTAATTTCTCAAATGATATTATGTACATGTGACATTATTGTGGTCATTAACTTGTGTTTCCCTGTTCCAATAGATATCCTTTGAATGGTGTTACAGTGTTTTTCCCCCCCCCCTCTTTTCTGTCTTCTCAAACCCCAGCTGGTCGAGGCGGATGGCCACCCTTCCTGAGTCTGGTTCTGCCAGAGGTTTCTTCCTGTTAAAAGGGAGTCGTTCCTTTCCACAGTCGCCTCAGGCACGCTCAGAATGGGCGATTGGACTGAAGACAAGTTTCGGTGCAATCAGTTGATTTCCTTAGCTAGGAAATTGTTTTTGAATTGGCTCTATATGAATGAATTGGATTATTTTGTAAATAATTATGATTACAATGAATTGAATTCCAATTGACTTGAATTGGACTTTATTATTTAAGTGCCTTGAGATGACATTTGTTGTATTTGGCACTATATAAATAAAAATGAATTGAATTGAATTGAATTGAATTGAATTTATGAAACATATCTTGTGTACATTGAAAACATAAAAGAGTGTCGCAGAGCAGAGTGCTGCTGGAACACTAACAGTGTTACTTTGTTCTTCAAATTAGTTGCTTTGGATAGAAATGTCTGCTAAATGACACGATTTACATGTTTGGTGTAAGTCATCAACCAGTAGACTTGCCTTAAGAGTATTGTAGAGTATTGCCTTTTTTTTTTTTTATCTCTGAACAGTTATTTGGGGCAGTCAAAACTGTACAGTGAAAATACATCAAATTAGTCAGTCCATCACAATATAGTATACCAGTAAGGTAGAGTATCGAACAATAAATCAGTGGATAAAATATGTAGATATACACTGAGGGAATAAATCCAACACATACAGAGGCAGCGGTTAAGTCAGACCGACAATTGTGTAAGTCAGACAGACGTGTTCCCTTCCCTTAGGGCTCAAGGGGGAAGAGGCTGAGGGAGAGGCAGCAGCCAGGAGATAAGGCTCTCATGTAGGGCTGTTGTCGTGTACCTCTCCCTCTAATACAGCCAGGCCCTGGTTCTCAGCTCAGCCCTGATCTGCACAACCTCTCCTGAGACTCAACTGTCACGATCCAACCCTACCACAACTCTGAGCAGCTACACGCATACACACAAATAGAGAAAGGTGCTTAAATGTTTGCATGTATGTGTGTCAGTGAACAAGTTCTGAGCCATGTGTGTCATTTTCTTTGAGAAGCTCAGGCAGGCTAAAGCTAAAGCAAGACAATTTCCAACAGGGAAAGAGGATCAAGGCACAGCAAGCATTACTCACATCTATGTGCTTACAGTCTATACAGATGTGTGTCAACTGTGCCTGCAGGACTGGTCTGCATTAATTTATTTTTTTACTTTACTTTTTTATTACTTTTACTGTTAATTGCTTTTCTGAAAATGGTCATTTTTAAAAATGTTTTTATATTCTTGTTTTTTATTCCTGGTATTCCTTGTGTGTTATTTTTTGCTTTTTATAACAATGAGTTGCATTTTCCTTGTAAAAGTGCTGTAAAAATATAGATAAATATTTTTGTTTTTTTCTTTCTTTATGTGTGCATGTTTTCTAAAAAAAACAAACACTTGCACTGTCTCTGAAGCTGAAGCTATGTTAAACTCACAATTATGGTAAATGGACTTAATTTCTTTGTGAGATTCAGTTTTGGCCACTGGGAAGGCTGTGAACAGAGCCAAAGACTTTATGATTGATTCATTTTGAGCCACAGCAATACTTCATATAACAGCCAACCTTATAAAACTCTGCAACACAACCACATACTGAAACAGTTGATGTGCAAAGTTTGCCTCCCCAATAGGGGCCCTTTCATGCAGCTTCTTACTGAAACATAATTGTAAATAATTGTTGTTTATAGTTGTCAGGCTAGTTACAATTGTTTTGAGTTCACATGCACCAAAGAGTTTGGGAAGCTGTGTGGATAATGGCGATTCTCCAAAATCTTACCCATACACAAACACTGACACCGATACAGTAAGCACATGTGCTCCTGCACTATCGCCAGAAATGATCTAAACATGATTAAATGTTCATAGTTTGGAGGAATACGTATAGACTGCAGCAGGTTAACAATGGTTGTTAGTGCGTAACACCTTTATCTGGAGGCACGGTTTTCAAGATGATCAATTCTTTGCTTGTTCAGATATGTTGAAAAGGTCAACAATTAACATAGGATGTGCTTTTTTTCCCCCACATGACTCTAAATATGTGACTGCAGCTTCATCTGGAAAGTTTCCGTTATCCTGGTTGTTAATATATCCCACCTTAAAAATCATATGAGACCATATTTATTTTATGATAGCTCCCTCTGGTATAGTGATATTACAACTGGCCCTGTCATCTATCATCTTCTTTCGGTTGAGGCCCACACATATAAAATATTCATACACTGGTCAGCTCGTATTGCTGCAGCACAATTTTAAATTATATATATATATATACATATATATCTATATATATATATATAGATATATATGTGTGTACATATATATATATATATATATGTACATAGACATACATATCTATATATATCATAAGCCATTGTCCTCCTGGACCTGCGTATACACAACTTGCCAGATCTTAATGACAAGAAAGAACAAGAATTTCCACATGATGTATTTTTACAACCAGTTGTAACATAAGTTTCATACTTTTCACGATTTTATTTTTGTCGCCAAAACCAAATGGCAGGAATCTCAAATTTACACAAAAAAAGTTTAACCTTCACTGCAGCTTAAAAAGCTTAAAGCTGCAGTCGGCAGGTTTTCAAAATTACGAGTCTAAAGTCGGAAAATTCGAACTGATACAACTTTCAGGTCCCTCCCCCAACCTCTAACAAGCTCCGAATCGCCCCCCAAACCCCTCCCCCTCTGTGGACGAGGTTGTGCACGTGAGTTCACACCAGTGTGAGCCACACAAGCTGGGGCAGACTCACGCTCAGCAGCGTGTGCACAAGCTGTGATTGACAGGTAGGATTCCTCCACCCCAACTTGATTGGTTAAAAACAGCCGGGAGCGCTCGGTTTTTGCAAGCATGATTACAGGCTTCAGAGGGAGCTACAGATTTCGTTATTTTTCCTAAACAGCCTATTTAATATTCTACTTCCAGAATCCCATGACAGTTCAAGCTAATATGACTAAAAAAAAGTTGCCGACCGCAGCTTTAAAAAGCAGTTTCAATGCAAAATACTGCTCTGCTATGTTGTCTAGGATCAGAGTCATGGGACTGAAGGGCAAAGCAAACCTAGCAAGCTTTTTCACAAGCATCAACAAATAGTCCCACCTTCTATTACAAAATTAAAGATGTTATGGCTTCATTTTCAAAAAGTAGAAAGAATAAGAAAAGAAATACGGTGATCTACCATGGCTCAATGATGAATGCGGGAAACTAATAATGACGAGTCACATGTACTCGTCTTACTTAAAGGGACACTATGTAATAAATTAAGTCATTTATTAGCTCAAATCAACATATTCATTCATAAGTTAGTCCTCATTGGTGTAAAATGATCTCTGTCAAAAAGCTCACTTATCCTCCTGAGTGAAGAATAACTTGTCTGTATCTACATAGAGCAGGTAAGCTCTATGGAGGCTGCCATGTCCTTCCGGTCTATGAAAAATGACGAAGTGCCGAGAGGGACATAAAGCACTTCGAATCGCGATTTCCCCACCAGGCCTACAAGCAGAAATGACGTCATTGTGACGTCATTTCCGCCAAATGGCTTATTACAGCCGCTAATGCTAAATAGATTTTATTCCTTGGCACATATGTCTTTGTGTTGATTAGCTTTCTTTTTGTAAGTGCATCATCTTCTTCTTTTTATTATTATTCCTATGCTCCCCCTGGATATCTTCTTTTTGGCGTTATGCTCACATTTGTAAACTGTTATTTTGTTGATTTACTAATAAAGTTAAAAAAAAAAAAAAAAAATGCTAAATAGATTTTATCTCGTAAATGATCCCACTAATAATGCATTGATTGTTACCAAACTTCTGCCGTAGTACACATAGGCTCTTAACTCACAAAACGAGGCATTAGAAAGTTTGTAAGTTTACCGGGAGTTTATTTACCGCTGCTAATGCTCCTATTGCTAACGCAGGCTAATGCTAACGCTGCGTCGACGTCACTTCCGGTAACTCCCGGAATATGACTAATTGCATTGCTTGCACACCAAAGGAGATGTTATGTTATCTGACATGTTATCTGTCATCTGTATTCATAGTGTTGTTGTATGTGTGTTATGTAATCCTTTGTACTGTGTGTCTTGATTTCTTTTTGTTTGTATGGACCTTGAGTCTGAAGCTATAGCTTCTTGAATCTTGATACATTCCGCTTGCCGTAGTTCAAGAAGTTGCAGCGCACATTTGAAAACGTGAGGCGCTAGAGAGCAAATTCATTCAACTTTGCAAAATAAAATTGCACCACTAGATGGGGGAAGAAATTACATAGTGTCCCTTTAAAGCTGCAGTCGGCAGGTTTTCAAAATTACGAGTCTAAAGTCAGAAAATTCGAACTGATACAACTTTCAGGTCCCTCCCCCAACCTCTAACAAGCTCCGAATCGCCCCCCAAACCCCTCCCCCTCTGTGGACGAGGTTGTGCACGTGAGTTCACACCAGTGTGAGCGCACACAAGCTGGGGCAGACTCACGCTCAGCAGCGTGTGCACAAGCTGTGATTGACAGGTAGGATTCCTCCACCCTAACTTGATTGGTTAAAAACAGCCGGGAGCGCTCGGTTTTTGCAAACACGATTACAGGCTTCAGAGGGAGCTACAGATTTCGTTATTTTTCCTAAACAGCCTATTTAATATTCTACTTCCAGAATCCCATGACAGTTCAAGCTAATATGACTAAAAAAAAGTTGCCGACCGCAGCTTTAAAAGATTATTTAAAACTGGATTTGTTTCTGATGGCAACATTTACTTAAACAAGAAATAAAGTAATTCAAGCAATGCAGAAAGCCAAAGCAAATTTTTTTATAGCAGTTATTGAGTCTGTAAAAGGAAATGGCAAGAAGGTTTGGCAAAACATTCATGAATGAACTGGTAGAAGGTGGAAGGCAAAGAATTTAGAAATCAGTAATTGGCGTGGCAACAGTACTTAATACATTTTTTTAAAATTCAGTTAAAAAGATCTCACACTTTTTTACTAAACACGGAAGTGTATTTCATCCGGTCAGTGATTCCTTACCTGTTTTTATAATTACTGAGTCAAAAGTGGTCTCCATTATAGGTGAACTGAAAAATTCCAAAGCTGAGGATCACTATTATTTGGACACTAAAAAAATCCTTGAAACACCCAGGAACACATATGATCAATCTATCAATCAGACGCTCAGTTGTTTCTACAGTATGGAAAGTGGCCATTTTCAAACTGGAAAATAAAACTGATGATAAGAATTACAGACCAATAAGTATATTACCAGTTATATCTAAAACTATTAACAAATAGATAACAAAGCAATTAATAGACCATTTAAATAAAGGTTACACTCCTCTGCATTCTATGCAGTTTGGTTTCCATGCCAATCACTCAACTGAAAAAGCATTTAATGTCTTTTTCTAGAAAAAGTTAAATATTCATTAGATACTTGGTGCTTTTGTTGGTACAATTTTTCTAGATTTGAAAAAGACGTTTGATACTAATGTTGTCACGTCCATGGGGTTTTCCCCATGTTTTTAGTTTTATGTTTTATCATGTTTTAGGTTGTTTCATGTCTTGGTTCTTGAGTTCATGTTTAGTTAGGTTTTGCCATTGTTTTTCCCTCACTCAGTTCATTAGTTTCACTCATGTCACCTGTATTCATTGTCCCCAGGTACACCCATTCACCAATCACTCCCAGTTCAGTATTTAGTTTCCAGTTTTCCCCTTCAGTGTTGTGAAATCCTTTTGCTGTTTTTCACCCTCATGCCACGCCACGCCACGTGTAAGAGAAGTGCTTTTTCCATGCCATGTCAAGTCTTTTGTATTTTTTTCTTGTCATAGTCATGTTCATGTTTTGTCAGTTTAGTTTTTGTCATCCAGCTTAGCCGCGCCTTTTGTTAACTTTGTTTTTGAATAATAAACCCAGTTTTCCCTTACACCTCTGGAGTCCGCATCCGTGTCCTGCCAACCCACATCTGACAAATGCCACTACTGTCTAGGTTAATAAAATTCAACTTCTATGAACAAGCCGTCCTTTGGATGAAATCATACTTGGCAAACCGAATAAACTGTGTTTGCCAGGGGTATCAAATCTTCCCACCTCAACTGTCAAGTTGGAGTACCTCAAGGCTCCATACTTGGACCAATTTTGTTTTCTTTATGTCATGAGTCACTTGGTTGTGGTGTGTTCTGAGTTCTAGGCGGGGCGGAGCAGGCATCCAGGAAGTCCAGGCGGAGTCTGGCCTGCTCCTGTCTGCACACCTGTTGTCCATATGCCTCCATTATTGGCTGGCTTTTTAAGGAGCAGCAGGAGTTCCAGTCTCTTCCAGATTGTCTCACAGTTACCTGTGGTAATCAAGGCCGATTTTTGAGTTTTTGGCACACTGAGTATCACTCTAAATAACTAAATAACTAACCTGCCTTTGTATTTTTCTCCTTGAGGTGTTGCTCTTGTTTTGTGGACTTCCAGTCTACCCTGTTACTCTTTTGCTGCTGCCGACCACCCGCCTGCCTGTCCGCCACACAACTATTCCTGATCAGTCACACCACAGCCTTGGACTACCCCGTCCTTCAGTTCACTCCGTCTGGATCTCTCTGTAAGTAGGTTCCCCAAAGGGGTGTCGGGGTCACTATAAATCTGGGGGAGTCATGTCCCCCCCATCCCCAGTGCCATCTGCGCCCATGAGCCCAACTACACTCACCTGCAAGCTCAGCTGCAGCTCATTCCCAATCAGCCCCGCATATAAGCCTCTCCAGCACTCTCACCCTTGCCAGATTGTTCTATTACATCCATCCGAGACTTTCCAGAATTTCGCCTGCCTCCCGGTGAACTTACCTGCCTTCTGTCCCCGACCACGTGCTCTGCCTCAGTGTCTCTGGCGTCTGTCTGTTCTCCTGGCTTTGACTCTTCCGCCTGGCTCCGGCTCCTCTGCTGCTCGCTCCTCGTCGGCACCTTTCACCATCTTCTGGCTCTGGACACATCGCCTCGTCTACCTCGTCTCCTGTAAAGTCCTTCCCTTTACTCCGGGCTGCTAAAGTACTTATCTGTATGGGTCCGAGGGGCTCAGAGACAGTGTGTGGGCTAATAGCCTGAAAATTGAACTGTTTGCCGAGTTTCCACATCTGCTCAAGCTCCTGTTTAGCTGGTGTAAAAATAAAGGTCATTACCAACTGTTCCTGATTTCCAGAGTGCTGCTTTTGGGTCCTAAATACACCCGTTACAGATATCTGCAATGAACTGTATTCAAGAGTGGCTCAATAAGTCATATCTCCTACTTGATTTTGAACAAAAAAATGAAATAAAAACTGTTTGTATGACTCTCAAAATATCAAATATCGAGGTCATTTTCAAATTTGAAAGGAGAAGAACTTCATATTATACATAAATTTAAATATCTTGGCATTAACAGACTCCATCTTATCATTTAAGAATCATGTTAAAAACATAGATTTCAGCTTCCATAATATCAGACGAATCAGATCATCACTGACAGAAAATGCAGCTAGACTGTTCCTGCACACCATGATTTTTTTTTCTCCTATTGAATACTGCTTCACCAACTGGTCACTGGCAAACATGACTCCCTTAGAACCAATAGAATCTCTTTTTACAAAAGCCTTAAAATTATTTGATAGAAAGCCTTTTTCCTTCTATCATTGCCTCATACTTCAGAAGTACAATATCCTAAGTTTTGAAAATTAAAAAAAAAAATCAAGCTTGCCTGTTCCATTTATGACTTCTTACATGGATATTGGGTGAGTTAATCATGTTAAAAACGAGTATTAGTGGGGAAAGTAACCAAAGCCTCTACTGGAGTCAACTGTATAATATCTCATAGATATACAACATACAGTAAACGAGTTACTTCCCTTGAAGTAACTCGTTATCAGTCAAGTTATCAGTCAAGTGAGCCTTAGAATTACATTCCAGATGCAATAAGCGAATGTACCACCTTCAGTACAGTTAAAAGCCGTCTCAAACGATGGCTGAAGAGGAACCAGATCCGTGATAATTCATCTTATGCCCATTTGTGTCATATTTAATGTTGTATGTCTTTATATTTATTTGGCTCTGAATGTATGAATTGGACTAATATTGAATTTAATGAATTGGATTATGATTAGTATATATATATATATATATATAATCGTTGTCCTGTGTAATCTTATTGTACCGTGGTTTGTCATTTGTGTTGTGATCTGTCTCTTTTAGTTAGTGTTTGACAGTGTGTTGTTTTTCTTATTTGCTGTTTGCATCTGACCTGCCTGGGAGTACAGATGTGAAAAAGCCTCTTGGCTAATTCTGACATGTTTACATGTTCATCACAATAGACTGTCCCCATAAATTACACATTACAATTGCTGTCTTAGAATTTAAGACTGGTAAAGCTATGTAAAAACAGCCCAGCAATCACTGTTGTTTTCATCTGTGAAATTACCCACAACTTGTGACAAACATCTTTTGAGTGTCCCACACCTCATCCCTTGAACTCAGATGCACTGTAACTCTTGCCATGTCCACACATTCAGCCTTGCACATTTAAAGATTGGGGTCTGATCACAGTATGTGCACAAAGTGAGACGAACACATAATCATAGGAGGTGTGATTTCCCAAGGGCCTGTGATCACAGGGCAATATTCATTTAATGCATGTAGATACAAACATGTATATTCATCAAAGTGCTGGAGGTGATCTATAGATTTGAGAGTTATATTGTAGAATGACAAATATGGGCAATATATCTGTCTAAAAATATGGTAAGCGTTTGTTAATTACTAATGACCTGTGTCCTGTAGACAGGAAACATTTTGAAATAGTGGTCTACTTTAAAGTGTTTGCAGCATCTGTCCATCTGAAAAAGAAGGTAATCAGTCAGAGAAGGTGGGCTCCATTGTAGCTGTGTCCTTTAAAGCAGACTTCAAGAAAGCTGTAAAGAAAATAGCATTACACCAATTTAGATTAATTTCACTTAGTCTGAAAAGATCCATATTACTTATATTGAAAATGTCACGACCATGGGGTTTTTCGCCATGTTTTTAGTTCTTAGTTTTGTGTTGTATCATGTTTTAGTTTATCTCATGCCTTGGTGTTTAGTTCCTGTTTAGTCCTTACTTATATTATGTTTTAGTTTAGTCATGTCTTAGTTTTCAAGTTCATGTTTAGTTCTTAGTCTTGCCATGTTTTAGTTTTCTCCCATGTCTTAGTTTCTTAGTTCAGTCCAGTATTTAGTTTAGCCATGTTTTTCCCATAGTTTCTGTTCCTCTCCCATCACCCTCATTCACGCCATGCCACGCCATGCCAAGCCAAGCCACGCTAAGCTAAGCTAAGCTAAGCTAAGCTAAGCTAAGCTAAGCTAAGCCAAGTCCTTCCAAATTAAGAAGTCCTGCCGTAACTACAACATGCTTGTTATTCCTCACTGATGAAGAACAATTGAACAAGAACAACCCATGTTCTTTTCAGCATTGTAGCCAGGTTGACTATGAGTCATAGCTCTGTTGGACCATGTATTCCTTTAATTATCTGAAGTGATGAATTCACAAGCTTCGTTACAAATAAAATAGTTTCCATTTGAGAGAAGACTCATGACATCCTTACCACTATTGCTGCTGTTGTTTCATAATGTACAGCAGGTTTAGAAGCATCTTTAGGTTGTGATTTATGTTTAGATGGTTTTTGTCCTGTTGATGTGACTGAGCAAACCGCCAAGTTCTGGGAGGTTTTTGCCTTAATTCACTCTTCCGTACTGATTTGATCAATCTATCTTTGTTGACATGATTTGTTCCACAGGGTTTCAAGGTTAGTCAGTAAACCTTTACTTAAAAAACTTACTATTGATCCATGACAGTCAGCTCATTGTAGACCTATATCCAATCTTTCACAAAGTAATCAAGGTATTATCAGACAGCATGGCATGAATATACTTTGCTATGCAGATAATACTAAGCTATATTCATCCATAAAGCAGGTGAAACCAATCAGTTGGTTAGACCATCGCAAGACCTTGGCTTTCAGTACTACTGTGAGGAACTTTGGAGTTATTGTTGACCATGATCTGTCCTTTGACTCACATGTGAAAAAGGTTTCTAGGACTGCCGTCTTGCACTCTCTACCTTTAAGACAAGGCTTAAAACTTTCCTTTTTGATCAAGCTTTTAATTATTTATAATAAACTTATTATTATTACAACTTATAAATGCCTTGTGTGACCCTTAACCATCCCTTTAGTTATACTGCTCTAGGCCTCGGCTCTTGGAGGACTTCCCATGATGCACTGAGCACCTCTCCACACTCCACGCTGTCGTCACTGTCCATCATATGACATCATTATTGTCATTAACTTGTCTTTTCCGTCAATAGAAAATTCTGGAAGCATGACTTAATCTAAGAATTTTCCATGTGATCCATTGGTTTCCTTTGCTAAGCAATTTTCTATGAATTGGTATCCTATGAATTAGTGTGATTGGGACAATGAATCATTTTATTTCAATGGATTATGATAAACTGGATTAATTTGTATAATAGACTGAGGTTCAAACTGATGTAAATTCACAGTTCTGTCAGAGAAAGTCACTTAGTTTGGAAAATTTCTGACACTGCGAGTGGTTTAGCAAGTTCGCTCAGCAGCAAGCATTGGGGTTGGCTGCTATTCAGTTGGTTAGAAACAGCAACTTTGCCACTAGTTATTACAAATAGACACAGCACCTTTAAGAGTAATGCTTTGTCACATGCTCCCAGTGTGACTTACCAGTCTTCCAATGAAGTGTTTCCTTGCTTTTTTTCTTGCTCAAAGTCACCTGAACTAATAAAGGAGAGCAGCTTGACACTTTCAGTTCAGCCATCAGTCTTCTTTTAAAATACGTCCAACCTATGGCCTCCTATCACACACAAAATATTTTTAAAAAAGAGAGAAAAAAAGTTACATACATTCACATTCTTTACTTTAACTACAGCAGGATTGCAGGAGATGGCATCACAGAGCCATTTCCTCACCTATCAGCCACTAGTGCTTAGATGGAGAAAGAGTTGATTTAAATCGTACATCACCTTCCATTGCCTGATCAATCACTAACACTTAAGATTGCATCCCCTTTCTCTGTTTCCTGCCCCCTCACCCCCCTCCCCCCTGTCATTCTGTACCTTCTGTCTGGTCTCCACTATCATGTCCTTCTACGCAGCAATGATGAGCCTGTCTCCATTGCTCCATGCTGATGCAAGGAGGCACACCGACAGGCACAATGACGTGCATGCGCTGTAGAAATGCAGAAAGCACATTACATGACAAATACAGTGGATAACACAAACAAATGCAGATGGAAGCACATTTTATAAAATCGTATTTACAGAGAGAAATATGCTGTATACTATTGGAATAGATGCAAAATTACTACTACTACTACTACTACTACTCATAATAATAATAATAATAATAAATTTTATTTATAACGCACTTTACATTTACAATAAAATCTCAAAGTGCTAAAATAATTGCAAAAATTTAAATTGTCACATATAACCAGATAAAGACACATTTTGTGGTGGTGACGCGTAGTGCACCACAGAAATAATGGCAATAGAAACTCAGTTTGCAGATCTGTTGTGCTGGAAACACAAAGTCTCCCGGGTCATGGTAGATACATGAGTTTAATATTTGGCCTAGATCAGGGGTCCGCAACCTGAAACACTCAGAGCCATTTTGACCAGTTTCCCACATAAAAGAAAACACCGGAAGCCACAAAACCCTTTTGCCATCTAAAATGAAGATAACACTGCAAGTAGTTTTTTACCTTAATACTATGACTTAAAAAAAACTATAATGTGTTGCATTTAGAAATCAATGAACTGCTACAGAGAAAACTAAATTTTATTTTTGCATGCAACAAATGCATTTTGAACTACGAAAAAAACCCCGCTAGGTTGAAGGTTACTTTCAAATAAAATACTCAATGTCTATTTGAGTCCTCCTCGTATTTATGAAATAAAAAGCCAAACTTAAAGCTATGGTAGGTAATCCTAGAGAGCTAGCAAGAGAGCTAGCAAGATTCGAAAGTGTCCCCTCCTCTAAGCTCCACCCCCCCCCTCCCCATTCCGTCAGTGCTTCATCCAAAGCCGGTAGAACCGCATGCGCACATGGAGCAGGGAGCCGGCAGAGGGGGGCGTAGGCAGAAAGCAGAGGCATCTGATTGGTTTTTTGTAGGCGACCAATCCGAGATCAGCGTGACGCTGATCTCGGATTGGTCAGCTTTTTCTCAGTCCTGCAGCTGCCACAGAGGTCTGATTATTTTCGTCCCTTTTTCTAAATACATCTTGTATAGATTTCTCTCAGGATAGATGGACCATTTCACCCAGTATTACGAAATGTGTTTATGAACAGGATTACCAACCATGTCTTTAAATGATCCACCTGCAGCAAACCCATACGGATATTTTTCAGCAAAGGCTTTGTGTTTATTCTGGACCTTTTGTTGTTTGCCAAATTCTCACCACATATTAAGAATACTGGTAAATCAGTCTTGTCAGCAGTGAAAGCAAATGAATCTGCCCACGTAGCATTAAACGTTCTGTCGTCTTCAGAAACTTTTTCTTTTATTAGATTTATCCATGGTTGGCCTACTGGGGGTCGAAAAGCTCAATAAATGTTGTATGTTACACATCAGTGGTTTTGAGCAACAAAAACTTTTTAATGTTACAAGATCACCATAATCTTCACATTGGAGACCCTTTTACTAAAATGGGGGTGTCTGGTGGAAATGGCAAATGCCTCAAAGGACTCATAACATCTAAAAGTACCAGAAAGCAGTAAGAAACTGTGATATAAAGATACTCACCCACAACCCCCCCCCCCCAAACAAACAAACAAACAAACAAAAAACAGAAGTGAAAAAGAAAGCTTCCAAACAAAAGAGAGAGAAGGTCTCAAACCAACCAATCAACATAGATTCAGGCTGGTACTGGTGGCAAGAGACCCAGACACTGCCCCATCTGGCTTTATAACAGCCTTTGTGAGTGTTTTCAGCAAAGCAGCACTAAAGAAAGGAAAGGCCAAGCTTGCTAGTAAAAGGAAATCATTAACATTAATAGTGTACTAGCACAGAGGTGTGTGCAAAACTCATCACCCTAGAAACCAAGATGGTCTGACAGACAGACTGGATTATTCCTCACCAAAGACTTACATCAGCCATTCAAGGACTGTCTACTTCTCCATCAAAAATATTTTTACACACAAAGAGAAAACTGTCATGTGTGTGTTTAAAGAGCTAGAGTACTGATGCTAGAAAAAAGAACAAAGCTGTTGTAAAATATGCAACAAAATGATCAAGGATAGAATTATGGCAAGTTTACAAGCCTTAATATCTCAGCAGTACAGTCAAGTTTTCCATATTTAGCTGACATCACTCTAATGCAAGCTTAAACACTATGTCAAGCAAAGCTGTTATTTATGGCCATTTGGAAGCCAACCATTTCAAAAAGCCAATGGACAGAAGCATCTAACCTGTACCAGGAGCACAAAAGCTGGGCCCCAGAGCACACTGAGCAGCAGTGTGAGTCATTCATCCAGATGGGTTTACATCTGGGGGAAGACTAAACCAGACCAAATGCATTTGTGTTGAGTGAATAAATTCACATGCTGCTAGATCTGTAACAGTCATTAGATTTGTTTAATGACTGTTCTGCTGGCTGAATTGATCCAAATGATCATTGCCTTTAATGAAACTTCTGCTCACACAGTTCCAATATTTAGCCTATTAACTGCTAATTGCTTATAATTGGCAAAACTTGTGTGCTGCTAATCAATTTCTCAGGCAGAAGGTGATATAAATTCATAGATGTCTCCAACCTTCAGGGCTGCAGTTAGCTTTCTATAACGTCAGCAGAAGATGAAAATAAGACAACACATAGTCACAAGAGACACTTTGCACAATCACCTCAATAAAAAATGTTCTCAAGCTATCCTCAGACATGTACTCTTTACCATTAATCTGACAGCTGCTCAATCTTATTAAGTTTAACTGAGAATTAATTATGTATCAATTCTGACACTGCAAATATCTGAACAACAGAGATGTGCTTTTCAAGGAAACTCGACTGCTTATATCATCAAATAAATCCGTCGGTCGGGTTGCGGGGGGGCTGGAGCCTATCCCAGCAGTCATTGGGCGAGAGGCAGGGTACACCCTGGACAGGTCGCCAGTCCATCACAGGGCCACACAGAGACAAATGAGACAAATGACCCTACACACGCTAACACTCACTCCTAGGGCCAATTTTAGAGACACCATTTAAGAGAACCCACACATACATGAGGAGAACATGCAAACTCCACACAGAAAGGCCCCAGCCGGGAGTTGAACCTGGAACTCTCGCTGTGAGGTGACGGTACTAACCACCACACCACCGTGCAGCCCCGTTAGTACAGATGTTTGAAATGCTACTGTCTCATAGCAATGATATGTAAATGACTTTAGTGTTCCATCTCACTGTAATGCTTAATTCCATGCGTATGGTAAATATTGCACACACCATGGCTCTCTTGTCACTGTTGAGGGTATCTGAATGAGGAACAGTGTCTGAATAACTGAATGCTGTAACCTTAACAGAAAAACAGAGTAATTGATGCTATGAATCCCATGTCTGAATTTTTTTTTTAATTTTACTTATCATGTTTCTAATCTACAAAAAGAGATTAACCGTTATTCTCATTTTCTTTTCTTTTTTTAATATCCATCTTTTACATTAGATTGACCAAATGTCACTCCCCTTCCAACTGCAGATTTCATCACAAGCAATCAACATTGTATTCAGGTTTAGGTCGACCTAAAGAGCCCATAAGCAGCCCTGGTAACATTCATATCGATGTAAATTTCTGCATGATTTAAGATAACTTACAATTACCATGCTTTCTTATATCTTGAACATTTCTCTGAAGCATAAACACATCAATCAGGTCTGTAGTGTGAATCATGTGCGGATGGCCTGTGCCACAGTAAAAAAGACTCCCCTACAAATAGTCCTGAATTTTCGCTTTGTGATTTAATTGTCTTTCTTCAGCATGGGACCTTTCTGGAATCAAGAAAAACCTTAATTTTTTAACAATTTTTTTAAAATAAAAATCTTAAAAATCTTAATTTATCCAATTTATCTATAAAGCACATTTAAAACAACAATAGTTGACCAAAGTGCTGTAAACTAAAAATATTTTTACAACCAATTAAATAAATAGATAAATAAAAGCACAGAAGACATAAAACACATGGAGTGAACACAACCTCACATGTGGAAAATACAAGCATAGAGAGTGCGATGAAATGTACGACTGAAGTAAGTCAGAGAGGTAGGATGGAGTGAGGCCATGAAGACATTTATATGCAAATGAAAGAACTTAATACATAAAATACAGAATAAATTTTGTATTCCGTATTTAAACGCACTGGAGCCATAGGGGGGAGGCCAGAATGGGAGTGACGTGCCTTCGCTTATGTGTTTGTTTCAAAAGGCGAGCAGCAGAGTTCTGGATGCCTGGCTGAACCCAACATACAGGTTGTTACAGTAGTCTAGACGAGTTTAAATAGAAGCAAAGTCTAAAGCACTTTTTCCAAGTCCTGCCTTCACAAAATTGACTGTAATTTGGTTATTTTTCTCGATTGAAAGAAGCTGGGTTTTTTTTGTTCTTTTAACACAGAGCTGTTTGTCAAATTTGAGATCACAGTCAATTTCCACTCCCTGATTGATTGTGACAGTGGATTTAACAAGTCATAGAACCAAGATTAAAAGGGGGGGGGGCTCAATAAGTTTAAATGCCATCCATGCTTGGATGTCATTGAGGCATTTTAACAGTGGTTGAATCGAATGACAATCATTCTGTAAATTGAGAGTCGTCTGCATAAGAGTGGAACGAGATTCCATATTTCCTCAGAATGGTACCCCGGTGGAGCAAATACATTGAAAAAGTAGGGGTTTAAGGATAGACCCCTGAGGCACGCCTCGGGGAGAGACACTGTAGAAGGCATAAAATCATTGACACTAACACAAAAACTTCTCTCAGTCAGGAAGGACCTGGACTAGTCCAAGGCCCTGTAATGCCCACACAGTGGGTAAGATGGGAAAGTGTTATGGTTCACTGTATCAAAGGCAGCCCTTAGGTCCAAAAGCACAAGGACAATAAAGTTGCTTGAACCGATGGCTAAAAATGTGTCATTAAAAACCCTTAAAAGTGCAGATTCTGTACTGTGGAGGTTTTTAAACCCTGACTCAGGAATACCATTTTTGTGTAAAAAGGATTGTAGTAACTTTCTCCAAGATTTCTTAAAGGAACAGGAGTTTGAAGATTGGCCTAAAGTTATAAGGCAAGGCAAGGCAAGTTTATTTTTATAGCACAATTCAACAACAAGGCGATTCAAAGTGCTTTACAGATACATTAAAACAGTAGAAATAAAAAGCATGATTTAAATTTTAAACAAAAAAGAAAGAAATAAGAACAATAGATACAATCAGTAGTTTAAATGTGATTAAGTTTTGAAACTCAAGCTTCAGATTTGGAGCTTTATTCAAATGCAGCTGAAAATAGGCGTGTCTTCAACCTGGACTTAAATACACTGAGTGTTTCAGCTGATCTGAGGCTTTCTGGGAGTTTGTTCCAGACATGTGGAGCATAGAAGCTGAATGCATCTTCTCCATGTCTGGTTCTGAGTCTGGAAACTGATAAAAGACCGGATCCAGATGACCTCAGGGGTCTGGAAGGTTCATACTGGGTCAGGAGGTCACTGATGTATTTTGGTCCTAGACCATTCAGAGCTTTATAGACCAGCATCAGAACTTTATAAGAAACACAAGGGTCAAGACCGGGTTTTTTATTCAGCGGTTGCACGACAGCATGTAAAAAAAAACCTTGGGGAACACACGAGTGGAGAGACTGCTATTAACAATATCCAGGACAGAAGGTCCTCTGGTAGTAAGTAGGGGATAGGATATGTGGGGGAACCTACCTGAAGGTTTCTAATGATCAATAATCTCCTTTAAAAAAAATAAGAGAGACACAGACTCAAACTGGTTGAAGACAGCAGAGCAGTGGACTGAAATGGATGGATCATATGAGGATGATGAGATGAGTGATCTAATTTCTGCAACTTTATCGACAAAGAAACAGAGAAAATTCTCAAAAACTTCAGGGGAGGCTTGAAAGCTGGCAAACTGAGGCACGTCAAGAATTGAGTTTAGGGTGCTAAAGACAACATGTGGCTTGGGACAGTTTGATCAAATGATTTCAGAAAAATGTTTATTTTTCTGAGCTTTACGAATACGAATACGAATACGAAAACTTTATTGTCCACAAGGTGGAAATTTGTCTTCAGTTTCACCATAGACATATAACATTTAAGACAATAATTTCACAATACACAAGCATTCAAGCACTGCATTTGTACAAAGCAAAAGAGGAGAACAGTAGTTATAAAATACAAATTTAAAATACTAAGTTAATATGAAAGTACATTAGCACTCAGTAGAGTATTTAAAAGAATAAAATAGCTGATGAGTAGTAAATATAGGGAATACACTAATAAATAAATAAATAATTACACCAATAAAGGACTGGGGGGTGGATTAAATGTGAATTCCTATGTTATTTATCGCCCTTATTCCTTTAGGGACAAAGGAGTTCTTAAAAATGTTTTTATTAGCATTGGGGACCCTAAAACGCTTCCCAGAGGGTAGGAGTTCGAATTCACTGTGGAGAGGATGGGAGGGGTCATTTATGATTTTCCTGGTTTTGTTCAAAATCTGTTCATCATACATCACACTTAGATGCTTTTGCTGCTGTCCTATGATCTTTGTGGCCATATTCACTATTCTCTGTAATTTATTTTTTCGCTGCATGTTCAGGTTCCCATACCACATTATCATATTAAATGATAGAACACTTTCTACAAGGTTTTTATACACTGTTTGCAGGATGTCCTCGTTCACGCCAAAGTTTCTGAGCCTACGTAGGAGATACAGTCGTTGTGAACACTTTTTATAAATAAAATCTGTATTTTCTTTAAAACTAAGGTTGCTGTCTAGAAGAGTGCCAAGATATTTAAAAACATTCACAACTTCCACTGTCTGTCCCTTTATGGTTATTGGTAAAAGGTCCTTATCATTTTGAAAGGTAAGTTCTTTAGTCTTACTTACATTCATTTCTAAAAACCTATTGTGGCACCATTGCTGAAGAGATGATGTGTGGCAGGCAAAGGCATGTTCTCTTTCTACATTATCTTTCTGCATTAAACCAACCAGGGCCATGTCATCATGGTTTACTCACTACTCTCTCCATGCATTTGCATAGAATGGAAGTGAGAGCAATGGGTCTAAAGTCATTCATTTCAGTTGAACTGGCACAATATTTGACTGCTTCCATGTCTTGGGAACTGTGAATGTCTGTAGCAGTATCTGAAACAAGTTGGTCAGCACACCCTTTAGCTGGTAAGAGCAGAACTTGAGGACTTTACCACTCAAACCATCAGGGCCCGGGGCCTTATTGGGTTTAATACGGGTCAGGCTTGAGAGGATTTCATATTCAGTCAGATTAATTGAGTTGTATTCCGGCACAGATTTACAGACCTCCTCCCGCTCAGTGCTGAAGTCCATATTATCAAATCTACTGTAGAAGGTATTCAAGTCATTTGCAAAAGACAGGGTAGGGGGAGGGCCACCTCCTTGTTTTGTTTCCCTCCCCATCATTTAATTTAGACCTTCCCATGCAGTTTTTGCATTGCCAGAACAGAATTGCTTTTCCACTTAATTTTTGTAGTCCAACCTAGCCTTCTGCAATTTGCTTCTCAGTTCACACCTTTTTTCCCTCTCAAGTTTTACAGTATTCTGTCTTAAAACATGTCAAAGGACACCTACTTCCACCTCCGCTTAGGAAAAGTCATTTAAGAAGTCCTTATTATATTTAGGTGGTCAGTAGATACAGAAACGCGTACAGAAAAGGAGAGAGTATTGAAAACGAAATTCATGGTGACCATCAAATCAGCCACAGGTACCAGGCAGGTGTCGATGAAGTCCAGCCAGCGCCAGGGGACAGAGAACTGATCAAACAATAAACAGTTTGTTAAAAGGGACCTTCAAGAAAGCAGACAAGCTTTCAGCTTTAACTAAATTAAGGAAAATTAAATTGAACATAAAGATTAATTGGGTAACACAAGAGTCACGCAAGGACTCATATACGTAACTAAGTTACTGTGACTTCTGTGTTCATGTAGACAGTCCATATGCACTCTAAATACTGAATTGGCCTTCTGAATATGTTATTGAGTCTTTTGATGTTGTCCACCCTGAGAGTTTCATCCCAACAGTCCACAGTGTTGAAATGGCACGTGCCACCGCAGACCCATAAATCAAATTGAGCCCAGTAAAAATACAGCAGAGAATTGGAGCCAACGCAGGAAAAAAGCAGACTGACCTTTACTTTAGTGAGGCTCAGTGGTTCTGGTCCAGTCTAGTTTCCTTTAAAAGTAATTTTCCAGTTATACGCATGGGCCAATTCCACTACCTTCTCCTTAAATCTTGATTTCTTGAAGTTGTCTAACAGTTTCTTTGTTTTTACAGCTGTTGGGCTGCAGATGGTTTAATTCACACCATACTATCAAACTCTCAACCACCTTTTTGTAATGTGACACATTCTCCACTTCAGTGTATCCGAGGGTTGCTAAATCGATGGAGAAGTTCTTTCATTGGTAGGTCTCGTATGTCATTACCTGAGGTCTGAAATGGATAGTTTGCACTTCAGTACTATTCAACGCTTTATCTTCCACAAATTTTGGAACACACTCATGCTGAGGAAAGGCATTGCGTTCATTATGTTCTTTGTCAATAAAAAAAACAATAAAAGAGAAATACAGCTGTTTTTGGGCAGCATTTGTTGTGTTGACTATACTCTTGCCCCCTCTTCACTTCCTAGCCTCATCCACTATGCGACCATTGTTGTTCTAACTGTAAGACTGAACACTGCAGTGGAGTAACCTTATCATGAAATGTGATCCTGACAACAGATTTCTAGGAAAACAAATCAGAATGTTAAGTGTGAAAAAAAATACCAAATACGAATTAGAACCTGATTTTAACATTAAAGATATAATAAGTATTATGTTAATTAGTGTTAATCTCTTGAGTGAATGTTATAAACCCCTTAATGACCCAATTGGTTGACCAAGATTTTGCTGTAGATGCCACACAGATTTAACATCAGAGTAAACATACGAGTGGGTACACAATATATGGCGCCTAGTTAACCAAAAACTGCACACCATTTGAACAGAATGTCATTTTTCTATCTGCTTGAAACCCCACTGAGCTCTATCATTGAAACCTTCAGGTACCAACATTGCTTTTGAGCTAAAAAAAAATACAGCATGTGTTACAATGTACTACAATGTCAAAACCCTTTAAATCATCTGAATTTGATAAAAAAAAACACAGGAACATCTGAGAAAAGTCTGAAGAGCGTTGATTACGTACAGTGGTAGTGGCACAACACATCTAAACAATCATAGTGAGACAACACAGGAAAACTATGGATGCTGCAACAGGGGTAGACAAGAAAAGAAAGAGCACGCACAGCTATCAAAGACTTATTTCCATCTCATTTTAGTCATAACTCTGCAAAATCAAAGGTAAATACAACATTTATTGTCCAATTGTTTTGCTAAATATAATTGATAAAGATTTACAAACTCTGAGTGTTGCTGTGAGTGATAGTTTTGAAGACATGATACTGTACAAACATTAGAGCTGAGGTGCATATGCATATGCAATATTTCACGAATAAATTTGTGTCAGCCTGGATATCAGCCAGCTAAAGCATATAATTCAAACAAGACCTATCAAATGCAGTTTTCTTGTGCTATGAAGTACAAACAATACTTGTATTATTTTATCAAACAAATCTAGTTGAAGCTTGCTAACTATTGTAACATTTCTAGCAAGGATTTGTTCTTATTTACAATACAATAGAATATTAATAACTATATTAAAGAAATGTTTAGAACTGTATTGTATCTGATTGATTATGTCTTAAAGACATAAAGACCTGGATGACTCAGAACTGTCTGCTTCTAAATTCAGACAAAACTGAAGTTGTTATCTTTGGACCTGAGCGTTTCAGGGAGAAATTGTCTAGCTATATAGTTACTCTAGATGGTATTTCCTTGGCTTCTAGTTCTACAGTGAGGAACATTGGAGTTATTTTTGACCAGAACTTATCATTTGACTCGCATATAAAACAGGTTTCTAGGACTGCCTTCTTTCATCTTCGTAATATTGTTAAAATCAGGAACATCTTGTCTCAGAGTGATGCAGAAAAACTAGTCCATGCATTTGTTACTTCAAGATTGGACTACTGTAATTCTCTATTATTGGGCTGTCCCACAAATTCTCTGAAAAGCCTCCAGCTGATCCAAAATGCTGCAGCCAGAGTTCTGATGAGAACTAACAGGAGAGATCATATTTCTCCAGTTTTAGCTACTCTTCATTGGCTCCCTGTTAAATTCAGAATAGAATTTAAGATTCTTCTCCTTACATATAAAGCTCTTAATGACCGAGCTCCATCA
The DNA here is from genome assembly GCF_027942865.1 of Odontesthes bonariensis. Lineage (NCBI taxonomy): Eukaryota > Metazoa > Chordata > Actinopteri > Atheriniformes > Atherinopsidae > Odontesthes > Odontesthes bonariensis. The sequence continues at coordinate 9,194,160 of NC_134506.1, forward strand.
TATCTTAAAGATCTCATTGTAAGATATTTTCCTAACAAAGCACTTCGTTCCCAAACTGCAGGTTTACTTGAGGTTCCCAGAGTTTCTAAAAGTAGAATGGGAGGCAGAGCCTTCAGTTATCAGGCCCCTCTATTGTGGAATAAGCTGCCAGTAAATGTCCGGGAAGCAGACACCCTTTCCACTTTTAAGACCAGGCTTAAAACTTTCCTTTTTTATAAAGCTTATAGTTAGGTCTGTTGAATCTGATAGTGTGTCTGCTAGTGTGTCTTGTTCTGCCTCCACCTCTGGCACCCTCTATACTTTCATTACCCCCTACCCGAACCAGGGTTTGAATCCCATTCCCGCCTATCTTACCTCTTTTATTTCTCCCCCTACCCGAACCAGGGTTTGCATCCCCACCCCGCTGTGACTGGTGTGCAGTTGGTGAGAGGCTGAGGTAGCTTGTGGCTGTAAAAGATGGTTCTATTTATGGATCTATATAGGGAGTATAGGGAATTACTCACTGAGTCTGGTCCTTTATTTATTTATTTATTTATTTTTGTTAGCACAAGTTTCTTGTGTTTCTTGAGGTTTCTTCCTGTTAAAAGGAAGTCGTTTCTCTCCACAGTCGCCTCAGGCACGCCGCTCAGGCTGAGAGATTGGACCGAAAAACAAAAAGTTTTCAGTGCAATCTGTTGGTTTTCTTAGCTAGGAAATTGTTTTTGAATTGGCTCTATATGAACGAATTGGATTATTTTATGAATTATGATTATTATTAATTAATTGAATTCCAATTGGCTTGAATTGGACTTACTATCTAAGTGCCTTGAGATGACATTTGTTGTATTTGGCGCTATATAAATAAAAACGAATTGAATTGAATTGAATCAAATCAAGTCAAACCAAATTGTTCAGTTTGTTGTCTATATCAAGATATGTATCAAATTGTCTTGAAAGGGAGAGATACAAACCCAGAAATATGACTACACTATTTCCCTCAGTGTGTCATGTTATAATTTTTTTCTGAGATACATTCCTCTGGCATATTGACAGTCCTGTAACTGGTGAGACAGTTTCAAGTGGGGTGGTTCTGATGGTAAATTCAGTCTTTACTGCGGTACTTTCTGTTCATGCAACACAGAGGAAACTGTTCATTCAGCTTGTTCTGATAATCAGCTCTAAGTATTATCTGATGCAAACTTTCTCCAGTACTGCCAGAGGAGTTATGCAGGTTCTGCATTATCTGACAATGCAGTGATCAGAGCACTTGACCTGTCCAGAGGTCATGGTGAAGGGCTACACCTCACCTCAGAGGGAAGATTCAAGAGTAAAGAGAGAGAGAACTGAGGTTTCTGGAGTTTTGTTAACTGGTTAGAGCATAACCCTGCTTATGTCATCATGTAGTCCAGCTTAGTTCACAATTAAATAGCAATTATGTTCCAATAGACTTTAAATTGGCAGAGATTTGGTGAAGCAACACTGAATTTTGTGACATGAATTTTTGTTGTAAAGCGCTTTTTTGTTGTAAAATTAGTTTTGATTCTTATTTACAAGTCAAATTAAGTCATATTTATTTGTATGGCAGATTTCATGTACAAAACAATTCAAAGTGCTTTACATAAAATAAAAGCATTGCCGCGGGGAGTGGAAGAAGCATTAAAAATACATAAAAGAATATAAAGAGAAAGAAATAAAATAATTAAAATTTAATTAAAATGATTAATCCTTGGATGCATGAACGACCGATACGCTCTTCCATGAGTGGGGTCAAAAATGACCCCAATTAGAATCAATGTGTTTTTGCAATGAATTTAAAAAATGTCTTTCATTTTGGTTAAAGGTGATTATATTTATTATATTTGAGTCAACAAAAAACTGATTTTACATTTAACAAGTTTATTTATAAAAAAAAATGAATTGAAATTAAACTGACATGATGGAATACCTGATGACAGCTTTACAGTCATCTTTGGTCAATTAATAACACAAATATGAGCTGTTGAAAGAGTTTTATGTAACATTGTTTGTGTATTTGTAGGTAATTTGATTTGATATTTCAATTGCATTTTCTCATATTCACCTTTTTTCAACAGACTGTTTTCTCCTTCTACCAAACATGTTTTAGTACTGAATTTCTGAGATGTAAAAAGTTGCCTTGGTGACAGCTTTCAGCGGCTGCTAAAAGTCAGATCTGAGTCAATCAAAACTCCAAAGTTACAAACTTGATCAGTGATTGTAAGGGCCTGAGTCTCAAGATATTTACCAACGCTGACCCTCTTCTCTTTGTTACCAAACAGAATGATCTCAGTTTTGTCTTCATTTGACAGTAAAAATTTCTCTCTAATCCAGGTGTTTATTTCTTCCAGACACTGACACAATGGCCCTCATTTATCAAACTTGCGTAAGACGAAAAACATGCGTAGGTCGTGTGTACGTTCTTTTCTGACCCAAAGGGAGCATATTCAAGTTAAATAGAAGAGGTCCAAGAATTGACCCCTGGGGGACTCCACAAGTCATGGCCACTCGCTCAGATTCATTGCTGCCAATTGTAACAAAATAACTCCGGCCTTCTAAGTAGGACCTGAACCAGTTAAGGACCGCTCCAGAAAGTCCAACCCAGTTTTCCAGCCTGTGCAACAGGATTCTGTGATCTACAGTATCAAACGCAGTGCTGAGGTCCAACAGAACCAGGACTGAAACATTACCAGAATCAGTATTCAACCTGATGTCGTTTAACACTTTGACCAGAGCTGTTTCAGTGCTGTGATGACGTCTGAAGACTGTTTTAAAGTTATCAAGACTTCCACTTTCATTCAGAAAGTCGTTGAGCAGGTTAAATACAACTTTCTCAATAATCTTGGATATAAAAGATAGGTTAGAGACAGGTCTGTAGTTGTTCATCATAGAGGCGTCTAGAGTTCTCTTCTTTAGGAGTGGCTTAATGGCAGCTGTCTTTAGTGACTTTGGAAAAATGCCTGATGTTAACTATTTGTAGGGGATCACTTTCTAGTGACGACAAACAGTTTTTAAAAAGTCGGATTTTGAAATTCTGACATAACGTCAGAGTTATTTTTAGGTTTTAGACACAGATTAGTTTTCTTGTTTGTCTGTGTGGCGTGAATGTTTTGTCTAATTGCTTTGATTTTTTGGCTGAAAAAGTTCGTTGGATTTCTCAGTATAGAGGAGGTCTGGGTTTCAAATCAAATCAAATCAAATTTATTTGTATAGCACATTTCATGTACAAACAGTTCAAAGTGCTTTACATAAAATAAAAGCATTGCAGCAGGGAGTGCAAGAAGCATTAAAAATACATAAAAGAATATAAAGAGAAACAATTAAAATCATTTAAATGAATTTAAAAACAGGCAACAGTCTAGATAAGTTAAAAGATATTTCATGCATAGACACATGAGAAAAGAAATGTCTTTAACCTGGATTTAAAAATGTCTACATTTGGTGAAAGTTTAATCTCCACTGGCAGTTTGTTCCACTTGTTTGCAGCATAACAGCTAAATGCTGCTTCTCCATGTTTAGTCTGGACTCTGGAGTGTACCAGCTGACCTGAGTCCTTGGATCTAAGAGGTCTGCTACGTTTATATTCTCTGAACATATCACAGATGTATTTTGGGCCTAAACCGTTCTGGGATTTGTAAACCATCAGCAGGCTTTTAAAATCTATTCTGTGACTGACTGGAAGCCAGTGTAAAGATTTTAAAACTGGTGTGATGTGTTCAGATCTCTTAGTCCGGGTTAAAACTCTAGCAGCAGCGTTCTGGATGAGCTGCAGATGTGTAATGCTCTTTTTGGGAAGTCCAGTTAAAAGAGCATTACAGTAATCGAGTGTACTGGAGATGAATGCATGGGTGAGTTTCTTCTGGTCATTTTGGGAGAGGAAACCTTTAATTCTGTTGCTGTTTCTGAGGTGGTAAAAAGCTGCCTTGGTGACAGCTTTGATGTGGCTGCTGAAAGTCAGATCTGAGTCTATCAACACTCCGAGGTTACGAACTTGGTCAGTGATTGTAAGGTCCAGAGTGTCAAGATATTTACCAACACTGAACCTCTTCTCTTTGCTACCAAACATAATTATCTCAGTTTTGTCTTCATTTAATTGTAGAAAATTCTCTATCATCCAGGTGTTTACTTCCCCCAGACACTGACACAGTACGTCTGCTGGGCTGCAGTCGTCCGGTGACAGAGACACATAAAGTTGTGTATCGTCTGCATAACTGTGATAATTGATGTTAAAATTCTGCAATATCTGACCCAAAGGGAGCATATACAAGTTAAACAGAAGAGGTCCAAGAATTGACCCCTGGGGGACTCCACAAGTCATGGCCACTCGCTCAGATTCATAGCTGCCAATTGTAACAAAATAACTCCGGCCTTCTAAGTAGGACCTGAACCAGTTAAGGACCGCTCCAGAAAGTCCAACCCAGTTTTCCAGCCTGTGCAACAGGATTCTGTGATCTACAGTATCAAACGCAGCGCTGAGGTCCAGCAGAACCAGGACTGAAACATTACCAGAATCAGTAGTCAACCTAATGTCGTTTAACACTTTTACCAGAGCTGTTTCAGTGCTGTGATGACGTCTGAAGCCTGATTGAAAGTTATCAAGACTTCCACTTTCATTCAGAAAGTCGTTGAGCTGGTTAAATACAACTTTCTCAATAATCTTGGATATAAAAGAGAGGTTAGAGACAGGTCTGTAGTTGTTCATCATAGAAGCGTCTAGAGTTCTCTTCTTTAGGAGTGTCTTAATGGCAGCTGTCTTTAGTGACTTGGGAAAAATGCCTGATGCCAGTGAGCTGTTAACTATTTGTAGGAGATCTCTTGCTACTGAGTAAAAACAGTTTTTAAAAAGTCGGATGGTATTATGTCCAGAGAACAAGTTGTTGATTTCATCTGCCGAACTGTTTCCTCTAGGATTTTTAAATGAACAATATTAAATTGTGACATAACGTCAGAGTTATTTCTAGGTTTTAGACACAGATTAGTGTTCATGTTTGTCTGTGTTGCGTTAATGCTTTGTGTAATTGTTTTGATTTTTTGGCTAAAAAAGTTGGCAAATTCGTTGCATTTCTCAGTGGAGAGGAGGTCTGGGTTTGACTGTTTAGGAGGATTTGTGAGTTTTTCAACGATAGCAAACAGAGTTCGAGAATTATTGACATTCTTATTAATCATTTCAGATAAATGCAGCTGTCTGGCCTTGCACAGCTCATTGTTATAACTACGCAGGCTTTCTTTGTACAGCTCATAGTGAATCTGAAGCTTTGTTTTCCTCCATTTACGTTCAGCTCTCCTGCATTCTCTTTTCAGGTTTTTGACCGTAGTGGTGTTTCTCCATGGGGTTTTCTGTTTGATCAAGGTGCTCTTGATTCTTATCGGTGCAACAGCTTCCATTACATTAAAAATTTTCAAGTTATAATGATCCAGCATTCCTTCAACCGACTCTGCGCTCATTGTTGGTAACATAGCTATGGCCTCCCTAAACTGAGCACCTGTTTTCGCATTAATGTACCTCTTCTTAACTGAGAAGCTGGTTGTTTGAACATTCTGAGTAATATGTAAATCAAATAAAATGCAAAAATGGTCAGACAAGGCCAAATCAATAACCACAACAGAAGAAATATCAACACCTTTAGAAATGACCAGGTCCAGAATGTGACCTCGAAGGTGGGTAGGTTCTGTTACATGCTGCCACAAACCAAACATGTCCAGCACAGAAGAAAATTCTTTGGCAGTACCATCCGTCATATTATCCATGTGAATGTTAAAATCCCCAGTCAAGATAAAATGGTTAAAATCAGTCAAAATAACAGACAATAATTCAGAAAAATCATCAATAAAACTTGCACAGTATCCTGGAGATCTGTAAATGATTAACCCTTTGATGTGCAACATATGCACACCCCCTCTAATGCACAGCATGGGTCAAAAATGACCCGCATTCCTTTCCAAGGTAATTTCATGCTGGCTGAGTTTCTCTTTGTTCTATCTTTTGAAATCAATTTACTTTATGATTGAATATTCCAAGAATTCTTTAAATATCTTGCTTTTGATCACCACTGATAATTATTTTCATTTTTACTTTCATACTTTATAAGCAAAAGTAGTTTTTATATTACTACATCGAATTTACACATATGGGTCAAAAATGACCCATTCATCCAAGTGTGACATAAAATAAAGTAACTTAATACTATTTAACTCTTTTCAAGTAGTTACTTTAGTAGTGAGTGGGGCCAAACAATTATTTAGTATTTGCAACATGTTTGTCATTTTTTCACATGTACATACTGTCAGGTTTTTGGGGTGGCAAAGCAGGTGGACCCGAATGCAGACATTGCAGGCTGAGGGACTTTGAACAAAGCATCTTTAATATAACCAAAAAGGGTTATAGGCAAGATCCAAAAACAGAAAATGGAAGAACAAGGCAAATAGGGAAAACATGACTATGACTTTGACTATGACGACTACAATACAAATACAACTACCAGACAAAGACCAGAACGGCAAGACTTACTTTGGAAGACTAATGACGCAACAACAAAATAAATAACTTAAATACAAAGGAGAAGAAGAACAGGTGAAGAGAGGGAGGAGAAGCTCAGGTGAGGGGAGTGAGCAGAACATGGATTGGTGGGGAAAACACTAGCAGGCAGGGATGAACAAACAATACAACAAGACAGAGGTGTGAGCAATCAAAAACAAGCAGGAAAAAGACAAAGACAGTAAGTGAATTTGGAACAGAACACAAGAGGACAACCACTACAAAAATAAAACAGGAACTGAATAACAGAACCAAGACAGGAAATAACACATGATAACAGATAACACATAACCCTACCCTAACCCTAACTAAAATAGAATATGTCAACAGCTAGCTAATAATAATTATTTGTAACTTTCTGACAATGTACTCACTCTCAAGGTAACCTAAACCTAATCATCATACAATGTAATGTAATGTTATCTTTCACTACTGTCATCAAGAAATCTCTAAAGTAATATTAGTATAATTGAAAAACAAAACTTAGTGTACTTAGATGTCTGATGGGAGCTGTGAAATGGTAAATGCATGTGGGTCCTGTATGACCCATGTGTGTAAACTAGATGTAGAAATACCAAAGCTGTGCTTTTTCATAAAGTAAGAGAGGAAAATAAAAATAAAGATTTGTGCTGAACAAAAACAAGATATTTACTGCATACTTGGAATAGAAAATGATTAATGATTAATTTATTTCAGAGATATATCATAGAAACCCTCAGCCATACATGAAGTAACATAGAAAATGAATGCGGGTCATTTTTGACCCATGTTGCGCATTAGAGGGGTAGTGATACAAAAAGGGTTTTTATTCAAAAAGTAAGAAAGGAAAAAATAAAATAAGGATGCATGATGATTAAAAACAAATTAATTGAGGAATACCTTGAATATTGAATGATAAAGTTAATTTATTGCAAAGATATGGAAAATTTAAACTCAGCCGGGTCACTTTTGACCCATGTTGCGCATCAAAGGGTTAAGAACAGGATTTTAGGAACACCCTTTAAAATAAAACTCAGATATTCAAAAGAAGTGAAATCACCAAATGAGATCTCTTTACACTGGAATGTATCTTTAAATAAGGCTGCCTCCCCCCCACCTTTCCTCCCATTTCGGAATTTATCCATAAAACTAAAGTTTGGGGGAGCTGCTTCATTAAGAACAGCAGCACTTGTGCTCTCTGTTAACCATGTTTCTGTCAGAAAAAGAAAATCTAAATTGTGTGAAATTAAGAAGTCATTAACTAACAGTGACTTATTGGACAGAGATCTAATATTAAGTAAGGCTAGCTTGGTGGAGTTTACACTGGTCTCTGTTGTATTCTGAGTTGTACGTGGTACCGTTAACAAATTAGATAGATCCACCCAGGAAGTTGACTGTTTTCGATTCCTTCTTTTACTAACTAAAACAGGAATCCTATTGGGTCCCAGCTTGTTCTCAGAACAGCTGTCAGTAGTCGGACTACTATTGCAGGGACCCTGAACACATCATGGCATGGTATCTTTGTTTTGAACTGTACTATCTTTGTTCTGAACTCTGGATGTTGTGCTGCTCCTTGAACACCCTGCACATCCCCTTGTGTCCTGCTCTGCCAGGACAGATGATGTAAGAGGAGGAGGAGGGGGTGCCCTGCGTTTCTCGGTTGATGGTGGTCGCTGGAGTCCTGGCTGGAATAGAGACATCCTTTTGAGACCTTGGGTGATGTGGAGTAAAGGATCTGGTGAGGGGGGAGGGCTGGGGGTTGTTTGCCTCGCTGATGTGTCCTTCAGTCTAATCTGTACAGTCATGTTTGGGTTTGCCGCCCCAACAGCATGACGTAAATGTGCACCAAGTAATCTGCATCCAGTTCAATTGGGATGCACGCCATCAGCTCTGAAACGCTCCTTACAGTTCCAAAAGATATTAAAGTTATCAATGAACTTAATCCCATGGGCGATGCATGCATTTGACAACCATGTGTTCAGGCCGAGAAGTCTGCTGAAAAGTTCAATTCCTTTATCCACAGTAGGAATGGGGCCTGAAATGGAGACACGGTGTGCTCCATAGTGACACAGTCTCTCCAACAGCAGAGAAAAATCCTTCTTCAGGATCTCAGAGCCAGTCTTCCTTCTCAGAATATCAAAAGACCCTGTGTGGACAATGATCCTCGTGCCATCTGGATGAGTAGACAGAATGGTCGGCAAAATATCTATCAGTTCCCTGACGGATGTATCAGAAAAAGTTATATTTTCCGTCTTTGCCATTCTGACATGCTGTGTTATAGAGTCCCCGATTAGAATGGTGTCTATTGCTTTTTGTGTGGAGGTGTCGATCGCTTCTGTAGTCCTCACCTTGGTTGTGGGATTTGGGCTTCTCCTGATGATCTGGTTAGGAGGATTTGTGAGTTTTTCAACCATAGCAAACGGATTCTTATTAGTAATTTCAGATAAATGCAGTTGTCTGGCCTTGCACAGCTCATTGTTATAACTACGCAGACTTTGTTTGTACAGCTCATAGTGAATCTGAAGCTTTGTTTTCTTCCACTTATATTCAGCTTTCCTGCATTTTCTTTTCAGGTTTTTGACTGTAGTGGTGTTTCTCCATGGTGTTTTCTGTTTGTTCAAGGTGCTCTTGATTCTTATCGGTGCAACAGCTTCCATTACATTCAAAATTTTCAAGTTGAAATGATCCAGCAGTCCATCAACCGACTCTGCGCTCATTGTTGGTAAGATAGCTATGGCCTCCCTGAACTGAGCACTTGTTTTCTCATCAATGTACCTCTTCTTAACTGATTTACAGTATCATTGAAAGCATGGATGATTAGTTCATTCCTGGTTCATACAAACCAGAGCAAAACTGTTCAATGCATAGTTGTTTAGGGGTATATTCAGTCGTGGAGTTAAATATTGGCTGTTTTTCACCCTTTTAGTGTTTATATCCTATATGTCTCCTCACAAACCAACCACAAAGGTACATACAAGTTACCATACAGTCTCTTCTTCTCATGCACTACTCCAGGCTCTATTTACATTAATTCATTTCACCATTTCTTCATGTCGGCGTCTTGCAAACTATTTACATTTACACACAAAGTTGCTGAAACGGGGATCGGCTGATTCGCTAGTCACATGACTAATCAGCCATCACATCACATGATCGCCCTTGCTTTATTATTTATTATGCTTTATTATTTATTCTTTATTATTTATTCTTCGGCGACAACAACTTGGTCCACGAAATTGTCCCACCATGCGCTGCTTCTTCCCGGTCTAACCCAAAAGCGGCGCTCCATGTACGGCTTGCGTTGCTGCAGTGGCTGGGTTCTCATCATAAAAGCTTGTTGAATCTGGCACCTCCTTGCTGCGTATTGTTGTGCACAGCGTACTACCAGCAGTAGGACATGGAGCAGGCTCCCATGCTGATCGTGGCTGTCCATGATTTCCAGTGTTGCCATAGTTACTTTGAAACAGTAATCCGACTACTGACTACTGACTACTTCTTTAAAAAGTAACTTAGTTAAGTTACTGACTACTTGCTTTCAAAAGTAACTAAGTTAGATTACTTTTAGTTACTTTCAGCCGAGGCTGATCCCCCGCCCCTATAACATGAAAATGACTACCAGTTCTGCCAATACTCACTTTATTGACATGTATTTTAACCGGAACATCAAAAATGACACTGGCATTTGCAAACTTTTTCTTGAAATAGGCTTACATGTTTTTTAAATAAAAAAAAAAATAAGACAGTCTTTCTTGACTTTACTTAAAATATAAAAAACCTCTTACGAAAAAAAGTAATACATAATACCTATATTGAACATCCCTTGAACCTGTAGTTGTCTAACATTAGAGCAGCAAGAAGTGGTTTTATGAAACAAAAACAGTATAAAAAAAAATCAAAATACTCTTTTTTCACTTCATTTAACTGAAATACTTATTACAAATTAAATGCTTTTTTGACTTCATTAAATCTAACTTAAATACTTCTTATAAAAAATAAAGTAGCGTTTCTTGACTCAATTTAACATAAACACTTCTTTAAAAAAAACTAAATACAATAGACATTCTTGCATCTATCCATATGAATTACGATAACACTTAAGTTATATTGAACATATTAATGAACCTGTAGTTGTCCCGCATCAGAGCAGCAAGGAGTGGTTTTACAAAACATCAGTCATTCACTCGCAGCGATGCAGACAAACGGACGGTCATAACACGTAACCTGCTGATAATTATGGGCCCAAGCCAGTATGACAGTCAAGTTTTTGACCGAAAAATGTCACGTTTATCTTGCTGTATCTACTCGTTGACCAATAAAAGTTTAAACAAACCTGATTGATCGTCAGACCCGTCGCTTTGCAGAAATGTTTGTATGCTAGTCGCCTACAACTGCAGCTGTTACTGGATTACCCAAAGCTACAACTGACGAAGTATACATATAGATAAACATCCGTACACTCATTCAGATATCGTAGAAGATGTAATACAGTACAAAGACGTTAACAAGTCATCTTTGAGTCATCAATTGCGACCAGGTAAGATAAACAGCTAGCTAGCCCTCTCCATAGCACTGCCTGAAACGTAGGCTATATGTTATAAAGTTAGCACGAATGGCTAAACCTATCAACTATCGTCTGTGACAGGCACTGATGAAAACTGTGGTTTAGATTGGTGTATTTATTTAAAATGATTAGGGAAAGTGAGTAAAATGTAACAAATGATATCGCTGGTGTTCAACATTTTAGTGGGACAGATCATGTAAAATAACGAGTGACTTCAGGCGAACCCCGCTCCCGTCGCGGACACTGATATAACTCATAAGAAAACGAAATTATCCCAAATTATTTCAATACAAATGTATGGTTGTAATAATCGTGAATATATGTTGACAAAAGTCAAATATATGTTCCCCTGAAATGCAGAAATAGTAACGCACGATGTTTTAGATAAGTAACTTCAATCTGACTACTAGTTTTGAAATAGTAGTTGCGTTAGACTACTCGTTACTGAAAAAAGTAGTCCGACTACAGTAACGCGTTACTAATTAATGCGTTACCGGCATCACTGATGATTTCCATATTCTTCTCGATGACACGAATAGAAAGGAAGTGTGTAACTGAAGTGAAGCACGCCTGTTTGTTTTTAGATTCCCAGGCCCCCAGCACTCAAGTCACATGACCAATGATACCAGCCTAGCGAATCAGGGAGGAGTACGTCCGCAGTAGCTAGAGCTCAGCACTGCGTATCCCCGTTTCTCCCCGTTTACAACTGCTAAAATCAGCATCGTATGCGAATGCTTACGTGGGCTCCGGCGTCTTTGAATCCTTCCACCTATGAAGTTGTATTCCAGTATTTTAATGTAAATGGACAGTGCATCCGCGATAGAAACGATATAGAAACAGATTAGTATAAATGGCACCCCAGTCTCATGAGGTTTTTGTTTCCTCTCACACCTTACCGTGAACAGCTCAGAAGCCGTGGTCTTTCTCAGAGCCGGGTCATTATGTTCACATCCCTTTATCATTTGCATATAGACAGTCTCCACAAATACCTGTAGTCACAACAGCTCACTCTCTTCAATTTGCTACTACATTGGAATACACACACCCACACACACAAAGGCACAAACAAACTTAGATGCAGTCACACAGTACAAGGCAGAGACTGTAATTTGTTTGCGACCTCCAAAACTTCCTCTGTTTTCACTCCTTCTGTCTCATAAAAATGAGTCCGATCACAGGTACAGCAAAAAAAGCAAACACACACACATCCATAATACTGCACACATGCACACACTTCTCAGTTCACACAACTCCCTGGACAAGGTGAATGGGAATTACCCAGAAGACCTTGCCAGAAACCTTCAGGCTGACATCAATGCCCTATGCAGCACCAATAAGAGTGTGTTTTTGTGGATCCACTCGTGTGTATATGGTGTGAAAGTAAACGAGAATGTATTTGATGAGCATGTGTGTCCTTTGAAATGCAATAGTGCATTTCAAAATCTGCTACACAAAGCACATTCTATAGCTGTGGCACGTTCATTTAAGCAAACATTCAACTGAGTACCTACAGGTCAGGAGAGCTTTTTAAAAAACATCACCTTTCACACCCTCTCCCTCTAGACAGTGGTGGGGGCTTCTGAAGGTTGACCCATGTCTTCCCTTGCCTCCCCTCTGTCCACCGCTGGAAGAGCAGAGGAGGGTCACCATCCTTTTTTTGTTTCATCCAAAGATATTAGCTGTTAGAAAATGATAAATGTGACATTGGGAGAGAGCCCGTTTGGACTTTAACAATCAGATGAAATGCTTTTGAATTGTTCCCCCTAAACCATCCACTAAACTTGTAACAGGCTTGATGACTTCCCAGCAGGTAAAAACAAATTACAACACACAATACTGTCTTTGACTCTGATCTGCAAACAGAGGTTGTCTCAAGGACAAGGACCTTAGGCTGTTGTACACACAAAAGAAAAACACACTAATCCACACGGCTACGCTGACAGAGCCTCCAAACCACACAATCTTGGTTTGCAAGATTATTTTCTTAGAAATGCAATATACTTTCATTGATGCAGAAACTGTGGCTGCTAAAACACACTTTTGTTAAAAACTGCAGGTATTGTTGACAAAAAAATTCGATAAATTCAACAAAAGTGTTAATCTTAATTTTTTTACTTACTGCTTTCGAAAAAAGGAGATTGGAGGAAACTCACTGCACTATCTACTGTTAGATCTGCCAGATTGTAAAAATCTTACGTTACATTTCATATTTTCCAAGCTTTCCACAAGGAAAGGAAGTAGTAGCTAGTAGTAGCCAGTAAAGAGAAAGATTTTGGCTGTAAAAGCCGAAAATAATTATAATGTCACATTTTCATGATATAAACTGACAACAAACTTTATTGAATCATATGTCATTATACATCCATAAATATTTTTTTTATTTACTTTTTGTTCTTATTTTTTTAATTTGGGGCAACAGACTTTAGTTTGCCTTTATGATCAATAGCAATGCACACAAATGAAGCAAATAAAAAAACACACAAACTACGTTAGTAAGAGCTGCTACTGTCTCAAACTGGTCTTACTGTGTTTACACTGTGTCTTAGAGACTCTACTCTAAAAATGTTAGAGTATATAAATATAATTATTTCATCTGTTAATTTTTTGGGGTTGTGTATGTTTGTGTAAGGTATAATGGTAAAGGAGCACTTTTAGAGGATTTTTTCATTTTTAGACAACAACATTACAGTTGTTGCCACCGGTGTTTTCAATATAACCCATTTAAAGGCTTGAAAATAGTTCTGCAACCACTCTGCATCGGTGTGTCGCAAATGCGTCTACATGTTATGGTGTTACAGTGGTGAACAGTCTGAGGAATATGTGGAATAGTATAAGAAATAGAATACATTCAGTTGTGTCGGTGTGTTGTCGCTGCTCAATATTATTTCATTACTAAGCAGTAAACTACAAGCCTTAGTCCTGGTTATTCTTCGCCGTCAAAATCTACTGTTCCTCTTAAGTGTCTTCTAACACAATTTTTGAACACCTTAAAGATATTAAGAATTCCTTGATTCAGGTCATTCCCACACAGTCAAAACTGTCACACCGAAGACATGCTATGCTAGCCCACCAATGCGTCTGGCTGTTGTTAATGGCACTATACATTCAATTGACTAGATTCTTTTGATAAAGGTACACACAATAATGAGTGTAGCTGTTATTGGCTTTCTTAAAATATTATTTTCAACTTCATCTGGTTTCACCAGAGAGAAGAATAACAGCTGCAACAAGTTGGATAAAACTGTTATTTGTTTATTTAATGGCACTGTCCTCTGAAAGTCAGACCATTTGCTACATTAACCCACCACTACTTTTATATATCCATTAACACGCTGCATGCAGTTCAGACATGTGCGCTGGTTAAAATTATATGTAAATGTAACTATTGTAACATATTCAGTTGACATCAGATTAATGGAAATGAGTGCATGTCTAATCTAAACGCAACTTAAGTCATCACTTAAGTCATCACTTACACTCACATCAAGTTCATCAGGGTTATGTAAAGAAAACATGTAAAGGATTATGGAAAAACACACAGCTGAGCTGCAAGTATCTGCACTGCAGGGCAACTACTGATCTGAACTGAAATCAGCCCCAACTGTAAGCACTTTTAAATCCAGGTTAAAAACATTTTTCTTTCGGTGTGCTTATGGTTGAGTTTATATTTTTCTTTTTCGCCTCTTCTTTCATTGCTTTTAACTGTGTTTTCATTTTTATTCTATTTTTTTTTCTCTTTAAATTACTTGTTTTTATGCTGCTTTATGCTGTTCTTTTAAATGCCTTGTCTTTATGTAAAGCACATTGAGTTGCCTGTGGTATGAAATGCACTCTTCACTTTTTAATTAATTAATGATTATTTTAATGGGTTTTAAATTTCTTTCTTTTTTAATTTCTTTCTTTTATTTTTTTTATTCCTTTTTAATGGTTTTATTGCCTTCTTGTGATTTTATGTACCTGCTTTTCTTACCTCTTTTATTTCTTCCCCTACCTGAACCAGGGTTTGCATCCCATTCCCGCTTATCTTACCTCTTTTATTTCTTCCCCTACCCGAACCAGGGTTTGCATCCCCATCCCGCTGTGACTGGTGTGCAGTTGGTGAGAGGCTGGTTGGTTATCGCACTTACTCTAGCACTAGTTTTGCTCTTAGCTGTTTGGTATTAGAAGGAAATGCACTTATGATTTCTTGTGACCTGAAGTTCTTTTGCCTACCGATGTTGAACGCACTTATTGTAAGTCGCTTTGGTTAAAAGCGTCTGCAAAATGACCGTAATGTAATGTAATGTAATGTAATGTAAAGCACTTTAAATTGCCCTGTGTATGAATTGTGCTCTATAAATAAAATTGCCTTGCCTTGCCTTGCCTAAATAAAGATGCCTTTCCTTGCCTTGCCTTACTGCAAGTCTGAAAGGACAAACAATGTTGCACAGCAATTACTGCTATCTTAAAGGGGCAGCACACTCCCGCCTGGTATAATGTAGTACACCACTGTCTCTCTGAGAAGAACAACTCCTGAGACAGGTTTTGAATAAACACTAGGTGAACCTGCTTTAACCCTCACCTCCACTTTACAGACTCTGTCATCTCGACCAGCAAATATATTGAATATCGGTCCTGTAGGCATTCCTTCCACCTGTCTTTTATGAGCACAACATCTCCAATTTGCAAGTTAGGTTGACCTGTCTGCCATTTTCATCATGGTGTTGCAAGGCACTCTTGGTGCCATCGTTTCGAAAATGAATCTGCAAGGCTCTGGACTTGCTTCCACTGACTCTTGTAAAGATCCTTTAAGTTGAAATGTCCTAAAGGAGCAGACAGTTATTCTTTTTTCTGTGTTAAACGTATTGCTGGGGTGAGGACAGTAGGATTATGTGGATCTGATGACATAGGAACAATTGGCCTTGCATTCATTATGGCAACAACTTCTGCCAGTAGCGTAACTACAACTTCATGTGAAAGACAGGGGGAATCCAGCTTGAATGCTTTCATCACAGCTTCATGGTTGGATGCTAGAGTAATCAGGGGAAGTGAACGGGCGGTCACTCCCTTCTCTAAAACCATTCCTTGGTTAACTCTCGGTGGGCGGTCTCAGCCAAGCACAATTAGCCAACATGTGAACAGCCGTGTCCAATTGTGCGCACAGCATAAAATAAGGGGTTACGCCTGAAGCGTCAGCAATTCTCGTGTGAAGACATTCTTGGGTAAAAACATGCGTGTCTACTTGCGCGTGTCCACCGAGCAAGGCCACTGAACCTGAAGGCAAACCTGTCCAACTTGCCTCATCCATGTCGCTCTGGCCTCACCACCTGTTTTTAAAATGTGCCTCGATCCCATTCCTGTTGTCTCTGGCTCCCGTAGAAGGTTTCAAACAACCAAACCCCACTGCAACCTTAATAACCTCCGCTCTCTAAAACAAACTCTATTCTGGGACACTCCCTTGTCTGTGGGTTTGTGGAATTGCCAATCGACAGTAAACAAAGCAGACTTCATTACGGCTTATGCCAATCACCTGTCACTTGATATCCTGGCTCTCACTGAGACCTGTATTAAGCCTGAAAACAATGCCACCCCAGCTGCACTTTCGACCAACCACACATTCTCCCACACGGCCTGCTCATTTCCAACAAAAGTAAATACAACCAACTGCTACCCAAAGCTAAATACAACACCTTTGAAAACCATGCCATTTTGGTAACTGCACCGGTCAAAATCTACATGGTTATCGTGTATTGCCCACCAGGACAACTCGGTGACTTAGATGAACTAGACACGTTGCTCTCTTCCATCCCTGAACATGACTGTCCCATAATGGTGACATGAATATCCACCTTGACAGTCCTAACTCTTCAGATTTTCTGACATTAATGCACTCATTTGAGCTACAACTGGTTGGCAGTCCTCCAACTCATGAAGCTGTCCAAGAGCTGGATCTCATTTTCACAAGAAACTGTGCCACAGATTCTGCACGCCTCTGCACTTTTCTGACCACTATTTTATTCAGTTCAGAGTGAGTCTCCCAAGAAGACCCTCTGCTTCAATCCCTATGGTTTCCTTCCGCCGCAACCTCCGCAACCTGTCGCCCACCCACTTCTCCTCCGTTGTTGCCTCCGCTCTTCCGACCTCCAGCACATTTTCCTCCCTTGAGGTTAATAATGCCACAGAGTCCCTCTGCTTTGCATTGAGCTAATGTCTGGATAGTCTGTGTCCTCTACAGTGTTGGTCAAGTTACTTTTAAAAAGTAATTAGTTACAGTTACTAGTTACTGCTCCCAAAATGTATTTGTGTTAGTAACTCAGTTACCACATTGTAAAAGTAATTAGTTACTCAGCAAAGTAACTGTGGCGTTATTTTTTATGTTCTATAACGCTGTTACGTTCTATAACATCTTTAACATCAAATATGTTTATATTAACTGATTGAAGAATAAAAACACTACATACAGTAATTTAGAACATTCGGTATTTATTTGAACTCAGTAGATTGCAGCCTGCCATATGATGCATAGAAATAAAAATATAAATATTGAATATAAAATGGTGATGGTGGTCACCAGTTTCTGACCCGAAAAATCGAGTGTTGTTTGTTTTCGAGTGGCTCCGTCTCCTTCGCTGGGGCTCACGCTAGCTGCATTTGGGTTTGGGGTTGGGTTAGCAGCTGCAGAAGCAACAAGTGTCATATTCGCATGGGTTGATGTAAGGTGCTTCATTAGATTTTAGTTACTTGAGGCAGACGTGAATAAAGTTTTTTTCCCTGGGCATAGCGTGCATGTTACATACACATTCTTGCCTTTTATCTCCACAAGTGAGAAGTAGTGCCGGTACTTCCAGTTAGAGAACGCTACCTTTGAACTTCCCTGGCTCGTCGCCATTGTCGCTGTCTTGTGTGTGTTTAGTAGCAGTAGTCAGCGTGTGCAGTGAGACAGCGTGAGCAGGGCATCCGCCCACACAGCCAATCATCATCGCATTTTCAACGGTGTCATCATCCCCACCCCTGCTCTCTCCAGGCAGCATGCAGCTGATGTGTAGCCGAAAGCTTACAACCAAATTGTAGTAACGCGTCACTTTATATTCTCAGTAATGATAACGGCGTTGTAACGATGGGAAAAGTAATTAATTAGATTACTCCGTTACAGGAAAAATAACGCCGTTAGTAACGCCGTTATACTTAAACGCCGTTACCCCAACACTGGCCCTCTATCCACCAAACCCGCTCGATCCTCCCAGTCCCACCCTTAGCTCAATGATACTCTACTTAATCCTCTGCCTCCTGCTGAGCAAAGGTGTCTGACGGCAGACACCTTTGCCTCATTCTTTACTGACAAAGTGGCAGATATAAGCAAACAGTTTACCAAACTGCCCACACCCGAACCTTGTTCCACAAAATCGACATGCAGAAGTCCTACTGCATCATTTTCTTCATTCATCCCTCTCACTGAGGACTGTGTGTCTAAACTTCTCACATGTAGCCGTCCTACTACATGCCTGCTGGACCCTGTTCCTACTAATCTATTCCAATCCATCACTCCTAAATCAAATCAAATCAAATCAAATTTATTTATATAGCACATTTCATGTACAAACAATTCAAAGTGTTTTACATAAAATAAAAGCATTGCAGCAGGGAGTGTAAAAAGCATTAAAAATACATAAAAGAATATAAAGAGAAACAAATAAAAATCATTTAAATGAATTTAAAAACAAGCAACAGTCTAGATAAGTTAAAAGATATTTCATGCATAGACACATGAGAACAGAAATGTCTTTAACCTGGATTTAAAAATGTCTACATTTGGTGAAAGTTTAATCTCCACTGGTAGTTCCTACTGTAACTGCAGCAGTCACACATGTGATTAATGCTTCACTGACATCGGGCACATTTCCTACCACATTCAAACAAGCTCGGATTACACCACTGCTCAAGAAACCTTCCCTCCCTCCAACTCATGTGGAGAACTATCGGCCGTCTTTCTCCTCCCGTTTCTGTCTAAAACCATTGAAAGGGCGGTCTTTAAGCAGGTCACTGATTACCTCTCACAACACAACCTCCTTGATCCAAACCAATCTGGTTTTAAAAGTGGACACTCCACTGAAACGGCTCCATTGGCTGTGACAGAAGCTTTAAAAGAATTTTGAAACCATTTTGTACATTCTCTCCAGCATGGGCATCACAAGGAGAGCACACTCCTGGTTTGAATCGTACCTCACTGGTCGATCATTCAAAGTGTCAAAGTGCAGCACACCAACTCGCCACAGGGGTCCCCCAAGGTTCAGTACTGGGACCTCTTCTCTTTGCCATATACACCACCTCACTGGGTCAGATCATCCGATCACATGGCTTCTCATACCAAAGTTATGCTGACGATACCCTGCTCTATCTTTCATTTCCACCTGACGACCACACGGTCTCAGCACGAATCTCCAACTGTCTCTCTGACATATCCAAATGGATGAAAGCCCATCACCTCCAAATGAACCTCTCTAAAACCGAACTGTTGTCTTTCCAGCCAAACCAACCATACACCACAGCATCTGCATCCAAACTGAATCCCTATCTCTTGCTCCATCAAAGGTAGCTAGAAACTTGGGTGTCATGATTGATGACCAACTAACCTTCAAAGATCATGTTACCCCCGTTGCTCGATCATGCCGCTTTGCATTGCTAAACATAAGAAAGATCAGGCCATATCTAACCCAACATGCCACCTAGCTCCTGGTACAGGCTATGGTCATCTTCCGCCTTGACTAGTGCAACGCACTCCTAACTGGTCTCCCAGCCTGTGCTGTGAAACCGCTGCAGATGGTCCAGAGCGCGGCGGCGCATCTGGTCTTCGATCAGCCTAAAAGAGCACACATCACCCCTCTGTTCATTGAACTCCACTGGCTACCCTTAGCCGCCCGCATCAAATTCAAGTCATTGATGTTAGCCTACAAAGTCCTTAATGGGACGGCTCCAATCTACTTGAATGCTCTTGCAAAGGCTTATGTCACAACTCGATCACTCAAGTCGTCACAGGATTGTCGTCTAGCAGTGCCTACACCACACTTAAGACAATCCAGACTCTTTTCATGTGTCGTTCCACGATGGTGGAATGACCTACCGAGCGCTACTAGAACAGGGGCGTCCCTGAATATCTTCAAGAAATTCTCGAAGACCCAGCTCTTCAGAGAGCATCTCCTATCCTAGCACTTACCCTGTACCTCCCTACCCTCTACTACACTTTATCCTTCTGCACTTCCTTCTATGTGAGGACTTCTGACTTGTCATCTGGTAACATATTACATTCGATCAGAGCTGTTACTGGAATATGAGTTTTCCCATCTAATGACTCCATGATGAAATTATTAGCTCTCCATCCCACGGAGAGTCCGTTACCTTGGTCATGTGGTGTCCAGAAATGAACTACAGACTGACCCAGAGAAAACAGCTAATTTCAAGACTTGGCCCATCCCTGAGAGCCTGCGAGAATTAAGATATTTTCCCGGGTTTGCTGGGTATGATAGGAGGTTTGTTAAAGGTTACTCCAATATTGTGAAACCCCTCCATGACCTAACTTCTGACTACCCACCTTCCCAAAAGAAAGCCAGAGTAACACAGAGATCAGGAGAGTACAGAGACCCAAAAGAACCCTTTGGGGAGTGATGGACCTCTGCTTGCCAGCAAGCATTTGAGACGGTAGTCGACAAACTTACCACCGCCCCTGTGCTGGGTTTTGCAGACTTTCAGAAACCTTATGTGCTCCACACTGGCACACAGCACCACTGGACTTGGTGCAGTTTTGTACCAAGAACAGGAGGGCCAGTTGAGAGCGATTGGGTACGCGAATAGAGGGTTATCGCGGCGCGAAAGTCGCTACCCAGCGCAAAAATTGGAATTTTTAGCGTTGAAGTGGTTAGTCACTGAAATGTTTACTAATTACCTATATGGTAATCAGTTCACCCTATACAATATGTAGGTTAGCAACCCGCTAACCTACATATTGACCTCAGCGAAACTGGATGCAAAGAGCTACAGGTGGCTGGCAGCGCTATCCACATTCTCGTTCACGCATTCTCCAGTTCACCAAGGATCACCTTTCTGACCCAGATGATATCAATGCTGTAAATGAGGAGGTCAGACGAGCAATCTGCGAGAGGCAGCTTATTTATAGCACTGATGATGATGATAGCAACCCTAACAATATAATTTTAGTCGAATGCCTTGCTGTCTCTGCAGATGCAGTGCCCAGTGGCTATCAACAAGCAGATCAGTTTGGCAAACTTCCTGCCATCCCTCATCTGTCGGAAGCAGAAGTGGCTGATAGGCAAAGGGCAGACCAATGCATAAAACATATAATTTCCCAAATTGAGACGGGCCAGAGGCCACCCCCCACCTTGCGAAATTAACTCCCAGACCTCCCTCTCCTTTTAAAAGAACTAAGCTGCCTTGAGCTTGTGAATAATGTCTCGTACAGACGATGCCAAGAAGGTCCCAAGATAATGTATCAGCTTGTCCTCCCGGCTGAACTTCGTGGCACAGTTCTGACTAGCTTTCACGATGATATGGGTCACATGGGAGTAGACCGCACATTGGATCTTGTCCAGACCAGATTCTATTGGCCAAGGATGGCTGTGGATGTGGAAAGGAAGGTGAGAACTTGTGGCAGGTGTGTGTGCAGGAAAGCACTTCCAGAGAGAGCTGCGCCCCTAGTTAACATCATGTGTGGATTTCCTTTCCCTTGAACCTGACAACAGTGGAGTCAAAGACATCCTCGTGATCACAGATCACTTTACGAAATTTGCAGTCGCCATTCCCACAGCCAACCAAAAGGCGCGTACGGTGGCAAAGTGTTTGTGGGATAACTTCAAAGTGCACTATGGAATGCCAGAAAAGCTACACCGTGAACAGGGACCAGATTTTGAATCCCGCCTATTAAAGGAGCTCTGTCAAGTGGCCGGTATTCAAAAGGTGAGGACGACCCCCTACCATTCCAGGGGCAACCATGTGGAGCGATTTAATCGTACCTTACTTGATATGCTAGGCACCCTTCAGAACCAAGAGAAGTCCCATTGGCGTGATTTTGTCAAATCCCTTGTCCACGCCTACAACTGCACTAAAAACGATGTGACGGGATTCACACCTTATGAGCTGATGTTTGGGCCCCACCTACCAGTTGATCTGGCATTTGGACTGCCGCTGCATGGTAAGCAACATAAGTCTCACTCTGAATATGTGCAGAGCCTCAGATCATGGCTCGAGGAAGGCTACAAGTTAGCCACGAGTAATGCTGCGAAGACTGCACTTAAGAACAAAACGCGGTTTGACAGACGCGTGGTCACCTCAGACTTGGAGCCTGGAGACAGAGTGTTAGTCAAGAATGTCCGTGTCCGAGGGAAACACAAGATCTCAGACAAATGGGAGTCTACTGTCCATGTAGTCCATGTGAACAGGGCAGGTACCCTTCCTGTCTATACTGTCAAGCCTGAAGCCAGTGACGGTTCGTTAAGGACGCTGCACAGGGTTTTACTCCTCCCATGTGGATTCCTACCTTTGGAGGAAAGGAGCAAGCCAGTTAAACAACATGTAAGGCATAGAGTAGCAACTCGTGCGAACCCTGTTGTAGATGACAACTCCTCTGAGGATGAGGAGGAGGATGAATCCATCCCAGTTCACTTATTCAGTGAAGCCCCTAATGTGCATGTCACCACAGTCCATGAGAGTCTAGTGCAGTCCAATAAATCCTCATCCAAAGAGCAAGATGCGCAGCATACTGTATCTCCAGGTACCTGTTCGGTCGAGAGCCCAGTAAATGCCCAAGCCAAAGATTGCACCCCTGAACTGTGCAGTCCATCAGATATGTCCACTGGTGCCCCAGTCAGCCCTCTGAGTCCCAACAAACCTACCGACCATAACGGTAATACTGAGTACTTACCTGCTGAAAGAGTCCCCTCAACCGACCAAGTACCTGAAATAGACCACGTCAAAATTAACCTATCTGATACCAACTTACCTGAAGAAGTACACCCTGTGGAGGAAGAGATACTTTATACTGTTAATGACATCTGTAATGAACAGCTTTCAGTATTGTCCAAGGTGTCAGAGGGTGAGGAAGAAGTAGACAGACCAAAGAATCTAAGGTCTGAGGGAGGAGAGAAACTGGAAGTGAACAGAATTGAATCCAAAGAGGAAGCGGAGAGAATGACTATCACAGATGCTCCTAGCAGTAGATCAGAAAGGGACCGTCAGCCGCCAAAACAACTTGATTACCCTGAATTTGGAAACCCCCTGATCACGGTAGTTAAGTCATTTTTCCATGGGCTGGCCACTGTATTGTCCGATGCTTTGAGTGAAGACGAAGCGATCTCTGTACCTTCCCTGCCTTACCTCCCTCAGGTAAAGCACATTTGATTATTTTCATGTACAGGGACGTACATGAGTTCAGGAGGGGAGAGTGTAACCAGGTCCTTAAATTAAGTCTTGAGATAATAATCCTTTATTAAAAGTAATTGGAATTGTCAGATAAATATTTCAAGTTAATAAATTGAAGTGCAGCTTCTATGCATGAAAAACAGTTAAGTGTTGACAATGAATAAATATGCATTGGTTAAAAAGGTTGGTTAAGGGGCGGTAGGTGGCGTGGTGGGTTGGTCGGCCGCCCCATGTGCAGGGGCTGCGGTCCTCGCTGCAGCTGGCCTCAGTTCGACTCCCGCCCCGAGCGGCCCTGTCCTGCGTGTCTTTCCCCTCTCTCTGCCCCCTGCTTCCTGTCCCTTTCCGGCTGTCCTCTCATTGAAGGCATAAAAAGCCCAAAAAAATACTTTAGAAAAAAAAAAAAAAGGTTGGTTAAGAAATAGCTATCTAGAATAAAGTGCATAAAAAAGATGGAAAAAGAACGATTTCTCCCCTGAAAACAACAAGTTAGCACATTTCTCATGCTCCTCTGTTAGGAGCTGGCCAATTACTGAGCTCCAAAGCTTCAGGTGATCAAGCCGCCTCCACTTCCTGTTAGCTCGTTCTCGACGGTGAAAATGGTGCTGCATGGTGTATAGCTGATTCCGAGTTGATTGCCATTCATAGGAGTGGCGCGATCAGCGAATGACTGCTGCCGATCGAGCACGATGCGCATAGAGAGACCCACTCATTGATTAAACGGTCAGGTTTTTTTTCCCAGTGATATAAACAGTTTAGGACTCTCACCCGACCCTGAACTGAAGTACCAGCCAGACCTGCATTGAATGTTCACATCCTGAAACCCAGGAAGATTCCCAGTGCGAACTGGGTGGCGAGCCAATGGAACCACAAGCATAAGTGTGTCTGCAGTCTCACTTACCCTCCCTCACGGATTGTGTGGTAGGACCAACGAGCACTGGCATACTGACATTGGAACCGATACTGACACTGATTAAACAAAAAAAAAAAAGGCCCAAACGATCAACAAGACTGATTTAGGAATTGGGTTTTATTTCTTTTGAAATAACTTCTTGCCGGCTTTATTATTTTGCTAACTTACTGCACTTAGTTAGCACTAGTTATGCTCTTAGCCGTTTGGTTTTGGAAGGAAATGCACTTATGATTCCTTTTGACCTGAAGTTCTTTTGCCTACCGATGTGGAACACACTTATTGTAAGTTGCTTTGGATAAAAGCGTCTGCAAAATGACCGTAATGTAATGTAATGTTATTTCTCTTTACATTGTCCAAACCAAAGTACTTAATTATGTGTTACTGTACTGTTCTTGTTGAAACAAATGACCACAACAAACTCCAATCATTGTTGTCTGTCATTATTGGGGTCAAACCACCGGCTCTTAAAGGTTTAGCATCTTCTGTTACTGGTCCAGAGTTATCATAGATCATCGATTGCATGTTACTCTGTTATCGTACTGTAAAAAGGGTTACACTTGTCTTGCTATTCCTTTTTCTACAGAGTTGTCATGGTAGTTGTCTACTGAGACCCTGTCCTCTTTACAGAAACTAGGGTCTTTGTGGTTTGTTGAAAGGGTGTCTAAGTTTTACCCATGCTTAAACCGCCAGTGAGTGGGGCAAAACTCGGATCATTCAGTGTCCTGGCTTGATCGCAGACAAACTTTGCAAATATTAAGAATGGTGGGTAAGGTGCTCAATAAGTTTCATTGTCTTGGGATGGTAGTGAAGTGCTCTTGTCATGTAGAGAATATGAAAGCTTCTGGACGATTGGAGTGATGACACGAGATGTATCCAAGTAGTTGAACCCGGGTAAGAAGCCATCTGCTCTGGCAGCCTCGAGCTCCAAAAGGCCTCCAAAAGGCTCTCTCAACCTTTGGTTTTCTCTGTTGGGGATTTTTGGGAAATCCTCTATTTTTCTGAGAAGAGCATTTTGTCCTGTGTAGGCTCTTGAAGTCGACCTGAGTGTTCCTGGATGGAGTTTGATGATGAAGATAATTCAGAGGAGCTTTGTGTTGTTCAAATGTATCCTGAGCAGGTAGTTCATGAAACTCCGGGTGGCTGATCTTACTTGCACTACTTTTCTCTGTGTAGATTTTAGCTATCCATTTTTAGCTGGCATATTGATGTTGATATGGGTTTGAGTAGCTTTGAGCTCTGGTGAGGTTGGTCAGATTTTGGATTCATTACAAAGCTGTGCTCGACACATTCTCTCTTCAAGCTTACACGACCAGGATCCCCAAATTCATTCTCAGTAGCTGACTCCGGAACTTCAGATTCGGCGATGGCAGCTACAGTAGCACTTTCAAGTCACAGTTTGTGCAGATTTGCTTGAAGCTCTGCTCTCTTTCTCACTGTCTCAGCTGCAGCTTTCTGTTGTTCCTCTTCAATACATACTTGTGCTTTAATCATGTCTGCCTCCCTTTGAGCAAATGACGCTTGTGCGCATGCAGCCTCTGCCTTCGCATCTGCTTTGGCTTCTATAGTGCTGGCCGAATGCTACTGGCTGGAACCTGAAGTGTTGGAGCATTGAGATTGTGTTTCAAGCTTCTACAGATTATCATCTATCATGAGTGCAGCTTTAATGGCAGAAGAACACTGTGTTTCCACATGGATACACTTTTCTGTTGGTAGTTCATTAGGTGAATGCCATTTCATTATTCTGCCCTTACTGGAATATAGGTGTGATTTCTAACAAGGCATATAGCTAACAGATTCTTCAATAAACACCCAGAGGCTGCTGATAAGTTTAGGACGTTTATAAAAGGAACTGTGCAAATGAAATACAGTAATACAAATGTACAAAATAACAAAGTCTGAATAGGTTTGATTATTATTTCTACATCAGCGATATTAAGTCGTAAGATTCTAATCACACAATAACGTGCTGAAATGACCCATTAATAACATACAGACAACTAGCAATTAGCATGAATGCTTACTTAACATTGAAAATGCCATAGATGAGCTAAAGCGATTAGCATCGCTACTGTCTTTAAATATTTCACACAAACGCATTCTTTCAGATAATCATTACTGAATACTGTCATCTAGACGTAACTTTGGTCATCACTTGCACACATTTGTTCCCAGGGTTATGCAAAGAAAACATGTAAAGGATTGTGGAAAAACACTGCTGAGCTACAAGTATATTTGCACTGCAGGGAAACTACTGCAAGTCTGAAAGGATAAACAAGTTATGCAGCAATTACTCTACCTGCTTTCTTAAAGGGGCAGCACACCGGCATGTCATTTTGTCTTGATGTTGCCTCACACCACATTACAGTAAATTGTTATCAAGCTCATTTAACATAATTCCGTGAGACCAGCCTAAGTGCAGCACATTAAAAAGCTGCAAGATTTTGGCCCACCTATATCAATTTTTACTGACACATTGTTGCAAACTTCAAATCTCTCTTTGAGAAGCTGTTTTTCCTGTGGGTTTTCATACTTTGCAACATAGAGATGTTTTAGGTTTAGTTTTTTCATTTAATTTAGTCTTATCTATTCTTTTTTTCCCCCCTGTACCAGGAGCAGTCATATTAGATACACCAGCAATAATAATCTTTACAATTCAAACTGCAAAAGAAGAAGTGGGAGTGGGAGAGCGGGAGTCTGTTTTCCACCCTTAGCATCACTTCCACCCAAAGCAAAGACAAAGCATGTAATAATTACAAGGCTCAGCCACAATGCACAGCCTATGGTGGAGGGAGAGCTGAGCGGTAGCTATCACAGTGACAGATAAATTCAACGCACAATTATTCATCCGGGGACTATGGCATGGAGATTAATGAGTTTGATAACCCAGAGCTTTGCACCGAGCTCCAGCCTGCTGTCGTCATCATCCTTGCATCGTTTTCTATATCTCTTACTCTCTGTGTCTCTCTCATGCTCACTACTGATAGGAAAGGAACCAAATGGAGAGAGGTCATCTGTGGTGCAGATGTTCACAAGGACAGGCAAGTGAGGAAAAAATATGGAGGTCTTGAAAGTGAGGGCATTTGATTGTTTCTCACGTCTGCAACAGGTAAGTAAAGATTAAAACTAAAAGTTGTGATGATCACATATAGTATACACATTTTTACAATGATTTATATTTTCATTAGTTTCTAATTTGAAGACCATATTTTATGTTCATTCAAAAGTTACTTAGATCAGCTTGAATTTGAAATTTTTCTTCTAATTTAACATTAACAGATCTTTTTGTTGTATTTCAGGGTAAATGGGAGGCCCAAACCCAGGCGTTTCTTGAAACTTTGTCAATTTTGCTTAGAAAGGTTACTAACTGAGTGAAATGACCGTAAAAAAATATATTAGGAACCCATGAAAGAGCTGGTTGTAACTAACCATTCTTAATGTTTAAACAACATATTTCCCTGTCATAACACTGTTTTCACTGTTTGAATATGATGCTAGCTACTGTGCTAATATAGTAATAGTTTCACTTTTTTGTATGTTAAGTATGTTCAGCCAGCATGAAACAACAAAGAAAATTGGCCAGAGTTAGGTACACAAAGCAGTTGTTATCGTCCATTAAAAGCTGTAATTTCACCCCAGCATGCAGTCACCAAGTGCAGCCTACTGCACCATGCTTAACTTTTTGTAAGTCTTCCAAAGTCCTTTTTCAAAATTATTTCGTCTCGACTCATATTACTGGATACTGTACTAGTAAGATTGCAGTTTTTCATGTGGGTGAACAGAGTTTTAATCCTAAACCCCCACATGAAAGGTACTACCTCTCATAGGGGTCCTTAGGCAAGACCCCCTTACGCTACCTGCCTCCTTGGGATATGAGTATAAGTCGCTTTGGATAAAAGTGTCTGCCGAATGCAAAAACATAAACATGAACATATTGGAGGTAAAAGGAAAAGTATTTATGTAAAGACTAATTTTGTTGTCAATTCAAAGCAATCCATGGTAGACAAGGGAGAGGTTGTTTCAATGTTCAACAGGCATATGTAACAAACAAACCCTAAAACCTTAAGATCGTCTCCTTTTTCCAGATAAAATATGTAGAAGTATAGCACAAAGTTGTTCAGATAGAGAAACTCTGTGTACGCTGTACATTTAACTTCTTTTATACTCGTTTTTTTTTAAAATCCCAAACCAATGTCATTGACCAAATAAGAATATGCAATGAATATAATGACTGATGGGATTATTTTGTCTTCTTCCAAAATTTAAAAGCCATATACCACACTGCTCTGTCTGCGTCTTATGACCTAATGACAAAACTATTGTCAAAACAAATTTTTTAATTAAATTTAATGGCACTAACACGGGAACTGTATTGAAATGTCACTTCTGGCTGAAAGCTGATACACTTAAAGAGGTGATTATTAATTTAGTGCTGACCCAGTGCTTTCAAGTTGTACAACCCTTGTGACGTGTGTAAGATTTTTCTACTTTTATCGTGTGTGGGCAAATGTAAATTTTCATGCTATATATACATGTCATGTGGGTTTTCAGAGTATAGTGTAAAGGAGTTTTTGTCCCACAGTGGCTCTTTGTCTGAAGGGTAAACACTTAAAATGATAGAACAGGGTGTAAATATTGTAATGTTTAAATCTCCAACAGCCCTAAGTTCCAACCACAGTTAGATTATGTTGGCTGTTTTCTTTTTCTCAGTGTATTGGCCTTCAATTCCCACTAAGCTCAACCCCATTCCTTCCCTGATGGCCTACATAGTTTGCATGTGGACAATACAAAATATATTGTCTTAGTTTAACTAGAACACAAAATACAGAGGAAAAAAACAAGTGGGGGAAATAATTAAATTGTATTTAAAGGGAATTTAAGTTTAAAAATACTCTGGCACTAATGGATTTGAGAGATTCTTTCTTTGTGACAGCGGCATTTATGTTGAAGACACAGCAAAACACACAAATCAGTATGCATGTACTCGCAAATGCATTCACAGTCAAACACACGCCTCCTGTCAAACACACACACTATTTAAAGTGGTAAAGTGCAGTCTCATTGGAGTGGCAGGCAGACATCCTGAATAAAATGGAATGGCATTAATATTAATACCAGTAAAGTGCCTTTATAATCAGACAGTGGCTTGTCAGCTGGTGGGGTTGATAGGATGTCACACGCACACACACACACACACACTAAAATGGTGCTGACTGAAAAATACTTGGATATAGCCCCTCATATAACATGCACACACAGCCCATTTTCATATCTTACATACAGCACACTGTTTACTGTATACACAGCAACATTATCAGATGTAGACTTCCATGTTATATTAACACACATGGTGGCAAGCAAGTTTTTACTGTTCCTGAATATTTTAGTCAGTAGGAGATGGATTTAAATCCAAAAGGCATGAAGTTAAAGATGAGTCTGTTCAACATTATGAATTTCATAATACTCCCTCTTAGTCTAGCCTTATGACCCATTAAATGTGAGTGGTGCTGTATTTATGTTAACATGAAAGGCTGTAATTTCTAAAAGCACAACAATTGATTCAGTTGGGGTTTGCTCCCTTTTTGAGCTGCACAAAAGCTCAAATTCAGACTCAAATGACATAACAGGAACTGTCACATAAATTCTGAAGTTGCAGCACGTTCCCATGGGCTTGTCTGGATGAGTTTATTCACACTCTAGAACTAACCAATGTGAAACATTTGGTGAACTACATTTTATTTCTCTGATTTATTGTGGTGTTCTGCGACTGATAACTCTGGTTCCTGAACACTGTAGTGTACATGTTTGCTCACAGTAGGTTGAGTGGCCACGTAAAGCATCTGGCATTTGAAGACAGTAACTTCACTCGTATGTCTTAGTATAAATCTTGCTTAAAATACAGTATCATATAAGTCTGTCATGTGTTTTACATTTAATGATTTTACGCCTTTTTGGAAAGTTGAACTTTTGCTCTTAAATAATAAATGTAAATATAAAGCAAAAAAACATCATGACCAAAACAAATTTCTCCATTTTAAATTAATTGTTCCTACAGCTCTACAAAATTGAACTGCCTAGTCTCTTTGCCCATGCTCCACCTCTTCATCACAACAGTCATTTTTATATACCTTCTGTTATCAGACAAACTGATAAACGGCAGTAAACCTCAACCTTTGGTACTTTGCAATGCAATAACATCTTTATAGTAAATTTAAATCTTAAAATCTTCAGAAAAATCTATCTTAAAATGAACTTTCTTTCTCTTAAAAAAAAGAAAAAAACAAAACAAAATGAACAAACCTTGTGCTGGCTGAAACGTCTAAACTTTAGAAATGGTGGGACCGTTAACACATGCTGTGCATGTAGATCTATTGCCACAGCAGCCACACATGCGTTCCTCCTTTTCTTGAAATCTGTGAGCATATATGCCTAAATCATCTCACATTCACCAAGCACCCATCTCCCTGAGTGGGGAGCACGCCTGGCTCTGAGGTTGTAAATAAAATGCTGGCTGATGTTTCCAAAGAAGCCCCGAAGGGAGACATAGAGCTCCAGAGCTAGTTGTGTCCATAAAATTGTGAAATACTGTGAAAGGTGATGGCAGCAGCTATGAGACAGGACGTTCTGAGCATTTCCAGATGGACCTCACCACCAGCCTTCGAACACACACACTGTAGGAGGAATGGGGGGCTATTTGGCTTTCTTTTCTCAATGGAAAACATTCTGGTGGAACCTTTCGTCTCGTCTGTGAAACTGATGCCAGTTAAAAAGTTTGCGAGCAAAAGATGCAACAGAGAAAATGGTTGAATGATTAAACAGGATTGCAACTCATACCTCATCGTCTAACAAGAGTGAACAATGTGTCTTTTGACAATATTGAAAGTCAAAACTAATGGAGTCAAATGGGCTAAGAGTAGAACACATGAACACCAGACTTGTTTTATGTAGTTAGAATCAAATCTGTTTAATTTTCCGTGATTGGTTTAACCAACCTAGACTTGCCTGTAAGCTATTGATCCCATTTCTGTGCATACTGGACTAAAACCATCTGAAAACAATAGTAAGTTTCACATTACAGTGGTGTGATGCTCTTCCTTAAGGGAGGATCACCTGGCTGTGCTTCACTAGACTTATCCTGTTGTTAAATACCCAGGCCACTTATAAGGCAATAGCCTATAAGTCTGGCTATCTTTTTGAATTTACCAACATTAGATTTATTAAATGGGAGGCGCCCATCATTTCATCTTTTAGGATTTATGCTCATGTGTTTGGCTATTTATTCATCTTTAGACACAAGAATGTAAAAATGTAGAGAGAACAGTGCAATAGAATAGAATACAATAGAAAATACTTTATTCACCCAATTCCAATGAGGCAGAAATTCAGTATTATTTTCATGATATTTTAAGGTTAAGAACTTGACTTTGTGTTTTTCGTCTCTTTTTTTAAAAGACTCACAACCTTGTGGTCATTTTTGATAAAATGATAAAATGGTTTTGTAAGCATATGGTAGAGAGAGGGAGAGCGAGAAAGACTAAGAGCATTTATGACTGTGTTACTGAGAGAATGTCAGCTCCAATATGGTGTCATGTCACACTACAGACATTCAACCACAGGCATGTCAAGCCTTTTCCACACACACATGCACCCACATTTGCAAACTTACACTCCGTACCCTCATGAATCAGGTCTTAGAGAGCAGGTGCACATCAGCTGTGATGTGTTCCTGCTAAATGTCTCCTCAGGAGGCTGTAAATATTCTATAAGCCTGCCTGTCATTGGGCAGAAGTGAGAAATCATAATGAAGCATGAAGAACAGATCATTCTCTATTCATGTGACAACGTTACCCTCTTTTATAAGCAAACTTAAATATTCATCACTTGGAGAAAACCATTCAATATCATCAGTGGAAAAGTAAAATGGACCAAAGAGAGTTTTTTTTGAAAAGGAAGAAAAATGGAAAGAAGAAGATTTCTAAAACTAGCTCCCAGATTGAGTGTAGTGGCAGCACTCAGGTTGGCTGGTCTTTATTGCTTGTTATTAGATCCTGGCAAAACAATTATAAGTCATATCATTTTTTTTTTCTTGCATTTGCTGGAAACACAAAAGAATTAAAACAGTGCCCTTAGGCTGCAGAGTCCTGCTGTAGTGATTAAAAACAGGAAATTGCGATGCATATTAGACAAAGCCGTAATCAGATTCTTTAATTTCTTTTATTTCCAAGGGCGAGCAACTTTTCTTAAAGTGACACAGCTTTTAAAATAGAATTGCATCTTGAGACATGCATCATGAAAAACAAGACAGCGTGGGGAGAGTAGGCCTATGATTTTATTTAACAGTAGCTTACCTGTACACAACAGTAAAAATGACCGCATACTGATCCCTGCTCTGTAATACAGTTAAGGCAGCCTTATATAATTTAAAAATACTTTCTATTCCATGTTTTCTGATCATCAGTAACAACTGGATTTCATCTCACTGTTGGACTCCTTTTTCATGTGACAGAAGATTAAAATCTGTTTAACTTTACAGCTTCATAAACTGTGAAAAGTAAACTAAAACACCTAAGATGTGATTTAATTTTAGGTCTGATATGAGAAATTATTTCAAAATGATAGTTTTACATATCCCTCACGGGTCATTTGGATTTCTACGATATTTCAGAAGATTTTTTTTCACAGTTCTACATTTTTTACAGTTTAATGCCACAATGATGAAACCATGGACAATTCAAATACAGTATGCAGCCTGAAAAGTTTTCTTAGATCAGACATTCAGGCAGCATCAGAAATAGTTATTCAGCTGAATATACAGTAAGACAAACACTCACACTCACACACACACACACACACACAGACACACACACAGACAAGTAAGAATGACAAAGGATGGAAGCCCTTGAAATCCAGATGAAAAATTAGAACTGGGAATGAACACAATCAATTCTGAAACACTGCACAAAATTAATTAGGTTTCCACACGGCGGGTGCATGTGAGCGTGTGCATGTATATGTGTGTCATTTGTCAGTGTGCTTCTGAACAGCAATTATGCAACTGAGAGGGTGGGGGATTGGAGAATGGAGGAGTGAAAACAACTCTAAACTACAGACATTTTGTTCGGACCCTATGGCGTCAACCCATGAATATGTGTACATTTCTTATTGCAGTTCAGTTCTTTTTTGATGTTTAAATCAATTTACTTTTGGGAATACAGGCACAGTCGACCTTGAATGCATGCAACATTAACAAATAGTGTCTTATATGAAGCAAAAATGGGGAATGGGAAGAATCTGACACTTGCCCTCAGCCTTCAGCTGACAGATCTAATGTTCTACGGAAAGTGTTCCGTTATGGAAAGTGTTCCTCTTTACCCATTTACCTTACCTTGGAAATCACTGGTTTAATTTGTTGTAAGTCTTCTTGTTGGTGCTGTGTTCAGCGTTTTCAAACTTTTCTTTAGTTCTGCATTATCCACAAAGCCCTTTGGTCAAGTTTAGAAAATAAATTAAGTTGTTAAAGTCACACTATTAAACACGTGCTTATAGTTGGGACATGTATGGAATGCACACAATGCATATATTTCTATTATCCAAAATTGTACAATGGAAACACTTTGTCCATGAGACTGGGCTGAGTAAGCGAGTAACTTCGATGTTACTTTTTCACATGCAGGGTTAACGGGGTGAGTATATTTGTTTAGTACGGTGGCCCTGAAGTGCAAAACACAACGGCAAATAAAAAAACACAACGGCAAAAGAGAAAACACAACGGCAAATAAAAAAACACAACGGCAAAAGAGAAAACACAACGGCAAAGAGAAAACACAACAGCAAAAGAGAAAACACGACCGCAAAAGAGAAAACACGACCGCAAAAGAGAAAACACAACAGCAAAAGAGAAAACACAACAGCAAAAGAGAAAACACGACCGCAAAAGAGAAAACACGACCGCAAAAGAGAAAACACAACCGCAAAAGAGAAAACACGACCGCAAAAGAGAAAACACAACCGCAAAAGAGAAAACACAACAGCAAAAGAGAAAACACGACCGCAAAAGAGAAAACACGACCGCAAAAGAGAAAACACAACCGCAAAAGAGAAAACACGACCGCAAAAGAGAAAACACGACCGCAAAAGAGAAAACACGACCGCAAAAGAGAAAACACGACCGCAAAAGAGAAAACACGACCGCAAAAGAGAAAACACAACCGCAAAAGAGAAAACACAACGGCAAAGAGAAAACACAACCGCAAAAGAGAAAACACAACAGCAAAAGAGAAAACACAACAGCAAAAGAGAAAACACAACCGCAAAAGAGAACACAACAGCAAAAGAGAAAACACGACCGCAAAAGAAAACACGACCGCAAAAGAGAAAACACGACCGCAAAAGAGAAAACACGACCGCAAAAGAGAAAACACAACCGCAAAAGAGAAAACACAACCGCAAAAGAGAAAACACAACCGCAAAAGAGAAAACACAACAGCAAAAGAGAAAACAACCGCAAAAGAGAAAACACAGAAGGTGTTACCACATTGGGTTTCACAACAATCTGACGATGAGTAGATGGAACTCCGCCCTTATGTAGCAGCAGCTGGTGATGATGGAATGAGGGACATGTGAGAGTGGTTACAGCTCGTCAGGAGCTGTGACACTAATATTACTACATCGACATGGCTTGCATTATGCCATCAGTGCCAAAGAACCCCTCAGGAAAAATCTTAGCAGGTTTGACAAAACACCAGTACACAACATTCTGGAACTTTTTCTTCTTTTTTTTATTTGTTCACCCTTTACGAAAAATTCCTTTTAGCCCAAATAATTTAGCAGATATTAGACAAATCGTATATAGCATGGAACTAGCATAGCATATAAGTAGCAGACAACTTATACTGTAGCAGACAACTAGATCATATAAGGGTAAGGTGAATGGAAATAAAATTATTCAGCTTTGGCAAATAATCTAATTTAGGCAAAGTTGTGATTTCTGCAGTTTACCAACTGCAAAGGTTAACATTGAGTGTTAGCACTGAATGAAGTGTTAACCTTACAGAGAGCTAAAAGTAGTGGGAGACGTTCGAGATTGTTGTGCTACTACATCCACATTTAAGTAATATTTACATCAGCTGAGTGGTTATTAGTTCTGCTTTTAAGCCTGCAGTTAATTACCATCTAGAGCAGGGCTCTCAAGTCTCACGCAATGAGCGTGAAACACACGCATTTCAACAAGTTCACACGCTCACACGCCACACATGCCATTTCTCACGCTAAGAAATTATCAACTTCGTCGCACAGAAATTCTAATGGCCTATACTATAAACAAGTCAATGGCAGGTTACTGTGCGCTCCTGCAGCTCAGAACTATAGCTCTGGTACAGCTGTCTTGATTTAGCAACCCATCGGCAAATCACAAAATAGAATTTCTCAGCCAATCAGAAAACAGAATTTCTTGTTGCTGGGTGAGGTCTGAAATAGCTTTCAGCTGCAAGCACGCGTTCCATGAATGCACAGCGGACATAACCTATTATGCTCTGAATGCGTGCAGAAGTTCTACAATTGCTACAATTGCCAAACTGGTATTAGTTCTGCCGCACTGAAATGCTGATGCAGAGAGGGTTTTTTCCATGGTGGGGCTCAATAAAACCAAGACCAGGAACACGTTGGCTCTGAATGGAACTCTGTCATCCATCATGACTGTGAAAATGGCTGACATTCAGCCACAGTGCTTTAAATGGGAGCCTCCAATATCAGTCATCAAGCATCAAAATCTGCCACAAACACTTACAACACTCATAAACAAACACACACAGAGAGGGACTGCTCAAGGGGCCCATTTGGGGTTATGTTTGTTTTTCTTAATTTAATTTGTCTGTTTTTTTGTTTGTTAAGACTTTGCATACCTAAAACAATTTATTTTTAAAATATAGCAGAATTTAGTGTAAAAGTGAAGATTTGGGATTTTGGTATAAATAAAACAATTTCTTTGTTCTTTAAGTAGCTAGTTTATGGCGATGGGATACTGCAAGGGACCACCGCCCCCCAAAAAAAACTAAAGAAACCCCCCGCGCACACGGCCGGCCCCTGTCCCGCCCGAATCTCACTCCAAGCAAACTTGAAAACTTGAGAGCCCTGATCTAGAGTTTTAGAATGTTGCCGATGTTCAAGTATGAGATGTGTCAGGGAAGCAGTTCTAATCAAAAAAGCCCAGCAAAACCTTTGTTAGTTATCATATTGATCTCATAATGACTTGAATACAATTACAATAACCACAATCAGCTTAAGGTTGGATCAAGCTGCAGCACAGCTCATTCACTCCGTGCTCTGTGACGGTCGACAATCTTCACACAGAGTTTGCTACCATAGTTTTGTGCAGCATGGCAGTATATTTTATCAGATTTTGACGACGTGGACGACAACTTTGAGTACGATGGACGTCCTTAACGTTTTGAGCAGTGCTGCAGCGGCGTGCGTCAATGACGTCATCCCACTAGACGCGTGTGTGGAAAGCTTCCTATAAGCCCCCGATAACCCCCAATAACAAAAACATGGCAGCTCTGAACTAACAGTGCAATAGTACGCGTTCATTCATTCATTCGGCTTAAAGTATTGGTGAATTAAAGACAGATAATGCCTTATTTAAAGACTGTATTGTCTATGCCCTGTTCTCTCCCGTTACATGGATATACGCTGATCTCGAGTGATCTAAATATCTTCCGAAGGACGCCGACTTTCACTGAACTGTTATCGGTGAGTAGATGAACGTATTTTATGCCAGAAATAAGGTCCAGGTTTAAAAAAAACGAACTTCCCCTTTATGGATAGATGAACAATGTGCCCGTACACGTTGTTCTTATTATATTTTAGGATATAGATGAAAATGCATTTGTTCTTTTTGGCTTTTAAAGCGGCACAATGCAACTTTTTCATGGTCATAAAATTGCTTGGCAATCATCAGATTGCTTGGCTGACCCGTTCTGATGAAAACGGTGAAATTTCCATCTCCATCTGGTGGCCCTAGCCCGAAACAGCGCTTGCAACTTTGCCTGTGGCGTCGCGTGCTTTGTTTACCTCTGGAAGTCTCGCGACACACGAGAGCCGAGAACTACTGCTTCACGGCAGGTCGTAAAGGGCTCTGAGCCGAGCCACAGCCCTTTTACAGAGAGACTCTCTGGCCGAGCCAGGTAGCCTGATAAGACACACCCTCTCTCCATTAGCTGTCGACGGCTCTCCAACTCTCTGCCAGTGTCTTGAAAAATAAACCGTAAATTGCCTCTGGTGGGTTTACGACAGTCTGGCTAGACTGTCGCCTTATTTTCTACGGAGCTCCCCCTACAGCTTTGGGGTGTGTATTGCATGGTAAACAAACCCCGTATTACTGAAAGTTGCATAGCGCCGCTTTAACTGCATTTGATGCTCTTCATGTTTGAATTGTTTGTCCCTTTTACTCTCTGAGGAATTTATTCTTTTCTTGGTTTTACTTGTGTTCTCTCTTTTTGTTTTTATGTGTTTTTAATCTTTTTCACTGACACTGAAAATATATATAATATATATAATTACTATATTTTCTTGCAATTTCGCTATTTCATTTTATTAAAGAGGAACTTTGTACTATAGTTATAGCAGAAACCTCACGAGGCATTAAATGTGAGGGTTGTTTCAATACTTATCTATACTTCTCAGATCACTGCTATCTGGTTACTACTGGTCAACAATCTGAGCCTCACTTTTTGAATCATATCAGATAGAGATTGTGCAAAACTTGATGTATTTATGGCCATTATCAAAGGCAAAAGATCGTGCAGTGCACTAGCTACACCAATGCAGTGCTGCAGCAGAAAGGTTGGCAATGTGAATCCACAAAAAGCTGGAGTTGAGCAAGGTACATATACACACTAAGCTGCTGATGTAAAGCTGGTGTTTAGTTGTTTGTTCTTTAATTTTGCCTGACTTGAGACAACAGAAAAGAATGACGCTTTATGTTGCTTGTGCCTCTGTTCTGTCCTCTCACACCCCAACAGGATGAGGTACATTGCTACTCCTGCTGAGTCTGGTACTGTTGGAGTTCTCTTCCAGTAAAAAGGGAGTTCTCCTCTCCAATGTTGTCCAGTGCTCACGATAGGGGACTGAATTGAACTGAAGATTTGATGCGTTGGTCCCCTTATTGAGGCAATTTCTTTGAATTGGCATTTTATAAATTTATATTCGGCTGATTTGGATTTAATTGAATTGATGAATTGGATGATAATAATGAATTGTAACGAACTGGATTAAAATAAAATGTACTGAATTTAATTCTAACTGGATTACAATTAATTGAATTGTAAATTGATTAAATTGGCCGTGTTTATTACCCTGTGTTGAACTAGTAGTATTATAAATATATACATATATACGTGTGTGTGTACTGAACTAATTTTATTTGAACTGAACTCAGTTGTTTTGAGGCAAAAGGTGATGCTGCAGTTATTTATTGCTTTTTAACCTTAAAAAGGTTATGTGCTCACAACTTTGACCTGAGTGTTTTGCATGTGGACCAGCTTGCCAACAAACCATTGCGTTTTGTTATTAGTCGTAGTTATTGGGTGACCCACTTCACCACTGTGTTGCCACAGATTAGCTGTAAACACACAAAGGGTTTAATACATCAGGAATTCACACTCTTGCTCAAGAAGTGGTAACACAAAACAACCCAAGTTCAAAATTCTACTTAGAGATGGTCGTTGGTGTTTGTTTGTGTTTGTGTTTACGGTTACGCTTTTATCCGAAGCGACTTAAACTCATTGGTTGGTTTAACCGTTTAAGCGTTGGTGTTAACATATAAAAATACAAGTAATTTAAAGGCAGCATAGAAAAAGACTGGAAAATTAGATCCACAGTGGGTTATAGTTTATCAGCCAAAGTGTTTACAATCCTAGCTCTTAATGTAAACACAAAAAAAAAATACATTCGTAAAAATAGAAGGTATGGACTTTGTGAGAACAGATTTGCCACTGGAAACTATGAACTCTCTGAAGTTCTCATCAGAGGAGACGGACACACTTTCATATAGCTGAGACGCAATTAAATACAGAAAAAAAGCCTCTTTTATCAACAGCACTTCAACACACACACGAGTACACACTCCAGTTTCCTTCCCTGTGAACTTCAATCCATCGCTCTAACTTGTGGACAAAAGGGAACAGAATTCCTTTGGAGTGTAGACGGTCAAAAAAAAAAAAAAAAAAGAAGAAGAAAACATGACATCTCGACATGTCGGCAAGCGAGGGCCCAGACGGTTCCAGCGCTCAGGGGGCCTCCATGATCTGATATCTTTTTAATTAACGGTATCCCATTCAGCCACTTGAAGGAACAAAATAAAAAGGGAAAGAAAGAGAAAAGGCAGAGACTTAAGTTTTGACAGCTCTAATTAATGTGCATGGAGGCAAAAAGAAAGAGCTGAAAAAATAACAGAAATAAGAGAAGATGAGCTGATCTCATAGCAGACTGGTGAAGGATTCATTAGACAACTCAGTCCGTCTGAAAGACATCAAACACTCTCCCCTTTCTCTTCACTCCTCCTTTTTCCCTTTCTTTTCTTTAGTGTACACTCGTGACTGACAAAGTTATATTTTTTTGTTGCAAGAAAGTCAGAGAAGAAAATGGAAAGGGGGGAAATTAAAAGACAAAGACAAGAGGAAGAGTGACTGGGGATGAAAGAAAAATGAAAGGAGGGGAGGAAACACAGATGGTAGGAGAGAAAAGAAGGAGAGCTGTAGGTGCAAGA
The DNA here is from genome assembly GCF_027942865.1 of Odontesthes bonariensis. Classification (NCBI taxonomy): domain Eukaryota; kingdom Metazoa; phylum Chordata; class Actinopteri; order Atheriniformes; family Atherinopsidae; genus Odontesthes; species Odontesthes bonariensis. The sequence goes on from NC_134506.1 coordinate 9,234,304, forward strand.
AGACGTGTGCGAACGGAGGAGGAAGTCCAGAGCTGCCACTTCACAACAGGGGAGATGAATGACTTTTTACCTCTGGACACTGGGCCTTAATGAAACCTCCAGAGGCCAAACAATGGCATCTCAAACACACACACACACACACACACACACAGTCAGGCACACTCATAAAAGCAGATGCTGTGTGTGCATACAAAAGTCCATACAATCTGTATATTCATGAACACGCACACACGCCCTCTGTGGGGGAATCATGGCAGAGCAGCAGTGGAGCAGGTGATGGAGACAGTAGAGGCCACCTCTGGTAAAACAGGTCAAAGAGAGTGAGCTCTCTTCGCAACTCAACATCCCATAATAGCATCATGGCTGTGGTTCTCTGACCTTCTGTTGTACAGACAGAAAAAGGATCTTCCCTTTTCATGCAACCTGAAAATTGTCTTTAGTTGAAAAAAATAGTTACTGTACTGTTGCAAATGTATCATTATTGTTTTTGGTTTTTTTTTCCCACTTTGCTTTGCCTGTATATTTCAGTAATGTTTTACAAACTGAATCATTTTTCTAAACAATCCTGTTTATTTTTTGACACAAGACGAACCTCTCTAAAAAGTTGGAAGAGGCCTTATTAGTCCTATTTTTAACAGAAAACAGTACATGTGAAAAAAAAGAAAATAAGCAATATGCACATCAATCAAATTGACTAACATGACCCTGTCACATTAGCTAGCCTGCTTTGAAACTGTGCGAAAACTTTAATTTACACTAAAAAAAAGAATTATTTTGACGTTTCTGTACTGATCTGTAACATGCAGCACAAATAGAACAACTTTTTAAAAAATTTTTTGCATGTTTTTGTACTGGATGAGGCATTGTCAAAGTGGCTGTTTGATTCCTTTATTTTGAACCATTTGTGTTTAGCCTGGCATGCATGCACATCTCTCAAAATAAATGCCCTGTCCAGAGAAGGATGTCTTCTGTCCAAATAAATACAGAAAGGATTTCAATTTGATCAAATGAAGGAAGTGTAAGTAAATAAAGGCCATGGACTCTATTTACCATGGAAAATACCATACCTTTGTGTTTACAGATTTAGCTTGAAAAATACTGTCTGAAGCCCCTCCCCCCTTTTCATTACCGACATGAACGGTGAGGGGTGGCTAAATCCTGAAGTTACCGAACAAAGATGTCATAGCCATAAACTGAAATAAATGAGCTGTGTATATATGCTATTTGGGATGTTTTGAAGGCAAATGGTCAATCCGAATTTTTTTTCTTGCTAAGAGCATTGAAGTTGATAGATGGCATTTTGAAAATATTTGTACCATTTAGGTGAATTTTGGTACTGTAACTGTGTAGAGAAATTAGAGTTCACTAATTAGTTACAGAGGTGAAACTATTATCTGTATAAAGATCACAGAAGTGCTGCTGACCAATAGCTCGCACCTTACATTTCGGATTTTTTCAAATATCTTAGGAAGTAAATCGTCTTTAAAAAGCTATGAGAAGTCCAAGTGTCTTCGGGTCATGCACTGTCCTGCCCAGTTGTGTTGATAACCTTTTATCTGCCAAGCTTCTCAAGACCTGAGAGGGCTGAAAAGTTGGGAGTGCCTTGATTGATTCCCTCCAACTTCCCCAGTCTTCTCCAGACTACATTTGCAGAGTCAATCACCGATGGGAAGTGATTTATTGGCACTGCTGGCATTTCTGTGGTACCCCACCACCATTTTCTAGTCTATCTATCCCTGCCTAATATCCTCAATTAATGCATCAAGGCAAGCACAGGGTTATCGTTCTCCATCCTTTTCCACCCTCCACTCCTGCCCTTTGGCGTTCTCCATCCCTCTGTCCCTCTCCATCATTCTCAATTAAAGAAAGCTGGATGGGTAGCTCTTATCTGTTCTTATGAATATGCAAGAACCTCTTATTCATTTGCCAAGCGCCAGGTGAAATGGTTGCAGTGGCTCCATGTACTGCATAGAAATAACTTTGTGTTTTTGGATCAGAGAGGAAGTACCTTTGCCTATCAGAGCCCATTATCTGTGTTATGGGCTGAAACCTTTATGGTTCATTCACAGCCAGTGACGTGAGACATTTACCTTGTTAATCTCTTACTTGCTACTTTTTTTTCTGTATCTTTGACATGGTGTACCTGTCATCCAGTGATGTGGTTTGGTAGACAAAACTTATTGTAGCAATGTTGCATAAGTAGAAATATTTAGCAATTCCTCTTGTTATGATTGTTTTTAATTGATGGGTTAACAATTTCATTACACTATTACCAATTAAAATATTGAAAAAATTTCAATTTTCCTGTGCATAACTTTTTGTGACAATCAACAGTCTCCAAAGCATCAACTTCTTTTAAGACTGATTTTTTTAAATAAATGGCCATTTTCTTGCTATGCATACACTATGTTTTTCAATTTATTTGTTTAGTTTATGAAATATCAAAATGATCTCAATCTGTTTTTTTCTTTTAGATTATATGAAAATTTGTCAAAATTTTTAAGAAGATGGTAAATCATAAGTAACAGTTGTACCCTAATCTAGGTTAATATTTTTTCACAAGTGAAAGCTTACATATTTTATTTTAGACCCGCACACCATATCTCTAAGTGTTAAACCTATTCACGGTGACATCCTAAATACAATTTTACTTAAACTGCACTTTACTTAAGATGCTTTGTGAAAACTTTTTGTTTTACACTTTATGTGAGCATGTTCATGGTCAAAGATTTGACTTCTTTGTAACACGACACAGCCAAACACAACATCCAACATGGTACATTAATGCAAGGCAATTATTACTGAATGAATCCTACACTTTGAACTGATGTTCAAAATGTGGCTAAAGCCTAAAGATGCAAAGATTATTTTCCATCTACACTTAACTGATAGTAATTACCATAAAATGATGATTGTGTCTGTAGTCTTTGATCAACAATGACTCCATACACATGTAATCTGCGTTTTGTTTGAGAAAGCTTAACCAGCATCTACCTCAAACAGTGTACGTGTCTTTGGATCTTGACTTCCTTATTCGGACAAAAGTGGCAAAAATAGAGTTTTTTAAGATGATTGAAGATTGCATTAAAAGAGTCTGTGTCATTAGAATTGCCCCTTTTAAAAAGATGTAGAAATCAGAGATTTGATTTTTTTTTTGTAAAAAGAGAATGATGAGAGAGAAATTACACTTCAACAGATGGAGATGAGAGCTGAGACGTTTCATGTGCAACGGCACCATCTACAGGATGTTTCTGGAAATTAAAAGAGAAATCACACCTTCTCGTCATTAAAAATCTCCCATTGTGTGAGGAAGAAGACAGTGAATCCAGACAAGCAAGAAAAAAGGTTGAATAACAGGATGAATGAGAATCCTGTAAAACTTGAACAATGTGAAAGAAGGAAAAGGTTAGGAGCACACTAAAAATGGACTAAAAATGTCACACACAAGGAAGGAAAGAAGAAAAAGGAGGGAAAACTGAGTAAATGAATCAAAAAAGAAACTGTGGCATCAGTGGATAAAAGCAGAAAAGTGAAGCTAGTATGAAAAAGAAAAGGAAAGGAGAAATGAAGAAAACTAAAGAAGAAAAGACATTCCAGAAGAATGATGAAGGAAAATAATGACACAATAAAAAGGATCGGAAGGAAAGTACTCTGAATGGAAGAAGGGAAATGTAAGGAAAGAAGGAAAAAAAATTATTAACAAACATAAGAAATTATAAAACAGAAGGAATGGTTAAGAATTTCAAAACAAATCAACTGAATTCACAAGAAACAAAATGACAAAGGAAGGAATCAAAGAAAAAGATGCACAATAGCTTCATCCAATTCTGCCAAAAGGAAAAAAAAACTCAAATTCATTTTAACTTTAAAATATTACATGATGTACTGTACCGTATTTGTTATTATCATCTTATTGTGGTTAAGACATCTAGTGAGTTTGACACCTGACTGAAACTCTGTCTCATCCATTTGCCTCATTACCCTGCAGAGCAAATGGAGGACTGTTCCATGTCAAGGGGAATCCAGGGGGTGGGTAGGCTGGAACGGATGCAGGGGGCCTGCAGGCTCAGCAAATGTGTCAGTGAATTTGACGTATGTCTGATATGTATGTCACAGACACACAAACATAGACATCCAAATATACACACTCACTCTTCAATTCTGATTCATAGCCAAGGGCTCACTGTTGGCTATTCCCTCATTTCACACACTTTAGAGCTGTAGCCTCGGGCAGCCAACAAGTCAGCCTCCTGTGTGAATGCACACACTTACACACTCACGGTGGGCACAAACACTGGATTCCAGTTGCACAAACATGCACAGTTTAATGAGCAATATACATACATACATATATATATATATATATATATGGACATGTGTATGTGTCTGTCTCAAATATAGGTCAACATGGTATCTTTGAATAACAAACATTAGTTGTAACTCTAAACCAGGATTGAGCAACATGTGTGTTGAATCATACGTCTTTCAAAAATATGCATTTTTATAAAATATTGTTTTAGAAATTAGAAATATCATAATTCAAATGAATAAATCATGGCATTAACATATAAATATTTCTAAAATAGCATGAATGATTCATAATTTAATATGGATTTACTACACTGACAATGTCCTAGTTCCACTGCACAGAGTGCAGCCTTTTGAGCCATTGTGCATTCACATAAAAGCTTGATGTTGGTAGGTATACTTAAATACATTTGCAATGAGTCTGGCCAGCTATGTCTTCCTCTTATAGTTTTGATGCTAAGGCAAAGCTGCTGACAGTGGCTTCATATTTTCAGGTTTACAATGTCAATTGTCAGATATACCTCTCAGCAAGATGAATAGTAGCTTTTTTTCAATAATTCTCTTCCTTTGTGTCCCCTATAAAGGTCTTTCAACGGTTGGCTGCCAGTTGAAAATCTAAACATATCTATTATGATGAGAGAATGAGCCAATTTAATTATTCTTGTAGATTTGATTAGCATCAAGAAAAGAGCATTTTTTTTAACAATTCAGGGGCAGTGGAAACAAACTATATACACCACACTGACACCAACAATTCTCATCATTTAATATGATACAAAGTACTTATTAGCAAACAGTTTTCTTTTTAATATTGATTATTAATAAGGATGCATGTTGATCAACCTTTTTAAACATTGTTATTTAACCTTAACAATGTGTTTATTATTGTAATAATGTCAGTTTCCCTTGTTTTAACTTAAATCCTAAGCTTTTCCTAAATGTAACCAATAGACAGTGCCTAAACCTAATCTCTCAATATGAATAATACATTTGTTCAAAGCAATTTTTTTGGGATGTTGAAAAAAATTAAAAAGCATATGAAATGTGGTAAATTCAAGTTAACTTGCACATCTCTTCGATAGAGCTATGACAAACTTTATTTAGCTTCAGATAAGCATGAAAAAGTTTTGGTAATACCAAGATAATTATTTTAATCAGATCTATCACTAGCATCAAGCTTGTCTCAGCACTCAACTAAACATACAGTTATGTGCTTCTTCTCTTTTAATGGCTTCAATTATTTACCTCTTGTTTGATCACACCTGATGCTTCCTATTTCATGGTAAATAAAAATGAGTTTTGCCACGCTATAGCTGTTCCTCCCACTCTTTACCAGCTTCGTAGTTCACCCCAATTAAACATGAGCTCTGAATGCCCTTTATTAAACATCACCTTCTTCATGACAAATTAAACATTACCATTAAAGCCAAAGATTGAATTGAGAGACCATCTCTCTCTACTCCCCCAACCCTTTCTCACTTTCTCTTTTAACTGTTCTTCCAGTCAGCAATAACCCCTGCCCTAATTAGCAGGAAGGCTGAATCTCTAGACTGATTTGGTTCAAGCTGATTTGTCTGTGTTATTACCTGGGTGACATTCAGATCTGCTGCCTATACATATTTGTAACGTCTATTCTCTTAAAACAGATTTTAGACTGCAACTCGGCGAATTGATCGCGTATCTTATAACAAACCTGCTCTTTTATGTTGGCACTGACTGATAGAGAAGTCCAACATATATACTGTGTCTGGTCCAAATTCCTACAATTAGATGGCAAGAAAATGGATAGCAGTCCATGGTTTTATCTGGAAGTTCAACTTATCCCATAATTTATTATATCATATATTATATTCCATCTTTGTAATCTTAGTTTGAAAGTCTGTCAAACGTAGCATTTGGGGTAATTTGACGTACTGATTAAAACTAAATATGGATTTAATTCCTTCCCATATTTATTCATTACATTCATAATGAGTGTTTTATGGAACTGTAGTCTTTACTATGTAGCTGTCTTGATTATATAGCTCAATATAGCCACATTTTAGTGCACTGGGGCAAATTTGATCTTTTTTCAATAAGTAAAATAATGATCAACAGTGGCTGCACAGTGGTGTGGTGGTTAGCACTGTTGCCTTACAGTGAGAGGGTTCCTGGTTCAAATCTTGGATGGGGCCTTCCTGTGTGGAGTTTTCATATTCTCCTTTTGTTTGGTGTTTCCTCCCACCATCCAAAAACATGCATGTTAGGTTAAGTGGTGTCTCTAAATTGTCCCTAGGAGTTAGTTTGAGGATGCATGGTTGTGTTCCTCGTTTATCTTTGTATGGCCCTGTGATGGACTGGTGACCAGTCCAGTGTGTATCCCACCCAATGACAGCTGGGATAGGCTCCAGCCCCCCTGCGAGCCTAAATTGGATTAAGCGGGTATAGAAAATGGATGATGGAATGATGGATGAATGATCTACAGTACACTTGTCATAGACGTGTGACCTCTACAGCTTGACTCCACTTTTCCATCAATTTTTTGTCCATCCATTTTTATGAAAAAAATTATCTATAATACATCAGGATTTTAAACCAATAGAGTAGCATTTGGAGGTTGAAGGTGCAGTAGGGTGATAAAACACAGAACTTTTAGCTGGAGACTGGAGAAAACCTGAACTGGATTGAATGGATGTAGAAAACGGATGTACTCTTTAACAAAGTTTGTTTAAATGATAAACTTCTTTTGTAACAACCCTCTTTATTTTCTTCATTAACATTATGATGATTCCTGAAATTGTAACAACACCACCAAAGATAATTTACTTATACTTTAATGGTATTTATTTAAGACAGACTACTTTGCGAAATGAAAACATTGTCAAAGGGATATCCTAATATGTTAAAATCAACACTGAGTAGTTTCTACCTGATGTTGTGGCTGTAATAACTGGCTGTAATAAGACATAGATGAAATACTTCAGGGCAGGGCAGATAATCAGTAGTCAAATAATGCAATGAATGGAGTAAAAATAAGTAATGATTGGAAGCTGGAAATACATGACCGGGGAAGGTGGAAGAAGTCATAGCAACATCAAAACATATAGTCTTATGGGGCCATTCACTCAAAAATGGTTTTCTAGCCTGGAACATAAAAGTTCAACCTTCTGACCTGCACACCTATGACCTAATCCCCCACTTTCACGATCCCTCAAAATCACATGAATATTTCACATTTCTGCACTGACCAGCTGAATAAGCAGCAACACACTCCATCTAGAAATGTTATTACTTATACTAAATCATGGATTACTGTACAGGCAAATTGGTCTGACCAGGATGGGCCAAACTGTGAGGATGAGATAGTAGAGTTATTTCAATGCTCGAACAAACAGGCTACACATGGGGATGCATAGTTAAACACGCACGCAAAAGTCTAGTTAAAAAGCCAGTCAGGTGGCTGCGGAGGTATGGTGAGGTGGTTTTTTTGGCCTAATGGAGTGTTTACTACCATGTTTACTAGTTTCATATGTCATAAACAACGCTAATAGGGTCAGCTCTGCATGTCTGGGGTCAATGGCAACATCAGTTAGAGCATGCAAGGAAAGAATTAGTGCTTGGTGTGATAAAATCCTCAGAGCGTATGCACTTATTGTCCTCTGTTTAAGTTATGTGCATATCATATTGAATTTATAAGACAAACTGTGAAGTGGAAAATACTGACTGTATGTTACCTGGTAAATGTCAAATACTGACATTTACAAGGACAATTATGAGAATAGAAGCACAGATATTTCTTACAAGTGTCACACTGCAGTTACATGCAGGGTCAAGGTTCAGGCAGCCATTTGATACACAATAAGAGCCATGTCATAAAGAAAGTACACCCTCTTTCTTGAAGGTTCTATATATTGGAACATAAGAAATAAGCTATCTGGTTCGTATCAGGTCTCAAAATTAGGCACCGAAATTCTGAGACAAGCTACACATGACATATTACAATGTTATTACTTATTTAACAACAATGATGCCAAAAGCAAGAATATGGCAATACTAAGTGCACCCTTACTGTTTCCACAGGAATTATGAGGATAAGTACCTCCCAGGTGGTTCTAACCAAAAACATTTGATTAAATGATCATTAGCAATTGTTGCCACCTCTATAAAAGCAAAGGTGTTGGCAGATTGCTGGTCTAAGTGTGTGTTAAAATATTACCAAGGAGAAGAGACATCAGCAGTTATCTTAGAGAAGCAATTGCTGCTGCCCTTCAATCTGGGAAGGGTTATGAGGTCATTTTGTCAAGTGCCTTAAGGGGGAAGTTATTTTTTTTCAAACCTGGACCTAAATTCTGGAATAAAATACGTCCATCTACTCAGCGATAACAGTTTGGCAAAAGTTGGCATTCTTCGGACGCTATTTAGATCACTCAAGATCTGCATATATCCATATAAAGGGAATGAACAGGGCATTGATAATACAGCCTCTGAGTAAGGCATTATCTGTCTTTATTTCACCAATACTTTAAGAGGAATGAATGAATGAACGTGTACTACTGCACTGTTAGTTCAGAGCTGCCGTGTTGTTGTTTTATACACACATGTCTACTGGGATGACATCATCGACGCGCGCCGCCGCAGCAGCATCTTTACACAGAATTTGCTACTGCTGCTGGTAACATGGTTTGTTATTGTGTATTTCCAAATTTCCATGTTTCACAAAACTTGCGGTAGCAAACTCCGTGTAAAGAAAGCCAACTGTCAGAGAGCACAGAGTGAATGAGCTGTGCTGCAGCGGCGCACGCCAATGACATCATCCCAGTAGATGCGTGTGTAGAAAGCCCCTGATAGCCACCAATAACAACAACATGGCAACTCTGAACTAACAGTGCAATACTATGTATTCATTCATCTTAAAGTATTGGTGAAATAAAGACAGATAATGCCATATTTAGAGGCTGTATTGTCAATGCCCTGTATATGAATAAACACGGATCTCGAGTGATCTAAATAGCATCCAAAGAACGCCAACTTTAACTAAACTGTTATCGGTGAGTAGATGAACGTATTTTATGCCAGAAATAATGTCCAGGTTTAATAAAAACGAACTTCCCCTTTAAGACGACATTTGTTGTGATTTGACGCTATATAAATAAAACTGAATTTGATTTTCAAACTAGTTGGTGTTGATCATTTTACAATGAGAGAGATTAATCCCATGTGGTAAATATTCAGGACAAGTGGTCCGTCTTCCCAGGACTAGAAGTTCATCCCAAGGTCAGAGCATGCAATACTCAAAGAAACTGCAAAAAACTCAAGAGCTACATCTTGTAATTTACAGGCTTCAATTATCATGTTAAATATTAAAGTTCAAGACAGATCCATTTAAAAAAAGACTGAACACATATGGCTTGTTTGGAAGGGTTGCAGGAGAAAGTCTCTTCTCTCTCAAAAGAACGTGACAGTAAAGCTTAAGGTTTCCAAAGTTGCGACTCATCTTCCAGGATCCTGCTGAGGGTGTAGAGCTGGTCTACTGTTCCATGGCCAGGACGAAAACCACACTGCACCTCCTGAATTCGAGATTCGATTATTCAGCAGATCCTCCTCTCCAGTACCCCCAAATAGACGTTACCGGGGAGGCTGAGGAGTGTGATCCCCCTATAGTTGGAACACACCTTCCGGTCCCGTTTTTTAAAGAGGGGGACCACCACCCCGATCTGCCAGTCCAGAGGCACTGTCCCCGATGTCCACACGATGCTGCGGAGGCGTGTCAACCAAGACAGCCCTACAGCATCCAGAGGCTTGAGGAACCCGGGACAGACGTCATCCACCCCTGGGGCCTTGCCACCGAGGAGCTTTTTGACCACCTCGGCAACCTCAGCCCCAGAAATGGGAGGCCCCCACGTCCGAGCTCCCCAACTCTGCTTCCTAATCGGAAGGCGTGTCGGTAGGATTGAGGAGGCCCTCGAAGTATTCTCCCCACCGACTCGCGACGTCCCTAGTTGAGGTGAGCAGAGCCCCGCCCTAACCATACACGGTGTTAACGGTGCACCGCTTCCCTCCCCCTGAGCCGCTGGATGGTAGACCACAATCTCTTCGAGGCCGTCCGGAAATTGTTCTCCATGGCCTCGCCGAACTCCTCCCAAGCCCGAGTTTTTGCCTCAGCAACCGCTGAGGCTGCGTTCCGCTTGGCCTGTCGGTACCCATCAACTGCTTCCAGAGTCCCACTGGCCAAAAAGGGCCGATAGGACTCCTTCTTCAGCTTGACGGCTTCTCTCACCACTGGTGTCCTCCAGCGGGTTCGGGGGTTGCCGCCACGACAGGCACCGACCACCTTACGGCTACAGCTACGGTCTGCCGCCTTAACAATGGAGGCACGGAACATGGCCCGTTTGGGCTCGACGTCCCCCACCTCTCCCGGGACATGGTTGAAGCTCTGCCGGAGGTGGGAGTTGAAGCTCCTTCTGACAGGGGATTCTGCCAGACGTTCCCAGCAGACCCTTATAATATGTTTGGGCTTGCCAGGTCTAGCCGGCTTCCTCCCCCACCAGCCAACTCACCACCAGGTGATGATCAGTTGACAGCTCCGCCCTTCTCTTCACCCGAGTATCCAGGACATAAGTAACATTAAAGAAAATAAAAATAACCAGATGTTTTAAGGTAAAATAGTTGAGTGTTTATTGTTCTTTTTCAACAATCCACAAGTCAAATGAGAAGGGTCTCAAAACTCCAAAACAAATAATTACATCTTAAAAAAAGAGGTAATTCAAAATTTCTAAACAAAACCAAAACTGAGCCCAAACAAAAAAAAAACAACTAAGAAGCTTCAAAGCCAGTTTTGTCAAAAATGACCAAAAACCAAAACACAGGACTCTTCTAAATCAACCAGGTTCTAGTAACCTTCAGAACATACAAAAAAACAAACAAAGTCACAACAGCACAAGCTAATAAAGCAACACCAAGCAAAGAGGCAAGCTGTTCTCACAAAGGAACCACAGCCGCCCCTTCTGGTAGGAAGAGGAGGTTTAAATAGGGAGGCCTCTTCAGTGATTGGTGGAGTCACTAGGAAGGAAGAACCAATCAGAGCAGGAGTAAGCCTCAACCAGGAAGTTCCAGGAGTAGAGCTGCATCCAGTTCCCTCAGTGGAGGCAGCAGTCAGGAACCTACACGGGAAAATAAACATACAAGGCCACTGGCCATAACACATAGTCTCTCCAATGTGTCCTGGGTCTTCCCCTGGGCCTCCTCCCAGTGGGACGGGCCCGGAACACCTCACCAGGGAGGCGTCCAGGAGGCATCCTAACCAGATGCCCGAGCCACCTCATCTGACTCCTCTCAATGCGGAGGAGCAGCGGTTCTACTCCGAGCCCCTCCCAGATGACCGAGCTTCTCACCCTATCTCTAAGGGAGAGCCCAGACACCCTGCGGAGGAAACTCATTTCGGCCGCTTGTATTCGCGATCTCGTTCTTTCGGTCACTACCCACAGCTCGTGACCATAGGTGAGGGTAGGAACATAGATTGACCGGTAAATCGAGAGCTTCACCTTCTGGCTCAGCTTCTTCTTCACCACAAAGGGCCGGTGCAGAGCCCGCATCACTGCGGACGCCGCACCGATCCGCCTGTGAATCTCCTGCTCCATTCGCCCCCCACTCGCTAACAAGACCCAGAGATACTTGAACTCCTCCACTTGGGGAAGGATCTCATTCCCGACCCCGGAGAGGGCATTCCACCCTTTTCCGGCCGAGGACCATGGTCTCAGATTTGGAGGTGCTGATTCTCATCCCAGCCGCTTCACACTCGGCTGCGAACCGCTCCAGTGAGAGCTGAAGGTCACGGCCCGACGACGCCAACAGAACCACATCGTCCGCAAAAAGCAGAGACCCGATTCTGAGGTCGCCAAAACGGACCCCCTCAACGCCCTGGCTGCGCCTAGAAATTCTGTCCAAAAAAATTATGAACAGAATCGGTGACAAAGGGCAGCCCTGATGAAGTCCAACTCTCACAGGAAACATGTCCGACTTACTGCCGGCAATGTGGACCAAACTCTGACACCGGTCATACAGAGACCGAACAGCCTATATCAAGGAGTCCGGCACTCCATACTCCCAGAGCACCCCTCACAAGAGTCCCCGAGGGACACGGTCGAACGCCTTCTCCAAGTCCACAAAACACATGTAGACCGGTTAGGCGAACTCCCATGCACCCTCCAGGATCCTGCCGAGGGTATAGAGCTGGTCCACTGTTCCACGGCCAGGACGAAAACCAGACTGCACCTCCTGAATCCGAGATTCGATTATCCGGTGGATCCTCCTCTCCAGTACCCCCAAATAGACCTTACCAGGGAGGCTGAGGAGTGTGATCCCCCTATAGTTGGAACACACCCTCCGGTCCCCCTTTTTAAAGAGGGGGACCACCACCCCGATCTGCCAGTCCAGAGGCACTGCCCCCAATGTCCACACGATGCTGCAGAGGCGTGTCAACCAAGACAGCCCTACAACATCCAGAGCCTTGAGGAACTCAGTACTGACCTCATCCACCCCCGGGGCCTTGCTACCGAGGAGCTTTTTGACCACCTCAGCAACCTCGGCCCCAGAAATGGGAGGCCCCACGTCCACGCTCCCCAACCCTGCTTCCTCATCGGAAGGCGTGTCGGTAGGATTGAGGAGGCCCTCGAAGTATTCCCCCCACCGACTCACGACGTCCCCAGTTGAGGTGAGCAGAGCCCCGCCCTCACCATACACAGTGTTGACGGTGCACCGCTTTCCCCCCCTGAGCCGCCGGATGGTGGACCAAAAACTTTTCGAGGCCGTCCGGAAATCATGGCCATGGCCTCCCCGAACTCCCCCCAAGCCCGAGTTTTTGCCTCAGTAACCGCCGAGGCTGCGTTCCGCTTGGCCTGTCGGTACCCATCAGCTGCTTCCAGAGTCCCACTGGCCAAAAAGGGCTGATAGGACTCCTTCTTCAGCTTGACGGCTTCCCTCACCACTGGTGTCCACCAGCGGGTTCGGGGATTGCCGCCACGACAGGCACCGACCACCTTACGGCTACAGCTCCGGTTGGCCGCCTCATCAATGGAGGCACGGAACATGGCCCATTCGGGCTCAATGTCCCCCACCTCCCCCGGGACATGGTTGAAGCTCTGCCGGAGGTGGGAGTTGAAACTCCTCCTTACAGGGGATTCCGCCATATGTTCCCAGCAGACCCTCACAATACGTTTGGGCCTGCCAGGTCTGACCGGCTTCCTTCCCCACCAGCGGAGCCAACTCACCACCAGGTGGTGATCAGTTGACAGCTCCGCCCTTCTCTTCACCCGAGTGTCCAGGACATACGGCCGCAAGTCCGACAATACAACCACAAAGTCGATCATCGAGCTGCGGCCTAGGGTGTCCTGGTGCCAAGTGCACATATGGACACCCTTATGCCTGAACATGGTGTTCGTTATGGACAGTCCGTGGCGAGCACAGAAGTCCAATAACAAAAAACCACTCTGATTCAGATCGGGGGGGCCATTCCTCCCAATCACGCCCCTCCATGTCTCACTGTCATTGCCCACGTGAGCATTGAAGTCCCCCAGCAGGACGAGGGAGTCTCCCGGAGGAGCACTCTCCAGTTCCTCCTCCAGGGACTCCAAAAAGTGTGGGTACTCTGAACTGCTGTTCGTTGCATAAGCTCAAAATAACAGTCAGGACACATCCACCCACCCTAAGGCGGAGGGAGGCTACCCTCTCGTCCACCGGGGTAAACCCCAATGTACAGGCGCACAGCCGGGGGGCAATAAGTATGCCCACACCTGCTCTACGCCTCTCACCACGGGCAACTCCAGAGTGGAAGAGAGTCCAACCCCTCTCGAGGAGGCTGGTTCCGGAGCCCAAGCCATGCGTCGAGGTGAGTCCGACTATATCTAGCCGGAACCACTCAGCCTCGCGCACCAGCTCAGGCTCCTTCCCCAGCAGAGAGGTCACATTCCACGTCCCAAGAGCCGAGGAACAGACCGCCAAGGTCTTCGCCTTCGGCTGCCACCCAGCTCACAAGGCACCCGACCCCCTTGGCCCCTCCCACGGGTGGTGAGCCTGTCGGAAGGGGGACCCGTGTAGTTTCTTCGGGCTGTGCCCGACCGAACCCCACGGGCACAGACCCGGCCACCAGGCGCTCGCCGGCGGGCCCCACCCCTGGGCCTGGCTCCAGGGTGAGGCCCCGGTGACCCGCGTCCGGGCAAAGGTACACGGTGTCCAATCATTTTATTCATCATAGGGGGTTTGTGAGCTGTTCTTTGTCTGGTCCCTCATCTAGGATCTGTTTGCCATGGGTGACCCTACCAGGGGCTTAAAGCCCCGGGCAACGTAGCTCCCAGACTCATTGGGGCACGCAAACCCCCCCATCACGGTAAGGTGATGGAGGGGATCGGGGAGGCCGTTCCTTCCAATCACCCCTTTCCAGGTCTCACTGTCATTGCCCATGTGAGCATTGAAATCCCCCACTAGGACGAGGCTCCTTCCCCAACAGAGAGGTGCCCGACCGAGCCCCATGGGCACAGACCCGGCCACCAGGCGCTCACTGCCAGCCCCCACCCCTGAGCCTGGCTCCAGAGGGAGGCCCCGGTGACCCGCGTCCGGGCAAAGGAACATGTTTTCCTAATATTTCATTCATCATAGGGGTTATATGAGCTGTTCTTTGTCTGATTGGGGCACGCAAACCCCCCCACAACAGTAAGGTGACAGCTCATGAGGTCTTTCATTAATAATATTATTATTAGTGTTGTTGTTATTAATAACTGCTCTGCTCAGACTCGTGGGAGACGTGCCTGTTTCCTGCTTCCTGCCGTTTCTATAGTGATAGCAGCACGCCAGAGAAATTAATATTATCATTTTTTTTCAGAGTGAGAAATACAATGTGTGGTGGGAGTGCGTAACAAAACACCAAAAAGCGTGACTGTCACGCTCAATGCGTGAGACTTGAGAGCCCTGCGTTACCTGGGACTTTTGAGACCGATAACGCAGTGCCACAAGCTCCCCCGCGGGAGTTGCCGCCATCGCTTAGCAGTCTGTCAAACATTCATGCAAAGTAATTGCATGCTGTGTGGTCAAATGTTTCATCATGTTTGAGGTATTTCCCCCCTTTGACGTGATAAAAGCTCTGCACGTGTTGCAACAGGCCCTAGTATTGTCCTTTTTGGTGAAATACAACCAAACTTTGGAGCGCTTCTGACTCGACGCCATGTTGGAAACATTCTGAGGCAAAATACGAAGTGTGCTCATGACGCCATCGCGCAAATGCGTCAGACGTTAGCAGAACCAATTAACGGGATCGTTAGGCAGGTGGATTAACGATTCCACCGAATCGAACTGCTGGGAGCAACTGAGAACCTCGATTCCTATCCCTAGACATCAACCTAATTGAAATGCTGTACTGGGACCTTGAGAAAGCTGTTCATAAACGACTGCCCACAAACCTCAATAAACTGAAAGAATGTTGTGAAGGAGAGCGGACCAAAATTCCTCCGAAATGATGCAAGAGACTGATATTGCCATACCATAAAAATTGTAACTAAGAGTTATTGTTGCTAAAGGTGGTTGCACAAGCTATTGAATCACAGGGTTTACTTTGTTTTTTATATATTCCTTCCAAATTCTGGCTTAGCTTTTGCTCAGTATATTATGAAACAGTTTAATACCACATGTTGTTGCTCATCTGAGGTTGGATTTAGCTTATTTTAAGACTAGATAAGAACCAGATTATTTTTTTACATGTTGATTCGTAAAACCTTAGTAATGAAAGCGGGTGTACTTTCTTTCTTACATGACTGAAATCACATGTGGACTCGTGAAAAAGAAATGAAAAAGCAAAAGCCTTCAATGCTCACTTTCAGTGGTTAGAAATATAATCTAAACTGTGTAAGAATGATATTCACTTTAAATATAAGAGATATCTCGCCTCCTTTCTTGAACTGTTATATGTGTTGCTGAAATTGCAATTGTCTATGCATACTGTATGTCTGCCTTGCAGAGTGTATATGTGCATTTTCCTCTGGTTTGTGTGGTATGTCTAGACATGAATACAAATGGCCAGCATGAACGTCAGTGCGCCTGACTCATTAGGACACATTAACAGTGTTTTCATTGGGGCTGACGCCAATGTCTCTGTCTCATTCCAAATGAGAAGAGACTCGATGACAGCATACACACACATAAGACAAGGATAGCTCCTCTGAAAGATGGAAAGAAAATAATCCAAGCTGAAGAAACAAGATTGTGTGGTTTTTTTTTTCTTTTTCATCTGTGGATAACACAATTAAAGTGTGACAAACTCAAAACCTTCTTTTTTTTCTGCCCAAGGCCATGTTAATTGCATTAATTTGCTTTGACAATTGCACAACAGGAAAAGAACAGGAAAGGGAGTGGGAGTGAGCCTAAGACTGAGCGTGTGTGTGCGCACATGTGTTTTTGTTGTTGAACATTTCTTGTCATTTTTCAGAAATGATTGAATTAGAAACAAGAGTTCTGTCTCGCTATAATCAATCATTACCCTCACTCTCGTGCCACACAATATCACCAAAACCATATTTTCCCCACTTGAGCACAAAATGTTTCTTGATTGTGTAGCACACTTGTCTATAAATATATCAAACAGACCAGTCGCTCCCTGCAGTATCGAGTTTGAGGTCTTTTTTCCTCTTTCACAACATGATTGTGTGTGTTTGTGTGGGTGTTAGGAGTGTGTGTTCAGAGTTTCCAAAGAGTAAACGTTTCTTTACACCTTTCCAATAAGAGATTTAGGACTTGACTACAATGAGGTTAAACGATCAAGTTGGAGAATTCTGACAGACAACCGATGTGGGTGGCATAAAGTGAAGAAACGGTATGAGTTCAATAATTAAAAACTTTTTATTTTTTTAAATGAACGGAAGCAAATATTTGACATGAAGCAAACTTTTTAAACGTCTTCCCTTCTCAGAGGAAGTATGCAGTTTAGACCCATAATAGCATCAAATTTTAGGGTGTGCAACTGCAGAAGAAATCTGCTTTGTAATGACACATTTTAAAAGATGTCAGATTTTTAAACTTTATGTGTTTGTGCCAATAAATACATGACATTCCTTTCACATGTTCCATATGAATGGGGTCTTACCACAATGGGGCAGCTGATTTATGTGACAGCCACACACTGATTGGCAACCTTGGCTGTATAAGCACAACATGTGTGGCCTCTTTTATTAAACTATAATGGAATATGTTTCTCAACATCCTGCATTTGGAAATTGTTTCTCTTTTAAGGGAACTTGGCTTTCAATTTCAAAGTTTCGCTTGTCTAATCATGTGTCACCATTCCAACTATTTAGTATACACTGTGTAGAAAATCTTTAGGAACTATGGAAAAACCCAGCTCCAAATGTGAAAACATGAGAACGGTAATAGGGGATGATCTTTTACTAGAGAGGTCTGTTAACCCACCCATAGTGAGATAATTAAAAGATTGAGGCACCCCACGTTTCTAAATTGGCCAGATCCAACCCACCACCAACAGAAGTTCCATCTGAAGGCAAACTAATGTTCCAGGATTTTTGAGTTGGAAGAGCATCCATCACTTTATATCTTCTTCTGACTAGTCATGCTTGCATGCTTCGGAACTATGCAATGTACACAGTTATTATGGCAATTTTCCAATTTTTCTGGCAAAGACATCTTTATCCCATAATATATACTTTTGAGAAATAAAAAACTCCTATACATTAAGTACAGTATATACACATGCTTACAGGGTTTCATAAGGATGTGCAGCTAATTTGCTGGAGCATCCTTGAAGGACCACACTGGATAAATTCAGGTCTTTGAGGAAGTCAAATATTTTTTGTCTGACCTAAACCGAAAGGAGTGAGTTTGTGTATCTAAGTGCAATCTGAGTTTGAGATGTTTCTGTGTAATATTTCTTTGTGTCACAAACAGGGGCACGTAATACCATACTTATTGCCACAGAAAGATAACTAGCATTATGTAGCTTTAGAACAATTCCCTGCACACTGAAAAGTAACAATAAAGGGGTACCCTGCACGATGATAATTAAGGCAAAGGATTCTTGTCCAAGCATCAGAATGTGACATGGTAGGAATAAGAATGTGTTATCCTTTGCAACACTTTGGAGATATTAATGAATCAGCCTGGATTAAAGTACATCCAACATTTCCTCTGACAAGACCAGATTTCATGTTGGAAAAAGGTGCTACACGTGTGTGAGAGAGAGCAGTCAAAATCAAGCATTTCTCTTTTTCCATGAGCAGAAAAAGCTATGGTCAAAGTTAACTGTTGACTACGCAAAATTCATGCGTGGTACTTGATTCTGTGGAAAACAAGAAATAGTGAGATAATGTGGTATAGTTATGGCCTTGTTTGCCAGTGTTGGCAGGTCAGTCTCAGTACTTACGGGTCTGTGTAACTCTGTGTAACCCTTTTTTCCAAAATGATCATACATTGTATGATATAAAATGATCATACATATATATATATATATATATATATATATATATATATATATATATATATATATATATATATATATATATATATATATTAGTGTTTATGTCTATTATTGATTTTTCCTTTCTTCACAAGAACACCAAAAATGTCTTGCAACTAGATTTTGTCCTACTAAGGTGCATGGAATTTTGTCCTCCTGAACCTGTACATAATGTCACGTCAGAGTCCGGATCAATTTGATTGTTATACTGTGGGTCATTGGTGGTGGTGATAGTCAGACAGGGGCCATTGCTCGCCTTGGAACCATGGTGCTTTGGTGATTTGTAAGCCGATTTGTTCCTTTATTTCCCCTGGCCGTACACATGAAGTCACAGGGTCCTTATACTCATACACTCACACAAACATAACAAACAAAACACACAAAGGTCCTCCCAAAGGACAATCTGTTCTGAATCGCATTACAGCCATTTCCCATTCTGTAGGTGAGGACTGGCCCCAGAAGAAATCAAATATTTATCATGTTGCATTAACCCCCACTGGTGCCCCGCTCACGTAGACCCAAACACGCACGATCAGTCCTCGCACTGCTGCTACACACTGAATTCATTATCCTATTAGGCCATAGCTCAGGCACTGTGGCTGGTTTGTGTGCAAACAGATGTACATACTTTAGAATGTATCTGAGTGTGATCATGTATGTACACTTGCACACACACACGCTCTCACACAGAAATTCTCTTATTGCCAGTAGCCTGTTTTTGTTGGGTCAGTAAGCTTTAATGGTGTGCGTGTTATAAATAATATAAATCACATTTAGTTCTTCCATTGATTGCACATTACAATCTGTCTGCTTTACCTTTGATCATTTTTCTTCCTGTCTGTTCCTAATACACAAAGATATTAACAAAGTTTTCTGGCAATCACCCCGTTCATTTGTTAAGTGATAACAATGTGACACAATCACATGATCATAATCCATCCTTTGTTTCTGTTGTTTTAAAGTCAACAATGTTAGAGATATTATCTTTTATACGATTACAAACTGAGCTTGGTTGACTTCTGCTCTGTAGTTGTGAACTCTATCTTACAAATGTTTAAATACACCATCTGTGATTATGTCTCATTTCCAAATGTACGACACTAGCCTATACAGCACCAACTCAATATCAAGATAGAATGTGAAACACCTACATTGGCCTGCAGCACAAAACTTTGCGGTTTTCACTTTAAAAAATGTAGAAATTGTACAATAACAATTTTCTTACCGTGTTGCCTGCACAAATACAGCGTAAGTTCTGATTATTAGCAGTTCATCATTCTTCAGCAGCATACTGACATATTGTTCCTACATTTGGACGTTCCTATGTGGTGAGGTCTCCTTTCCCTCCTTGCAAGTATCTATTTGGTCTAAAACACATATGCAGAGAAAGGAGTTGCTAGCAGGAGGTGCAAATCCACTTTGCCACTCTGAACCCTGTAATGATAGAGATCACTAGTTTGAGGCTTTTCCGGCTCAATACTTTGAACAAACACTTTAGTAACTCAGTTACTTTTCTACTTTCTTTCTGCTTGTGATTCCTTACTTTTCTACTCTGGTGTCACTTGTGAATGGTTAAGGACAGGCATAAAAATAACAAGGTAAGGGTTAAAAGTATTGTATATGAATAATTCTACATGTTACAAAATACATGGTTACGGCCTACAATGTATATTTTTATAATCCTCCATTTTGAATCCTGTCATTCTACATGAACATAGATAATTATGGATGGATGGATGTATTCCCCTCAAATTTCCTCAACAGTAAAAATACCCTGAACCAGAATCACAGTAGGGTTGTTAGTTGCCACTTAGTTCACTAGTCATCTTACAAAACAGCGTAGAATACCCCAGCCTATAAATAATTCACCTGCATCAAAGTAGAAGTAGAGATTACCCAATCGAATGCTATGTGGGTTAGCCAGCAGCAATAGAAAACAACAGTTTGCAAACATGAATCCGATTGAGGCGGATGGCCACCCTCCCTGAGTCTGGTTCTGACAGAGGTTTATTCCGTTAAAAGGGAGATTTTTCTTTCCACAGTCACCTTATACATGCTCAGGATGAGCAATTAGATTGAAGAGCACTTTTGGTGCAATCTGTTGGTTGCCTTACCAAGGCAATTTTTTTTCTTGATTGTCTCGGTATGCATTGGACACATTTGAAATTTATTTAATTTGATTTGATTGTTTGATGATTGTATTTGAATGAGTTGAATTCTAATTGGCTTCAATTTGACTGTATCTTAAGGTACTTAACCTTGAGATGACATTGTTGTGATTTCGTGCATTTTAACTAAAACCGAAAATGACCTGAATTGAATTGTGACATTACTACATTTTGGAAGGAGGTATGCATTACACATATGCTGGTGAGACAGTATGATAAATATCAGGTTTAGGTTGACAGGAAATCTTTTTATTGTGCCAGAGGGTATACATTTGCTTTTTTTTCCTAGAGGAAAAGTAAGGGTGTGAAAGTTTACCAGTGTAGATGGAAGGTGTGGCAGTCGATATGACCTCATGTCAAAGTTAATGTACATCAAAACCTGCAATCGATTTTCTCTCTTTACTTTGAAGACTAAAACTAAAACATTTCATCGTTGCCATGCATGGATAATCAAGAATCTATATCAGTGTTGTTGACCAAGCTAGCCATCGTGTCCTCTTCCCAGCCATTATTTTACTTTTATTGTTGCAATCACTGAACCTGCAATTTCATTTCAATATTTAAGTGAATAAGGAAATGTCTGAGTTTAACTGGGTTAGAAAAGTTACAAAGTTGAGTTGAACCCCTCCTCCCCAAGCTTTTGGTCTCCAGGAAACAGGTCCAAAACTTGATTGAAGTCACACAAGCATTGAAAGAGTGTCTTTTGCTCTTTAGCCCCCTGCCCCGCATGGTATTGGGATGTAACACCGCAATAAAAAAAACAAATCCGCGTCTGAGCCCTGCATTTGAACAGCCAGAATGTCTTCTCATTCTGAAGGGGCTGACAAAGCCACCATCAGAAGCCACCAAAGATGTGAAGAGACAAGACAGGGTAATGTTACGGGATAACAAAAATAAGACGGCATATTTGTGTATACTGTGATTTTGGGGATGAACAAACACACATCCAGTTGTTTCATTACAAAAAAGAAATCACTTCAACCTCCTTTGACTCACAACCTATGCAAAGAAGAGAGAGAAATGATCATAACTTTGTCATGATTATAAAGCTGCATGTCAACAAATTTCCAAGCAAACACAATGAAACGGAACAGGTGACCTAATCAGATGTGACTTGCCAAAAACAACATCAAAGCTAAGTCTACTTGCACTTGTCATTCTGTTTTTTCTCAGAGCTCCATCCGGGAGTAAACACAAATATGTTGTTTCTTCTCTCATCTCTTGCTTGTCCACACTTGTCCACTCTCTTCCTCCTCTCTTCCTCAGTTAGCATCATCTTGGGTCTCTTCAATTCAACTGACACCGTTTCCTTTTTTGTATTTCTTTTGTTAATTTTTTTTTTTTTTTATGGCAATAATGTCTTTTTTAAACTTTACTCATTATGGCAAAAGTGTGTTGTTATGTAGTTGTAGACATGCGACATGGTCCTGTGGTACTATAAAGCCAAACATTGCAGTGCTGGTCTGGAAGCCAAACTTGTGAACTGTGGTGTCTGAGCCAGTGGACTTTCCAGGGTAGTTTAAGTCGCAAGAACGTGCCAAATGAATGTATTCATGTTTGTTTGTGTAAATACAGGGGACGCTGCCAAAGGTGTTAAGGTTAACCTATACACTTTATATCAAAGTTTAATCTTTCACTACTTGTTTAAAGCAATACAATGTAACTTCTCAAAAAGCCCACCATGGAGCTCCCCCTACAGGCTTGGAGGTAATGTACGGTTACACTGTTGTGAATACAACACCCTTTCACTTTCACATTTCACGTTTGTTGACGAACCGGCGAGGAGTCAGAAGGTGCAAGCTATATCGACCGAGAAGGTAAGAGTAATCAAATGTACCTGGGAGCGTGAGAAGGGTCTATTTGTTTTTGCGGTAGGTGTGCCAGAAAGCAAGTCGAAGTACTTCCGCTCAGCTCCCGGGCCGGTCCAGCAAAGTTACATAGCCACAGATTCTATAATACTACAGATTCGCAACTCACGGTGAATTTCCGGTTTCCAACGAGGCGATTTTGGTTGCAGTTCCACCTTCTTTCCACGTGGGGCGCTCAATTTTTGGAGACCAGAATGAGTCCTATGGAGCTATACGCCCTAGCGTGCCCTTATCTCAAGATATAATTTTTTCTCTAGTAATTCGAATGTTGTGTTCGAAAGAGGATGTTTAGAAAATACCCATGGCTGAGTTTTAGATTTTTTTAGAGCCACTCATTTGCTTAAAAAAAGGATTTTAAGTGTATATGACGTCATACATAGCTTACGACCGGAGATGCCGCTTTTTCAAGGAATAGCTGTAGTAAGAGAGAATCTGTGGTAACATCACAGATTCTTAGGCTGTGGTAACATAAGCGGAAAAAGTCCATCTTAATTCTGTTGTCGCTTGGTATGGAGTGAGCTGTCAAGCGGTGCCTCTGGTCGTAATTCATTCTTTCGCCGGTCGACCAGCTGTCATTAGCACAATGCTAGCGCGTTGTGGACAACAAGAAGCCAACCTGTAAGAAATCAAAGGGATATATGTACTCGTTCAGTAGATTTTTGACTTGAAACCCATGTTGAGCTCTCAGAAACTACACTCAAATCTGAGCGCTCTTGAGGAGACTTAGGTGAAACTTACCATTTGTAGCATCTAGCTCTATTGGGCCCAATTCATTCTGGTCTCCACCGACGCGCCCAGTGGAATTCTGGTGGAACTGCAGCCAAAAAGCCGGTACAATGTGACATAGCGCAGTTTTTCCAACTCAGACCCCCGAAGGGCATAGGAAACAGGCCACTCGTAATATTAAAACTCATTCTAGCCGCACAATTTTTTTCAAGCTGTTATTTTAAGGTAGAAATGTTACATAGTATTGCTTTGAATAGAATTTAATTTTTTTTTAAAAACAACACCTCTTATTCATTTATCTCCTAAAATTACGATAAAGACTTATCCAGTCTGACTGTTGAATACATATTGAAATTCTATTGGATTTCTGGAAAGCGGACATTTATCTTCCTCTGAGGGACTCTGTCTAGACTGCGGAGAGAAGAGAGCGACATCTGTGAGGGAAAAAGAGACACGCACAAACTGTGCACATGCAAACACAAACACATCCAAACACGGCTGTCCTCTTGTCCTGCTCCTTTTCTCTTCAGCTCATCTTCTCTGCGGTGGATAGATGACCCAGCCATACACTTTTAGAATCAATAAGCTGGTTGTTATGGTGATCAAACTGCATCCTTTTTTTGTCCCTTGTGGCAGGTCAAGACTAATGTAGCTTGTCAGAGCATGTGATGATAAAGTGTCTTATTACCCAACATGCAGGAATTTTAAGATTACTATGAATATCTCATGGAATCAATCTGACATACAGTCTTTGCTGCTTATGCCCCACTTGTTTTTTTTTTCCCCTTTTGCCTGAGTGTGTGTTTCGCTTTGCATATACCTCTATGTGTGTTTTAGAGCATGTATATTTGAAAGTGGAACTGTGTACATGCATGATTGTAGCCAGGCTGTTGTGTAATTGTGCTGCTCCAAGCAGAATGAGGCAAACTGAAACAGCGTGTTTTTATTCAACTTTCATTTAATGTGTTTCTGTGTGTGTTGTTGTAGTTAGGAAACTTCTCTTTGTCCTAAACCCTCTATACTAAAGGGTAAAAAGGCAATTAGACGCAGTGAAAAACAACAGCACTATCTTCCACCGACATTCATCTCAGTCCTGCTCTGACAAAAGCTAACTGGTCAGGCCGTCCACCCCTGTTAGCTGCGAGGTGTTAAGGACAGATTTATCGATGTAAATATTTTGACTCCTTGACTTTGGAGATAACTTCTGCTTTATGAGATAGTATTTCCATCCATTCTAGGTGAATATTGCACTTAAAACTCTGCCATTTAATTATTTGTACCAGATCAGTAAATATGACTTTATGGTGTCCATAAATCAAGCAAACAAAAACACACTTCACACTGTTAATCTCACATATTCCATCTATAAAGCAAGAGTGTTTTACACCAAATATGCATCCCTGAATACCTTAAGTAAATGTAATAAATGTAGGAAGCATGGTGTATAAATCTCACTTGCTGCATGTTGTTAATTTGATGCATTGGGCAATAATTTGTTATAAATAATTGTTTATTAGCAAACCATCTTATGCTAAGGCCTAATGAGATGTACTTAAGAAGTTTAAAGAAAGGTTCCAATCAGCATACAACTTTCCAGCTGCAGGGCTGTTAATAAAAAGAAGAGATTAAATTTTGCCACCATTTGTATCATTCAAATACTTAAAGGGAAGAATTAGAGAGAAGGGAAGAATCTAACATTTGATCATGCACCCCCCCCCCAAAGCATGTTTATCAGCAAGGTGACCTCAGCTGTCCTAAGATTATCACCTTTTTTCCTTTTATCACAATTTATCAAATGAACTCACCATGTATATGGCCTCGCTTTGGTGTAATGAAATGGAAAACAAATGGAATCTGCCAACCATGATATTTGCAAATGTGAACTAGTAGTACATCTACGGTCCGCTCACCTCTATCTATTCACTTATTTATTAATTCACCTCATTTTATTCACTCGTTCTCTTGATCAATAAGTAATTAATTTCCCTGGCTGAAGGAAAAAGAGTCCAATAATGTCTGTAACATTCACTTTTACCACACTTTCTTTTTTGTTTTGTTGGAAAACTTCTAACTTGGAAACAGGGGGACAAGAGATAGATAGATGACTCTCACCTTAATTTCTCTATGAAATTAAAGAGATTTTATTTTTACTGACCAATTCTTAAAAACACTTCATGATAATATTGTAGTTATTTTGTTGGAGAGGAGCTAATTAGACTGGGTAGATGATGAGAAACTCAGAAAAAGTATTTTTCATTGATTATTTTCTTTTTCTAACTATTCATTCTCTTTTGCTGGTACTTGGGTACCCGGGAAGACCTGATAGCTACTTTTTTTTTGCCTCTAGTTTATTTTTTTTATTTTTTATTCTTTGACATTAAAAGCCTATTTGTCACGGAAGGAGGAGGGAGCATCAACTAACCACTGTCCTATTTGGAGTGATTGAAGACACACTATGTTCAGGCAACTTGTACTTGTAAACATGCAAGAAAACAATTTTTCAAATTAAAAGCGATCAGATTTTTTTTAAAGTTGGAGACCATAGCTTCTACCAATTATCATTCCAACAGAAGTATATTTTTGAAGCAACTCTTGAGGACTGTTTTTTATCTCTTGATAAATATCTCTTGATTCTATTTCTATGGATTTGGTGATTCTGTAAGTATTTCCATTTGCGGAATGGCGCCTGTTTTTTATCACTTCACAGAAATCTGCACAGAGAACTTGTAGGACCTAGAAACATTTCTTAATTCACATACTAACACCACCATCGCTGTACAAAATCCTGTGGTAAAACACACACTGGCACTTCTCTCAGCAATCACCCCCACTACCGACCCGGTCTCCTCGAGTTCCTCCATAATAACATGATTCATATATTTGATGTGGCCCAGATAGATCATGAAGATGCATTACTTCCCATTCTTCAAGTGAAAGCATTATTATGCCACCTTGTTGTTGTTGTTAGAGTCTGTGTGTTGGTGTAGTGGTCACACTATTTTTCTTTTCCAGGTGAACCATGGCTGCAAGATTGGCTGGGGCAATAGAAAGAGAAATCACACCACAGAGGAAGGGAAATCGGATCAGCGAGCACAATAAAGCAGCAACTCCAAAGAAAATGACCACCCTCTGAATGTGGTGTGTGTGTCTGTGCATGCGCGCATTACTGTAATATATTTTTAGGGGAAGAAGGACTGCAATACATATAACTACAGGCTGTCGTTTTGTTTGCTTACTCTCATGGCAAAACAGAGGACATATATCGTCTCTTATTGCCTAAAAAAGAAGAGAAAAAAGGGGGCCCACAATGCAATTCCACTTGCCCTTGGGTGTGGCGAGGTGCTGGTCACTCTGGGAGTGTGCTGCAGGAGTCGCATGGTTCAGATGGATCACATCAATTTGCTAGAAAAACAATATACCCCCACCCGTCTCTCGCTCCTTCATAAATTCTTCCACTATTTTCCTATTTTCTCCACCTTCTCTCAGCTGTCAGTCCATCATCATATTATAGAAAAAGATTCCATATAATACATATTATCAGTTTTCCCCACACTTTCTTAACTGACCCTGCACAGTTTAGCAATTGTATGTTTTCTTTTTTCGGGGATAGTATTTTTCCTATCTCTGAATTTTATGCCAGTCTTAATTTTTTATTTTTTTGCTAATTTTACCACTTTTTAACATTTAGGATTATCGTGATAATTGAATAAACCCATTAATATCAATGTTATAAACAAGCAAAAATGAAAATTCAATAACAAACTGGATCCATTTGAATTTCTGCCATGATCTGATGGTCCCTGCTGAATATTTCTCACTGAGCAGAAAGTCACTACTCCCACCTTGTGGTTTTATTTAGAATAGCATCAGAAAGGCGCACATAATCCAATCCAAATGGATGTTGAATAAGGGATGTTTACATCCCCACCCTTTCTTCCTGTATTTATTTATGTTAAATTTGGTATAAATATTTATTATTATTATCATTATTGTTATCGTTATTATTATTATTACATTTTTAAAGATATAGAATAGATCATGTCTAAAACTTTCTTTCTTTCTTGTGCAGATCAATTTCTCATATCACAGCTAGTTTTTATAGCATTCGACAGAAAAAAATCCCTTATAACTCAATTATTTATAAGGACATGAACACTAAGTGGAATATATGAATTGGGGCACATGGTCTCTGCCCAGCTTTTAACAAATTTTAAACAAAGGTCCTGAAAAGATAAACTTTCCATCACCCGTTTACATCTTTTATTAAGGTGTTGTAAAGAAAAAATGCTTTATTTCACAAATCAATCTATAAATGTAGTTTTTTTTTCATACATTACAAATCAAACAATACTTCAATCAGAACATCATGTGCAACTTATCTACATTTGATGAAAATACAAGTTTTAGTTTTATTTCAGATTTTTAATTTCTTTTTAATCAAGCACAAAACCATTTTTGATCTTGTGTTACAGTTTTGCATTACACAAGATGCAAGCATTTGAAATGAGCCCTGGAAATACAGTAATTCATTTATTCAGCCAATCGTTGTTATACTGTAACATTTTGAACTGTGGATCATTGTAGCTATAAAACACTCTGGACTGAGTCTCCATTGACTCATTAGATGCAGCCAATTGAAGTGGTTCTTTAAATCTGCAGATTTGGACACTTTTCAGTGTTTCAGAATCATCCTTGTAGCTGCGATCAACCCAACCATAATGACAACATACACCTTTTAATGAACTTGATAGTTTGTCCCCTAACATATGTGGGATCATTGGAATTACACACTCCACACTTTTCTACAGAAAGTTTGACTGATATATAACACAGGAAACGGCTTGTTTGTTTAACATCTCAAACATACATTGTCCGTCATTCTTCATCTTCATCTTTTGGAGTCTTTTTGGAGTGTTGAAATATCAATGTACAGCATTATGTTAGGAACTTAGAAAGACCAGGAATAAGCCAAACACTGTCTCCATTCTAGGACAGGAGGTGGAGGTGACTGAGGAAAGATACCTGGATGTTCACCTGGACAGCAGACTAGACTGGAATTGCAGCACTGAGGTCTTCAAAATGGACAGAATAGACAGTACTCTTTAAGGAAACTCAGGTCCTTGCAATGTCTGCACCTAGATTTACATTCTTTCTTTAAGGCTGTGGTGGAGAGGGCTATCTGCTTTGCAGCCATCTGCTGGGGCAGCAGCATTAGAGCCAGTGACTCAGAGACACTTTACAAACTAATAAAGAAGGCTGTCTCTGTGCTGGGGGCTACTCTTGAGCCATTAGCGCTGATTGTGCAAAGACAAATGTTGCACGAGATGACAAACATATGGATGGTGGAAGACACTGCCCACCCACTACATAACACAGTGATGAAACACAACAGAGTGTGTTCGGTCTAAGGCGTCACCAGCTCTGCTGCAATACAGAGTGATACAGGAGGTCTTTGCTGCCAGCAGCAATAACCAAGCGTGATGACAGCTTATAATGATTGTTGAGAAAAAGAATATCATTTCCATTTGATTTAATTCTATATCAAGGAAATTTTCTTTTGGTCTTCTTCACCAATTGGATATCTGTTACCAGGTGGCCTAAATATGGTTCTACACAAAATAACGATGTAAATGGAGAAACTATCCCTTAGCATAACGCACCCTAAGCTGTTGCTTTTCTTTTATACATTTCTGCATTCAAATCTCAACAAAGTGTTCTTTCTTTCCTTCCTCCAGTTGATCCCCTCCGAGCCTTTCAGTTGGAAAAAATAACAAACCCTGGAAAAATAGCTTAAACTGAAGTATGACTTTAATACCTCAATAGAAATAACCTGGTTTCAACATTTGGAAAGGAGCAGGCTCAGTTGCCCGAGGCAACTATGCTGTAATGTGTGAGTGGAAGTCTATGGGCTGTCACTTCACATTAGAGAACACCCTCAGTGTGCCTGTGATGGAGAGGCAGCTGGGGTAATAAGAGGTGGAAGGAATTACAGTTCATAAAGATCACATATGAGTGCTGATAGGCAACGATGAAAGATGTCACTTTTAGCTCAGGCTTGTTTTACACCAATTGGACCTGAATTCCATTACATATATTTCTGTGGGTTTTTCCAGAGTCTGCACATGTGTAGATGTATGTGTGAATGCCAATGTGTAAGTGTGTGTGTGAAGATGAAATTCTGGCAGGCACTCATTTTCTAATATGAAGTACTTTCAAAAGCCTGATGGTCAATGCTTTGTTTTGTGCTAAGGTTTAGTTTAGGTTTGGGTTAGGGTACGTCTTAAACAATTAGTTCTGATGGTCAATGTTAGGGTAAAGCACTTTGAACTGTCATATGTAGGTGAATGTCTGCGCAAGAAGAAGCGATGTGTAGGCGTTTATGTCTATAGCAAACTTTACAGTTCAAAACATGTTGGAATTACATCTCATAAAATCTATTTAGGAGAGATGTGTTAGGACAAAATTGCACATTCAAAATACGAATCTCAGCAATAGAACTGTAAGTGTATTCAACCCCTCCATTGCTGCTAATTTGTATACTGCAAATAGGTATATAGTAAACACATTGTGAAATTTGAGGCATGAAGTCCTCAGCAGCTTAAATGCTGTTTTCAAGCATTGAAAATGTGATGTAGTGTGTCAGCTAAAATAAAATAAAAATTTCTACAAAATGACGTGAATCGATACCTTGTTTGAGAATATATGCAACTGACAGTATTCCATAGGACACATTCACTGCTTTGAATTTTAATTTTTAGTTTGAATTGTTGAAATATCCAGAAGCTGACACTAAAACTTTTATATTGGCGCCTCAATTGTTGAGAAACACTTTGTTTTCTGCTACCTCAAATGACACAATTACAAATGTTTTAACATGTTCTTTTCTATCTCTCAGTCTCTCGTTTCCATCAATTCAGTGAGTTTTGTGCAACAGAATCACTTATTAGATCAGGTTCAAACGCGCCAGCTTACAGTTGGAAGCACTGACCATTGATCGTGTTGCGGTTAATGTGTATACCATCATGATTAATGATCGTCCTTTAACAGGAGTATTTCTTTACAACATTTCTTGTGCTGGCTTCAAATGTAATGGAAGACGCACTGTAGGATTGAATGTAATAGCCAAGAACGGAAAGCAATGTTCTTTTCAGCTTGATATTTTTGTTCTTTTTTCCACAGTTGTCATATTTTTTATATATGAAAAAGAATATCAGACTTGCTGAATAGACGCAAAGTAAATTTTCCAGGATAATCAACAGCAGAGAACTCATCCTGTTGTTGTTCGACGAATGTCCTTTGAAGCGGTAGTACTGGACAATGTTAATAAGGTAATACTACACCGTGTTCATTGCATTTTATGGTACAATAAGACTTGCATATTGACTGTCATATAACTGCTGGTAGCACACACAGTCTGCTATACAGGATAACTTTATCAAGTAATGAATGAATGGAATACTCACAAGTTGAATTCAGCAACAAAATACTGTAACACCTTTGTTATTAAACATTACACTTTCAAGTGTTTCATCAGACTGACAGAATGTACATCCTGATATAAATTATTGTCACATAAAAAGGCTTTAGATTATATCTTTGCTGGCTCCTGACATTTCATTTAACATTCATTTTGAAGTATTTCTTATTTGTAATTGGTATTAAATGAAATGTGAATTATTTAGATTGTGACGAGCCCTTTATAAATGCTGGACATGTGCCATGAAACGAATAATAGCCACTAGAGGGCAGTGCGGAACTGTAGCAAGGCAAGGCTTCCACTGAGACTACAAGTAGCCACACCACAGAGTGGACAAGGGTTTTTTCTTCTCATTGAAGAAAAGCACAATTAACAACATATTCAAAATAAAACAGCAAAATCAGGACAAAATAAGGACATGCCTATAAAAAAATTAATCAGAATGTTTTGAATTTCTTTCCTGCGTCACCAGTAAAATGCTCATCTATACATGTTGAGCTGAGGCAGCACATTTTTCTTTCTGAGTAGTTGGATATTCTCTTTCATCTCAAAACTTCTGTCGAATCCAGAGCCTTTCTTTGCCAGCAGCATCTCCTCCACCTCTGGTTTTTCCTTCATGTGCCGCCAGGATCTCTGCTCCCAGCGCTCCACGACTTGGTCTCTTGTAGCCTTCTTAACTTTTTCAGAGAACCCCCTCTGGAAGTTCTAGCTCTTTTGTGCAGCTCTTCTCTTGATCAGCCAGCTGAATTTTGAGGAGTTTTCTTCCCCCAAAGGTTCACTCCTCCACTGCTCCACCTCCAGGCCAAGCTGCCCCTGTCCCTGTCATTGTCTGTTAGAGCTTGTTTTTTTTCTTTTCAACAACCCTGCTGAGCAGCTTGTCTTTATAACTAAAACACTCCTTTTGATGACTGACTCTAACTTGCCAGCACTCCTTCAAGTGCTTTGACCTGCTGAACTCAGTTCACCAGCAGAGGCTCTTGTTTTCTTGCTTTCCTGTTTGTGGGGACATAGGCTCTGTTGCAGAGGCTGAATCTGTTCACAAATTGTTTTTTTTTCTTCTTTTCTTGGCTCGAGTTTTCCGCCTTAGGCAACTATGGCTACATCGTCTTCCCTGAGAGGAGAGAGCTGGTGCTAAAAAGAGATGTTCTTCTCTCTTTTTAATCTCTCCCTTTCTCCTCTGGAGCATGGCCTTTAGCTCTTTGTTTTCTTGTTTGGTAACACAAATCTTCTGGATGGTCTTTTTTTCACTGAGGAGCTGCCATCTCTCAAGTTATCCTGCTTTCCTCCCCTTGAAGACCATGTTTTTTGCTGCAGCCAATCATTTTTTGACCATTTTCTTCATCTGATCGTATATTTCCTTCTTCACATCCTTTATTCCTGTGTCATGTTTTCCGTGCACAGTTTTTTTTTTCAATGAAATATATGAATACATTTTCACACAAAGCAGGAAACATGTCAAATGTGAACCCAAAAGCAGAACAGCAAACTCTTCACTGAGAATAAATGTAATTGAAATGTTCACGTATCCACCTGTCTGATATGAAAAATGCTTAGATATTACACTTTTGATTGGTTGGAAATGTGATATCATAATTGATAGCCAAGAACGAAAAGCAATGTTCTTTTCAGCTTGATATTTTTGTTCTTTTTTCCACAGTTGTCATATTTTTTATATATGAAAAAGAATATCAGACTTGCTGAATGGAGGCAAAGTAATTTTTCTTGGATAATCAACAGCAGAGAACTCATCCTGTTGTTGTTCGACGAATGTCCTTTGAAGCGGTGGTACTGGACAATGTTTACACCATGTTCATTGCATTTTATGGTACAATAAGACTTGCATATTGACGGTCATATAACTGCTGGTAGCACACACAGTCTGCTATACAGGAGAACTTTATCAAGTGATGAATGAATGGAATACTCACAAGTTGAATTCAGCAACAAAATATTGTAACACCTTGGTTATTAAACATTAAACTTTAAAGTGTTTCATCAACATGACTATCAATGAATTTGAGCTGACAGAATGTACATCCTGATATAGATTATTGTCACATAAAAAAAGCTTTAGATTATATCTTTGCTGGCTCCTGACATTTCATTTAACATTCATTTTGAAGTATTTCTTATTTGTAATTGGTATTAAATGAAATGTGCATTATTTAGATTGTGATGAGCCCTTTATAAATGCTGTACATGTGCCATGAAACGAATAATAGCCACTAGAGGGCAGTGCGGAAATGATCCTTTTGGATGGAAAAAGAGTAATTCTGAAGACAGTTCACTGGTTCACTGTTTGAACAACTCACCCCACAGGCTCAAAAGAATTTGCAAAGAGACACTGTGAGTAAGAGCCAAACTGTTTTGGGTAAATACAAGATAAACATCAGTAGCTACAGGTGTGCTTGAGAAGTTATGTGGAAACCCAAGCCACCACATGATCATACCTCTACCAACTACTACAGAGTTTAAGTTTTTCTTCTTAACAGAAAGTCAGAAATATCTTGTAAAATGTCTTTTCAAGAAGGGATAAGGTGAGCATACCCACAAAATAACAAGAATAAAATCTATGATAAACATATCAGACATAGCAAAAGGTTTTCTCGAAGAGTTCTAAAAGGGGAAAAAAGTTCTACAGGGTGAGTTGATGGTAGCTACCACTTGATGCGCCTGATTTCAGAGCACAAAGAGATCCAGAATATGGGTGAGTTAATGGAAAAGCCCCCGTGTCCCAAACTGTGATTTGGGACTAGGTAGTTGGGAGGGCACATACTAAGGCACTAAGTCTGAGATGTATTTTGGGGTGAGGTCATTTAAGAGTTTATGGGTGAAATGACTTGGATGCAGTGAACCTTAAAACAAATATGAACGAAAGATGGTTTTCATCACATTTACTGATTGTTTCAACCTGACAAAATTGAAAGATCATACATACTATTTTATCCTTGAACAAACATTCATGTCCATCTACACATGGAATGAAATTTGCCATGTGTTGCTAATACATTTGCAGTTGTGTGTTTATACAGCGTCTTCTTATCCTTCTTCGGCCAATACATACGTGGGTGGTTTCAGACTGTGAGAGAAGTAGCTTTTGGCGTACTTTCTTATGCAAACTAAATTTGTGGCAAACCTCTGATGGATTTGTGGCGAGCTTCTAGAAAACTCGTTGGAAACTTTTTTTCCCCCCCATAATTTGTAGAGCCAAAAATAACCTGTGAGGCTAAGCCTTTTTGACATCCTGAAATACAAAATAATGCCTTCATCTATCAGCCATACGTTTCAGACAGTTTCTCCCACCTTAGAGGCATACAACCTGCACAGGTGGGGTCAGCTCTATGTTCCCACGGCCCATTGGTCCCACATCGCTAAGAATTTTTTGTTTTTTCAAAATTAGGCCCAATGGTCCCACAGCCAATTGGTCCCACAGCCCATTGTTCCCACATCGCTAAGACTTTTTTATTCATTTTTAGGCCCATTGGTCCCACATCATAAAGACTTTTAACATTATTTTTTAGGCCCATTGGTCTAAAATTTAGAATTTTAATGAAAGTTTTCACTAATCTTTTTTGTCACTTAGCACAGTGAGGGAGGCCCATACAGAATTTTTATGTGGGGTCTGCATGGGAATGTTCGTCAACTACATGAGGAACACATATATCCAATAAATACATTTTATTTTATGGCAGCTTACCACCGGGTCATGAATGACACTGGTCAAGTGCGCCACCCCGGACTGTGATGATATTTTATAGGCCACTTTTTATTGTGTAAAGGCAATTTAGCCATGAAATACATATTAATATTGTTATTATTAGTAGTAGCAGTAGTATTAGTAGTACCAGTGCAGTTGTAGGTGTTTTTCTACTTTTGGAAATGAAGCTAAAAAAACAGCTTAGGAAATAATAATAAAAAAAAAAAGAAAAAGAAAAAGTTTAGCATGTGTAGGCCAAATGTCTTTACACATTTTTCGCTATTAGTTTACTCAGAAATGTGAGAACATGGAGTTGTGGGACATAGGACCTAAGCTATGGGACCAGTGGGCTGTGGGACCAATGGGCCTAAAAAATAAAAAAAGGTCTTAGTGACGTGGGATCAGTGGGCTGTGGGACCAATGGGCCTAAAAAATAAAAAAAAAAGTCTTAGTGATGTGGGACCAATGGGCTGTGGGACCATTGGGCTATGGGACCAGTGGGCCGTGGGACCAATGGGCCTAAAAAATAAAAAAAAGTCTTAGTGACGTGGGACCAGTGGGCCGTGGGACCAGTGGGCCGTGGGACCAGTGGGCCGTGGGACCAGTGGGCCGTGGGACCAGTGGGCCGTGGGACCAGTGGGCCGTGGGACCAATGGGCTGTCGGAACATAGACACGCTCCCGCACAGGTCACTGTGCACCACACCTTTTCCTAGGACTGTGGGATTAAGAGACATGGAAGTAGGCTACAGCCAGGTTTAGAACTTTCTCTGGTATTATTTCATTAGAGATAATCAACTGTGTTGGATCAGTTGAAAGGATGGGAATACATGCTACGAAGAAGTTAGTCCTTAGACATTTACAGTGGGTCGGCATGTAGGCTATTTCACCTCAATATAATTGCGCAGTTTTCGTCAATTCGGAACTCATAACCAATAAGCAGCTTTTACTGACAAGATAAGTTTATCTTTAACCTACAAGTTGAACTCAAATGAATCAAATCCAAATCCACCAAAATGTATCATAACTTTTTAAATGAAGCGAAGTATGGGGTTAGTATAGCAAGAATTACTCAAATTTTTATACTTGACAAAGTATAAAAACCTTGTGCACTGTTCACGTTCACTTTCTCATTGTAACTAATCGTTGATTTTTTTTTTATCCATTTTCATCAAAGTGAACGCATTGACAAGTCGTTTTCAAATGCGGTCTGATTTTTTTTTTTTTTACGAGCAGCACTTGAAAGCAGCCTGTCTGTTAGCGTTGGTCACCTGACCCAAAGTCTGAGTCACGTGACTGATATTCCATCCTCGCCATTTTGCAATGTGGGTGAGAGTGAGGCCACTATTTTTTATAGCTAACGAATAAAACAAAGTAGTTTTATGTATTGAGGACAAAGAGCGCCGAGCCTTGCCGTGTCAGTGAGTATGTTTTCATTTTCTTACAGCCACGCGATCTCCCGTCACTTATTAACCGTCACGATAGTAAAAATGTCCTTGTACATTCATGTTAAACTCCTAGCACTATGTGAGACTCGTGTGTGTGTGTGTGTCTGTGTTTGAATAGCAGGCAGCAAGCTGTGAAGCTAACTGTGAAGCTAACAGTGTGTGTCCTGTTTCTGTAGCTTTATGTTTTCTTTTTCTCTTTTAATGAAAGCCTAATTTCTTCTTCTGAAAAGATTTAGCTTGTCAGCTTATATCAGCCACTACGTTTGCCATTGCAGTTGTTGGAACACTCAGTGAGAGTTTGGAGGCTGTTTGGAACTTTATCTTTCAAGGGAGTGAAAGTGGACGAAATATTTTTAGATCCTGACATAACAGATGCTCCTCTGAGACGGTCTAAAGTAAACTATGTTGTTTCCAGAGAGACTGAACTGAGCACAGCCAGATTCAAGTTAATAAGAAAAGTACCAAATGGCTGACACTTAAGAGAGTTAGATCTTTATTTTAGTTGGAGTAGTTTGAGCCTTAAACTTTGAGAATGTTTTCTTTCATCAGGTTGTGTGAACACTTTAGTGTTTATTTTATTTCTTAATCGAATTCTTCATCCAGGTGGGTAAATGCCAATCCCTCTACATCGTAGCCTCCCTCAAATATGCATCCTTCATTTAGATGTAGTGGTACAGAAGCAGAAGTAGGAGAACGAGGAAGGAGAGCTGCGGTTTGGAAATGAGGAAGAGGAAAGCCCTGGATTTGTGAAGATGAAAGGGATTTGACCGCATGAGTTGCAATCATTTCCTTTCAGCTTAACTTGGAGCCAAAGGCACCATGTGCGTCTGTTTACAACCCGGTGTAGTTGCAGGGCTTATCGTGAATGGATTCAGCTGTCCTATTTCTTGTGGTACTTCACATCATTCTGAGAAGCCACGCCATTCTTTGGACCAGTGGTACTGGTGTAGTGTCAGGAGCGTTTATTTGGAGTGTTTGGTAGGAGCAGTTCTGAAAGAGTTTATTGAATGCTTTAGAACATGAGACATTTTTATTACATGTTATTACATATTTATCTTTTAAGTGTTTGAATCTATGTTGGTACCACATTGTGGCAGTCTGATAAACATTGTTTTCTCTCATGTATTAAGTGAGAGGAAATAATATTCCGTGAAGGGATTTGCCAATTGGGACTAAAGTTATATTTCATTATATTTGTTATTTGTCTCTAGTGTAATTCTAGTGCAGCAACCAGATTACTCACTTACCTCTTTGTCTCCTACTGTCTGCCAGGTTATGGACGAGAACAGCAGTGTAGTTGTCCTGTCCTCCGCTGCTTCCTCTTCCTCCTCTACTGCATCAGTGCTGGGATCTCACCCTCAAATCCAGACCCAGCTAGTTATAGATCGCAGCACCCCCACGGTTATTCAACAGAAACAAGCTGATGATTCTCTCATCCAGGTCATCGAGAAGCTCAGCAAGATAGTTGATAAGCGGCCGCAGCGACAGAAAAGAGGGCTGCACTTGGCTTCTTCTGTTGGGGCAAAAGGAGGTGAGCAGGGCTTCAGCAGTGGCGGCTCTCCTAAGAAAATTAAGAAGAACTGCAATGAAGGGGTGAGAACAGATGGCAGCGAGGCTGATGGCACTCTCTCTTCACCTGCCTCAGGTGACAGTAACAACAACAGCATTGCCTCCACCTTAACAGAGGAACCTTGCCATTCTAACAACAGGCGGACAGTGACATGCTATCAGTGCAGCCTGTGCCCCTATCTCTCCCAGACGTTGCCCCAGCTGAAAGAACACCTGAAGCAGCACAATGAGCAGCACAGTGACCTCATCCTTATGTGCTCCGAGTGTCATTTTACCTCCAGAGACCAGGCGCAGCTGGAGGCACATGTCAGACTGCACTTCGATGAAGGAGGCAACATGAAGGGAAATTCTCCCCATTTGGATCCATGCACAGAGGGGCAGGGGGAGAGTTTAAGAAAGCAGGACAGAGACGGTGATCACTGCAGACAAGGAACTGAGATGCTTGGAAGTTCAGTGGATGGTTCCAAAGAGCTACCGCAAAAGAAGAAATGGTACAGCTTTGAGGAGTATGGTTTGTATCGCTGCTTAATCTGCAGTTATGTCTGCAGCCAGCAGCGGATGCTCAAAACCCACGCCTGGAAGCATGCTGGGCTTGTTGACTGTTCTTATCCCATCTTTGAGGGTGAGGAAGGTGGTTCCACAAGGAGAGAGGTCCAAGCTGCTGTTAACAGTGTGGTCCCCAGAGAAGATTTAGTAGTTTTTTCCCCAGTTCTTCAAGACAAAAGTTTGCAAAAGCTCCCCGCAGCCTTCAAACTCCAGCTCTGCATGCCTGTGGCTGTTGAGAACAAACAGGATGCTCTGAATCCCCCAGATGCTAAACTCAGCGAGAGTCCAGAATCGCCAGCGGAAGAGGACGAAAATGTATACCCCATCAAAGATGTGAGCTCGGAGGAGCCCATGGTGGAGGTGCAGGTGACAACCGAGGCTGACACTGAGGTGGACATGGATGATCCCCACAATAGCACCTCTGTTGCAGACAGCCTCCTGTCATCGGCCCAGAAAATTATCAACAGCAGTCCCAACAGTGCTGGCCATATCAACGTGATTGTAGAACGCCTTCCTTCAGCCGAGGACTCGGTTATAGTGACCAAGCCACTTCTCCTCAGCCCAGACGTCGACAGCGACAAGAGTTTACTGGATGTAAAGGAGGGAGAACCGGACCATGTGGGAGATGTGAAGGATGAGGTGGTCCTTAGCTGCGGTCCAGATGAAGCTGACAGTCAGCCATTTGGAGGCGATATGAAATCCTCTGTCACTAAAAGTAACGAGTCCCCGAGGGATGAAAACATCCCCCCAGCTGGTCGCAAGAGGACACATTCTGAGTCCCTCCGCTTGCACTCGCTGGCTGCAGAGGCCCTTGTGGCGATGCCCATGAGGATGCCAGAGCTCCCTACCTCCAGCGCTAAGGTGAGTCTGAGGACTGTTTCAGCACTGGTGCAGAGCCCACACATGGACCAGAAGCTTTTTGAGGTGACTAAAACTGGACAGAATGCTTCTGACACCGGTGCATCGGCCCCTCTGTTAGACTTGGAGCTTCGCAGCGAGGGCAGAGAGGAGAATTTGGAGTCCCTGAGCGCTGAGGAGGGAGACGAGGAAAGCCCCGCCACGAACGCCGGCATCAGCCTTTCACTGCTCACTGTCATTGAAAGACTCAGAGAGCGCTCGGACCAGAATG
The DNA here is from genome assembly GCF_027942865.1 of Odontesthes bonariensis. Lineage (NCBI taxonomy): Eukaryota > Metazoa > Chordata > Actinopteri > Atheriniformes > Atherinopsidae > Odontesthes > Odontesthes bonariensis. The sequence goes on from NC_134506.1 coordinate 9,273,723, forward strand.
CCTCAGATGAAGACATCTTGAAAGAGCTTCAAGATAATGCACAGTTCCAAAACGGATCCGTGGCTGGAGTGGTCCCAGGAAATGGAGCAGAGAGCTACGTGTGTAGCATTCCGGGAATGGATGGTCTGGTCGGCTCACCTGATGGGGGGTTGGTGGATTACATCCCCGGCAGTGAGAGACCTTACCGATGCCGTATGTGTCGCTACAGCAGTGGCAATAAGGGTTACATTAAACAGCACTTGCGAGTGCACAAACAGAGGCAGCCATATCAATGTCCAATCTGTGAGCACAAAGCCTCAGACAGTAAGGACCTGGAAAACCATATGATCCACCACTGCAAGACGAGGATGTACCAGTGCAAGCAGTGTCCAGATGCCTTCCATTACAAGGTGAGGAGACTCAGCCCATCCTCGCTGCATCCTTTTGTCAGAGATCATGCAGGAATGAGATTATTAGCTGTGTGCTACAACGCTGTGGGCAGAAATTCATTCTGTTCTACTGACCGGGTATAGTGACAATGTTCATGAAACTTTTTCACAGTATTTAGAGCTGTGCAGTATAACCTAAAAGTAAATTCTCCGGTTCAATTAGTTTTTTTTCCTCCAAATTTGAAATAGCATTTTTTTTCTCCTTTAAGTAACAAACTACAATAATTAATCATTCAAATTAATTGTTGCTTTAATTAAAACCATCAAATAAAAAAAGGAAACAAAGTTATTCTCCTTTCTGGATATTATTATTTTCACAGAATGTCCCTTAAAGTGCAACAAAATACAAGTCTGGGAGAAATATTATGAATTCAAACAATTCCCCCAAAATGTTTTCTGACTCTGATGCTGAGCGCCTTCACTTTCACGTGAAAATAGAAATAAGTGTTGATAACACTTAAATTTAACGGGTTTATATTTTGGCAGATAAAATGTGCCTCTTATACATATTTGGTGGAAGTTGAAGTGAGAATCTTACTTATAAAAAAAAAAAATCGACCGTAAACCACGAATTTGATCAATCGACAAAAACATTTAATCGGCCAAGGTTAGCGAGTGCAGCTGTGCTTGTTGTTGCCAAATACAGAAGGAGAGTAAGTGGTCGAGGCGAGACATGACCGGGGAAACGGACAGCATCAGGTTACATCGGTATCAGTGGTACTGTCTGATTTCTTTATTGTGTTTGAAAAAATACCACCTCCATGAATGAAAAAGGAAGTATCCCACTTGGCCCTTCCAGTGAGTTCAAATCTAAATAGCTAAATTACTTGTGCAGTGACTGTTAAATAAGAGATGAATGGCTCAGTACTGGAGTGCAAGTTTAACTCGGTTTGATGATAGACAGACAAAGGAGAATACCGCCGATCTGACTAGTACCATGGGAATACTGCCTGTCTGCCTCAGAGACGATTAGATTCATCATTTTATCTTACGGATTTGGGATTTAGGTTCGAACAGTTACGATTGAATGCTGCCCTGCTTCTATGCTGTCCGTCCCAGAGGTGGCGTAAGGGAGAAAGATTCACCTCTACAGTGCATCAATCACCTAAAATCACCTAAAGCTCTTTTGAATGCATATATTATAATTCCATTGATACAAAATATTCTGCTGTGCATGGGTGTTTTCATACTAGAGTCAGTTAAGAAGTCATGAAAGAGAGCACCACAGCTTCAGCAGCGACGTGGCAGCACTCACTGAAACCATCTCCTCTGTGGAGGAATCGGATCGGGGAACAGATGAAGGTAAAATATGTAAAATTGAGTGTTCTGTTCATTTTTAACTGACAAGATGACATCAAATCTTTAGAGCATCTCTCAGGAGGCTGTAAAACCCTGCTCCCTTTGTCTCTCGCTTACAGATTGTTGCACACAGAAGATGTATAAATGTGACGTATGCAACTACACCAGTTCCACATATGTCGGGGTGAGGAACCACAGGCGGATTCATAACTCCGACAAGCCATATCGGTAAGTTGTTGAGAGAGCTGTGGAAGTGCACCATTCTCACCTAAATAAAGGCAGAAGAAGATGAAAGCCATGTCCACCAAATACATGCTGAGAGCCTCACCTCTGTAATGTTTCAGAGTTTGTCAAGAGCAAATTTAATTCAAGAACTCAGTGCGTCTTTCATCCAGAGATTTTCTGAACTGCACACGTTTGGATAATCATATCTGGATGAGCCAGTAGTCCCCAAACTCCCCAGAGTTTGACAGTGAAGAGGAGGTAGATGTTGTATTGAAGAATTGAGCATCTGATAGGTTTATAAAACCCTCAAATTTACTTAGATGTCATGTTTAAACACATTCCGTAGAATTCAAAGAGCCAAGACGTCTTGAGTTATATTTAGGCTAGAACTGATCAGCCATTGATCAATATCTAAGAATAGTTTGTATTAATCTGGCTTTCTGTGTTCCAGTTTAAAATTCAAGGTGAATTGAAAGAATCTAATTCATATGTGACCTAAGCTGGCATATCATTATTTTTCTTTGGGGGAAAGAATTCGGGGGATTACTTTTCTAAGCACGTATCAACACGACATGGAACCATTTTTATTTTGGATTTACTGTAAATTCCGGACTAGAAGCCGCTACTTTTTTCTCAGGCTTTGAGCACCACAGCTTATAATACGGTGCTGCTAATATGTTCTTTTTGTTTGATTTTTTTTTTTTTTATCATGCCGCAAAAAAACCCATTTTGCCTCGTAACATTCGACCAATGAAATTAACAAATAGTTAACAGTAGGCTACTGTTTTTTTTTTTTTTTCAGCCGTGTTACAGGCACTGTTTGGGGGAAAAAAAGCATTTGCAGTATGTATTTGTTTATGTTACCATACGCATTTAATTAAAAGTTTAAAAATCTTTACGTGTAACATCTTTCTGGGTAAATATCTCATATTACAATGTGGACACCCGCGGCTTATACTCCGGTGCGGCCTCTACAAGTACAAAATGGATTTTCTTTTATAAATTAGAGGGTGCAGCTTATATTCAGGTGCGCTCTATCGTCCGGAATTTACGGTACTTTTTTTGTATGTTATTTGACCACTTTGGAACACACAGTCTGTCAGAATATTCTGCCATTTTCCCTACTTGAGGTCCGTTTTCATGTACTCTACTATAATTATTTTACATTGGAGGATTCTCTTGTCAGCTGGTAGTTGGCAGTGTTGAAATGTTGGCGCTGTGTGGTTTTCGTCAGTGAAGGACTCGGTCCAGCAGCCACAGTGGTTCGTCTCTGTATTTACTGAAATCTGTTAAACCCCAGCTGTCACAGGGAAAAGTTTGTACATTCCACAATATACATTTAAGTGCACATGCATCGTTTCTTATTGAGTAATTCGGTTTCGGGGACTAATTTAACTTCTTTGCCGTAACTTTTTTCCTGTTATGCACAGCAGTGATCAAAATGATGTTCACAATCATGATTGATAGTAATTGCAACGTCCCAAATGCCACACAAGACGTTTCAGAGACAACTTAGATTACTTTATTATAGGAATATCCTTAATTTAGGTTCTGTGCAACGTATTTGCACTACTTTTTAGTTACAGTGATGGATTAATACTGTAATTATCAAGGTGTTTTCAGATACAAGATACTGGTGACATGATGAAAACACAGCAGGGAAGTAGATTTTTTGTGCTTTTGGGGGTAAGTTACATGCTCTACTTGTAATGAAAAGGATTGACACTTTATTGTGATTATCATTTTGCACACATTTATCATTATTAACACAGTTTTATGAACATCTTGTCAAACATGCCAGATATCTATTGTTTTCCCTACATATTTAAAGTTTAAATTGAGTGTGAGGGGAGATGGCTGGGACCAGATTTAAGGAAAATAATAATTTTACTGTATTTTCTGGGATATGGTTGGTGTAGTTTTTATTCATGGTCAGTGCTCATCTACATTTTTTTTTGTTCTGTTTTTATTGTTTTGTTTAGTTTTCTGGCCCTCTTTATGCACGGTCGGGTAATAAAATCTTATGTACTTCCAGAGATCCAATGAAGACAGATGTGAGCTGTGGTTGTGATTTTAGAAAGGTCCATTAGATGGCAGTAAAGGCCTGGCGAGCCTCGGATCTGCACTGTGAGATCACTGTGAAGGCCTATTTTGACAGTGCTCTTACTTTGTCTGACACACACACACACACACACACACACACACACACACACACACACACACACACACACACACTCTCTCCATTAGCCCTTGAAATTGTGTGAACTTAAAGCACAAATGGGTATTTGTGGTTTTCAGGTTTCTTAGCAGTGCACTGACTTCTTGTGCTCTGAAATTAAATGTACTTACAAGTTGCTGCTTTAAGCCATTGGCCTTAAAACAGCAATATAAATGGGGACTATTGGCTCATCCAGATATGATTATCCAAACGTGTGCAGCTCAGAAAATCTCTGGATGAAAGACACTCTGAGTTCTTGAATTAAATTTGCTCCTGATATTTTGTGCTGAGTCATGGTTGTGCCCTTGTTCTTTGAAGAAGCTTCTTAGATGAACCAACTATTCCTTTATCATACACCAAAGTGACTATTTTTGAGTTTTGGTTGTTTGTCAAAACCAGAACAAAACATCGTGGAACGAATCATGAAAAGATCCGGATTGTCTTAAGCGTGGTGTAGGCACTGCTAGACGACGATCCTTTGATGACCGCAGTGACCGAGTTGTGACATAAGCCTTTCTGAGAGCATTCAAGTAGATGGGAGCCGTTCCATTAAGCACTTTGTAGGCTAACATCAGTGACTTGAATTTGATGCGGGCGGCTAAGGAAAGCCAGTGGAGCTCAATGAACAGAGGAGTGACCTGTGCTCTTTTGGGCCGATTGCAGACCAGACGCGCCGCCACGTTCTGGACCGTCTGCAGAGGTTTCACAGCACAGGCTGGGAGAGCAGTTAGGAGGGCGTTGCAGGAGTGGAGGTGGGAGATGAGCATAGACTGCACCACGAGCTGAGTGGCGTGTTGGGTTTGGTACGGTTAAAGATAGGGTTAGGATATGTTAAAGATTAAGATCCAATTTATTGGTCATGCATACACACAAAATTTGTCCTCCGCTTTTAACCCATCCAGGTTGGCACCTGTTGACACGCACACGGTCTGTCACACACTCCGAGACAGATGCCAACCTGGCGCGGTGGGCAGCCATTCAGCGCCCGGGGGGCATGGGGGTACGGTGCCTTGCTCAAGGGCACCTCGGCCGTGACAAGGAGGTGGACTGACACCTTTCCAGCTGTCAGTTCCGCCAATCTTTTTTGAGTGGCGAGAGTGGGAATCGAACGTGCCAACCTTCTGGTTATTGGACAACTGACTCTAACCACTGAGCCACGGCCTTTAAACATAACATGTTTTTATATGTCATACATGACATACATGACATGTATGAAGCAAGATCTGCTCGCAAATTGTGATTCCTTTTTTTTCTTCACACAGAGTAATGTATTCCACAAAAGATGTTGTCAGATGAAACATTTACATCAGAATGGACTGTCAAATCTAAAGGATTAGTTTCTGGTTTGTTTTTATCAGAACCAACACATTTCTGTTTGACTTGCCTCGGTGCTCCAGCACACTTATGAGGGGTGAAGGCAGGGCTCGAGTCACATGCTGTCCTACATCCAGTTTGTAATGTAAACATTGGAAATGGAGGCAAACACCTTCAAGTGAAAGCTGAAAGTCAGCACTTAGGTTTGAGTCACACAAAAATGGATTATCATTGTTGTATCATAGTGTTCTACCAAAAATATGAACTGTGTTCTGTTCCTGTGGGTGGTCCATTGATGGCAGCGTTGTTGACATAAAAACATGCTTCCTCCTGTAAGATAACTGCAGCGGTTTTGATGGCAGCACTAATTAAATAAGCAGAGTTAGTTGAAGATGAGGCCCCCAACAGACAGGATATTATGGTAATTCTGGCCTGATGATAATGGTCCCTATTATCACCTGAAATCTTGATTGTATAACAACAATGCATGCAAATTACAAACGGTTCATATTTAACAACTTCTTAATCTGTTTTAGAACATTGGAGTAATTTGGCAGAGTGCCTGTTATCATAATATTGTTGTTATTGTTACTTCAGGATAATATGACTCAAGTAAAAGTAAAAAGTAGTCCAAATAATTACTTGAGTAAGAGTAAAAAAAAGTGCTTGGTGAAAAAACTACTCGAGTACTGAGTAACTGTTGAGTAACATCTGACTTATTTGTTAACACAAGCATTCAATCAGACAAAATATACAATTTTTCAAAATAATCATCTTTGGGCAAATTAGAGTTCATCCGATCAAAAAAAAATCTAAAATGAATCAATTAATTACAAAATAGCCTAAATTAAAATAATCCAGATACATTCAAGAACTTCAATTAAAAAATAAAAGAGAGTTAGGAAATGTTTAAAACATGTGTAAGCTAATTTAGGAAACTTACCGCTACATTTTTCCTCAAGTTAGATGCTGAGTTTTTTAATGCTGAAATGTGCGTTTGTTTTGGTTGACACAGAAGACGCATAATGTAGCTGCTGTTTCGCACTTTTTGTAAGGTAAACATGCTTTCAGTATGAGGCCAAGGGTGTTCCTTCTCGTCTGTGTCTGCATTTCCAACCGTTGATTCTGACATTTTTCATTCGTTTCTCTTTTTTGTTTGCTACGACTGTAAATTGTTGAGCTAACCCTTTCCGCCGCTGAGATTGAGTATGGTCACGTGACGAGACTGCACGGCTACGTTTGATTGGTGAAACACAATCACGTGGTAGAGCCTTTGGCGGAAGTCTCTCTCTCTGTCAGGATAAAACATTAAAATGAGGCGTACGCGGGGGGATAAAAATAATGAGGCGTAGAATACCAAAGAGGTAAGAAGAAAAGTAACCAGCTCATTGTAGCCTAATGTAGCGGAGTAAGAGGACAGCTTCTGCTGCACAAATCTACTCAAGTAAAAGTAAAAAGTATAGTGATTTAAAAATACTCCTAGAAGTATAATTTTTTCAAAAACTTACTCAAGTAAATGTAACGGAGTAAATGTAACGGAGTAAATGTAACTCGTTACTACCCACCTCTGGTTACAGGAACTGAAACTCTATTAATATTCATTCCCCTCCAACATTCTATCAAATGCAAAAAATACAGGGTTTTTTTAATAGCTGGCTGTGCTTTTCCTTGTGTGTGAAATGCCCTTGCCCTGATAACACCCACCCGGGGAGGTAATAATGATTATTTGTTTCATATTCAAACATTTTTTGAACAGCTATAGGTAGAAATTGCTGCAGTTTTGAAATCTGTAGTTTTCTTCTCACCTAGCTAATCATTAACAGCTTAACCTTCCTGCTTGTTAATTGGGATTAACCTGTGCATTTTTCATATTTGCATAAACACTGAAACAGCCCGACTTTTGTGTGCACGTCAGACGTTATTTTCCTCTGAGGAGGCTTTCGTGAGCAGTAGATGGATGAAATGGAAGGTCCAGGTTCACTTAAGGGCTTCTTTAAAAAAAAATGTTTAATGATTCATAGGTCAGTGTTTAATGGCAGATAATGTTGAGAGTTGAATTACCCTTGCATGTATATGTTCAGTGGGACTCAAACTGGGCTTGGTGGTTTGTGCATGCTCCACTGTTCCTGCTGATGGCTTTGACATGGAAGTAACAAAATAAGGCTGCAGTGCACACAGAAGAAGAAGCTGGGAACAACAGAGAATAGCCACAGTGTATCTCATTAAGATAAATCAATAAAGATTATAGTATCCAGAATATGCACAGCTGTGAGGCTGTTCAATTCACCGCTCAATGTGTTTGTTCCAAGCTAAATTTTTAGTTTGGCAATTGTTTTAGTCTGTGATGCAATTGGACAACTAAGAACCGAGCATTATTAACTAGTTCAAAGGGAGCATATTTGATATACTTGGTTCAATGACTCTATTTCACTCCTGTGCTTGTGTACTAGAAAGTATTTAAATGAATTGACCTGGTTGCTCTATAACCGAGGCTTCTCTACACTGTGCATGTATATTTTGTATTTAAGACACTTCGTCTACACGTAAACCTCTGATAATCCATTATGTTATTTGATATGCCAAAATCAGCACCTCCAAATCTGAGACCATGGTCTTCGGCCGGAAAAGGGTGGAATGCCCTCTCCGGGTCGGGAATGAGATCCTTCCCCAAGTGGAGGAGTTCAAGTATCTCGGGGTCTTGTTCACGAGTGGGGGACGAAGGGAACAGGAGATTCACAGGCGGGGGTCGGTGCTGCCCCCGCGACCCGACCCCCGGACAAGCGGAAGATGATGGATGGATGGATATGCCAATATTCAAGTTTTTCAATTTCACAACCTAAAATGCAGTCAGAGCTCCATGCATCCCTTCGGGATCTTTGGCTCAGGGCTCAGTTTGGGACTCATGGATCTAAGAAACCACGTTCTGCCTTCCGGCATTTCTAAAGTTTAGTTGAGTCTTTGTGCTGTGCAACAACAAGTGGGATTATGTGTGCCGCTTTTTGATGGTGAGCAGTTTCTTCCTGGAGGGTTGTGTTGTGTTGCTTGGCTTGGAATTGCTACCAGGCAAGAAATAATGATGCTTGTGGGGGAAAAAAAACCAAACATGGCGTTGACCTTGGATTCACACAATTAAAAAGAAAAAAATGTTGTTGCAAGACCAAAAAAAAAAGAGGAAATGGTAAACTCTATTAAACTATTGGTATGAATAATACATTCGGAACAGGTAACTGTGCCAAACTACGTTGCTGCCACAATGCCCGCTCAATAAAATCCAAAGTTACATGTAAAAAGCTCCCTTCAGGCAAGGCCAATTTAATTTGAGCAATCAAACAAAAAGTCAACAAATAATGAATTTATTTGCTGTAATAAACTTTGTTTGTCCATTTGATAATGGTGCTGGACTTTTAACATCTGGAATTATTCCAGCCCGCACGCTGCTGCTGTGGTAGCTCACGGTAACAGTAGAAGCCACAACACAACCAAATGGTTATGTTTGCCCAAACCATCTGTAGGGTACAGGAACGGGAGACTAGTAATTGAAGCTATAAAATCCAGCCAATCTGTTTTATCTTTATGCAGATATCTTCTTTTGTCTAATTTAACTGACTGTAAATAATTGCACTCTGTTAAAACAGTGGGTTTTAAGACTGGAAAGTACTTTTGTTTCTTACTTTGTTTTGAGGGTGTGCAAATGGCCATGAGTCAAGTGTAAAGCTCTGTAGACCTTGGACAGCACAGTATTTGCCTCCAAGCAACAACAAAAGCCAGTCTCATCTTCCAACCAGAGCATCCACAGTGGCTCATAGTACAAGCACAGTGATTTATTCTTTTTCTTAAAGTGGCAATTTCCTCTCTGTTTTGCTGTAAATCCTTTATCTCCCTTCAGGCTACAAGTGTAAAGAAGCAGCACATTGACCTCAGACTGCAGCTTGTTAAACTGGCTGCTCTGTCTTCTTGTTCTCACTCTTTGTTTTTTCTTCTGCCAGCTGCTGTAGCTGTGATTTCGCCACCACCAACATGAACAGTTTGAAGAGCCACATGAGGAGGCACCCTCAGGAGCATCAGGCTGTGCAGCTGCTGGAACAGTACAGGTGAGAGAGGGCAAACACGCATCCACTACAGAGATGAATGATCACAATGACCATCTGAGGTGGAAAATCAAAAGCTGGATCTGGCCTGAGCCTTTGAGAACACACTGTGAGCTCTCACAGTGCTACAAACTTTCATACTTTAGAAATGGGCTTCTGATTGCAAGGTTAGTGGTTGGTGAATGGCAGAAGTTAATAGCAGTCACTACACTCCTTACGTTCAATATCATCAGAAACTGATTGCTGATTTCCACTTCACTGAGCACTTCTCTTCAGTATCTGCAAGGTTTCTATGTGCATGGTGCAGACGATGCTTTTCTTTGTCTCTTAAACGTGCACTCCAGCTATGTAATATAGCAGTTTCATACTCAGGAGGATTTGAGAGGGAGAGATTGTTTCAAAACACCAGATGTACTGAGGCATTCTATACTTGGTATTAAGAGCATCTCGGGCGACCGCTTGGGATTGGATTAGAGATCGTTTGGCCAGTAAATCTACACGGTTTGGACTTTTTACAGACAAACAGAATTGTAGAATTTGTGGCCTCCTCCATCTCAACCTGTTTCTCTGAGACTCTTTACATTAAGTCAAAGTAGACATAACAGCAACCCAGGCAGCAATTCCACACTAATAACTGTAAAGTAATCAAAGCAGAAAACTGATGAGCATATTAAATCACATGCATGTTTTGAACTTTATTTTTCAAACACTGCATCTTCATATATCTGTAAGTGGGCTTACACACATCAACTCATCAGCTCGTGATAAATCAGCGGCTGCACAGATGCTCAGATAAACAACATTCAGCGACAGTGATGAAACAAACACATTTCTCACATGATGTAAGGCAGCTTATGTAATCTTAGAACTGCTCTTTTCTAAATTTGGTGAAAGATTCTTCATTTACAGCATGGCTCAAGAGATGCTAAGGGCAGTTGAATTTTTTATGATCAGAATAATTCTCCTTCTGCTTTTCTTCATCATTGTCCTTTTCACGCTCTTCTTCTTATATCATCTTATCACTTTTATTTTTATATGGCCTCCTTACAACTGGTCTGTCTCTAATTCAGATGTCACTGCCTGACAGTGTGGATAACAAACAGGACAATTAAACATTCGTTGAAGGTAATTCTAAATCCCAAATGACATAGTGTAAGGTGGACATTAGCAGGTTTCAGATTTGTCTGAGTCACATTTCCATTTGTATTCTGACAAAATTAATTCCAAAGGGCTTTGTTGTGTAGTATTCACAATACAACAATGCAAAATGAGCATGAATGGATAGTTTAGTGATATTAAATAGCTCAGTGTCAGCGCACCCCTGACTACAGACATACAAAACTAAGCTGCTCGCTCTCAATAATAACATAACGTCACTGCCTGTGATGCATCCATAAGCCTGTGTGTGCCCTGCAAAGCACAAGAGCTGATAATTGGCATTTTAGCTGTTTACCAAAACATTCAAATTACATTAACATAAAATGTTTTATTTCAGATTTTACTTGAGGGCCTTCACATCCAATTGGTGGAATTGCAGCTCTTTAACATGTAAAAACCTCTTTTTCAGAAGCTCAGCTGTAATTGGACTGTTGATTCTGCAGCTCTTTCATGAACAGGTGTGAGCTATTCCTTCATTATTTCTTCATCAACGAAGCAATTAAAAGGACTGGAGTTGATTCCAAGTGTTCCATTTGCATTTGGAAGCGGTTGCTGTGAACCCACCCAAGCAATCAGAGCTCTCAATTCAAATAAAACAGGCTATGCTTAGGTGGCTAAAACAAAAGTAATCGGATTGGAAAGATGGCACAAGCATTAGAAGGGACCAAAACAACTGTTCGATACAGTCGGCGGGGAAAAGAAAACGCCCACAGTAGGAATCAGTCGTGGATGATCGCAGCATCCCTTGAGTAGTGAAGATGGGATATAGTTTCTGCTCAGACTCGAAATGTAGCGTGAAAGCATACCGGAAGCTTTTATAAGGCAAAGAAACTAAGCATTTTTTTTTTTTTTTTTTGGCGATCGATTTGTTCGTTACCTGATCTCTGCCTGACCGAGCTGCATTTTACTTGCTGAAGGCAAAACAAAATAAAGAACCACAAATCAAGAACTCAAAGCAGCTTGAGCGAAGACCTGGCAAGTCACCAAAATGGAGGAAACATTCTTCAGTGATGTTCACAAGTTCCACACTTCAGGCAGTCACTGCCTGCTAAGAATCCTTGGCAAAGTATGAAGGATTATAATTTTTATTCATGAATACATTCATTTTTCCAGTTACATCTGAGGTCCGAATAAGTGGGTTTTACTTATTAGAGAAGTCCTTCATTGAATTTCCATGTTAATATCCTCAAAGTAGAAATGAGTCTGTAGTCTTTGTCAGTGTTCGTTAAATCATTTTTAATCACTTGAATTTTTCTCCCAATGTGGCAAATACAACAAAAAATTGAGTCCGTCCAAATGTTTCAGAGACCGGCTGTGTAGCGAAACCAGTGGTTTCTATCATCTCTCCAATGAGACATTACGTTTGGTTACACGTCATGCTGCACTTTATCCAAATGAAAGCGTTTATTTGATCTTCTCCCGAGTCAAACACTCACAGAGAAATGACACATTTTGAGCATAAACAATCTACAAATACAGGTTGGCCTCATTAGTCCTGATTAGAGACATAAAACAAAAAGCATTACAAAGAAACATTTTTGACATGCACTATTAATTGGAAAAATTCTAAGTGCGAGTTTTGGATCAATGAAATGAGCCTTTCATGCTGCTGCTGCTGCTGTGGTGTAGCAACAGCTGTGTCCAGAGGCACCTGCTCTCAGGTTGTCCATCTGTAGGCTGTTAACTCAATATTTCTTTAGTGCCTCCAGGGAATGTTTGTCAAATTTGGCCATGACATTCTCTGAGGTCAGAGGTAAGGTTAACCGAATGTCTACTCATGTCACATGCAGCTGTGTGCTGACACTGAATAGTTTTGTCATGACAATAGGAATAAATGTTTGCTTTTATTTTCACATTGGCTTTTTTCTCGCTGTTTAAAATATCAGCATACACGTCTTGGTATAATTTCAGTTTACTTGCATGGGTGTACTCTCGCCATAATTTCACTTGTTTTTGTCGCCAACTGCAAAGTAACCTTTGCTTCTGTGCAAATGCTGGTCAAAATAGTAAATCTACAAGAGATGGCTGACACACAAGTGGGAAAACATGTGATTATCAGTGCAAAATTAAGTAGTTCACAAACTGCTTCTATCTTCAGTGTGCATATCGGTCACCCAAAAAGAATTACAAGAGAGGATTTAAAAAAGAAAAAGAAAAAAAAAAGGACTTGATTTTCAGCAGCAGTCAGAAGGAGCCACAGAACCATTAATTCTCATAGATATCATCATGGACAAGAATGCTTTTTTTTTCAAAATCTGACTATCAAATAGGCACAAGGAGCTACTTCCACAGCTATCTGTGACCACGCCAGTCTATTTATTTGTCTATGTGTTGTACAAAAAGCTTGCAGAGTATTGCTATCAGCCGGTTAAGAGCTGTGCTTGTCACTTTTTATTCATATTTGCAGCTGAACACATTTTAAAAGTGCATAACGCATAATTCTTAAAATTCTCATAAATGACTTCAGCAGTTTTGCTGTAAATCCCCTCTGCAGTCTTTGTCTCAGTCTCTGAAGCTCAGTGTCCCGTGTGCAGTGTTGAGGCAGGATGATTCCTCTTGATGGAAAGTAGGAGAAGGATTAGTAAAACCTCAGGACTCATATTAAATCAACTTTGACATGATCCGCTTTCTCCCTTTCCGCTCATCCTCTCTCTTACACTCCTAATATAGATTTTTTTTTTCCTTTCTGCCAGGTGCTCTCTTTGTGGTTATGTGTGCAGTCATCCCCCGTCACTGAAATCCCACATGTGGAAGCACGCCGGAGACCAGAACTACAACTACGAGCAAGTAAACAAAGCCATTAACGAGGCCATCTCCCAGAGCAGCCGGTAAGCACATGAACTCGAATACAGTGTTATCAGCCATTTAGGTTGATGTCAGGTTTTCTTTTTGTATTTGCAAATAAGTGAAAGGTGCCGTGGGTCCTGGAAAGGTAACTAGGTCAGGCATCTTCAGTAGAGAAACAGAAATAAACCCCTTTTACCACTGTTCAGAACTTGCCAACCCTCAGAAAAGTGTTGGATTGAGATTCTGTCCCATGTCAAACACCCCACAGTAGTTGTGGGTATTTTATCTCTTCCAGCTCCGTCACCATCGGCTCGATCACACTATCACTGATTAACCGCTTTTAAATGAAAAAAAAAGAAAGGAAAAAAATGTGTGTATTCTGCGTGAGCACACATATCTTTTATTTTTTTTTAAATCGGGGTGCTTCGTTAGGGTTACAAAAGTGGATACAGCTTGTTTACTTGACTAAAATGTAAAAACATTTTTTTGTTGTTGTTTTTTTTGTAGAGAAGATGCACAGTTTGTCCAGTATTTTACTCTCTGTAGCTCATTATCAAAATTCAAAACATGTTTTTATTTTTTAATAAAATACGTGTTCAGCAGGGAATTGTGTGGAGAGTCCTGTTTTCACTCTGTTCCTTTGTTCCGATTGGGTTTGTGACAAAGACCAGGCCACATTTTCACGAGTAATCGATGCAGAAAACCAGGCAAATCCACAGGGTTTTTAACTTTTTATTCCAATTGTACATTATGTGAGTAATTAGGAATTTCCGTAAAAGTGAGATTTACAATGCAGCCCTATAACCTTCCTCTAAACCCTGATTTGTGATTGTTTCCTGTGTTCTCCTCAGAGCTCCGCAGAAGCTGTCCGCAGTTCTGGAGTCAGTGACTGAGTGTCCGGTGGTGGCCCAATGCTCCAAAGACCAAGCGAAGGGTCCAGTGGAACCTCCGTCAACGACCGCAACAGCAACAAAAGCCGCTCTTTCTATCGACAGCGCAGCACCCCCCTCCACACCTCCAGCAGACCCTTCACGGTGCCCCAGTGAACCACTGAGTCCCCTGGGGAAGGACCCCGCACAGCCACAGTTCCAGAACCATCCACGAACAGGCCAGTTCCCTGTCCCAGGTCCCAGCATGGAGTACTGTGTGCTGTTGTTCTGCTGCTGCATCTGTGGCTTTGAGTCCACCAGTAAAGAGCGACTGATGGAGCACATGAAGGAGCACGAGGGGGACATCATCAGTATCATCCTCAACAAGGAGCAGCAGCAACCAGGAGCCCAAGCCAGCCTCCAAACAGCAGAGTGAGACGCAGCCCCTCCCTCCTTCTCATATGAACACACAAGCAAACTTTACCTCAAAGGTATGGAGTTGTAACCAAGTGTCTTTTCTCAGAGGGTGCGAGACTGAAACTGAGACTGTTTCAGGACAGTTTTCTTAGCGAAGGGAATGATCATAAACATTTGAAACCAATGTAAGCCGTTAATATTAACTTCAAATATATTCACGTTCAGAAGCTTTGACTCGAGTTAGGTTTTTTTTCTCCAAACAGTTCATACCTCACAAATCCACACAATCCCTCTTCAGAGACTGACAGAAGTCATCTATTTTCCAGTTCCGTTAGTATAATCTTTAACCGTAAGGCAGCTCTTTTATTGCTACTGTAATAATTAATGTATTTAATCCAAAACGGTTGATGCTCTAAACCAGTTAAAGGAGGCAGTTGTACACACTCATCACTGCCTAAAGGCCTGTATCACAGCTTGAATATCATCTGATATTTATCAGTTCATTTTCATGCGGTTTGCTGGTTTAGAGCAGAGCATCTTCAGTTTTTATTTTTTAACTTGTATGAGTAAATAATTTACTTATCATTTTATTTGTTGAATGGCTTATGAAGTAGCCGCCTTAGATAAGAAATGTATAGTTCTCGTCGGAGGAGGAGGAAAAGTTGGCCACAACAAAGGAGGAGATGTCCTTTGATGATTGTAATACACGAGGGACGGATGTGTTGGCTAAAGTGTTGACAAAAGGAATGACAAAAAGGGAAGTTGGTTTCAGTGGTGCTGTTTTGTAAATTTAAAGCTTCCAAGGTATTTCAAATGATTTCAGTTTCTCACTTTTTTAAATTTAATTTTTTTAATCCTGTTCCGTTTGTTATATATACATAGTGATGTTTTTCTTGTAATCTCTCTACGTTCTTAAAAGTACAGATTTTCTTGTGTCAAGCATAACTGCAAATAGAGGACATGGAAGCGTTTTTGAGGTCCTCTTGATGTAGTCCTCCCATGTCCTCTCTTTGACATGTGATTGAGTGGAAGCAGGAAGGTAATATGATTACTGCAGACCTGATATGAAAACCTCAGCACAGGGAAATTATGACAAATGGAAGCTTTGATCAACAAAGGCTTTGTCTTGGTTGGGCTAGGTTGCCTCACAGTGAGAAGACAACTAAATGAATGGCAACAAATGGCAAAACAATTGAATAATTTCTGGGAGTTTAGAGAAAGAAAAAAAAAAAAATGGTTATGCGGGTGTTAGTCCCTCACTCACTGCACACTCAGTGGGTATGAGGCACAGTATAAACCCCCCGGTGCCACTGCTATGCCCCATCTTTATAAAGTCAGCAAATGGATCAGTTGTGCCTCTGGTTAGAGAAAGATGAGCTGAAGATGCAGCCATGTAACTACTTTTTCAGTTCTGTACTGTCTTGCTCAGCTCTGGAACAACTGGAGGTGCAGATTGTTGCAGATGTTCCTGTAGCCTGTTCCTGATCCTGTAGTCGAAAAGTCTGTGGAACTTCACCAGCCCTGAACTCAAACTCCAACAGGACTATCCCACCCACTCTGAAAAAGCGGTGCTAGCTCCAGTGATAAACTGTTTATTTATAGTTCATTAAAGCTGTCACAATTACTGTCCAACCTGTATCAGACAACATATACACAGCGCCTATTAATAAGTATGACTTGTATGGTCAGTGAGCAAATACTGTTGGTCTTCTGACTTGGAGATGGAACGCTTGTTTGTTCAACTCTGGTTCAACATCATTCCCATCTCTGAGTTCCCACTTCTGAGGCAGATGGAACACAACATTTATTCTGTCCCTTTCAATGAGACATAAACCCATGTCATATATCCGTTGCACCTTATCGGCGCCAAAAAGAAAGATTCGTTAACCCGCTGCTGTTCCTTATTTGTATTAATTAAGACTTTCCAAACAGAAGTGGCTCAGCCCCGCATCGGTGTGCGCTTACATACATCAAGCCGGCGTTGCGTTGAGTGACGAGTTCTGCTATGCTTCATAAATAGTTAGTTTTGCCTCTGTCGCCACCTTCCTTGCCAGCTCATATGGGTATCAGTGGTGGATTAATCTCACCCTCCTATACCACCACTGTACTTTCACACGTGTCAAATGAAGGCACATCAGCCCATTTGGGGAAAAGGCCTATGAACACAGTCCATAATGGGGATTGCTCTTGCATACACGAGATCACATGTGTGGTTCTGTGTTCAAATAACTTAAAGACAATATTGTGCTGTGAATTCAGCTGTACTTACAAGTATGATGATGTCCCCCTCCCAAAAAATTTTGAATCAGCAGAATGTCTCGAACCTTTTCTCACAAAGCCCACAGTGTTATGGCGTCAGACTTGTTTCAGTCAGTTACACGAGTGCCCTCCTGTGCATGTATGTTGCAGTATAGGCGGTAGTTCAGTTAAGTGGCCAGTTCGAGCTGTGAACGTAGCAGAACTTAATTGTGCAAGTAACTTTGCTGAGGGTTGTCCAAAACCAATCAAAATCCGATCAGAAATTCCTAGTGAACAGAATTAAACGTGGACTAAAAAAGGGGATTCTTTTCACCCAGGCAGTCGGTGACAGTCTCAACCCATTTTAAGTATCATGAAGTCTTGTTATCAGTATGCCCCCTCTCTCACATCCGATTAGATGAGACTGAGGAAATTAAGATCAATAGGAATAAAAAATAAATAAAAATGAAACTCAATAGGAATAGCTATAATAGGAATAATTGTATTCATTCTTCTGCCCCTGCTATATATGATAGCTTGACATTTCCTCCACTTGTGTGCAACACAGTAAATAAAAAAATATTTGATCTGCTACCTGATCTGGAATTCTGATTATCATAACAGATAAATATCGTGTAACTTTTAATGTTAAACATTTTATATACGTGCGTGGGTACATATACTGATCACCACCACTGACAGGTAAAGATCAATGTTCTGCTGGGAAAAGCTGCATCCTGGGACTCGCATGGAATTTACTTTGGCACCTAACTATACCTTTCTGCAGACCAATCACCCCCACAGCCTTACAGTATGGCAACATCATTGCCCTAACGGGCAGCTTTCTGCAGAGGAACAGCACTGAGCCTGGCAAAAACAGCTTGGGAAGGCTAAAAAGCACGTCAAAGAGCCTGAGCTTTTCCCCTGACCTTTAAACTCTCCAGATACCAATCTGATGGGATCTGCTAGCATCCACCAGAAGCAAGCCCAATACATGAAGACCCTCTCCACAACCCACTGGGCTTAAAGTATACTTTGTTATCCTGTTACAAGACACTGCAGAACCCTTTCGGAGCGTTTCTAGCTCCTTGACTCGTCAGGGCTCTTTAGGCAGGATAATGTAGTGTGAAAACACTGTGAGTGGTCAGCTAGTTTAGAAAAACATTATACCAGCACATTCCATTTAACCCCATTACCTAGTTTACACAACTATTATGTAGTTAGAATTCACCATCTAAAGGATTTTATTTTGGCCAAAAAAGGCTTGTAATTATTCAACTCTGAAGGTGACTAAAGTTTTAAAAGATCGTTTTGGTTGGCTTGGATCCGGTTTTGGAGCTTTTTGTTGCCATTCACATAAGCTAATAATGTCCAACTCACTGCGGTAATTTCCAAATAGCACTTTTACCTTTTTAAAGAAAAACAAAATGGATATGTGATTCGCTCAGATGAATTTGAACAATGCTTATATTTGAAACTAAAGCTGAATTGATGTCTTGTTAGTTTTTGCCCCTGCTGACTCATTTGTGTGACGTGCTAACATTGGTGTAGGGCTGTGCCACAAGCATACAGTCTGACATTTTTCCCCATCAGCAGCCTCAAATCTTCGATGTCTTAACACAATTTTTGTTAAATGGTTCTCTGTTTTGAGTTTGAGCAATTTTTTTTCATCCCGGTTGTGCACGGAGAGCAACAATTTGAACCATCATTCTCCATGCTGTCAAACCCTCCCTCTCACTGATCAAATTTGTTTGGAAGTGGAAGTAAAGTAGAAAATTAACTCTCCATTACAACCATCCATCACGGTTTACAGCCAGAATCAGTTTCTCTGAACAGCTGTATGGGACTCCTTTGCATCAGGGGATCGTCATCAATATTTCTGCTTGATTTAGTTTGGAATTTCTGTCAGAAATGAAATTGTTTGGATCCTCTGTCTTCTCAAAAGTTGCTATAAATGATCTGATCAAGTCCCCAATCCAACAATATCCGTTCGTCTGCAAACTAACAGCAAAAAGCAACTTTTGATCAAACTGCATAAGAATGTTTTAAACCTGAGATTCATGTTGGCTTAGCCTCCTGGTTGGAAGTGCATGTAGGTCAAGAGGAATTTCACATCTGGTGTCACAAATTGTAGAAGTGTGTCAGAAAAGGCACATAAATGAAAGCATGTTTGTTGTTGTTCGAGCATCTGATGCCCTCTTTTCTTTACGGCTCTATGCCCTGCTTTAATCTACATAACCAGAAGACCTTTCATGTGTGCCATATTAACATTAGACTGTAAAAAATGATTTTTTTAAACTAGAGTTTTTGCTTTATTGCCAAAACTTGTCGAATGAACCTTTTCTGTTGTCCTTGATACTGAAGTGGTGGGTATGATCAAGGTTATCATCTCAGTCGGTTCATAGCAGCAAATCCCCCTTCTTTTTTTTTTTTTGTCTTTTAAGCAGTTTTAGGGGAACAAATACAACACACTAAGTATGTGAAACAGCCCTTTAATGCGTCAGTAAATTGAGTTCACTTTTTTATGTGTACATACTTCAGAATTGCAAAACTGACTTTTCATCAAAAGATATATATTTGTAATAACTTGTTTAAAAAAAAAAAAAGACAAAAAAACAACAACCATGTTTTGGATTTAATTTTTACTCTCTTCTTGTCTACTGCTAATCTATTTAAGGGAAGTCTGGGTCTAAGACTAAACACGGCAAAGTGAGCTGAACCAGTTTAAACCAAAGGAGGCAGAGGAGATATAACATGTCTGCTTTGAGTCGTGTATTTTTATGCTCTTATCAGATTTTGTAACGTAGATTCAACATGTAATTATCTCATACTGTAATTTGACACTTGCTTTGTTTTTATTTATTTTTCAAACATCAAAGGCAGTATTACATCACTTGCCAATGCCATTGTATTTTTTGGTAATAAAAAGAGTAAGAAACGTCTCGTCTTGGGTTGTTTGTGTGGGATAACGGAGTCAAAATGTTTCATATATATATACATATATATGTCTATATGTATGTATATGTATGTATACATATATATATATATATATATATATATATAGAAATCAAACACATTTTTGTCAGTAGTTGGACACAACTAGTCTTCACGTAGAGTAAAATCCCTGAAAGGAACTGAAATGCCAGTTTACGCCTGCCATATCTCTGAGATATGGTTAAACCTGCAAAAGTCTTCCCTGGCACAGAAGTCAAAGCTACATCAATAGGAGGGAACTCTTGGTTGATTGAAAAAGACTTCAGGGATATATGACAGTTCTTTTTGCTTTTCATGTGCTTGATCCCACATTTGGTGGACAGCCTGATTTCTAGTCTTCATTTACCCTTCCGTCTTGTAAAAGGTTTGACTTCAGAAGCATCTTCTTCACTTGATAAAAAGCCTGAGTTGCACCAGAGAGACCAGGGACAGATGCAGTAACAAAAAAAAATTATAATAATAATTTAAAAAAACAAACTTTTTTTTTTTTACAGTGACACCTATCAGTGAGTGGAGAGTCAGTCCTTGAAGTTGATGTTGGGAGGAAAAAAGGGAAAACCTATGGATTTGAGCAGCTTTGACATGGGACAAACTGTGGGCACATGGATGGGTCATTGGCAACTCAACCGCTGCAGCTCTTGTGGGACATTCTGGTCTAAAGTGCTCAGGATCCACTAACAGTGATCCAAAGGAGAAGAAAATGGTGAATCAGCGACAGGCTCGTGTCTTGTTTTGATTAACTAAGTTTTCCTTTTTCATTATATGGATAGCCAGGTCTGTGAGTGCTACTTAAGTGGGGAAGACCAGGCACCAGGATGCATTGTGGGAAGAAGCGATGCTGGCTGAGGCCGGGGTGATGCTTTGGGCAATTCAGTTCAGTTTCAGTTCAGTTTTTTTCTAGCGTAAAATCAAAACAAATATCATCTCAAGGCACTTTGAACATATCCAATCCGTGCCAGTTAAAACCCAATTCATTGTAAAATAATAGTAATCCAATCAAATTCATTACATTACAAATTAGTCTTAATTCATAAAATCCCAATTTAACAGATAAATAAAAAGGTGCCTTGCTAAGGAATTCAACAGATTGCTTTGAGACTTCTCTTCAATGCAATTCCCATCCTGAGCCGGCACAAGGAAAGAAAACGACTCCCTTTAAAGAATCATCTAATTAATGTGCTGAGGTGTTGACTTGGCCTCCAAATTCCCCAGACTTCAACCTAATTGAGCATGTTTGGGACATTTTTAACAGACAAGCCCAATCGAAGGCCTCACCTCAGAACTTACAGGACTTAAAAGATCTACTTTGACAGCATGGTGCCACGTATCACAGCTTGTCTTCAGAGGTCTGGAGGAGTTGTTGGGGGTGGAAAATGTGGCACCTGTTAGGACGGTGGTTAGAATGTTACGGCTGATCAGTGTATTGTGATTAATGTGCTCTACACACGTGCAGCTCATGTATGAATTGAGAAAACGGAATTGTTTTTGAATGTAAAACCAGTTTTTGCCCATTATTTCTTAACACAGCATTACCAGCTTTTGTCTTTGACCAGGCTTTTTTTTTTTTTTTTTTACTGAACACATTTGGCTACATTGATTTGCAAGGTTAACATTTAATTAAATCTGGTGGACAGATGAGGGTGAAGAATAAAAATGCAGCTAAGGCTGAGCTTTTATAAGCTCTCCTGAAAAAAGCAGTGGAAATTCAGTTGAGATTTACACCTACTGAATTCAAAGAAAGAAATAATCTCTCTCACTGGCTACTGCCTTCCATTACTTCAGAGGCACATGCACACACACACACACACACACACGTCTTCTTTTGAAAGAAAAAAAGTCTGTCCCTGTAATCCCTTTTACTTTTACATGAGACCCTGACCACCAAGCAGGAAGAAGTCATCCCCTTCTATTCATTTCATTACGGGATCGAGTTTTCTACCTAAACCTTTTAAAGGCTCACCATGAAAGTGGAGATCGAGGGGGGGAAAGGAAAGAAATGAGGCAAAATAAGAAACAAGGGTGAATAATGGGAGATACTCCAGAGTCACTTCAAGTGACTCAACATCGGTCTGCTTTCCAACTTAATGGTTAATTCCTGGATTTTCTTTCTCTGTGAACCATGTCTCGTGTTACACTGAGTAAACGAGGACGAGGATTTTCAGTTCCAAACTGGCCAAACGGAGTCCAATTGGGCACAGTGGGAGAGGGACGAGGGTTATCTTTAATAGGCCTTTCTTCCTGCAGTCTGACTCCTGAGCTTGGGATAAAAACACTTTAAGAAAGGAAAGGAGGGAGGGCGGAAGAAAGGGCAAATTTGGACTTAGTTGCATTTGTTCCTACCAAAAAAAAAATGGTACAAGAGCAGAGTCAAAGAGGATGATCAAAAACAAGTTCTTTCTCTTCTCCAATAATCCATCTCTCCTACAAGAGTCCAGCCAATTTATTTTCTGAAGTCTCTTTGATGATCTTCAGGTCTTTCATGTCAGCCCATGCACATACCCACTCTCTTCTCCATCTGAATCCCCTCAGTGTTCTTCCACTTGACCCGTTTACTGTCTTAAGGGTGCTCAAGACGGAACAGTTTGTGGATGCTGTTGACTGATTGGCTTAATCTCTGTGTAGTGGTTGTGTTTTTATGGACTGCAAAAACTGTTTCTGTTGATGACAAATAACTTCAGCTATGGTTCGATGAAGGCAAGATATTTCACTGATGATTTCATATAAAAGAAAAAATGGAGCGAGCACCAGACTGAAACTACACCAGTTTAACTGACCTATTTCTTACCACATCAGAGGGTGTCACTATGTTATGCATGAAGCAGTATAGGAGCAGTGTATAATGTTAATCATACATGGTGGTAAAATAGCACATGGATAGTGCTCTATTTGCATGATTACATCAAATCTTTCAGGATTAAAGTCATTCGTATATTTGTTTGTAAATCAAAGCCAGACGCAAGGAGGGAGGAAAGAGGCCGAAGAGGATCAGCACAGATTCTGACGAAGGGAAGAGCCTGGACACGGCTGGAGCTGAAGCTGCTCCGACCAGACAGCTGAGAGAAATGTCTGCAGTGTGGAAACCAAAAGAAGAACGGCGCAGGTTTAGAGTCGCCGCATGGGGATCCAAGGAAAATACATTTGAAAGAAAAGTTGGCAGAAAATGTTAATTGAGTGCATTTGTAAATAACAAAGTATTCATCGAATAAAACGCATAAGACGTTACCTAGTAAAAAATGTACGATATATTTCAAGTTAATTATGAATGGCATGTCAGAAAATGAAAGAAATAAATAGAGCACTTTGAAGAAGTGAAGAAAGGCCAGTATAACTAAACATCATGCTCATGTTGTAGACCTGAGTGTCTTCATGAAAAATTTGAGCGTATTTCAATGACAGCATTCACAGATAAGACAGCGGTGCCATGTACTTCATAACATGTGAAACAGGTCAGTGTTCTAATCCAACTCCCTGCTGCAAAGCAAATATGCACATTTCCCTAAATGTTTAACTATCACCACGGAGCAGCTGCTTAAACAATCCATTTAAGCCAGGCTGAATGAATGTCATTAGACTATCACCTCTTCCGATAGCCCTTTCAAGAAATTCAACACAACCCCCCAGACAAGGTAAATGTGGACAAACCATACAATAGAATAGAAATTCATGAACTATGAAACATTAATGGCTGGCTGGAAGTGTGCTTCTAACTTCAAGTACAAATATCTCTTATTTTTCAATCCCTTTAGGGGAGCTGTTTGAGTAAGATTAGAGCTGGGAGATCAGTGTGAGGCATTTATTTGCAATCGTTCGGGTAACTAGGCATTAAACGAATAAATGTCCTCACAAAGACAGCAGACATGGATACGTGTGTCTTTGGGAGAAAGAGTGGGGCACAGAATCCATGTAAGGGTGTCCTGGTGGAGCATCCGATTTCTGGTTGCCGGCACATACAACCTCAAACCACCTTCACTAACTTTATAAAGCTTAACCTCTTGAAGACTTTTCACAAAGTTGGTTTCAATTTCAGCTGCACACAAACACCTAAAGTTGGCTGACAAATCAAAACCTGAATAGATGAGTGGAGAAACACACAAAAAAGATGTGCACTGTGTGGAAACATTAGGAAATAATATCCTCGAATAAAAACGCAGAGCAGGTCAGGGTAATTCAGACTCTGTGAAGATGGTGAGAGAAAAAATATGAGAGACTTTGAAAGACGGGAATGGATGGAAGGAGCTTCAGTCACAAAGTTCTAACTGCAGGTGTTCCAATAGGAAGACGAGAGTGAGATCTGCATTTACAGTACCTCATTAAAGTATTCACCCCTTCTGGCTTTTTTTCTTGCACCTCTCCTCAAATTTGGCAATCCTGGTAATTTGGGTTTATGCTTCCTCATGACAAAATAGAAGCAGCATCACAAAGCTTCCTGGTCAAAACCTGAAAAGATGAGTGGAGAAACACAAAAAAAGAAGATGCTTCCACACATGTGCACTGTGTGGAAACATTAGGAAATAATATCCTCGAATAAAAACGCAGAGCAGGTCAGGGTAATTCAGACTCTGTGAAGATGGTGAGAGAAAATATATGAGAGACTTTGAAAGACGGGAATGGATGGAAGGAGCTTCAGTCACAAACTGCAGGCGTTCCAATAGGAAGACTGTTTTGGGGGTAACGGGTTTGTGCCATCGTTGGAGTTCTTCTTGAAGGCTTAAAAGTTCAGTTTAGTCTCATCTCACCAGAGAACCTAAAACTCTTCCATGTTTGGATTGGAAGAGCCTCTCATAAGGTCTATTGTGGTCCCATATAAATGGATATAGTACAGAGCCTTTAAAATGACATATGAGAGTAAAATAAAACCCAAGGTTTTCTCGTGCGCACGGAAAACTTTCTCGTTCGCATCTGAAACTTTTCTGGTGGGAACGTGAAACTTTCTCGTGCGCACCCGAAACTTTCTATGCAACATTGTGGAATAATAGCTTGATTCACATCGACTTTCAAATCTCTTCGAGATTCTGGTCTGACCAAGACCGTAACGAATACGATTCGAAATGGCCTGGTCAACCCGCCTCCCTCGGGTTGCTACTGGTTGAGGCCAGAAAAGGCTGTGCCTAAGCTTAAGCCAATCACACCACTCTTTCCTCTGACATATGATTTAGCTACCAGCGGGGCTAACTGGTAGATTAAACTCTTACCAAAGCCAGTAGGGAGCAAGGCGAAAACGTCTTTCCTGTCAAGAAATGATTCAAGGGCTGTTCTTTGCTCGATTTTTAACGAGAATCTCCCGTCGAACACTTTCATTACAGCATCTACAGCAGTGTCAAAAGCTTGACGCTGCTCTATGTTGATATTGAATGAAGCGCTTCCGTGTACAATCCATGGGTTGAGTGGCAGTTCAACCACGTCACTACCTTGAACACGCTCTACCCTGGGCCGTTGCCGCTGCTCAAAGTTGATTGCTTCCCGACAAAGTGGGTGGAGTTCCCACTTTTTCGGGGACTCGAATCAACCTGAACGAGCAGTTTGCCTGAGGTAGTGCAGCAGAGCCGAAGGTGTTGCGTCACTGCGAGGGCGGAGCCTGGGTAGTGGAATAATGAATTAGGCCCGGGATACTTACTCTTAAGCTGGATTTACAGTTGACGCGTCTGTCACGGAGGTGGCGGACCGTGACGTCAAAATGACGTTTCAGGGCATGGCGCTTGCCATGAAAAGACGGCGCAGCGCGTTGTCGAGCACCAGCCGATTTTTGTAACTTGGCTGCGCCGAGAATGACAAACCGGATGGACGGTTGTGAGACCAGGCTCAGTCAGGTGGTGCGTTTGTACAGGCACCTGTACGATACTGCAGTGAAACAGCACAGGGACCAACGTAAACTCCCAAAACTTTGAGATTGAGATTGGTAGAACTTTGGGGAAAGAGGTTCTGTAAGAATGTGTGGAAGAAGCAATGGGACAGATACGTGAAGGCAAAGAAGAGGGCAGAGACTCGCAGTGGTGATGCCGGGGGCTTCAGACCTTCACCTCTTTTAACTGAATTAAAAAATTAAAATTATCTGAATACTGCAGCAGTATAATTAATGACAGTATTCCTGCTCTTCATTGTTTTCTTTTTCACTTTCGTCGTTGTAGAGTAGCGGTAGCCTTCACGTAGCAGCGCCACCTCTGTGACGGAGAAAATTGCAACGACTGGCGCATCGACTTGCCTCACTATGAAATCGTGACGTCATCAACACCGCTCGCGCTAGCAGAAGCGGCAACCATGCTAGAGCATTCAGTGTTTGATGTCCGCAGAGAGTTGACCTGCGTCTGACATTAGACCTACATGACGATTCTCTGCCCGTCCTGCTACCTAACCTACACTGTTTTACAATAAAGTGTACGCGAAACTTTTCTAGTGGGCCCGCAAAACTTTGTCGTGCCCACGAGAAAAGTTTCGCGTGCGCACGAGAAACCCTTGGGTTTTATTTTACTCTCCCATGTCATTTTAAGGGCTCGGTAATGGAGTTTATATATACAAATTTTCTTTTTTTCTTCTTGTATAGGTCCAAACTAAATTGAGCATTTCCTCCTCATAGTGTGGGAGCCTATGTATCTGATTTGGGTGCTCGTTGGATTTGGATGTTAATTTTTGGAGACAATTATATCTTCATTCTATAGGGTCTAAGGAATGAAAAAAAACATGTCTCCATTTTTCTTTTGGCTTTTAGTGCCTTTAAAAAGGTGAGATTTATAAACCTATATTCTCTGTATAAAATTTCGCTGCTTGGCCCCCGTATTTAAACATTTTGTTCAAAAAGAGGGCTAATGTTTGTCAGGAGAGCTTAAAATTGAAGATTCTTGGCTCTGGAAACAGAGAGCACAAAAAATCAAGGGCCAAATATAGTGATCACCCCAACTTTACATGATGTTAGCATCCTTTTACTTGCCAGCTAAGCAAACTCGGGATCTATTATTTCCAACCTGTCTGCAATAAAATAACTTTTTATCTGACATTATACACATTTATGTTTCATGTTTAGTCTACCATTACCAGTGTTCCAGTCATAATTGACCAACAAGACTGGTTTGTTTTGCTGTGGATGGTCACATGTGGTTTAAAAAAAAATAATTGACTGATTATTCTTTTTTGGCGAAATTGCATACATTTTCTCAAGTTTTCATGTTTAGCATTTAACTTGCTTAGATTCATTTCATTAGTATTTTTTATTGTTTCGAGATACAGTATATGATATATAAAGGGTTAGTGACCTTCAGTTTGATGCATTGCATGTTTCGAGATGGCAAGCAAGCTATTCTCTGACGCAAGATCAGAAGTCGATTTTCAGCTATGTATCCAGTGTCAGAAAGCAGATATATCTGGACTGGTACATCAGCCCTCACTGGAAACATATTCCAAATTTCTGTCTTTTGTCCATGAGAGAGGAAAATATGGAGATGCCGATTACCCACAGACAAGCAAACAGCTACAACCAGTGCAAGTGATCTGCAGCAGAATAACGCTGTATGGCACAGGAACTTAGGTTACAAATCAACCTGTAACAGTCAGCATCTGCAGCGTGCTAAGATTCGCTACCAAAGAGCACGTGAGGAGGGTAAGCCAGAGAATCTCGAGAAACGGCGTGGTAGGCCATCGACAGCTCCAGCAGAAACAGCTGCAACGCCTTCATGCTCATCCAGCGAGACTTAGTACACTCGCTCAGCAGCAGCTGCAGCCAGTAAGGAAAAGTGCTTCTTTTGTCAGAAGCAGACCAAAGATATTCTTCATGAGGTGTCCTCTTTTAATGCAGGCAAACAACTGAAAGAAGCTGTGCAAAAGAGCAACAACGAACAGTGGAAAGTACAGCTAAGTGCTGCCATCAGTGCAGATGATGCGCTCGCAATTGATGTGAAGTATCACCTAAAATGCTGGGTCCAGAATGTTCAACAAAATAAAAGGGCATGTGATGACAGTAAGGAGTTTGAAAAGCTGGAACATAATGTTGGGGTGGTAGCATCAGATATTGAGTTTATTGGCTTAGTTCGATGTGGCTTGCAGGCTGGAGAGGTCATCAATATGACTGACCTCAAGTCAGCCTATTCCACCATTCTTAAAACAAATGGTGTACATAATGTAGACATCTACAAAGGACATTAAACAGAAACTTACCTCTCACATTCAGAATGTCCAGTTCATTAAGGCAAAGCGTCGCAATGCTCCTGATCTTGTCTGTTTGTCTAAAGTGTGTGATGCAGCCGTGGAAGAAGTGATAACTAAAACAACTCATGATGACATACACAAGTTGTTTGAGAGCGCATCTATTCTGCGAGATGCCATTGCTGCTCATATCAAACAACCTTGGAAATTTGAAGGAGAACTAAGCACCGTTGATGCTGAAAACAATGTCCCCAAAGAGTTGTACACATTTCTCCGCTGGGTACTTGAAGGACCAAGTTACCATCACCAACAGATAATGGATGGGAAGAAGAGGGAGGCCAACTGGTACCAATAACATCTCGTGTTCCCCATGCCCCAGCCACCATTACACAATTAATTAAATGTGGCTGCAAGAAGACCAAATGCATGTCACACTGTTCTTGCAGGTCTCAGGGTATCAACTGTTCAGAGATGTGCCTGTGCGGATCAGATGAAGAGGTTTGTGGAAATATGAGCCAGGGAGATATGGTGGGAATTGATGAGGAGGAGGAGGATGGAGATACTTCTGTTTAATATGATTGCAAATCTGAAAGTGTCATTGTTGACAGCAGCACATGAACCATGAACCATTCCAGAGATGTATATATTGTATATATTTTGTTTCATACTGTTGAAACTGTTTAAAACAACTATTAAACAGAAAGTTTGGATGTTAATTTCCCTGTGTTAAGCATTTATTTAGCTTGTATGTTACAAAATAAAAATAATTTTTTTTTTAAAAAGAAAATAAAAAATAATAATAAAAAAGAAAAGAAAAAAAAATATAAAATAATTATAAAACAATTATGCATGAAGAAAAACATTATACGCTAACTATTTTAATTAAAATAGTAATACAAGCCATATTTAAGGCGTCAATTGCAGTAAAATATCAAAATCAGGTGGAAAAAGGTAAGAAACTGGGAAAAAAATGGAGACATATTTTTTCTCAAAGTTCAATGACCCTAGAACACATTTCAACCAGTCTCCAAAAATTAACATTGAAATCCTACGAAAATACATAGGCTCTCCCACTATCAACATAATCTTATTCGTTTGAGATCACCGTACGCTTTTATTTTGAAAGTGAGTCTTGTAGTCTTCCGGTCTTGTCCTTCAGTTAAACTCAGTGCGGCAGAAGCTGACCGATGGTTTGGGGCAGGCGGGGAGAAAGAGGAGAGAAAAATAAAAGAACGAGGGAGATAGGGAGACTTAGAGAAGGAGGGAGAGAGGGGGAGGTAGAGGAGAGGAGAGCTGTCGGACCATCTTACCAGCCTAGAGGAGGGTGAGGCTTACAAATGTACCGTTGACTCAAATCGTTTGCGTCTTTGTTGCTGTGAGACAAACAGAAAGTCTGGCGTCCATAACGGGAGCGCGTCTTCATGTAAAATGCACATTAATTCATATGAGGCTGCATTTGTGTGCGCGTGCTACACAATAGGAGTTTAAACCTACCTTCTCCTACTTTGTCGGGTTCTGTGCCTCACTAATCGCATCACTGCCAGTATCCCCTATGATATTTCGCAGGGAACATGCCGTCATGTTTCGCGAGCCATATCATCCACGGCGGAATTAATGTCATTTTTTCCCCGGCAATCTGGTGTCGATAGGCGGATTTTAATGTTCCACAATCTAGCTGCAACGTGAGCAGGAAACCCCCGCTGCCAGCAGGCCTGTCCATCCCATTTATCTGGGCTCCACCGAATCAAAGGCTACAGATAGCGAAGGGAAGCAAACAGCGGTGCACATCGCTGTTTGCTTTGGCTCGGATCGCAGTGACCTTTCTGCGCACGCTGTGCATTAATCATTCATTGTATCTGTGTGGATACCCAGACACTCTCAACATGGCAACCCTGCGTCAGAGGAAGGGCAGCAAGGGGAAGGAGGCATCCCCCGCTGCCGAAGTTCAGTCCCTGCAGTCCAACTGTTGCACCCACCAGCATCCACAGAAGATCTTGCAGGGTGAGTGAGCCACCCTGCCACCCAGTGGATGCCATCATTTATGGGTTTCCATAGTGGCCGCATTAACACTCGGTCTACCAGAATTTTGCAACTACTAGAATGACCATAGGTCATTATTTGTATATAATTTGGATTATCATTAATAAATTGGTGGAATAGGTAAAAAAAAACACAACAGGACACTAAATGAAAACTATAATGTTTGAGCTTCTTCCAGACACCGAGAGACATCACTCTCTGAACCTGCTCCTCTGTCGGATTCTTCCTCATCAAGGCTAAAGCCTCCATAACTGTCATATCTTTCTACTTGTCATTTTTGTCTCTCTGGGGTTTAGAGTGAAGTTATAACTAGGTTTTAGACTCACAAAGCATAAAAAACAAAGAGACGATAGAGCAGGACAAAAGAGCGGGAAAATGTAGCAAATAGGAAAATATGACACCCCATGTAAAAAGCATGCAGTCAATTTGACTGCTATGGTAATTCGAGGTAGTAATACTCAGATCTTTTTCGTGGTTTGAAATTTTAATGGTAAAACAATGTTAGAATAAAATATACACATATTTAGGAAAAGTCAGGGTCCTATTGGTACATAGGTTTTTTTTTTTAACAGAGTTATGACGTTGCAAATTTTGAAAGCAGTCAAAATGACTGCCTTGGTAGTTCGAATGTTAAGCAACTTCTGACCAGGCGGGAGAGGACACCAAGAAACCACACACTCTTGCTCTCAGATGCACAGCGTACAGCTTCAGATGCACAGCGTACAGCTTCAGTTGCACACCGTACAGCTTCAGATGCACAGCGTACAGCTTCAGATGCACAGCGTACAGCTTCAGATGCACAGCGTACAGCTTCAGTTGCACACCGTACAGCTTCAGATGCACAGCGTACAGCTTCAGATGCACAGCGTACAGCTTCAGATGCACAGCGTACAGCTTCAGTTGCACAGCGTACAGCTTCAGTTGCACACCGTACAGCTTCAGATGCACAGCGTACAGCTTCAGATGCACAGCGTACAGCTGCACAGCGTACAGCTTCAGATGCACAGCGTACAGCTTCAGCTGCACACCGTACAGCTTCAAATGCACAGCGTACAGCTTCAGATGCACAGCGTACAGCTTCAGATGCACACCGTACAGCTTCAGTTGCACACCGTACAGCTTCAGTTGCACAGCGTACAGCTTCAGATGCACAGCGTACAGCTTCAGATGCACAGCGTACAGCTGCACAGCGTACAGCTTCAGATGCACAGCGTACAGCTTCAGATGCACAGCGTACAGCTTCAGATGCACAGCGTACAGATGCACAGCGTACAGCTTCAGATGCACAGCGTACAGCTTCAGATGCACAGCGTAAAGCTTCAGATGCACAGCGTACAGCTTCAGATGCACAGCGTACAGCTTCAGATGCACAGCGTACAGCTTCAGATGCACAGCGTACAGCTTCAGATGCACAGCGTACAGCTGCACAGCGTACAGCTTCAGATGCACACCGTACAGCTTCAGATGCACAGCGTACAGATGCACAGCGTACAGCTTCAGATGCACACCGTACAGCTTCAGATGCACAGCGTACAGCTTCAGATGCACAGCGTACAGCTTCAGATGCACAGCGTACAGCTTCAGATGCACAGCGTACAGATGCACAGCGTACAGCTTCAGATGCACAGCGTACAGCTTCAGATGCACAGCGTAAAGCTTCAGATGCACAGCGTACAGCTTCAGATGCACAGCGTACAGCTTCAGATGCACACCGTACAGCTTCAGATGCACAGCGTACAGCTTCAGATGCACAGCGTACAGCTTCAGATGCACAGCGTACAGCTTCAGATGCAGCTCCATGACCAGTGCTCTGTACCCAGCTTTAACCTACTAAGGATGCACAGGTTTATCAGGAGCTCTCAGAGCCGTGTTTTAAGTGGCACCGCTGGTGAAAGCCTGCACTTTCTGTGCCGCCACACTTTGCTTGTTGTGTTGCATCTGAGGCACGATAACCAAACTCTCTGTCAGGCTTGTTTTAATTCAGTTTCACAGACTTAAGATTTGAAAGATTTGAATTAGTGTCCCATCATGTAGGTTTTCCAGCAAACAACAACCTGGTGTCCTAACAGTTGCTCTTTTAATACAACAGATAAACTGACTGTTCCTTTAGGGCAGGGGTCTTCAATGTTTTTCAGGCCAGGTTCCCCCAAACTGATGGAGAGTTGGAGCAGGGACCCCCCTACTATTTATATGGCATACAATTGTGTTTTATATTTAACGGGGCCTAGTGCCGTGTATAAACATAGCTACTCTGTTATTGTACATTCAGTACTAAGCTATTCAAATAATACACAGGTTAATATATTCATGTTTTTATTTTAAACATGTGCAAGGTACAGGGTGGCCGTGCCACTGCCATTTATAAACAAACATCTTGCATACAACACTGAGCTATTCAAATAATCCACAGATTTTAACTTTAAACATGCATGTAGATGGGACAATGAATCCTCAAAGCATCTGTGGACGGCACACGTTTGCACACAATTTGTGAGAAGAAACTGTTTGAAAAAAAAAAAATGTTAAAAATCGTCTAATCAACCAAAGATTTCGCGACCCCCCTGCAGTATCTCCTCGGACCCCCTGGGGGTCGCCGACCCCCTGTTGAAGACCTCTGCTTTAGGGAAAGCATACAATCAAGTCTCCCAAGGAGCCAGTATGCTCCATAAATGCTTGTTATTTGGTATGGCAGTGAAACCCGCTCCCCCTACACCTACCCAGAGTGGAGTTAGTGAGTGAGGACTGTGTCTATCCTCTTGCAGAACAGACAGGCCCACTCTCACCTGCCTCACTCAGTGATAGCAAAGAGATAGGGCAGAAAAAAAGAGCCAAAGCCTCTTTTCTTGAACTCTAGCACAGGTATTTTTGTCATGTTTCATAGAGCGTCTGAGAGCAACTAGTGCCTTGGCGAAGGTCTGAAGGTGAGGCTTTCATCTCCCCATTTCAAATGAAATGGAGCCTCTTCCATCGCTGTGGAGGCTGCCTTTTCATTCCACCCTCCATCCAGTGCGGTTGCTCTGAGCAGTTTTATTTCTGATATTGTTGGACAACTTGGAATTAAACTACACTGTGTGTTCTAAATGTTGCTCTGTAGCAATGGCTTAAATGCATGTTTATGTCCTTGCAGGTGATTGGTCATGGGGGGCTATAATCTGGACATCGATCGGCTGGTCTGTTTCCGTTGGTCTCGGCTTGCTGTGCTGCATCTATGTGGCTACACTACACGAGAACGACCTGTGGTTCTCCAATATCAAGGTAAGAGCATTAACCGTTGGAACCTTAAGCTCAGGTGTTTTTCTCATCGCTCTTGGCATCACCCAGCAGCTGAGTGGTTAATTCAGCCGTTCATCCTCCCGTTCTGTTCACTGAGCAGTGAACAAGGCAGCGGTGTTGTAGCTGGGTTTCGACCGGGACAGACGGGTTGTGAATTCATGTTTGGTTGTTCAAAGTCTCTTCACTTTGTAGGAGCACAAAGATGTGTGGCCACACAGATAGTCTCAGGCTTTCTCTGTGATTTCCAATTACGAGATGTCAGGAAGGCATTTGACATGGCGTTGTAGGAAAAAGCACGGGTGTAAATATGTAGTATGTGTTAACCAGTAGTATGATGACACTTTTATCTTCCATCCATCCATCCATTATCTTCCGCTTCTCCGGGGGTCGGGTCGCTAGGGCAGCAGCTTAAGCAGAGAAACCCAGACGTCCCTGCCTTTTATCTTATTTTATCTTATTTGATTTTGTTGTATTTTATTGCTTTCACTGTTGTTTTATTGTTTTTATTTGTTCTCATTTGTTTTGACTTATTCTTCTCTTTATTTATTACCTGCTGTAAAGCCCTTTGGTACATCGTAAGGATTGTCAGGGCTGTATGAATAAAATACATTTACATTTAAATAGCAAAATATTACTTTTACAGTTTCATGGTGCATATTACTTCATAGACACAGTCGGGACAATGTTTTTTAAGGGACATTGTTAATTCTATTACTAACACCAATGATTTCCCAATTTATGGCCTTGGATGTCTGGGGACGGGTCTATTGCTGCAAGAACTCGGCTGACTGCGGCCTGCAGTGTGACTGGTGATATTTGTATCCTCCAAAGCAAAGTTTTTTGACGAGGTGTGCTTCGAAATATCTCAAACCATTTCGTCATGATTATTTGCTTCTCTTTGGAAACGTGATAAGTTGACCTGTCCATCAGCTGGTGGGAGATGTAACGGATAGAATCCAATTCAGCCAGCGTGGGAAAAAGAACAAAACAGAGGCATATCATGTGTTGTGTATTGCATTTCCTTCAAATGAAATGATCTCAACGTCACATCAGTCAACTTTCTCTGCCGTTTCTAAACAAGCTGCGAAACTTTCACAACTCATTGGGGACAGTTTACATCGTCTGTCAGATGGAAGCTTTGTTCAGACATTTTTTGATAAACTCACTGTTTCAACAGTGGAGACCTTTCATCTGTTCTTGATTATTTTTATGAAAGGTGAATGTCAGTTCGTTATAACAACGAGACGGGACCGTATGGCAGCTGGAATAAGAATTTTCTCAAAGTAACTGCAAGCATGTCTTTGTTTTGGCAGTTTCAGAGCTCCTGTCTGACTTTTTCCAGAGGACACGGCTCATAACTATTCCTGATAGATACCGTAGTAATAAATATGCAATTTAAACCAATGTGAAATGGGACATCGACTCCAAAGAGAGCAGCACATTGTTAGTTCTGTAAATTGTCTATTCATCTCCGAACCTGTGCAGGTAAAACAGTTCAGATGGACAAAAAAAAAAAAAAAATGTGTTGCGCTTCATGTCCATTAAAGATACTTGGTTGACACGTGAACTACTTCAGTGAGCGCATTTGTCTCGACACAGCTTCTGCTTCATGCTGTGGTCCCTCAGAAGTGTTTTAATGTGAAAGGTTTGTAGTAGAATTGTTAAACCTGCAAATGTTGGGCCACGGGGATGTTACGGCGGGTCTGTAATGACAGTGAAATCCCCTCGGTCGTGCTCCGTTCTCTTTGTCACACGAACAAAGATGCGCACACTCTAATTATTGCTCCCTCCTGGTGTTTCACACGAGAGCTCTGTGGAGAACAGTTAGCTAGATTAGTTAAAGTAAATGAGGGTTTAAAAAAACAAACGGCAAAACAGGGGACACATTTGCTAGTCGCACTGGTGCTCCTGCTTCTAAAATGTATCCCCACTGTCTACGAACTGTCTGCTGTTTGCAAGGCTTTAACATTTTTACAACTGGAGCATGTTAACAAATATTTGTCTTGAGTAAGTAGGTCACCATCCAATGCCAAACCCTCCCTTTAGTACGGTAGTTATCTGCAGTTACGTGCCACTGCCTCTGTGTCACTAACAATTTAGGACAAGTATTTCCACTGAGTTTTTGTCGGTAATAAGATCTGTTCATCGTGAAAACACATGGATGCTTTTATCTTTCATATGCCTTTTAAGCAGCGGAGCTGGCCGAATTGATCTATCAAGCACATTTTTAAGGTTATCCAAGAATTTGTAAGATTCATCCATTTACAAATGGAAAGTGTTACCTGGTTTGGACGTTTGGCCTAAAAGAATGCAGACATTTTCTGCTTGTCTCTATACAACAAAGCTTCGACATAAGTTCTGATCTTACGTATTCGCTCATCTGTTTTCTTGCTAAAATGACTTGCAAACGTGTCCCCAACACTTCATCATGAAAAGGGATGATAGTTTTTCCATCCACTCGGAGTTTGTGTAGTGTTGTGCATTGTGCCCCGTCACACATGATGTCCTTGAAAACCCCTCCCTCTGGAGTTCCAAACCAAGCAATTTCTTTCTCTTGGTTTCAAAATGGAGACCTAATGTAAATGAGGATTGTCGGTGTTTGGTTTTTTCTTTTTTTCCTTTTTTGTTTGTTTGTCTTTTTGCATGGTTTAGATTAGTTATGTCAGAATGCAATGGAAAAATGCTTTTATACTCCAAGGAAATATTGCAGAATAGAAATAGAATAGAAAAATACTTTATTCATCCCCCAATGGGGGAAATTCAAATTCGTCAAGTAGCTCAACATTTTTTTTAAATATTTACAATGATTGTATTAACAACAATAAAACAACAATAATAATACTACTACTAACTAAATAATAACAAATGACTAAATGACAAAATAAACAAATAAATAAAAATCAATCAATCAATTTGAGAAGAACTCAGCAGTCACTGTTATAAAGCCTTATGGCTGTGGGAACAAAGTACATGGAATCCATGTACCAGAAACTGTGCAACATACATTCAGACAATTTAGTTCAGTAGGAATACGGATGAAAATATTAGTGCAGGTGTGAAATCTTTAAACCTTGGTTTGAGTGAAAAGGAAACCTTTTTGGTGGACATGATGAACACGCACCGTTGACCTTGACGACACCTTGAACTACAGAGACTCTCAAAAGGTGACCTCGAACTACACCCTATCAAATCTGAAAATGTAGCTACCTGCATTCCAATGTTTTGATTCAAAAGTTTGTTCAACATTGTTACATATATTAGGTTTGTAGTGCATGTCATAGTATTTTGGACTTGGGTTAAAAAAAAAAAAAAACTGTAAGTAATGCTATCATTACTTAGCCTCAAGTGTTAGCAGCTAGCCATAGAATGCTATCCTGTACTCTCTTAAAAAAGCAGTAAAAGCTATACAGTAAAATGTTAATTCACAAGACAACTAAACATGCACATTTGATCAAATGTGTCAGTGTGCATTTACTTTGACTTTTACAGTCAAGTTCTTTTCTGTGCAGCAGTGGAAAAAAATTATTAGAAAAGAAAAGATATAATGAACAACCATCATTTATGGGTTATACTACAAATAAAGTATGTTTATATTAATACTTGCTAGTTTGAGTGTGCAAATTTGTTTACACTGACAGTGTACAGTGCAGTGGGTGTACTTGAGTGGCGTATTCAAAGTTAAAAAGTTGAATTAGGAATGATGTAAACCTCACACCTTCAATTTAGTCTTGTGGCAGTACATTAACCAATGTTTCAGCCAGACAGGAGCACATCTGGGAACTTTACCTTTGCGCAGTGCCCCAGTCCATTTTTTTGATGAAAACACCTTAAAATTTAGAGTGGCAGACATGTTGTGAGTTCTGAGGGCTATGCTAATGCTAGCTAACTACTGTACAGGGCCCTGTGTGATATTCCTTGACAAACCTTGTTGCGAATTGGCAGTACATGAATAATATTGAACTGCAATAAATGGATACATTTAAAAAATGCCCATTAACACATAATGATCATATTCATGATGAAGTATTAAAGTCTGCAATACAGTTTCAGCTTGAGAAATGCACAAAGTCACACTTCCTCTCTCTGTTTATTCTTTTTTACCATTGATGACACATCCTTCTTGTTTGCCCTCTTACAGCATCATGTTTCCCTATTCAGTTATTTTAAGTTAGACTTTACCTCTACATTTGGAAAAGTGTTGTTTTTAATTTGGATGAATCATTTAATTGACTTTAATTTAAGCTTGTTGAGCTAATGCATATGCAAATTAATATTAACGAGGCTGTCGACGTAACTGTTCAGATTTCTGTGCGTCTGCTGGAAAGTTGGAGTTTCACAGTTTTTGGTGAGAGCTGTTGTCTGAGCATTAAAAGAACACAAAAAACTGCTGAATCCAAACTGATTGGGTGAAATCAAAACTGACAACGGTAGAGACACATCAATTACACACTGATTCACATTTTGAAGCATTATCCTAATCACAGAATGGAGTTTCTTTCCAGAATTGAACTGAGGAGAGAGTGAAGAATCAAGCAAAACAATCAATTTATTTAAACTGTAGGTAACCTGCACTGTCAGCCAGGTGCTCAATCTGTTTCTCATGTGAGCGTGAAATGCATCTTGAGCACATAGATACATGCTGCACAGGATGATTTGTGAGCTTTTGTCAAAGTAAGGCAAGGCAGCAGTTTTGGTCCATTTCAAGGGAATCTACAGTGCCTTGCGAAAGTATTCGCCCCCCTTGAACTTTACAACCTTTTGCCACATTTCAGGCTTCAAACATAAAGATATAAAATTAAAAAAAATTGTGAAGAATCAACAACAAGTAGGACACAATCGTGAAATGGAATGAAATTTATTGGATGTGTCAAACTTTTTTAACAAATAAACTTAAAAGTGGGACGTGCAATATTATTCGACCCCTTTTAATTGATACTTTGTAGCGCTGCCTTTTGCTGCAATTACAGCTGCAAGGCGCTTGGGGTAAGTCTCTATCAGTTCTTGCCCATTCTTCCTTGCAACACAGCTCGAGCTCAGTGAGGTTGGATGGAGAGCGTTTGTGAACAGCAGTCTTCAGCTCTTTCCACAGATTCTCGATTGGATTCAGGTCTGGACTTTGACTTGGCCATTCCAACACCTGGATACGTTTATTTTGTGAACCATTCCATTGTAGATTTGGCTTTATGTTTTGGATCATCAAGATAAATCTCCGTCCCAGCCTCAGGTCTCTTGCAGACTCCAACAGGTTTTCTTCCAGAATGGTCCTGTATTTGGCCCCATCCATCTTCCCATCAATTTTGACCATCTTCCCTGTCCCTGCTGACGAAAAGCAGGCCCAAACCATGATGCTGCCACCACCATGTTTGACAGTGGGGATGGTGTGTTCAGGGTGATGAGCTGTGTTGCTTTTACGCCAAACATATCGTTTTGCATTGTGGCCAAACAGTTCGGTTTTGGTTTCATCTGACCAGAGCACCTTCTTCCACATGTTTGGTGTGTCTCCCAGGTGGCTTGTGGCAAACTTTAAACAAGACTTTTTATGGATATCTTTGAGAACTGGCTTTCTTCTTGCCACTCTTCCATAAAGGCCATATTTGTGCAGTGTACGACTGATTGTTGTCCTATGGACAGACTCTCCCACCTCAGCTTTAGATCTCTGCAGTTCATCCAGAGTGATCATGGGCCTCTTGGCTGCATCTCTGATCAGTCTTCTCCTTGTTCCAGATGAAAGTTTAGAGGGACGGCCGGGTCTTGGTAGATTTGCAGTGGTCTGATACTCCTTCCATTTCAATATGATTGCTTGCACAGTGCTCCTTGGGATGTTTAAAGTAGTGATGTTACCGCCGACACCGAAGCTCCGAAGCACGCTTTAAAACTCGACAGGGTAGTTATAGTGAAGCAGTGGGCCGGAGCTTGCTTCATGTGACGTCACTGATGACGTTTGAACCACTTCACTGCTTCATTCAGACCGAGTCAGCTGACTGCTTCGAGTTGATAGCGGAGCTTTGAACATTTGGCGCGATTCAGTGTATTCATGATGGCTGAAGCCCCGGTTCATGTCCCCGTTCTACACGTATTATACGTTACGAACGGCTCTCGTTTTTTGATATTCAGAGTTTAGGATTATTCTCTCATGGAACAACCATCGAGGAAGCGTTCTAAAGTGTGGGAATA
Organism: Odontesthes bonariensis; assembly: GCF_027942865.1. Lineage (NCBI taxonomy): Eukaryota > Metazoa > Chordata > Actinopteri > Atheriniformes > Atherinopsidae > Odontesthes > Odontesthes bonariensis. The sequence continues at coordinate 9,313,375 of NC_134506.1, forward strand.
TTTCCACCCAAACAGTTCCTTGTCACACCAGCCTCCTCTGTTCCGTGTGACAGAGTATTTTCCAAAGCTGGAGAAACTGACAAAAAAAAAAAAAAAGAAACCGTCTGAGCCCTTCTACTGTGCAAAAACTACTTTTCTTGAATTAAAACACCTGAAGTAACACAAGCACCCTCTTTATTACACCAAGCACACTCCCAAAGAAAATATGAATGACAAACCAAAAATTTTCACATTGTTTTTAAATTATAATTCCATCCATCCATCCATCATCTTCCGCTTCTCCGGGGGTCGGGCCGCGGGGGCAGCAGCCTGAGCAGAGAAACCCAGGCGTCCCTGTCCATGGCCACTTCCTCCAGCTCTTCTGGGGGGACCCCGAGGCGTTCCCCTGACAGAGATCCAACGTGTCCTGGGTCTTCCCCGGGGCCTCCTCCCAGTGGGACGGGCCCGGAACACCTCACCAGGGAGGCGTCCAGGAGGCATCCTAACCAGATGCCTGAGCCACCTCATCAGACTCCTCTCGATGCGGAGGAGCGGTTCTACTCCGAGCCCCTCCCGGATGACCGAGCTTCTCACCCTATCTCTAAGGGAGAGCCCAGACACCCTACGGAGGAAACTCATTTCGGCCGCTTGTATTGGCGATCTCGTTCTTTCGTTCACTACCCACAGCTCGTGACCATAGGTGAGGGTAGGAACACAGATTGACCGGTAAATCGAGAGCTTCGCCTTCTGGCTCAGCTGATGGCGCACCGATCCGTCTGTCAACCTCCCGCTCCATTTGTCCCTCACTCGTGAACAAGACCCCGAGATACTTGAACTCCTCCACTTGGGGAAGGATCTCATTCCTGACCCGGAGAGGGCAAATTATTATTTCATGGGTAAATTAATCAATGTTTAAGGAGGTACTACAAACCCATATGTACAACACACATACATACGTGTTATTATCATGTTATTATATGCATCACATTCGCAGGGCTTCTTATGGTGCATCAATCGCTACGCCAGTAGATGTCACCCAAGGGAATTGAATGAAGCTTCGAGTAGTGAACCACTTTATGACACAATGGTTCAAAATGATTCAATGGTTCAAAAAGCCTCGTTTTGCCGTCACTAGTTTAAAGCTTGGGAAATCTTTTTGTATCCAAATCCGGCTTTAAACTTCTCCACAACAGTATCTCGGACCTGCCTGGTGTGTTTCTTCGTCTTCATGATGCTCTCTGCGCTTTGAACAGAACCTAAGACTATCACAGAGCAGGTGCATTTATACAGAGACTTGATTACACACAGGTGGGTTCTATTTATCATCATCAGTCATTTGGGACAACACTGGATCATTCAGAGATCCTCACTGAACTTCTGGAGTGAGTTTGCTGCACTGAAAGTAAAGGGGCCGAATAATATTGCACGCCCCACTTTTCAGTTTTTTATTTGTTAAAAAAGTTTGACACATCCAATAAATTTCATCCCACTTCACGATTGTGTCCCACTTGTTGTTGATTCTTCACAAAAAATTAAAATTTTATATCTTTATGTTTGAAGCCTGAAATGTGGCAAAAGGTTGAAAAGTTCAAGGGGGCCGAATACTTTCGCAAGGCACTGTAGATGAACACAGTTTGTGGGGTTTTACTGCCTGTACTGTTGTTGTGTGTGGGAAGGGATGGAGACCACTGTTAGCGCCTTCTGCTAACGCTGTCGAAGCCTCAGTCAAAGACTACTTGCTCAGTCGAATATTTACATGGAATGATTTTTATTTCAGGTACGGTCAAACACTTTGTTGAAACTAGTGCCTTTTGCATAATCTGTCCAGAAAGCTGTGCTAATACAGCTCACTCAGTCATTTCATTTTCATTTCATTTGACCAAGAGCATGTACCAAAACAAAAGGCATTCATGCATTCATGAGCCATTACCCTTTCATATAACTATATTATGCTCATTCAGTTGTCTGATACACAAAACCCAATTCCAATGAAGTTGGGATATTGCGCAACTTTCACAATGTTGCAACCGAATTGGAATTGGGGTTTGTGTATCAGACAATTTTCCAGAAGTTTTGCTCTTCACTTTACCAAAACACAACACCAGCACTATCAAATCTATCCTCTTTTGCTTCAGTTTAAAAAAAAACTACTAGCTCATTTGGGTGGAAGGTCAGAGGTGTTAGTCCGGACATGCTTCGTAAATGTTACTTTATCCAGATCACCCAGAAAAAAACCCACTTGGACTTTTCCAAGCCGAAGAACATGGTGTATTGTACAGCTAATACACTGCTCAGGTTGCTGGCTCTGTCTTTACCTTGAAACGCTTTCTATTGCTTCCTCCGCCAGTTGGGATGTATTTAATTTCCTGTCCTTAGAGATCCACTGTCTCGCACTTAATTCTACCGCTTACTGTCTCAGACACACACATAGCCTGGAAAGTGTCTACTTGTCAAGTAGGAGGACGGAAAGTAATCTGAAACATGGTGGAAAGTAATTTGTGACTTTCGTGATCCTTCCTGCGTGGTGTTGGTACTTTGCAGCTGCTGACCTGACCACTGACGTTATCGGCGGGTTGGCAGTTAGTGTAGAAGCTGTTGTTCATCAGAAAGAGGACTGCTTTTAATATTCTCACATTCCTCACGCTCTGTGTTGATGATGTAATGTCCGACAATGCTTTAGTATGACCACTACTCTGTAGGCAGATGGCAAGCTGGCTCAGTCTGTGCTCTTAAATTCATCAGGTGTGAGGTCATGTCCATATCTGCCCCACTGCCTCGCTGGGTTTTATTTCAGGCGTGCACTCAAAGCTTTACAATAGTTCAAGAGCCTCGAACTCTCTGACAAATGTTCCACACGTTTTCCGAATGATGTTCCAACATGTTCCCTCAGTGTTCCCCACCCCCACCCCCATCTCATCTTATTCTTTTCCTGTATGCATGCGTGTTTTTATAGACAAGAGGTCACCGGCAGTCGGCTCTTTTTTCCCCCTCTCTCCTCCTCTGGCTGCTCCAGTTATCCACAGGCTGTACTGTTGTTCACAGAACTACTGTGGCTCCGTCAGTCGGTCTTTTTATTTGCTTTCCTCCTCCTGCTTAGTGGATGATCCGCAAAGAAGCCTGATCAAATTCATGGAAGACAGGGACTTGTCCATATCTATGCCTTGGAAGATAATGAAGCAGGGGGGAGACTAAGCAGTGCCTGCCCTGGATGGAGCTACCCTTGGATCCTTCAAGCACCTCATCACAGAGATTGGACTTATTTAAAGATTCATAAAGAGGACACGCTAACAAAGAAATGGGACAAAGTCCACCAGCTTTTAGGGTGGTGAAGAATGTGGGATCTTGTCCACTGGGCCTTTTCTCTTTGACCTTAATATAAACTGGGGATTAGTCATCTTCTAATAATTCTTGGGGAAAAGCCAAGGCTTCTTTTGCCTTGGGCAAAGAGGATTGGGATGGAAACCGCCTGCTTATTCCCTCAGAGATAGCTTTTCGAATTTTTCCTTTGGCAAGCAACTTGAAGCAATTATAAAGCTTTTAATTATTTGGAGTGACTTCAAGTCAAGAAAAACACACCACTTTGACATTTATTTCATTAATGGATTTGGATAGCTTCTATAGATCAACCCAGGAGCATGCTGTTTATCTACCTGGATATAGCTCATCAAAGGATTCAAGAATTTATAGATAATCTCTGTTTCCCCAAGGGATGCAGTTTCGTAAGAGAGTTAAGTTGAACCAGCTACAGCTTAATTCTGGGCTTTCGCAAGATGGCTCAGCTGTTGGGAGATTCAACAGCAACATGATGTTGGGGCCAGAAAGGTCTGCTAGGTTACAAGAGGGGGTTAGAGGGAGAGTGTCTCAGCTTGGACTATCCGGTACTTTTTCCTGTTCAGACATTCTACCCCGGTGGCCTTGGCAACAGTGTGTTTCTATGGCAGCAGGGCTGATACTTGGAGGACTGCTGGCTGTGACTCAGGCCTGGTGTGTCAACGCCATACACGAGAATCTGCTGTGGTTCTCTCAGCTCACGGTAGGAGTTATGACTTGAATTATTGATAATGACACGGTTTGAACATTTAATAAACCAAGCACATTAGAGATGAGCTCTGACACATAGTCACTGAGTTCAAAGGCTTCAGTCAGCAACTGAAGCATTCAGCTGTCCAATCTCAGCCCACAGTTGGAGTTCCTGCTCCGTAACCTGCAAGCCGACCTGTTTCTGTTCACGTGTCACTGTCACAGCGTCAGGGCTTTCAGAACTGTGTGAGAGCTAACAAGAAGTAATGGAAGTATAATATGTTGATGCAGAATCAACGATGTTGGATTGATTACTGTTTCTGCTTTGCAGGAATGCTTTTGTATCTTTGTGGTATTGCATAAATTAGATATATACCTACAGGGAATAAGGATTTAAGTGAGACCTTTGTTTATTTACTACAGTGCTGTTTGTGATCATTACAGCATAACCACAGTATCAGCATTGATATGACGCAGTTTGTGATTAGCTGCAAAGCATTTCATGTTGTTTTATCTAAATAATTAGAAAAGAATTCTAATAAATGTCAGGGTCCTGTTTTTTGCTATTTTTAATGTGTTGTGCCAGAATTAAGAGACATCCTCTAAGAAACTTCAAACACAAGTGCGAATGATATCTTCAAAGAGCACGAGAACATAGGTGGAGATATGCTGTGAGGCTTCTGAGGTCATTAAACCTGAAAGATGTACATCATCCTACTGTCATTGATAGTCAAGCACTCTCTGTGCACACCCACTGTGGATGCCCACTACATGCTCTCAGGAGGAGGAAGTTCATGCTTATATAAATGTTTTGCTTCATGGAGGATTTGTGGCTTTTTCAGCTTAATTGTTTAGCTTAAAACCTGAATAGCTTAGTCCTTTCCACGAGTTATTTCACTGAATTGGTGTATCAGCTACTTTAGCGGAAATAACTCGGAAAATTTCTTCCCATTACTTGCTTTTCATGGTCTTTTTATGTGAGCTTGGATAATAATCATCATAAGTTATTATTGGAAAAATGTCACAAACTGCGTCGTAGTAATACCCACAAATATGCTTTGGTTTTTAACAAGCACCAGATTCTGGGAACACGAGAACCTTATTCATCTGTGGAGGGACAATAGTGCTGCAGAAACAATTTGATGAACTTTAGTTTTATTTTAATCATAAAAACTGATTTATCAAAGAAATCAGCCGCTGTTTTCAAAGAATCCTTTTTTTTTCTGTTGAGTACTGTGGCAGAAAGTGAAAGTAATGGATGAATGTCTGACTAAACGTTCTGCAGCTGGTGGTTCACTGTTTGCTCTTTCTTCCCACACTGCAGTAGAACCGTAATCATGCATGGCAAACAGGATGTCTCCTGGGAAAGACATTCCCCAGAGCCGAGTTACCTGTCTGATTGTAGCTGCAGGGGATTAGCAGGGCATTAGCTGCTTTGCTTCAGTCCTCCTTTTTTCTGTCATGTCTTGCCAGGATATCTGTTTTCCATATTACACAGAACAGAGGTGCTTGGTTTCATATAACCAGATTCCCCCTTTTGCTTTCAGGAAGTGGAGCGGGAGATCTCCTTTCGGACAGAGTGTGGACTGTACTACTCCTACTACAAGCAAATGTTGCAGGCCCCATCCATACCAGAAGGTATGCACTAAGTTAATGTGGATGTTGTGGATGTTCCCCCAGCTCATTTTGTGAATGCTATAGTTTTCCATCCTCATTCTAAAATACTTTTCTTTTGTATCATAGAAGCACTACACACATTATAGTTGAGAGCAAAAGTGATCAGGGTGTGAGCAGTATGCAAGCATTTAACCTTTTAGTGTTTGGTGGCAAGAACAAGCAAAGAAAACATACCTCACACATACATTTTTGAATAAATACTTGTTGAGCTGTAGATGTTAACTGATTTTCTGAGGCAAAGATTTGTTACAGACTGCATGTATTGTAAAGTTTCTCTTCTCTGAGGTATATGGGTGATTTTGATTTAGTTTCATGTTGTTCTTCTATTTCTTTCTCCTTTGTTTTAAGTTTGGATAGTGAAACACTGGCTGTCCGGAGTTCCACTGTTTGGTCTCTAGGGTGAGGGTCTTAGAGGGTATTTGGCTGTAATTAACCTCAATGTAACACAAGTTATGTTTACAGGCAAAACACTAAACTTTTTCTTTCTTTTTTTTTATTTAAAAAAAAACAAAAAAAAACACCAGAGCTTCATTTAGCCCATCTTTAAGTTGAGAGCACACGCAGTGAGGTATTTAGCACACACACACAACCTGTGGGTGCACCTGCAGGTGCCGTGCCTGGGGGGCACTGAGGGGGGCTCTTGCAGCCTCACTATTGCAGGAGGCATTACTCAACTTCTTCAACTTCTTTCTCATTCAGTGAGTGGGGATCTATGTTATGAGCTCCACTGACAGCTCAGCCTCTCAGCTTTCACTCTGCTACGCTCATATTGGCAAGAACAAACGGAGCCTAAAAATGATCAGGCCTGCTAACTCTCAGTCCTTGAGCCCCAGAATCATGGGCTTACTGCGTAGGTCTTATTGACTTTCTGTCCAGGGAAAGAGAGACGGGCAGCTGGACAGCCGGCAACCCGGTAGCTACTGTGACTGTGTGCATCAATTCTTCATCAGTTTTGTGGCAAAACCAGCTGTTTCTGGGTCAACCTTGAGAGTGGGGGAGAGGGAAGTCACCACCTTGTGACAGAGCTGTCTCTCTCTGAGGAATGCACTGCTTTGCCTCGCTTTGCCCCGGGAGCGCTCCCATTTCTTGCTGTGCTGCTGAAAAGTTGTTTGCCTGATTCTGGCACTCTTTGAACGTGAGTTAGCGGCCCTTATTATTTTCTTACTTTATGAACATGGCTGTCAGTTTTGGTGGACCGCTCTCTTGTGGTTTAGCTGCACGAAGCGGTGGAGTCCCAGGAGCCACAGCAGTGAACTTCGGCCGGTGGAGGCTGTCAGCGCTGGTGTCTTAAAAGGAGAAGGACTTACTGGACATGTCTGCTTGCACTCAGTGTTTCTCAAATAAATGGAATAGCATCACAATTTCTAATTGGTTTTGTCGGAAAAAAAATCAAATTTGTGAAACGGAGGACTCCTGACCCATGTCCTCCCTGGTACTCCTGATGAAACACTGCATGTCTGCAGATGAAGTGAATGCAACTCTACTGCAGTTTGACGTCTCTGGGTGAGACGTAAAGGCTGTCTGACTCTTTCTGAGGCTGACGACAGTACTCTGCAGATTCAAAGCAGAAATTCTCAGCCACAGTGTTCGTTTCTGATTTTGCTTGTGAAACGTGTTGTAACACATAAAAAAAAAGTTCATTTTTAGCAGAGTTGTATTTTAAGTTGGAAGAGGTAAATACTCTCTCTGAAATATTAATGGAGCCAATAGATCCATCCCCTCTTACTGCTTTTTTTGGCGTCACTCCACAGGCTGTGAATTTAAGTAATTGTAAGTCCAATATGGGGGCCTTTTGTACACTACGAGCCAGACGTCTGATCCTGTTCAGATGGAAAGACCCTCTTCCCCCTTCGTATTCCCACCGGATCAGAGAGACTATGCAACATTTGAAGCTAGAAAAAACAAGATAGCCACTCCAAGGGTCAATTTTGAAATTGTACGCAACCTGGCAGCCTTTCTTGGCTTTTGTGGATCAAATGGAAGCAGAAAATGTAACCCTGTAATACATGTGAACCCCTTACTTTTAGTGTCACATGTTTTCTCTGTCTCTGCTATAGTTGTTTACGTGACTCACAGGGCTCTAGACTAACTTTTTGTACTGGTTGCACTGGTGCGCCTAACTTTTTTTCTTAGGTGCATCAGCACAAATTTTCAACCGCATTGCATTTAACACTGCAGTTTTACAGTTTTTTTTTTTAAATCGCTGTCCATATAGGCAATATTGACTTGTAAATTATTAAACAGCAATCTGGTCAAAATAAAGTTCTTTATTTGAAGCACAATTCTACAAACTTACTGAACTTAACTTACTAACTACTTACTGAAACTTACTGAAAATGAAAATGTTGGTGCTTAAAGTGCCAGGGAATAAGTACTGTTTGTATTATGTTTGTATTTTGCATATAGTGAAAATCTCAAATTAAAAAGACCTTGTTCAAAAAAAAAAAAAAAAAGTTGGAGGAGGTAATTGGGGAATGCAAGTAACTTGAACAGCTCTATGTTTAGCCTTAAATTTTAGTTCGATATCACAACTAATTAATTGTTAATTAGATGATAACCAAAATGTACACTTGGTCACCGCAGTGCCAACTATCAACACAGTACAACAAAACCTAGCCTCTGAGTCGTAGCAGGTGCCGGGTCTATGCCATGATGTGTCATGTTCGTAGGTCTTTGGGACTTTGCCATAATATTTTAGTGAAGAAAATCAACTGCTGACAATAAGAAGAATGTAAACTAAAGCAACATGGCTTCTGAAATGTCATTGCTTCCAAGCCTAAAAGAACATGTAAGAATCCAGGCCAAGTAGCAACAAAGTGTTGGGATGTAGTGATCTTTTTCCCCGTCACGCTTTTTTATACCAAAACCAACACATTGACTCTTAGCTTCTTTATCTTGGCGTGATATCATTTAGATATTTACATGGCCCAACCTGCCTCCAACCAGCTAATGAAACTAATAATCACTTCATTAACTGACTAAAGACACCAGCGGGTTCACTCTCTAACTTTTTGAAAAATAATATATATTTTTTCACATCATTTTTCCACCAGACCAAGCAGTCCACATGCTGGACTTTAGGAAATGAGTCGCATTACTTTCAGTTATTTTTTTCATGCCAGCTTCCTCGTTGGAAATTGGCTTGATTTTCAACTGAGGCTAATGATTGAGCTATGTTCTATCTGAGGAACTGTCTGACCTGCCTTGCTTTCGTACTCTCTGTTCACTTCCATTCCCGTCACAGGAGACACTCGGGACGCATAAAGGCAAGGATGGAAAAATGAAGTGTCAGAAAGGAATGAAATAGATGACAAAAAAACTGACAGGGAAGGGAAAAAGTGAGGAGGAAGAAAGACATCAATGAGTCAAGAAAGAGAATGGAAGGATGCATCAGTCTCAGGAATAAGAGAGAAGGTATGAGGGTAGAGTAGAGAGGGATTGGGAAGTTAGAATACAGTGGTGCTTCAGATGTCTTTTTCTCAACACAAGATGTGTAGTAAGAAAACAAAATGGGATGATACAGAATGACATGGTGGAACCAGTGCACTGCAAAGGACAAAATATAAGATAAACGTCAATACGAGAATAAATAAGTAATGACACCCACCGAGCGCTTAAAGGACATTAAAAAAGAAAGGCAAAAATGTGCAGAGTCTCAGTTAAACCAGCAGGAGCAAATGTTAAATGTTGCATGTACCCAAGATATTATGACGCAACATTGGAGCGAGTTGCAGCGATTCAATCACAAGGTTCGAAACTATAGCAACACCTGTGAGTCTAAGCACAGTGGGGGAGCTAAAAGACCAGCCAGTGGGAGCTCATCGCACCTAAAGGCGCAGAGGAGATGCAGCAACAACAGATCAATTCCAGAACTCTGCCACAGATAAGGACAGCGACTGAGGGAAGTCAGTCCTGCTCCGTTCCCATACCATGGAAATGTTAGTGCTGTTAACAGACAATTGTAATTCATTGTCATTGAGAAATAAATGTATCTGTATTCATTTTGTTGGGTTTTGATGAAATGTAATTTGCAGACACATTGGAAGTTCAAGTTAAAATCCTTATCGAGGAAAAATAATATAATATCACACATCTGTGATCTAATAAGATCTGTAATGTATATAATAGAAACACAGTAATTATACCCTCAAAATGAATAAAAAGTTTAGATGTAAATAATTTGCACAGATGTATAATAATATAGTAGAAGGTCTCAAGGAATGTGGGAAAAAGTACTATTCAAAACAAAATGTTGAAGATGAAATGGAATGGAATGGGTCATGTGTGGGTGGTAATGTTCACTTGTTTTGGAAAAAACAAAGCTGGTGTTTTATGGTTTCGCGTGGATCGCGAACACGACACTAACCAGGCTGGCAGATCTGAACCTGCAGCAGAAGCTCGCCCTCTCACCCAGTTTCCCCATCATCCCTTATTTCACTCGAACTTAAATACATTGTTAGATAATGCATTACTTCCAGGAGAAGAAGCAAACTCTGATCACAACCCCCGACATATTTTCAGCTTTAGAGGTCATTCGGAGAACTAGACAGAAACGGTTGCCCTGCTGACATATCCAGCATAACATTGATATTCAGCTGGAGTCATGTTTGTTCCAGCAAAAACAATCCCAATTTTCAACTTTTATTCCATCCATCCAGGGAAATATCTGTCTTTAGCTGCTTAACCGGCTTCTCAGTTTGGTTGTTGTTCTCTGTGCTAAAAAACCCGCAGACTGCTTTGGCCAAAAATAGCTCTGATGTGAGTGGGAGACGACAGAAAAGTCGCAGGCAATCAAATCTAAACAGCAAGATTAGAGATGTTGACACTCTAAAGCAGAGAAGATCATTTTCTGTGGGCTCATCGCTATGAGATGCACCTCCTACATATAAATCATCAGAAGACATGATTGTTAATATATTTTAAAGCCTTTCTTGTTGCGGCTTTTAAAGCCTCTTTGGAAGAATTTTCTTCCCGGCAAAGATTTCCTGCTTCCTCGCATTTTTTTTTCCTGTGTGAAATTACAACTTCTCCACCTCAGGAGTTGTTTTCTGGAGACGACAAAGCACAATTGTGCTGCTTTTTTTGTTGTTTTTCTTTTGTTTTAGCGCTGCTGAGGTTGAATGCACTGATGGATGTAGACATTTATTGTGCTCTAAGCAATTAGGGGCGATTTACTGTAGCCAGAAGAAGCGTTTTTAACACTGTTAGTTTTCTAACACCATGAACCACCTTTCTTTCTGATTCTGATTCTGATGCTCTGTAAGTGAGCCAAGCCAAACCCTGAAGCCAGTGATATTTACATGTGTGAGTCATTCTACAAAAGGTGGTTACGACATATTGACATTTTTTTTTTTTACAAGTGTGTTCATGTGTGCTTGTAGGACTCTCAGAGTTGATCCATGACAACTTGACAGAATCGAAGAGGACCATTAATCTCTTACAGCGAATGAACATCTACCAGGAGCTTTTTCTCGGTGTTCTCTACAGATTGCTGCCCATACAGGTAGCACATCATTTACTTTACACAAGAAAAGATTACATCGATATCTACAGTCATAACAATTGTTTCTTTGAACATTCTTTTCTTTTTGACCAATAAATTAAAGTGATATAGGCGTGTAAAGCAGTAGTTCGCACTCAACTATTTACACATTTCTAGATTATTTTGTAACTATATATTTTGATTTCCTAGGAAATTAAATCCCTCTGTAATTTTCTTTTCATTTTGTGTGTAAACAAAATGAAAATAATTTTGCACCTGGCTTTATCATACGTTCAGACCTAGCGTCCGGAAATATATGCAAATTTGCACATATTTAATGAGATAATGCCTAATTTGCATAATTAAATACTTTTTTTTTCATACTTGCATAAGTAATCAACTGAGGAAGTTTCATGGTGATATATATTATTTTTAAATATTACCCTATTCACCTGTAGTGTCTTGCCTCAAACCACCTAATTTACATCTAATGCGATGCAGGATTGTCGATGACAGCGACTATCTGAGCATGTGCTGCAGCATTTTACTTTTTTTTTGTCTTTCATACTGTGGGAAAAGGTTTCTCTATTGACTTGACGTCAGTTATTAAGCTCCGTCAGCTATCTCACTATAAAACTATAGTGACAGGAAGTGAAATATCAGACCAAACTTTGAAAATGTTACAGTGTTCCAGAGTGCCTGATTCAGCTGCTTTTACTCATGCCAACAATGTGTTTTCATTCACAGTGCCTAATGAATGCCTTTCTTGTGTGTGTGTGTGTGTGTGTGGTCCAGTCATATCTGGAGCCAGTGTATTTCTACATTTACACAGTGTTTTCCCTCCAAGCTGTGTACGTGATCGCTCTGTACCTCACAGCATGGCTCCTGTCTGGTTCTTGGCTTGCTGGGATGCTCGCTGGAGTTTGGTACATTCTGAACAGGTTAGTAAATCATTTTATGTTTCTGTTTAGTCGTGGTTGGGGGAAACAGCTGTGTCCTTTTCTAAAAGGGCAAAGAATTTTTCACGTCGGTGTTGTTACCTTGAACTTGGAACTATTACCCAATTCCCCTTTTCAACCAGGGTTCAGGGTTTATTATGAAGTCAGCTCTAAGTTGGTTCAATAAAAAAGCGGGTAGAGAGACACAACCTCCAATACACATTTAAACCTCCCTCCAGTGTGTTCTGAAAATGTGTAGAAGTGGGATATATCTTTACATATCGGCATTTGTCCAAGTTTTGCAGCAACTGATGTCTAATTATCACCAGTAGAATTTCATAAACCTTGTTTGAAACAGTTGATGTTGGTGAATGCTCTTTGAATGCTCCTTTAACAAGTAAGCTTTTCCAAATGTTTACCAGTAGATATCCAACAGTGTCACCAACTTGGCTCAGGTTTGCAAGACAGGAGTAGAATCCACAAAGTGCTAAATTAAGAAACCCAAATTGCGTTCACGTTCATTGACAAAGCCAAACTGTGATAGGTTGTGGAAAAGTAGAGCATCGGAAGCGAACTGCATTAGTGGATGCTTGAAAGTGCGTGTGGAAAATGTGTAAACATTATATTTTTAAAAGCTTAGCTCCTCCCACCTCTCAGGTGCAGCCAGTTATTTACAATCCTCCCAGGTCATCTTCAAGGAAAGAAGGGCAAGAAAAAGAGCCGAGATGGTGGGCCATGACAGTCAGTAAAATCAAGCAAAAAGACGAAATCCAGACTTCACTGTAGCGAACGTTGAACTTATACAGTAAACAATACATGATGCAATTACACAAATGATTTGTAAGAAAGGATTTGCGTTGCAGAAAAAAGGTATATTTCAGTTGTCCCTGCTTTATTTCCACTCATTAGACCGTTGCACTGACTGTCATCAGCGGCAGTTACAGCTCATTGCCTCCAGTGTTGCCAAGCGTAGCTTCCCCTTTTGTTTTGGGGAGCGGTCCTGTTGTGGCGTCTCCTCTGTTGTATTGATTATGAAAGAGGAGACACCGTGACATACCGTACATTTTTCAGTTTGAATAGACTAATTGTTCATCATCTAACTGAATAGTGCTGATTCCAGTAAAGTGACAAAGTTTAATAAAGCTGTGCTTCCCAAAGCTTTTTTCCTCGATGCGCCCCACTCGTATCTTCAAAAACTCTGCATCCACCAACAGACTTTGTAGCAGGTTATTGTCATGCAGAATCAAAAATCCAAAACCTTTTGTTTGCTTTTTTCTGGAAATATTTTCTATTTCGATGATATCATTTAAACTTGATAAATCACTCATTCATAACATCTAAAATGTAACCATAACTGTTATTGAGCCTTCAGCGAAGATCAGCGTTTGATGGCAGCGGACTTGTCTCCTATTCAGTGAAATACACAACCCATGAGAAACTTTATGGGATCCTTGGTTTGGTGGCGTACTTTAATGACTTTATACTTTTTCCCTCTCATACATCACATCAGTCAGATGGTTCCTTTGAAAATCGGTGCTCCGTTTACAGTTTACTTTGTACACAACACCACACGCAAATGTTAATGATTAAAAAAAACATGATAAATATATCTCTCTACACGATCTATACATTCATCTCTCCAGATAAAAGAGCTGTGTCTGGTTTCTTTTCATGTTAGTGAGGTTTTTGTAAGGTTTGGGTTGCCTGGCATGTTGTGGAAAGGCAGCTGAAAGTCGAAGGAGAGTCAGAAATCCAGCTGACATTTTCTCTGCTGTCGGTTTGGATCAATACATCGGCCAGATAGATTTTTTTAAATTGTAAAACAGAGTCTCAGTGGTTTACAACTAACTTTCTTAGGTTATTTTGGCCGATGGACACACGCGCCACATGGATTCATTAAAATAAAAATAATTGCTCTCTGCATCACTTTGTCATACTCGGTTGCTAGTTAAACGTTTTTCCACTACATCGTTTTCAAAACTCATCACTACTGTCTGCGTATCTTTCCATCACTTAATCTCTCATTTGCTTCCTCCTTTCAGGGTCGATACCACTCGTGTGGAGTTCACCATCTCCCTCAGAGAGAACTGGTCTTTGCCCTTCTTTGCACTGCAGGTCACTGCTATCACTTGTTACCTCAGGCCTCAGCTCACTGCCTTACAGCAGGTACAGCACACACACACACACACGCACACACAGATCAAAGCCATTGGCCGTCCTCATCTCACAGATTGGCCTTGACATGGAACACCCAGCTGATTCTCTCAATAATTTATCATCTCCATAAATACTTGCAGCACAGGTGAAATGGAATCACAGTTCAAGTATCTAACTCTGTGTGTGTGTGTGTGTGTGTGTGTGTGTGTGTGTGTGTGCGTGTGTTTTCCCTCCACAGAAGGTGATGGTGTGGTTGATGTATGTGACGACATTCTGCTTCTGCTTGACGTGGCAGTTCAACCAGTTCATCCTCCTTGTTCAGGCTCTCATCATTTACACCCTGGACTGTGTCGACCTCTTAACAACTACACAGGTATGTTCTACAAGTTGTGGATACTAAACTCCAGCGTGGCCCTCATTCACTTGAAGTTGTGCAGTCTTTTCTTAGTGTTTCTTTCCGTCTGTTCAGTATGTTGCTGTTCAGATAGATGGGCTGTTGTTTGCTCAGATGTTTAACTATTCATCTCTCACGTTTCTTCCAGTGCAGATGGAGGTGAATGTTGCGACTAACTTGTGATTTAAACTTCAGTGACACATCCACCCTTTCAAGTAAACAAAGCATTAACCATCAACATGTTTTAAAGGGTGCCCGTCCAACATTCTATTCTCAGGCGACTCCTTTTGCTGTTCACATAGTATTCCAGTGTAAGAATTGGAAAGCTAGACTAAACCGACTTCCCCTGAGAAAGAGGAGAAAACGCTTTCTCTCTCTGAGGTTTTCCCAGAACTCCTTGGTCTGTTAACCTCAGCACTCATTTCCTTCTACATTTTAACCCATTGAGGCCGGGAAAGCATTGCCGCATTTCTACCTTGAAAGCCGGGGGCGCTGTTGCGTTATTCTACCTTTGAGGCCGGGAAAGCGTACACGTCTTTTTTCCTGTACAAGGGTTGTTTTGCACCAATTATTGACCTCTGCGCCAATGAAATGCATTATAATAGACACGTGAGAGTGTCGTCATGTTCCTCGTGTCATTGTTTTGAAGTTAAGTAAGTTACATCGAACAAGCATGGAGAACTTTCAGTGGGAAGACATTTCAGAGTTTCTTGGCTTTGATGATGCTGATGAACGTGCTGACCCAATTGATCGAGCTTTATAGCTGGCACATATGTTTGAAGATGACGATAACGAGGATGATTTTGAAGGGTTTGAATGTGAGTGGAAGACTGACAATTACCACCGTAATCGACGGAGAGATTTCAACCGCACACCAGGGGTGAAAGTCGATTTACCTGCAGATGCCACACTGTTATTTTATTTTATTTTATTACTGTTTTCTAATTGAAAATAGTGCTGTTCCTGCGCTTTACTTTTTACATTTTCTATTTTCGTGAAGTTATATGCAAATAAATTTCCAAAGAAAGCCACAGGTGTAAGCTGTCAAATACTTTTTGAATTTTGTTTCTATCTGCTACAGAGGCTGAGAAATCAATCATTTAGTAGGCGTTGACACAATTGCTGAATTTCCAGAAAAACTTCAGGTTTTAGGGGGTCTTTCTGAAATCGCCCATAGGTTTTACAGGCATTCTTTTCCAGGCGTTTTAGGCCTAAATGGGTTAAAGAGGGTGTCGTCACTTATTTAGGTGTGTTGCGCTCAAAATGATTCATTGCCGTGCCAGATTATGATTTGTAGCGGGTCTTTATTTGATGAGTGGTTTTCTTCTGGCTTGGAACAAGTGACAGACATGGACAAGACATTACTTTGCATTTTGGAGTGGCCCTGGGAAAGTCCAGAACTGAATCTCATTCTGAATGTGGAGGGGACTCGGGACCAGAATAAATGTAACCTTTGAGGCCCACTGCTGAATACATATGTATTTAGTGCACATCACCTGCACAAACTGACCCATAAAACCGTGTGCTTCTCCAGGTTACCACTCTGTACCTCGTGCAAGTTTGTGGCTTGCTGAGCGTGTGGCTTCTTCAGTTCTGTAACTCCATGATATTGGGATCATTGGTCCTGAGCTTCATCGTATCTGCACTCTTCATCAGACATTGCCAAGTAAGTTGATTAAATGAACCTTAGATTCCTGCTGTCTCTACATATCAGGTAGTTAATTACGGGGTTCTCAGTGTAATTTAGTTTGTCATTGGATTCATGAATACATCTAACTAGTTGTACTTATTATTTTCACACAATCATTTACGAGCATTAATCTTTGATAAGGACTTGACTGTAAGGGTCTGATACTATAACAAAATGTAGAAAAAAGAAATCTGTATGAATTATTTTAAATGCACCGTATGTAAAAACAATCTATTTTTTTTCTTTGCCATAGTTAATGATAGTAAATGTCTAGAGAAGATTAGGAAAAAAGAGAAATAGAATAGAATGTCAAATAAAACACATGTTGAATTGAAAACGGCCAGATGTTTGGATGCCATCTTGTTACAGCGAGTTTTTATATTCCGTAATTAGTCAGAACCATCATCCAACAGCACGCCACTTTTTGTTATTGTGATTGAGAAAGACTGAATGTCAGGCCTGTGAACATTGTTTGATCAAAATGATTTCTAATGACTAAATCAGTCCCCTGTATGTAAACAGTTGAGTGAAACTACCAGAAATATAATATTTTCACTCTGTTTTCCATCAACGATTTCACAGTACTGACTAACTGACTGAGTCGATGTCATATGTGTCACAGGATTTTTGGCAAAAATATTCATTAACATTAACATTGTTCCAATTATTGAATTATTGGTCAGTTTATGCTAAAGCATTGGTATGAATAAACAGAGATTGGCAAGGACAACACAATCTTTAATTGGAACTATTTGTATGAAAATCAGCAACAGTAACTTTTTAAAGGATGAAAGCTTTGCTAACAGTGGAAAGAAAGCATGCCAACAGTTTGAATTGAATTGTCCATCTCAACAAAATAGATTCTATATTTAACCAGCAATACTTTACCTTCCTGCCTTGGTAAGAGCTGCTTTAACCCAAACTCAGAGATGTCCTTCTGTGAAGCAGCGGAGTGCTATACGTTCTGCATATTATTCGTGCAGGAGTAACCACAGGTGTGTGACTGCGAAAACTAATTACTGTGCTGACTTATTAGAGTTTGGTAGATGTCACTCTGTGAGAAATTAAAAGTAGTTGTGTGCAAGATATCTTGAACATATTAAACATGCGGTGCATTTTTTTTTTACAAATACACATTTCCTACCTTTTACAAATAATTGAAAAATATTTTGTTTGTAGATGTGAAGACTACACTGCAAAGAAGGGAATAATGTTTCAAATATGGCAGAATCGCTGTGCTATTTTCACACTCCAAAATGTAAAGTGCATTCAGACAATAACAGATGTATTGATGAATTATTACTGTGTGCTCATGCAGACTGGTCTGAAGACAGGGAGCCTGCTGGTGCGTCTGGCCAAAGCTATTCTCCACAGTGCTTTGGTTCTCCTTCTCACCCTCACCATCAACTACCTGACCAAGGTGCTTCTTCTCTTCTGCCCTACCTCGTATACTTCCTTTCACCGTTCTATCTGCCTCTCTCCTGTACATATCCTCTCCTTCCCTCTTTTTTCTGTTTTCTTGTCTGCTAACGCTTATCACATCCTCCTCTTTCTTCCACTGCAGCTCTCCTCTCCTCCTCCTCCTGCTTCTAAAACTTATAACGGTGATGCAACCTCACTTTATGATGACAGCTTTGGTTATTTACCTGTTTCTGAATCTGAGGCTGATCTTCAATCCTGACAAGACGACCTTATCCTTGTGTGTGTTTGTTTACAGAAAGCACTTCAGCTCAGATCAGATGAACACATTTTTAAATTCATCAAGTCAAAGTTTGCCCTGGGGCCGACGAGGTATGAACACACAAACACACAAACGTGAACTGAAATGATTCTGTTGAACAGTCTAACATCTGTCCTATAAAAGCAGATTTTGATGCATGCATACATATATACACTCTGTATACTGTGCACCAGTGCCAAACTCTTAACTTGACCCAGAGTGACTGCATTATTCACGAAGCACTCGTGTCACAGCACCTGCAGTGTTAGTGTGTGTGAATAATAGATTGGAGGGTAACGCCACTAGACCTCCCATCGATCAGGTTGTGTTTGTGTGTTAACAAGTCAGCCACCGGATAGCTGCTCCGGGGTGGCAGATAACACAGCTCCCGGTGCAATGCCTCACGACTGGCCTTCAATTATTCAGGAGAGTGTGGAAAGTGCAACGCTCGCCCTGCTCTCTGTCTGCCTCGCCTTCTGCTCCCGTTTCTCTCTCCCGCTTTGACTTATTTTCTTTCTCCCCGCGCTCCTTTGTTTCGTCCCTTGAGTCTAGCACTGCGTTTGCGTTATCTCAACTCTCAGTTCAGTATTTTTCCACATGATTGTTTATCATAAGCGTTATTGCTAATGCAAGGCGCATTGAAAGAAAAAAAGCCAGCAGATTTGTACTTTACGAACTATAAACAAGGCTATATTGAAGTAATAAATTCAGGTGTCAAAATTGTTAATGTTTTCTCAGCTCTCTTCATGTCAAGAGCACAAGTATGTTTCTACATTGTAAGATGTATAATGGAAGTTTATAGCTGATTTCAATACCCGATTCCACTTCTGCTCAACATTTCAGAGGCAAATATTCTTGTTCTTGTTATTCACGCACAAGCATCGTCTTTTGTATACTGTCCGATCAAGGCTGCATAGGAATCGCACGGTTACAAAATAAAGTGCTACAAATAAAGCAGCCTCTCCGCATTCTTGGCTTGAATGCTGTATTGTCACGTCTTTCTTCTTTTTTATTTAATTTTTTTATTTCAAACCTTATTACCTTAGGGTTTATACGAAATTTGAAAAAGAAAAAAGGAAATTGAATAAAGCACAGACAGTCAAACTTACAAGAATAGATACAAGAGCAATAACATAACTCAGTGGATGTCATTCTTATCATTTATGTAAATAAAGACGGGAAGCCATGTTCAGGACTCGCCTCATTCCACTCCATGTCTGTTTGTTTATACTTCTTAACGTTGGATGTAGTTTATGTCCATTTATTTGAAATGTGGCTCGTCTTGGAGGATCTCATTGTGAGCACTAAGAAAACAATGAATAGAAAGTCCAGGTGTTCTCCGCACACACTTGAGGGGGGTTTATGTATTGCATCTCCTACTTAAGTGTGACTTATCACCATAAGGTGTTTGCATGTATTACATCTATGTGCACATTTAGGTCGATGCATATATGTACATTATCAGGCCACACATACTAAAAGACCGCCTCTACCCGCATGCATTTATACACACACACATTTCTGTTATTTACAAATTGTTCCATCAAGTTATAACTGTATGAAAGTAAGTAGTCTGTATTGTATAGAGTTTACTGAGTTTTCAGGGATTAAGTCAAATGTTTGTACGTTTCCTGAATGATTCCCTTTCTACTGTGGATTTTTTAGTCAGACATTTTCTTGTTATAGCTTTTTTACTAGCTGCCAACGTGACCTTAATTATTTACTCATCACAAGAATTGATTGTGGATTTAATATTCCCCAAATATATTGTGTGGAAATCTTGTTTGATCTGAAAGCTCATTGCTGAATCGATATCTTTCACTGTTTCAGTGCAATAAGGCTGAATAGTTCCCAGAGGATGTGGAAGTGACCCACATGCAGGTCTCCACACATCATCCAGCTCTGCTCAGAACTTGCCAGACCCTTATGCATTTGTTTAGTTTTAGGGCTAATTAAAAATGTATTGTCACATTTTAAATACCATGGGTCATGTGTTAAAGAGAGCACACCCATAACTAAAAATCATCTGGCCCTTTTTTATTGAACAAAAACAAGGCAAAAAATGCAGAAGCTAAATGTGGAACAACTTCAATCGGTATTAAAAACATAAGTTACAGCCAGGCTGTGGCAACCTCAAAATCAAGGTCAGACCATGCAATGCTCTGAGAAACTGCTAAAAACTTCCAAGAGCTACATTTCAGACTCCACTGGCCTGACTTGGCATGTTCAGAGTCCCTGGCAGTACAATTAGAAAAAGACTGCGCAGGTGCAGCTTGTTTGGAAGAAAGCTTCTTCTTTCTAAAAAGAAGAAACATGCTCCTGTGTGCAAAGTTTCTTCAAAGTCGCTTTGAAAAATAAGAGAGCAAGGAGGTGTACGGAAAAAAGCTAGGAAGTAAACTCCAGCAGAACCACGTGAGCTGTGTGTTCAGGGATGAAAAAGATCACAGGCTTTAAGGTGAAGGGGGATCAGACAGATGGTAGCCTGGACAGAGCCACTGAGCTGATCGTTTTTTTCAGTAGGTGCAGTTCATGCTCCTCACTTGCCAACAGCAAAACCTCTGCTCTGTAATGTCCCCCTGCACCTAAATCATGGATCTAAGCACAGCCTGACCGACATCTCCCCCCGCAGGGGGACACACTGAGACCTCCCCCACCTCTCCCTCCAGCTGGTATGTCTCCAGCAGCTGGAGAGACTGAACCCAAACAAGTCTGCAGGTCCCAGTGGTGTCAGCTGTTCAGTTCAGGCACCATGTGGAATTCTATAATACCTCTTCAACCTTAGCTTGGGTCAGAAAAAACAGTTCTACTGCGTGGATGACATCCTGGCTCGTTCCGGTACCGGTAGTTCTCATCCATCTGCCCTCAGTGGCTACAGAGCAGTCCCACACCATGACTGTCCTGGAGAGGCTGTTACTGCCTCAAACACTCGGTTGACTCTGCAGTTCCAGAGTGTTATTAATGACAGCAGGCTGAGGGAATGGGTTGACCCCTTTGTGTCATTGTGTGGGAATAATCATACAATTTGAATGTCAACGAAAAAAAGAGACAATTGTAGATTTTAGAGGACCAGAAATAAGCCAAACACTATTTCTGAGAAAGAATGCACTAGTGGAGGACTTCAGAACCATACATGTATAAAGTACTAGCGATTCAGACTTGAGTAGAAGTACAAGTACTCTATCAAAAAAGTGACTTGAGTAGAAGTAGAATTGCTCTTTAAGCACCGTACATAAGTGGAAGTACTAAAGTATTAAACATGTTTTGTACCTAAGTATTGCAAGTAGTTTATTTTCAAAATTACTACTCAAGTACTGAAAGTAAAAGTAAAAGTATTGTGTAATGTAGTTATTAAAGAAATCAGTCAAAAGTTTGAAAATCAAATTGTTTATATTATTCAAAATGTTTGGCTGTAACAGCAGTACAGCGGAGTGTACAAGAGCACCTTAAAACATTGAGCTTAACTCTTTTGAACAAAAGAATATGTATTGACAAGTATGTCCCTTCCCCTTTTAAAGCATCTCCCATCACTTCACACATTACACATTTTCTTTTCATCCTTGTCATTTTTGAAGGCCAATATTTCGCAATCTCTCGGGAGGCATAGTAGGCACTTCATTTTGTATGAATTGTCTTTCACTCCGGCGAATGAAAACAGAGTCTGTAAGTAGGGCCAGGGGTGGTCTTCTTCCTCACCGCCACCACCACGATCACTCGAAGTTGAAGGTGTTTCTGGTTCTTCCATCTTTGGTTCAAACAAAGCACTTTCTCTCGACGCAGGCAGGCAGCAGAGCGAAAGAGGCTGAGCAGAGTGCAGCACGAGCGGTCTTCTCACCCTTCAGTTTGCACACATTAAATCTACGTCGTGTATAACTTCGCGCCACAGTAAAATTGGATGCAACGGTTGTTATAGTAACCATATACTCTGAACGGGATGTTAGACTTGAACTGGAGTGACTGTGGGGTTTGGAATGATTCCTAACATGTTTATAATAACGAGTAACGATGCAGCACATAAAAAATGTATCGGAGTAAAAGTACTAAACTCATTGAAAATATGTATTGAAGTAAAAGTGGAAGTAGGAGAAAAAAATGATACTCCAGTAGAGTACAGATACAGCATTTTAGTACTTAAGTAGAGTAGTGAAGTAGTTCTACTTCATTACTATACATCTCTGTTCAGAACAGACTGTACTTTTTAAGGAAGCTTGGTTGCTTCAGTGTCTGCACCAAAATGTTGCATCTCTCTGATGGGGAGTACAACTCTCTTTGGCAGCCATCTCTTCGGGCCGCAGCATCACATTCAACGACGCAAAGAGGCTGAACAAACAAATAAAGAAGGCTGGCTCTCCTAGCACAAAGGCTGCTGTGGAGCCCCTGGAGCTAATCGTGCAAAGAATGATGCACAAGTTGCTGAATATTTCTAAACTGCTTACCCGCTTATTATGACATTTTGAAATTTCACATATTTGTCGATAAATGTATTCCATGTCCGGTTTAAAAAGTTTAATACATCCCCTCTTTAATTCATATATTTGTGCCTGAAGAACACGAGCTAAAGAAACTATAGATGTAACAAAAATGATGTGTTGTGTTGGTTTAAGCAACTAACTGGTAAGTTTACTCCCTTCTCCCTTTGTCACCTTCCTTATCCATGCTTCTGTCTTTTAATTGTGCTCCCCCGCTTGTCCATGCCATCCCTCTCCTTTCTTCCTCATTTCACCTCTCCTCCTACAGGGATTTTGATGCTAGTCTCTATCTGTGTGAGGAGGCCTTTGGCCTGTTGCCCCTGGACACACTGGAGCGCCTGGCTGGTACCCTGCTGTTGTACCCTTACATTCTCACCCTGCTGCTGCTGAGTGGCATTCTAGCGGTGGCGGCACTGAAGAACCTGAGGTATGTCATGGCTAAATACGACCGTCGTAGGAGAGAACATAGCAGGAGGAGAACGTGACCTTTGCTTCCATGAAAAGAAGCAGTTAAAAAGTAACCAGAGACGTAACGTCCCAACAGAATACTGTTGAAAAGAGGCATCCACCTCTGACGTGAAATACTAAATCAATAAATGTTGTCATTAAGGTGTCATTAGCCAGTTTCGCTCTTTCAGTGTTCAGATATAACAGATATAACTTGTTTCATTGGTTATTGTGGCAACTCAATTATTTGTCTTATGTTTGTAAACATTTTCTCCAAAGGGTTTCTTCTTTGTTCACGTGGTCACAATTGAGCTCGAATATTTGGATTTAAGGCCTATTTCTTGGTCAGCAGCCTCCTAGTCCAGTGGTTTTCAAAGTGGGGGCCGCCAGGGGGCGCTAGGGGGGCCTCAGAAAATTGGAGTGAAGATAAGAAAAAAAAATGCAAAAATAAAAAATAGAATTAAATTTTTTTAAAACATCATTATAAAAAAATTGTCACATTTTTTTAATCAGTATTGTAAAATACAATTTATAATAATATATCATATCGAAATGTTATTTGCCATGCTTGTCTTTCTGATTGGCTGCCAGTCAAAACATCGTAGACCTGGCGGTTTGCGCCTGTTCTCAAGCTGCGCTGCTCCTCAAGCTAGTGTGTAGGTAGCTTAGCCAAAATGGACAGATTTTTGACTAGGAAGAGACCGAAAGAACTGGCCAACTAAAATCAGAAAGTATGAGGCAGCATACATTAAGTTTGGCTTTACAGCCGTACAGAAAAATGGCCACGATTCCCTGAAATGCGTCCTCTGTCTGGAGACCCTCTCAAATGAGTGTTCAAAACCTTCGAAACTTCAGCGTCGTACAATGCAATACAAAAACATCCGGCAGAGTCCGAAAAAACGGTCGACTTCTTCCGACGTAAAGAAGAGCATTACATGGCTGCATTCACACAGCGAGCTACTGTCCGTGAAGAAAAGAAAGAAAATACGTTCTAAAAGTTGATGTTTCTTTACATATTTTGTAGCATTGCCTGTGGTTTGCAAAGGGGGTCCCCGGCCAGAAGCTAATACTGTTTGGGGGGGGCCTTGGCATGAAAAAGTTTGGGAACCCCTGTCCTAGTCCATGGAAAAGTAGATGTTTCTTTGTTGACTTTAGGCAGTGACATTAGCGTAGCAGCAGTTTACTGTTCATGGCAGACCTGAATTTGGTGGTTCTTGGGTTGTTCCTTTCATACAGACTCTGCAGGTAAAGGCGACAGTTCTTCATAAAAACCTACGTTCAAGTCCAGCTGCTTGGAGTCAGTGGTTGTTAAATTGTACAAAGACACTTTTGAGACTCTGGAATGAAGTCATTGAATGATACTCTCTATGGAAAGTGCTGACATGGAGCTATTTCAGGGTCATGTTTGTGCATTTGAAACAAATATTTGAGACTGAAAGTCTAATTTTGAACTTGAAATTTGAAAATGAAAATTTCTTTTGTGCAGAAAAAAGTTGTTTCAGTTTTAATTTAAGTTTCATTTTCTTTATTTCAAATTTTCACTTTTGTAATATTTTAAGATTTTTTTTTCCCCTTCAGTTTTAGAAATTACACGTTCGGATTCAGATACTTTATTTAACCTTCAGATCCTTCTTCTGCACTTTCAGATTCCTTTTTTTTTGCTTTCAAATTTCTGGTCCTGTTCTGGCGTGAGGGGCGGGGCTTCAGGTGACAGGCGTGTGGGATCCGAAGGGGTTCCCTCTAACACGTTGCTTTCAAGAAACGTGGGAACAGCAACACCTTGTTTGAAACCTCTTATACGCTGTATTAACGGGATTCCTTGTGAAAGTAACACATAGCATTGACAAAGTTGGCTTATTTAAGCCGTGTTTAAGACTCAAATACAATGTAAGAGTGATAAATGTTGCCAAACTGATCAATATTCTCAGGCACGCTTTAGAAATGGACATTTCCCACACCCACAAAGTACACTGCACAGAAGTTCACTTCAACATGGCGTTTTCCCAGTCTTCCCAGTCTTCCTAACTGGCTTTAACTAGGGGGTGTCTCGGTATGCTCTCTCATCTGGATACTTGTATTCTTGTGTGTCTGTGAAATGGCTTTAGTTGCAGCTAAAGCACTGTTCTAATTAAAAGTACACAATGAGACAAAAGCACTGCAAATATCTGAGTGTACTTGCTCTGCCTGCATGGAGGAGGCTCGCCAGCTGTGGAGACGGCTGACCGCCTTGTCAGCGTTCAACCTTCAGGCGCTCAGGCTTCCTACCACAGCCCAAAGACACACATGTTGGGTTGATTGCAGATTCTAAATTAGCCCTGGGCGTTGGTAGAGTAAAGCTGGTATTATGAATTGATGGTCAGAGGAGTTATTGAAGTGAATATGAATATAAAGTTTCAGACCTTGCAGAAAATAAAGGGATTTTCAGCTTAGAAGAGGAGATCAGGGCGGTTATCAGGTGGATATAACCTAATCCGGTCATCACCATCTCTCTGTCTTTGCTTCGTTTGTTGCTTCATGCTCTGGAAAACAGAATATTCTACCTTTATTTGCCTGTGGTGCAAGGTGAGGGACTGCATTGAACTAATCACATTAGCATTTCAACTCACCCTCTGCCGTTGAATGGCTGGAATACTAACCTCATAGAACAAAGGGCTATTTGCCAATTCAAGAATTAGTTTAATCCAGTTGCCCCACCTCACGTAGTAGGAAGAGCCAAATTTGATTTATATTCAAATGGAAGATGGTGTCCATCTGACTCAGTGCAGGAGGCCAAATCGTGGGAGGAACATCATTGCCTTCAGGCCTTTGCCTGTTTGTCTGTTTGCTGACTTCTGGAGACAGAAATGGATGCGGCTGTGAATCATTACATGTCCACTTGTGTGCAAATTAAATCTGAATAGCATGAATAAGAGAAAATCCACCCACCTACCCGCCTTGCCTCTCCTCTCAAGCGTGTAGCTATAATGTTTTATGTAGCACCGTTGTTTTTTGTATCAATGTCTTCTGTCCCTCAGCAGGGCGAAAGGAGGCTCAGCAGAGGAGAAGAAAGGAGCCGCAGATGGACAAGTGGATCCTTTTCGTCCAGATGTGGCCTATAATCTGTTGCACACGCTGTTCTATGGCCTCCTGGCTTTCAGCACTATGAGGTTAGAATGTAATTGTAGCATCACATCACAGCTTTTTAAATGAACTTTTTCTTTAGATAACATAAGTACCTTTTAAATACATTTCACTTACATACATTAGTATGTACAATAAATTCTAGCCAACATTGTGTGTCTAATATTATACAATTTAAAACAAAAACATTGATACATGTTGTACTTGGTACAAAACAAGGGCTATCAAGAAACTAACTTGAGCCATTTTCTTCAGTTTCAACCATTTTCTAAAGAAAGACTCCTTGATTTCATGCAGCAGGATCATAAAAACTGGAATTTCCTTTATTAACAGAGAAACGGTCAATTGCCGTCGTCACATTTCATCGGCTCCAGCTAACAAGCTTGGAAAGCCAACCAGCAGTTGCTGGCTTGTCAAAAAAACACTCGCTGTAGTTATCCATTAAAAAGTGAACATAATCGGTTGAAAATCATTTGTATGTGTAGTGACGCTTTGATTATGAGAGAATTATGAGATCTAATTTAGCGAACATTCACCACAACAGGGGCTCAAAAAGCAGAATCAGAGTTAGTTTCTGTGAAAACAGTGTCCCATGTGGTGGGGGAGGAAGCCGGTCAGACCTGGCAGGCCCAAACGTATTGTGAGGGTCTGTTGGGAACGGCTGGCGGAATCCCCTGTAAGGAGGAGTTTCAACTCCCACCTCCGGCAGAGCTTCAACCATGTCCCGGGGGAGGTGGGGGACATTGAGCCCGAATGGGCCATGTTCTGTGCCTCCATTGTTGAGGCGGCCGACCGGAGCTGTGGCCGTAAGGTGGTCGGTGCATGTCGTGGCGGCAACCCCCGAACCCGCTGGTGGACACCAGTGGTGAGGGAATCCGTCAAGCTGAAGAAGGAATCCTATCGGGCCTTTTTGGCCAGTGGGACTCTGGAAGCAGCTGATGGGTACCGACAGGCCAAGCGGAACGCGGCCTCGGCGGTTGCT
Organism: Odontesthes bonariensis; assembly: GCF_027942865.1. NCBI lineage: Eukaryota > Metazoa > Chordata > Actinopteri > Atheriniformes > Atherinopsidae > Odontesthes > Odontesthes bonariensis. The sequence continues at coordinate 9,340,447 of NC_134506.1, forward strand.
GAGGCAAAAACTCGGGCTTGGGAGGAGTTCGGGGAGGCCATGGAGAACGACTTCCGGACGGCCTCGAGGAGATTCTGGTCCACCATCCGGCGGCTCAGGGGGGGGAAGCGGTGCACCGTCAACACCGTGTATGGTGAGGGCGGGGCTCTGCTGACCTCAACTAGGGACGTCGTGAGTCAGTGGGGGGAATACTTCGAGGGCCTCCTCAATCCTACCGACACGCCTTCCGATGAGGAAGCAGAGTTGGGGAGCTCGGACGTGGGGCCTCCCATTTCTGGGGCTGAGGTTGCCGAGGTGGTTAAAAAACTCCTCGGTGGCAAGGCCCCGGGGGTGGATGAGGTCCGTCCTTAGTTCCTCAAGGCTCTGGATGTTGTAGGGCTGTCTTGGTTGACACGCCTCTGCAGCATCGCGTGGACATCGGGGGCAGTGCCTCTGGACTGGCAGATCGGGGTGGTGGTCCCCCTCTTTAAAAAGGGGAACCGGAGGGTGTGTTCCAACTATAGGGGGATCACACTCCTCAGCCTCCCTGGTAAGGTCTATTTGGGGGTACTGGAGAGGAGGATCCGCCGGATAGTCGAATCTTGGATTCAGGAGGTGCAGTGTGGTTTTCGTCCTGCCCGTGGAACAGTGGACCAGCTCTATACCCTCGGCAGGATCCTGGAGGGTGCATGGGAGTTCGCCCAACCGGTCTACATGTGTTTTGTGGACTTGGAGAAGGCGTTCGACCGTGTCCCTCGGGGACTCTTGTGGGGGGTGCTTCGGGAGTATGGAGTGCCGGACTCCTTGTTATGGGCTGTTCGGCCTCTGTATGACCGGTGTCAGAGTTTGGTCCACATTGCCGGCAGTAAGTCGGACATGTTTCCTGTGAGGGTTGGACTCCGTCAGGGCTGCCCTTTGTCACCGATTCTGTTCATAATTTTTATGGACAGAGTTTCTAGGCGCAGCCAGAGCGTTGAGGGGGTCCGGTTTTGCGACCTCAGAATCGGGTCTCTGCTTTTTGCGGACGATGCGGTTCTGTTGGCGTCGTTGGGCCGTGACCTTCAGCTGTCACTGGAGCGGTTCCGAGTGTGAAGCGGCTGGGATGAGAATCAGCACCTCCAAATCTGAGACCATGGTCCTCAGCCGGAAAAGGGTGGAATGCCCTCTCCGGGTCGGGAATGAGATCCTTCCCCAAGTGGAGGAGTTCAAGTATCTCGGGGTCTTGTTCACGAGTGAGGGACGAATGGAGCAGGAGATTGACAGGCGGATCGGTGCGGCGTCTGCAGTGATGCGGGCTCTGCACCGGCCCGTCGTGGTGAAGAAGGAGCTGAGCCAGAAGGCCAAGCTCTCGATTTACCGGTCAATCTATGTTCCTACCCTCACCTATGGTCACGAGCTGTGGGTAGTGACCGAAAGAACGAGATCGCGAATACAAGCGGCCGAAATGAGTTTCCTCCGCAGGGTGTCTGGGCTCTCCCTTAGAGATAGTGTGAGAAGCTCGGTCATCCGGGAGGGAACTAGGTGTGCATTTTCTCGTATTTGAGGCGTGGTTTACGAATGCCTAGAGCCGTTTATTGGGCGCTACGAATTTCTATCAAATGGCGTCTGGTTCTTCCCATGCTGCTTTGCACGCGATTCATAGCCAATTGTATCACTTATACCAGATGACGTATGTAGAGCGACAGAAATTCAACGAGGAAGAAGAAGACGCTTTACTGTGTATGAGAAGACGATGGTGTTTAACGATTATTGTCGTTACTTAAAAGCTACTTAAAACACTTTCTAAGGCTGCATCGAACGGTAACGTTGTGTCCGCTGCCATGTTGGATTAACACTCTACAAGCTTCGGTGTCGCGCATAGACATCGTCATCGTCTTGCTGCCCCCCCCGTTCTGTAACTCTCATTAGTTAGTAAGTTAGTTAGTTAGAAAGTATGTGTTCTGTTCCAATCCACTTTATTTATAAAGCACAGTTTAAATAAACACAAAGGTTTCCAAAGTGCTGTACAATAAAATAAATACAATAAAACATAATAAATAAATAGACTGTCAACCCCACCCCCAATAAAATATCTGTGAACATAAAATCAACAGCCTAGGTAGTATTAAAAGCCAAGGAAAAGAGGTGCGTTTTAAGAAGAGTTTTAAAATTAAACAGTGAGGAGGCCTGTCTAATGTGCAGTGGCAGTTCATTCCACAATTTGGGAGCTGCAACCGAGAATGCTCGGTCCCCTCTAAGCTTCAGCCTAGTTTTGGGAACCCTCAGGAGCAGCTGGTCAGCTGACCTGAGGGATCGGCTGGGTGTGTAGGGGTGCAGGAGTTCAGAGAGGTACACTGGGGCAAGACCATTTAGGGATTTAAAAGCAAATAAAAGAGGTTTAAAATAAATTCTAAAATGGACAGGTAGCCAGTGGAGTGAGGCTAAAATCGGTGAAATGTGCTCAAACTTTCTTGTGCCAGTTAACCCCTTAACGCCTATTGTCGCATATATGCTACAAACCTTTTGACTCAATCAACCAGCTGAGATAGCATCTTTATTCCCCCAATGCCGGTTAGTCCATATTCACTATGGACCTAGGAACGTTTATATAAATAAATATGTAAAAATAAAAAAAAGGGTGAATACGAAAACATTGTTTTTTCACTGTTATATTACTGTGATGTTGTTATCTTATTATTGACCATTATGCCTGTTGTCGCAAATTTGCAACATACCAAAATTTCTATTTATTTTTTGTGCAAAAGTGAAATGAATAATCTCAGCATTATTTACCATCTACTTAAAGGCTAAAACACACACAAAACATTTTTTTTATATACAGCTATATAAATTCAGGCGTTAAGGGGTTAAAAGACGTGCAGCTACATTTTGTACAAGTTGGAGACGTGGGATGGAGGACCCACTAACCCCCATATATACTGTTCTGACATTCTATTTCTGACAATATTGAGGAATATTCTTCCTGATATGATATACTATATACTGTATATATATATATATATATTAGTATGTTGCAACTTTGTAGTAAAAGGGAAATATTATTTTCGACAATTCTTTGTTTTTTTTTACATCTTTGTCACTTTACAAAATATGTATTATGTATTATGCTTAAACCTGCAGCTGTAAGTCAGGAGGTTTAAAAGCAGGAATATTTACACTGTTTAGTGTCTGCTTTCCTTTTCAGCAGCCATTGCAAAACCTTTTATGTTTTTACTCCTCAAACTCTATTTGTCCTTCTTTCCTTTTGTTGCTTTTTATATAAAAATTTTTGAGAATTAGCTTGAGACATTTACATGTTTTTTTGCCTGACTACAAGCTCCTAAGTGTCACACAACGTCACAAATTCCCTCTGTGACTTTTGCCTTCTTTTCTGCTTTTTTACTTCAGTTATGTGAAACACGATATTCCCAGACCTGACTCCAAACTTTCTCTTTTTCATTTGTCAAATGGTTTTGATTGAGAGCATCACCAGCAAGTTTCCCAAGCCTTGTGCAGATACAGTTTACATCATTGTTACACACAAATCATTGCCATAGAAGCACAATGGCCTCCTCTGTCAGGAGCGCTGACTAAATCTTTTCTTCTCAATTTTTTAAATGAACCTACAGTTAATCATTCCAAATCATCACAAATATGGCGGTGAAGTGTTTTTAACGGTTTACATTGGTGGCTTGATTTGAACTGGCTTATTCACTTCCTATAGAGAGTGCATTGATAAATCTCTTGCCAACTGTTAAAACGTTTATATTGCAACATTCTATCTGGCTCAGACAGAATTCACTAAGATTTTGTCCTGAAGAACTGCTATTTTGAGAAAAAACATAAACCTGAAGTTTACGGTTTTGCCACTCTTAGCACCACGAGACTTTCCAGCACACATTAGTGTGACTATATATTTTTTTTTTTGTTTAAGAAGAGTCACTTTGTTTTCTTCAAATACTCCTTTCTAATTTTGTATTGGAGATGAGGGTTGACGTGTGTTTTCCTGTCATTTGGAAACCTGTAGCACACAGTGTTGAAGTCTTTTGGTTAGTTACATTTACATTTTCAGAAAGAAGACCCATTATCCTGCTTTTGGAAGAGTAAAATATTTAACTAGAGTGAAAGCCATGGTTAAAGGAAAAGACAATCGCAAGTAGTTTTCCGCTTCATCCAACTATGTAAAATTTCAATTAACTCCTGGCTCTGAACATTCAGCCCATTCTTTTCGATGGGTATTTTTTTCCTGATGAATTATTCATTATTTTGGAAGCGGCACAATGTACATATGGCCAAAGGCATCGCAGTCTTCAGGCAAACAAGTCAGTTGTTTTGGTGTTTGAACCACATTTTAATGTAAAGTCGTGTGGAATCAGTGGAAAAATGTGACCGTGACTGTGATCACATTCCGAACCAATAAGGTTTTGAGTTTAGTGGGGTGAAAAACTTTTATCTTTTGCATGGAAACGTTGTATATTTAGTACTTGTGCTGGGCAGGATTTGGAGTGGCTATAACAGAATGTGCAATTAATGCATTGAATTCCTGTCATGGTGGGCATTTTAAGACACTGACTGAACTCCCACTAATGAAGGTTTTTAACACTGCACAAGCCAGGTAGGGTGAAAACTGCCACATCTGATGTCAGCACTTTTTCTAAATGCTGATTAATAGTGAAAAGGACAAAAGTGCAAAAAGCCATTTGTTTCTGTCAGACAGCCCCTTGCATCAAAGAACAAAAAATGAGATTTAGGCTGCATTTCTCTCTGGCTCTTCCTCCCTCTGCCATGCCTCCCTCACTGTACCTGCCAGTTTAATTTTTTATCGTAATTTGTTTGGAAGCACATACTTTGGATGAGCACTAACTATGTTTAAGGAACTATGTTAAATTTAGCCCCTGTGAAACCACTTCAACAGCTTTTCTGTTTAAAGCTGCCGTCGGCAGGGTTCCAAAATTCCGAGTCTAAAGTCGGAAAATTCGAACTGATACAACTTTCAGGTCCCTCCCCCTCTGTGGACGAGGTTGTGCACGTGAGTTCACACCAGTGTGCGCGCACACAAGCTGGGGGCAGACTCACGCTCAGCATGGAAGACGTGGTTGGTGACACTTCTGCTCAGATAATAGATAAATAATAAACCTAACGTGATTGGTTAAAAACAGCCAGGAGCGCTCGATTTTTGCAAGCACGATTACAGGCTTTAGAGGGAGCTACAGAATTCGGGATTTTTCCTTTTTGACTAAAAACAATTTGCCGACGACAGCTTTAACCAAGAGTCGCTGTAAAACCGGTCTATCATTCAAAAACTGGGACTTTTTCTTTTGATACCAACACCCCTTAATATTGTCTGTTTCTCCTCTCTTCCTGTTTTCCAGAATGAAGTATCTATGGACCGGCCATATGTGTGCAGTCGCAGCTTATGGTGTATGCGGGACTGAGTTGTGGGCTCTGCTTTTCAGCACTCTACGCTGCAACACTAAAACTCTGGTAGGGGCATATGACTGCACCTCCAGACCCAAATTTCTCAACCGGTTTAGCTTTCCTTGTGTTGTTTTTGACTGCGAAAACTAGATTCAACCATATTGAATTGAGGTTGCACAAATCAATGTTGTTGGTGTTATTATTAATGAAAATCTGCTCATTGAGCTCAGCTCGACAGGGTACTGACTTTCCTTCACATGACTTCCTATGAATAATCATTTTTGGTTCACTCTGTGTTGGATGTGTAAATGGGAAACTGTTTTCTACCTTGTATTATAACATAACATGCTGCATACAATTTAAAAACTTTGGATGATTCCCTGGATTGATGTGAAGCTGGATCATTATGCTGCCTCTTCCCTGGACATTTCTAGTGAAGCCACTAGGTGTCAGTGTGGTCATAACATGCCAGCAGCATGGATCAGATGAATGATAGTTGGAAGCAAAGCTGCCCCGTGTCTTCTCTTTGTTTTATCTCGATTTGTACTTATCTTCTTGACTCTCAGATTTTGTCTACCCAACAAAGATTCATGTTATTTCAATTCATTCTGGTTGTTCGTTTCCTCTCTTTTTGCAGTTGAGGCTTGTCAGGTGTGGTGTTCCTCTGCTGATGATCGGTTGTCTTTATTACAAGGTATGCCCTCTTCTTCATGGTTGATGTTCATTGCTGTCTTGGTAGTCTGATTACTGAACTGGGGTCAGTTTGTATCAACAATAACAAATTGCTGTAAAAGAAGGAAAGTGGCCCAAAATGAAGTTGGAGAGGAAGATTCTATGCAGCAGTTAGGGTCCTTACACAAGGCTGAAACAATTGCTGTTTTTCAGTCTGAGAATTTGAAATGGCTGCCACATACCCTGTTACCTTCAGTGCAGTAATTAGATGTTGTTTAAGATTGTTTTGTTCTTCTTTCACCACCTTAGTTCTGGCCTAAACTAATGGAGGAGTTATCGGAGCTGAGGGAGTTCTACGATCCAGAAACTGTGGAACTCATGACCTGGATTAGGTACATACACACGTGCTCACACGGTGTCCCACACAAATCTAGAGCACCCATTATATTGATGCAAATTTGATTAGCTTGTTCGGTGGATCAAGCTTCACTTTGCCTGATGTCCTTGATTAGTGTGTGTGTGTGTGTGTGTGTAGCTGTGCTTGTTTGTGGGGGAGTCTGACTGATGAGTGATGAGAGCCGATGGGTCACCATGAATAAGACATGGGGGTGCTGGAAAGAACCCAGCTGTTGGCAGAGCTCTAACCCACCTCGGGGTCTCTGGGGCTGCGCTTTCAATTGAGAGCATCAGTCTGAGGGGAGCAGACATAGAGCTGTGATTTTGGATGACTTCGCACTGTTGTTGTTGTTGTTGTTGTTGTATGTGGTTTTGCAACATTTTGAATCTGCCATTTTCTGGAAACTTCCGAATATTCAGGAATCTCTATTAGCAGTTGATGGAGTTAACCGCGTTCCCCCCCTCTGTGATGAGGTTGCACAGGAAATAAAGATTTCATAAAAATCCTTTGAAGGAATTTAAAAGCAACATTTGGGTGAAAAATGTACTCTCCAAATCCTTTTATTAAGTGTCTTTTCAGCTATGAAACAACATTTAGCAGATCTGTGTTAATTAAGCCCGACCACATCATCTCTAGATATTATATTTTTTTGGAAGTTAGGAAATTGTTCAAAACGATAAACGTGATTTTAAACATTCAGTGGGGAAAAAAAAAAAAAAAAAAATCACAAAATGATTAGATTGAGTTTTGAGCACCAAACATTTTTCAGAAGTTAATGTGAGGCATTGAGTCGGAGCTTTAGGACTTTGGAAGGTATTATGAATTGAACCAAACTTCAAATGATTGGATGGGTTGTTTTTGGACCACATCACATTCTGATAATTGACCAACATTAGAATCCCTTCAGGTCCTTCTGGTAGATGATGGCTTTAGTTTACTCGCACTCTGAATAAGTGATAGTTTAATGCTTCTTATTTCCATCCCGTCATTATCAGTGTGATGACATTAAGTGGACCATTTACAATATTTAAGGAATTAATTTTGATCTAATCCATTAAGACGGATAACGGAATGGCATACAGAGAGGATGATGGATATTGAGATGGTGGAGGGAAGAGTCTGGATTGTGAATTTATCTGTGTGTGTGTGACATAAGTTCCCTTCTCTCCACAGCTAATCCCATCAGGCTCTGAGGATTAGGGGGGCTGCCTATCACTTAACTTGGTTGGGGCTGAGAGCAGGGTGGAGCGCTAAGCTTCTTGCTGCTGTGCTAATTACATTCCGGATGAAAGTGTTAAAATGAGGACGGGGGCTCATATTACATTTCATTCTCCAGGTGACTGAAACCGAGGCCGTTTAGTTTTATATGAAAAGTTGATGGTGGATTCTCAGACCGTTTAATAATAAGGGGCAGAACAAGGACAGATTCATGCAAATAGCAGACATTATATTTTATGACCAGCTGGTGTGTTTATGTAAAGCTGTTCGGGACTCGTTGTGGTAATTGTAGCTGAAGGGGATGTAATTTGGATCTTTATTGAAATGAGAAGAAAAAACATAGATTGATTTCAGCAAGGCTGAAATGTCTTTAGCAAAGTTTTTCTAAGTCTCATTTTCACAATATTTCAAGTCAGAATGAGGCCTAGATTAGGGAGAGGATGGAGATGTGTGATAAAATGGATTTTGAGATTATTAGATCAGTGGTAAAACGGTCCTCATATAAGCTAATGATTTTTGCCCTTGGCTCTTAACAGTACAGAAATGTGAGTTACAACAGGTTGATGAGGGGATTATCATAATTCTCTTGACATTCTTTAATAAGCTGTGTCTTTACAGATTAGAGGAACTTAAGTGTAGGATAACATGGCGACAGCTTGGAAGAGTTTATCTGTAATTCACATAACCGTAACATTGATCACAGCAGTGGCTGAGCTGTAGGCGGATACTCTGTTCTAAATGGACAGCCAATAAATCAATAGGAATGGCTCGTTGTTCAACTGCCTCCAACTCTGATTTATAGTTGTTATAGTGCAGATTTTAAAGTTCCACTGGCGCTCTGTTTCTTCCTGAACCCAGATCATCTTCCTTTTTTCAGATCCACATTTGCACAGTTGTGTTTTCATTAAAGCAGTGCTGCTAAAAAATGATTTTGTAGTTATTTGCTTTTCTGCTGTTTTGATAAGAACTCAGTGTTGGGCACGGTGCAGTCGAGGCTTTGAATTTATTAACAGGTGCAGCACAGAGAGGAGCAGCTTAAGCTCAGGCACAGGTTTTATATACACTGCTGAGGCTCGGACAGACAGGGCTCAGCTCAGCGCTGTCGCCACCCCGCTCGCTGCAGGTCACTGCACGCTGCTGTCGGAGAAGCGAACAAAGCTCACAGCACGCTTCACACTCGGGGGCTTTGATGTATTTCATTTTGCATGTCAAGAGTTTGGAAGTTACAATTGGAATAAGACTTTGATTTTGAATTCAATTTCATGACTCCGTGTGAGTCAAACATACACACAACCATGCAGTCGGCTCTTCTTTTCGTTTTCTCCCATTAAAACAACGCTGACCATACATAATCCACCAAACACAGAAGCTTTCTGACTGCACTACTCTGCTGTGAACCTGCACTTCACTAGTCTTGTGTTATATACAGTATATATATTTAAACATTCCTGGGCATGTTTTCTTTTTCCTACACCCCCATCTCACACACACCCAATCGCTCCCGCCCCTCCAGGTCAAGATATACAGCGTGCTTTTGAGAATTATGAAGGCTGCAGTGGAAATTATTAATGAGAGCTTTGACAGTTTTGCTGCAGATCCAGGAGGCTCATCTGGCTACTCAGCACGGAGAGCCAATCAGAGCAGGAAGAGGCTCCCATGTACAAGTCAGCATATCCAAGTGAAAAACATTTAGTTTATACAGCAGGTCCTCAAATAACAAGGAAACTAGTTATTTGTCAGTGAAGACCACTTGTAGATCAGCACCTCAGCATTCTGTTTCTTTTTTTTTCATCAACTTCCACAATAGAGTAGACATTTCGGCTTGAATGTTTTCCTTTCTGTAAACCAATGCATCGCATTTCAAGGAACTCTATTAGGAATGTAGAGCTATATCAGCCTCAGATGGGTATCAGTTCATATTCAGCTTGTCGACTACAATCAACATATCAGCAAATAGGATAACATCAATCGATGGCAGGGACTGATATTTATCTGTGCATCGGGGATGTGTTGCATTGAATTTGCCCTAAAACTGATAAGGTTTTAGTTTTGTTGGGCACAATAATGTTTCTTGTTGGGCCACGTAAGCATTGAGTTGGCAGTGCTTCAGCGTTTCACCTTTTATAAAAGACGTGTTTTGGAAATAGTGTTTTCTAAAGTCGTTCATGGATAGTGTGGGATGAAAAACATTTTATTTCTTTTTTTTAATAAATCCTTTTTTATGGTTTTCTGACATTGAAGGGACAAAAAAGAGATCCATCCAATGAATAAAAATTGTACGAACAAAAGTGAACTAACTTTGGGTCTGCACTCAAAAGTTAGTAAATCTGTGCTTTGACCATGGTGTCCCCTTTGTTACACGGCTCTCGAGTGAATTTGATTCACTCCCTCAAAAGCTTCTCCACTAAAGTCTCCACGGAAACATTCTTCCCTTGTGGCTGTGCCTGAAGTTTCCAGGTGAAGATCACTTAGAAAAGTAGCATCCTGATAATGGGAGAGAGAGCATGAGCGTGAAGGTGACATAAGTCAGATGGTTATTTTAAGCAAAGATAAGCGCTCGCAGCATCAAATCCTGTCTAGACTGAAGGTTTCTGCAATTAAAGAAGTTCACCCTTACCCTGAAGTAGCACTTCATTATTCAGCAAAACGCTCCCCCTTCTCTTTGCATCTTTAATGGAGCATCGCGTTAGTTCTGGCAGACCATGTAGTCAACGTGCCCTTTGCCTATTGGCTGACGCCGACCCAACCCTTATGGCCAGCTGCGCTCAATGGGTAATCAGCTGCTGCTCGCAATTGGATGCTGGCATTTGGGGCACTTCATTTAAACTTGGTTTGCTGTCACTGCTTTTTTTGCTCTCTGCTTGCACCCACCACCTCCCCTGCTCCACCGACTTCTCATTGCCAACAATGTCATACTGTTGTTCATTGTTGCTTGCTCTGTTCTAGGGGGTTTGTTGCCTTTACAGCAAATGGAAAACACTCCACCTGAGGATGCTGCTGTTCCCTGTCTTGGCTTCCATGGAGCTCATGGAAAAGTCGGGAACTTCCTCCGAACAGAGCCATACCGCCAAACATAATTGTATGCATTCAGAATAAGCTTCTGAAATTCATCTCTGTTTCTCGTCTCGTTTTGACGAGAGTGGTTCTGACAGAAATAATTAACCCAAATATACTTTGGCAACAGGCAGTTGACAAGTTACTGGCTTATTGCACGTATAAGCTGATAAGACGTGTAGAAATTTCTGTGTTTTCTCTCCATAAAGAGGTTTTTATCACAGAATGACCTTTTGCTCACGGGTCCGTCTTAAGAGCCATTTGACTTATTTACTGGCCCATTTACATCTTTGATAGATCTACTTGTCCAGATTCCTTTGATCCATATCAGAGGACAGAGTTTCATCGATACCGCTACAGTACTAATACGATAAATGAGAATGTTTAGCAGCGGCATCTTTTCTAGAGTAATGCTTGAAATGCAGAGGAGATGAACAGACGATCTCCAGTGTGTGTGTGTGTGTGTGTGTGTGTGTGTATTTCCCTGACTTTTTCAGTAAAAGGATGTATGCAGACTACAAACTGTTGCAACATGTTTAAAGTCTTGTAAGAAGAACCATTACCAGGCATCTGAGAAGATTCTGGCCTTTTCACCCTCACTCGGAAAAGAAAGATTATTAAACAGCTTTAAAAGTGTGCTTATTTTAAGTGCTTGTACGTATAACCCATTCTGACATTTTTATGGCAAGGCCAGTCTCATTTGTTCATTCTGTCTAGCAAAAAGGTTAAGTTACTAACTCACAGTGTACCTCCTGTAAATTCTAGTCCAGTGTTAATGGGGCTTCAGTCTTTCTCCTCCTCTTGTTTTGTGGATCTGTGTCCATCTGTCTGTGTAATTAAAACAAATCACTTCCAAGCCATTCTTAGGAAACATGTGCCACTACTAATTTGTCTATCAATCTTTCAATGAAAATCAATTTTCTTCCTTCCCTCTGGTCTGGCCCCCTTTCCTCGTCGCGCTTTAAATAATCTAAATGAGAAGCGTTTGTTCTCCTCCATGAATAAGGTGCAGGGTCTCTCATCTGTGCTTGTGTGTCTTATTCATCCAGTGGGAGTTCAGAGAAACTCAGATGAACACTGCGATGTCCTTGACTGAACTACACACCTTTCAATCGGAAATAAGACTTGAGTAGAGAATGTCTGGTCTTGTATATGCGGCCTATAATGACGCTCCTAATCACTCTTTGAATCTCACCATTAGTCACCATCGTGATTACCACTCAGAATCACTTAGCTCTGGTGGTGCACGAGCAGTTGGAGCGGAATCTCAACTCTTTGCAGGTGGAACAAAATGTCCATGTAAAACAAATTAGATGTTTTATGCATTGGAAGTAAACATGAAGGGAAAAAAAAAAAGCTACTGAGATGAGTAATGTTACAGACCCTGCACACCAGCACTGGTGTGTTATGAATGTTAAACCCTCTGTCGTGGTTCAGTCAGGTGAAGCCTGATTTACTTGCACTCTGAACCAAACACCATGAGATTATATCAACTCGCACTATTTACGTATAGAAGTTAATACATTTTATTAATATGTGCCTATTCTCTGGGCATTTTATAGAGGGAAAAAAAAAAAGTTGGAGTCTAATTCAATAATCCAGTCCATTCAATTTAATTGAGTTCAGTCCTGTTCAGTATAATTAGGCTGCTTTTTAAAAAGTAGCTGTGCTTAGGAAACTAACAGATGGCATTGATTCTTCTCTTTCACTCAATCCCTTTTCATTAGCATGCGCAGGTCAGCAGGCACCAGGGAGAGACCTTCAGCAGGATCAGACTCGGGGACAGAGGACAGAGACAAAGCTACCTGTTAGGGAAGGGAGAAAGAGAACGACTATGTTGATTACAGAAATAATTGTATGTATATAAAGGAAAAACTGTCACGTTGGATGTGTTGGCGTGGTGAAGGAGTACTCGGATGCAGATATTCCAAAATAAAACACTTGATTTATTTAAATAATCTAACGGCTGAGCCAGAATACAAAAAACCTAAAATATGAAAAAACAGGGACAAACCTGACTTGACCTGAAATGCTGTGGCTTCATCAGTGACGGTGACTTAGCATGTGCATGAGAAAACCTGGAAACTAAATACTGAGGAGGGAGATTGTTGAGTGAGTGCAGCTGAGGGCACAAACGGGTGACGGGAGTGAAGCTGATGGCAGGGCCAGAGAAACGAAGGACGACATGGCAAAAACTAAAGACGAAGCAGGAACTTAAAACCTAACAAAACTAACAGACATGACAAAAAACAAAGGGAGCACAGTGAGGAGAAGTTCTCAGTGCATTATGGGAGGTCTCTCAGCTGTAGCTCAGGAGGAAGGGCAGAAGTTGGAAGGTTGGCGGTTCAACTCCCAGCTCCCACTTGTCAAAGTGTCCTTGGGCAAGACACTGAACCCCACGTTGCTCATGTTGTGTGTGATTTAAGAAAAAAAAAAGAAAACAGTACTGTGTAGCCTGTAAACTAAAACTTGCTTTGTGTGTGAATGTGAATGGGTGACTTGTAGTGTAAAAGCGCTTTGAATGATCAGCTCAACTAGAAAAGTGCTACATAAATACAGCTGATTTGCCATTCCCAGCAGCCGAGGTCAGTAGCAGCAGGCAAAATGATTCAGCCCTCATTGTTAGATAATATCGGTGGTGACATTGTTAGATAAAACGGATGGCTCAGGGTCACCTAACTCTAACTATGAACTTTATCAAAGCGGATCGTTTTTAAGCCTACTGTTAAAGATAAGAAGGGAGTTTCCTACATAAAAAGTCATACTGTGTGTTGGGATTCTTTTGATATCACACATTTTAATTTCCCGTCACCGTGCCTGCTATGGGGATGGTCATATATATATATATATATATATATATATATATATATATATATATATATATATATATATATATATATATATATATATATATATATATATATATATATATATATATGGGTCTGTTCCAAAATCTTGCAGATGCACTAAGTTGGTAAAAATTTATAGTAACAAGAATTCCTCCTGCACGTGTTCATGTATTGATTTGGTGTCCAGAAAAGAGAAGTTGACATGGTGTGTGTGCACGCGCGTGTTAGATGGAGAGAGGGTTTGATTAATTAAACTACCAGCTCTTGGAGCTGCCTTTGCCAGCAGCTTACTGTGAATCTGCAGCCCCGAACACCATCACTATGTAAGCAAGTGTAGAGGTTTGAAGAGAAGCATGGGTCACCCACGCCAAATGGACAACACTTGTTATATCATTTATACATATCTGTTATAACTATTATATTTCTGATACTGTTTTGGGACTGTAAATTGATTCAGAATTATGGAAAAATTCTTTAAAAAAAACAACCCCCCCTGCTGTTCAGAATAGAAGAATCTCTTGATTATAACTTTACAGGTCAGGGATGGATGTGTATGTGGATCTCTGTGGGTGTTCCCAACATACAGACCAGTTGTGGACATGTTTGGTTGAAACGCACACACTTACAAACTAGATTATCTTAACACACCACAGCTTCTTGGTGCTTATACTTGGGGTCACTAGACATTTCTGTACCACATATTGCTCTGTTTTGTTATTTGATTTGTCTGTGGAAAGATTGCATCTGTGTTTGCTCTTGATTTAGATAACTGCCACACTTCTTAAAGAAATGACATCAATTTGTCCCGATTGCAGCAGATCATAAAGACACGTGAGCCGAATGACTAAGCTAGAAAAAAAAACTGAAGTGCAATTCAATCAAAGTTTTTTTTGATGATGCATCTGTGAATAGCCTCCAAACTTTTTCATCTCATCCCATTTGGTTGTTCTTTTACCGCTTATTTTACACTCGGAACATCTTTTAGAAAACTCTAGTTCATCAAAAGCCCAGCTCTGCATTATATAATCAGAGTATTTATAGAGACTGATGTGTTCTTTTCTTTCTCCCTTCTCTGTTTGTCCACAGCACAAAGACCCCCAAGCAGGCAGTGTTTGCTGGAAGCATGCAGCTCCTGGCTGGCATCAAGCTGTGCACAGGCAGAGTTCTCACCAACCACCCACATTATGAAGATAAAGACCTGCGGGAGCGGACAAGACAGGTACTGCTGTCTGCGGGCTAACATTACACATAAAGAATTGTGAAAACTAACAAAAAGACTGCAAGATAGAACAAACACCATAAGTGGAATATGGGGGGTGCTGAGGGAGAACCTGGCGATAGAGGGGGTGTGATTGCAAACGGTGTCATCGTGGAAGCATGATGAAAAGTTCAAGTTTACCCATTGTCTTGCGTACTTGATACTTCCTCATGAAGCCAGAACTATATTTGATCATCGGGTGGGTTGTTAGTATGGAAGAACGTGATAAATAAGAAAAGAAAGAGATGCCTTTAATATAACTATGTTATGGTTGGTGTTAGAGAGAAGCAAACTGGCACGTGCATCCGATGATTGTGCCATGTGACCAGAGTAGAAGAGAAGTAATAATCAAGCAACTGCGTTTTATTTAATTTTTTCCCCCATTCGGTCAGCATTTGTTTTCCATTTAGCAGCTGCAGACTCGTGTCTCCAGTATTCAGATCTCCCAACTGATGACCACTGAAATACAAACGTTTCCAGGAGCTGGACTCTTGCTTATTTTCCTGCTTTCTGCCCCCCGTACACATACACAGTGCCAGTGAAACAAACATTTTCTGGTTTTGCAAATGCATTCTCCCTCTGCTTAACATTTGTGGCGCCCACTTCAAATGTTCATGCTTGTTTCTGTTGTATTTCTACAACTGGACAGCTCAGGGAGTTTTTATTTTCTTCTCTTGGTTTTTTTGGGCAGCCATTATGGTTACGACACATCTATTCTTTATACTCTCAATATTTTCTCTCTTCATTGTAGTGCAAGTTTCCGTAGTTTGCATTTTGAATCAAACTATTAAAATAAGTGCGATTAAACATGAGCAGTAATGCTGAAAATCAGACGTGGGGAATATAGGACATCAGGTATAAGCGGTATTTGTTCCATTAAAGAAACCATGACTCAGCTGTCGGAGTTGTCTGACTGTTCGCAGGACCTGTTGGTGCTTTTTACACAGACAGATCTCCTCTCTGCCTCCCCCATCCATCTAACTCTGTGAACTCTGTGCTAATGTCTCGGCTGAGAAACCAGGGAATAGTCTGCTGATGCAATGACCTGCAGTGCTTTTGTGAATGAATATTGGATCAGAAGATATACTATGTGTATCCATTAAGTAGGGATCAATATAGCGCAGGAAAAATGGAGCCTAAAAAACGCTGTGTTACAGCAAAGGAAGATGAATGGAGGCGCTTGTAGTTGAGTCCATCTTAGTAAGTAAACCAGACATGCTGTCGGTTTTAGTTTCTATTAGTGTAGCTGCAGCAGGTTGTTCTAACAAAGCAGCGTGTTGCAGCGTTTCAGGTTTCTTCTGCTCATCCTACAAAGTAAATCATTTTCTTATTTGACAAAAAGGATATTTCTTTGTGTGTGTACTTTCAGTATTGCATCCTCACGGATTATTCCTCTTTTAACCTCCACATGCCATAAACTGCACAGAAGGAAGGAAATGAGCTATACCGTTATTAGTTTTTGTCTGCCGCTTCAGTTCGTGTTCGACTTCCTCACAATGAGCAGGAAATAATGTGAGCGTCATCTCTTGGACAGCTGAGCCTATGTTTTGCATCCCAGCGGGAAGTGAGCCATGCTGAGCTGCTGGCGAGGCCAGAGCCTGGCACGGAGCTCATTTATGATCCGCGACACTGGTGCAGACTTTGGGAGCTGAAAGTGTGTTTCTGTGTGTGTCTGTATTTAAGGAGGGAAACTGCACAAGTGCATTTTCCGAGGTTTCGTAGTTTAATGAGACTCCCAGTTCTTTTTGGGGTTTAATTTGCGTGTCTGCAGAAAATGATTCCATACAGGGCAAAAAGAAACGGTCGCACTGATCGGCTGTTCTTCTCGCTTCTGAATAAATGGACATATCCTTCAAAGCACTTTATTTTAATACAAAAATAATCACCATGAGTAAGACAAAACAGTTAACAAACTATCAGACCGAACAAACATCTAAGTGGTTACTTCTACCAATTCCTCAGTCTTTGGGAAGAGAAGGGGGGCACACCTTCCCCTCGCTGTGTCAGGTAAGAATAATTCCATGTTAAACTCAGTCCATTCAGCCACCAGGGCTGAAAACGGCAGCTTTCTAATTCTATTAAATATGTCTGGAAGGCATGTTCTTTACAGACTATTGTCAAACCCCACAGGTCAAATAATTTGACAGATTAGAATAAATATTGTAAATTGATTGACCAGACCTACAAATTTGCTTGTGATACCCATTTGGATGAGCATTTTTAATTCAATTCAATTCAATTCATTTTTATTTATATATCGCCAAATACAACAAATGTCATCTCAAGGCACTTAAATAGTAAGTCCAATTCAAGCCAATTGGAATTCAATTAATTAATAATAATCATAATTCATAAAATAATCCAATTTGTTCATATAGAGCCAATTCAAAAACAATTTCCTAGCTAAGAAAACCAACAGATTGCACTGAAAACTTTTTGTTTTTCGGTCCAATCTCCCGGCCTGAGCGTGCCTGAGGCGACTGTGGAGAGAAACGACTCCCTTTTAACAGGAAGAAACCTCTGGCAGAACCAGACTCAGGAAGGGTGGCCATCCGCCTCGACCAGCTGGGGTTTGAAAAGACACTGTAACACCATTCAAAGGATATCTGTTGGAACAGGGAAACACGAGTTAATGACCACAATAATATCACATATACATAAAGAGAGTAAAGTGAGGAAAGGTGTGACAGATGAGGCCCCCCAGCAGTCTAGGCCTGTAGCAGCTTAACTATGGGATGTTTCAGGATTACCTGAGCCATCCCTATTCAAGGTAAACACAAGAAACTTGTGCTAACGAAAAAATAAATAATAAAATAAAGGACCAGACTCAGTGAGTAATTCCCTATACTCCCTATATAGATCTGCTCCTCACACCACAACAACCATCTTTTTACAGCCACAAGCTACCTCAGCCTCTCACCAACTGCACACCAGTCACAGCGGGGTGGGGATGCAAACCCTGGTTCGGGTAGGGGGAGAAATAAAAGAGGTAAGATAAGCGGGAATGGGATTCAAACCCTGGTTCGGGTAGGGGGTAATGAAAGTATAGAAGGTGCCAGAGGTGGAGGCAGAACAAGACACACTAGCAGATACACTATCAGATTCAACAGACCTAACTATAAGCTTTATAAAAAAGGAAAGTTTTAAGCCTGGTCTTAAAAGTGGAAAGGGTGTCTGCTTCCCGGACATTTACTGGCAGCTTATTCCACAATAGAGGGGCCTGATAACTGAAGGCTCTGCCTCCCATTCTACTTTTAGAAACTCTGGGAACCTCAAGTAAACCTGCAGTTTGGGAACGAAGTGCTCTGTTAGGAAAATATCTTACAATGAGATCTTTAAGATATGATGGAGCTCGGTCATTAAGAGCTTTATATGTAAGGAGAAGAATCTTAAATTCTATTCTGAATTTAACAGGGAGCCAATGAAGAGAAGCTAAAACTGGAGAAATATGATCTCTCCTGTTAGTTCTCATCAAAACTCTGGCTGCAGCATTTTGGATCAACTGAAGGCTTTTCAGAGAATATGTGGGACAGCCCAATAATAAAGAATTACAGTAGTCCAATCTTGAAGTAACAAATGCATGAATTAGTTTTTCCGCATCACTCTGAGACAAGATGTTCCTGATTTTAACAATATTACGAAGGTGAAAGAAGGCAGTCCTAGAAACCTGTTTTATATGCGAGTCAAATGATAAGTTCTGGTCAAAAATAACTCCAAGGTTCCTCACTGTAGAACTAAAAGCCAAGGAAATACCATCTAGAGTAACTATATAGCTAGACAATTTCTCCCTGAAACGCTCAGGTCCAAAGATAACGACTTCAGTTTTGTCTGAATTTAGAAGCAGACAGTTCTGAGTCATCCAGGTCTTTACGTCTTTAAGACATGCTTGTAGTCTGACCAACCTATTGGGTTCATCTAGTTTTATAGATAAGTACAGCTGAGTATCATCAGCATAGCAATGGAAATTTATGTCATGCTGTCTAATAATGTTACCTAATGGAAGCATGTATAAAGTAAAAAGAATCGGTCCAAGCACAGAACCCTGGGGAACTCCATGACTTACTCTGGTGTGTGAGGACGATTCTTCATTTACAAGAACAAACTGAAATCTATCAGATAAATATGACTTAAACCAGCCTAATGCAGTTCCTTTAATCCCAATAACATGTTCAAGTCTCTGTAATAAGATACTGTGATCGACCGTTTCAAATGCAGCACTGAGATCCAACAGGACAAGCACAGACACAAGTCCGCCATCAGAGGCTAAGAGGAGATCATTGATCAATTCAATTATACTTCTCGTTTTAGATATGTTATTGTTACAGATGGATAACTAATTGAATAGAAAATAACAATCAGTTGATGAACTTAGCTGCTGATGTCACACATGGCGTCAACAGGTAAAAAAGGTTAAAGGAGAACTGCGGTATTTTCAACATTAAGCCTCTTTTTTGAGTCGTCTGCAATGTTTTAGAACCCCCCCTCACCGCTTTTTTGATGTTTACTGCTGTCTCCGGTATTTGCCTAATTTTGATTCTTCTCAACCTGCTTCAGAATGGCAAGTCATGCGCATGTCCAAAAAGGTCCGTAAAAGCACCATAAACGTCCGTTTTCAAAATCATCAACTCACCGGAGTGGTTACTGGTGTGCACTGGTAATCCATATCAAATTTCGTTGCGAAAAGTTGCTTCTGTCGTGTTTTATTTGACATTTTGTACTGGATGTTCGTTGATAGTACTCCGCCACCGCTAAGAAAATAGTGTGAGCACGAACGAACTGCCAAATAAAACACGACAGAAGCAACTTTTCGCAACGAAATTTGATATGGATTACCAGTGCACACCAGTAACCACTCCGGTGAGTTGATTATTTTGAAAACGGATGTTTATTGTGCTTTTACGGACCTTTATGGACATGCGCATGACTTGCCATTCTGAAGCAGGTTGAGAAGAATCAAAATTAGGCAAATACCGGAGACAGCAGTAAACACCAAAAAAGCGGTGAGGGGGGTCCTAAAACATTGCAGACGACTCAGAAAAGAGGCTTAATGTTCAAAATACCGCAGTTTCCCTTTTACCCTCTGAACAGGCAATGCGGACTGAAACTCACCGTCTTCAGTAAAAGATGCTTCTTCTGAGTGACACCTTCGGCATTACACCATCTGTTGTTAACAAGCACTGTGAACGCTCCTCCTGCACTGTTCGTATAGTCTGAAAGATGGAAATTATGCTGCCTTCCTCATACTCCTGCTGTGTCTCTACACAGTGATCTCACGTCTCAGGAAATCCATCTTAGAAAAACAGTGTTTGGACAGAAAAGAAAAAACTTGTTAGAAAATATCAAGAAGATGCAAGATGTCCAGAGCTGACGCAGCTGTCTGCAACTAGAGCAGCGCCATTTAATCTTTCATTTCATCTGTGGTTTGTGAAATTGATTACTACAGAGTCTTAAGGAGAAGGTTAATCTTTCCATTTCATACAGTTCTTACGGTACAGGACCGAATGAAGTGGCCATAGTTCCAGAGCAAAATTGTTACAGAGCCAGCAGAGCAGAACAGGAGCTCCACTAAGTCTATGGAGTGACATAGTTACAAGTCATGACTTGGTGATTCTGCAGTGTCAGCTTGCTATCTGAAAACTCATTCTGTGGCCGCATTATGCCAGCTCTGTTCAGAGTGAGTGGGTAAAGTGCTGTCTGTCTGTCTGTCTGTCTTCACCCTTGTGTATGCTTTCACATTCCAGTTCCATTCCTTTCCAGGAAATGATGGCTAGACATCCCCTGCCTCTTTATGTTTTAATAAAAACATAAAGATAAGATGATATGCCTTTATTGCCACTGTACACAACATACAGTGAAATTGCAGGTGTCCTTCACAGTGAGCCGTTCAACGTGAACGCACGTAAAACAGTCTACATGCACATGAAATAGATGAAACATTTTACACGATCCACTCTTCGATTTGTGCGAAATCAAGAATTATTTATTTTCTATTTGCAAGCTCTTGGTTTGAAAGCTCATAAAAATGTGTGTGTGTGTGCAGGGTTTTTAAACAAATGTGTACAATAAAATGTCGATGACTGAGTGACCTGTCCAGGGTGCATCCTGCCTTTGCCTGATGGTTTCAGCGCTCTCACAACCCTGAAATGGATAAAGCGGGAATGGAAAATGAATGGGAGAATAAACTTGTGATTGTCACCTGTCAGCTAGTTGTCTGGTCAGATTCTGTCACTTCTTCATTAGACCTGGAAATGACCTTAAATTCCACTCAAGCAGTTCCTGATCCCCTAACAAAGCATCTCTTTCTCTGGAAATTGTTTAACTTTGGTATTTTTCTTTCACGGAAAAAACTTCTCAAGGGTTGATGCAGCATGGGGCCTGGCATCTATTGTTATGTTAATGAGCTCCACAGACATCTCAACACTTCCTTTAAGTCTCCCCTGACTCTGTAAAACTCACAATATAGTAAGTGCTGGTTAGACATAATGGATTGATACTTCAGTGATTGCATTTCAGTGATTCTGTCTGAAAGCCTTTTAAAAACCGGAGTTCTTCCAGCACACCTGGGTTGCAGATTTGTTTGCTACAATTGATAAAAAGCTGACGTTTGTTCTGTTCAACACTTTTGTTTTTATTTTTCTCACTGGTTTAGTTTCTTCAGTGTATTGTTTCACATTTGACTTGAAATTAAAAACACTTTCAAAACCCAAATTTGCCTGTTAATCGAGTTCAGGAGAGGAGTTTTCTCCTCCCAACAAAGACATGAAGGAGATTAACAAGCTTTATAAACCGAAATAAATCCATTCCTTATTATGTTTTTGTGTGTGTGTGAGCAGGTGTATCAGGTGTATGCTCGCCGGTCCCCAGAGGAAGTGTATGAACTCCTGAGGGCGGTGGGGGCCGACTACGTGGTGTTGGAGAACAGCATCTGCTATGAGCGGAGGCACAGGCGGGGCTGCAGACTGCGGGACCTGCTCGACCTGGCCAACGGACACGTGGGTGGCTTTTATCTAATGTGACGCATGGTGACCGGCTGCTTGTGAGTGTGTGCGTGCGTCGGGCTGCATGTGCTGTCCCCTCTGTCAACTTCTGTGGCTCGGCGAAAGCTCTCAGCCTCCGCAGAGAGATCAATAGTCTCACTTCTTATCTGCGCCGTGCCGTCTCTCACTCTCTCGCTGTCACTCTCACCCCCCTCCCCACCACCTCCTCCCCCCATCTTCTTTTTATTTTCATGTTGGATGTGGCTTGCCTTTGGATTACTAGAGGCCAGACAAGCTTCAGTCGGGCCCGGTGTGGTGTAAGACACATGAAACACTGAAGTTGCTGTGTGTCTGCGTTTGGGACGCTGTAAATGTCACACAGTACACACGACTTCTGACATCTAGACAGCTTTATTGAAGCAATGCTGGAAGTTGATGTTGCTGTCTCTCCCTTTCTTCTTTTCATTCTGGCTTTAATTTACTTCTCCCTGTTTTTTTAGATTTACTTTTCGTCTCTGGCTCTTTTTTTTTTTCAAAAAATAAATTTTTTCCTTTCGCCTTTCTTTTTTGTTATACATATATATAGTACTGTGCAAAAGTTTTAGGTAGGTGTGAAAAATGCTGTAAACAAAGAATGCTTTCAGAAATATAAATAATGATTGTTTATTTTTATGAATTTACAAAATGCAAAGTGAGCGAACAAAAGAATAATCGAAATCAAATCAGTATTTGGTGTTACTACCTTTTGCTTTCAAACCAGCATCAATTCTTATAGGTACACTTGCACAAAGTCAGGGATTTTGTAGGATTATAGTCAGGTGTATGATCAACCAGATATACCAAACAGGTGCTAATGGTCATCAATGTCACATGTAGGTTGAAACACAGTCATGAACTGAAACAGAAACAGCTGTGTAGGAGGCTTAGAGCTGGGTGAGGAACAGCCAAACTCTGCTACCAAGGTTAGGTTGTGAAAGACAGTTTCATGTCATGGCAAGATTGAGCACAGCAACAGCAAGACACAAGGTAGTTAGTTATACTGCATCAGCAAGGTCTCTCCCAGACAAAGATTTCAAAGCAGACTGAGGTTTCAAGATGTGCTGTTCAAGCTCTTTTGAAGAAGCACAAAGAAACGTTGAGGATCGTACACGCAGTGGTCGGCCGAGGAAACTTAGTGCAGCAGATGAAAGACACATCAAGCTTATAGCAATAGGAAGATGTCCAGCGGTGCCATCAGCTCAGAACTGGCAGAAACCAGGGGGACACAGGTACACCCATCTACTATCCAGAGACAGTAGATGGAAGACCATGGTCTTCATGGAAGAGATGCAGCCAAAAAGCCATACCTCCGACGTGGAAACAAGGCCAAGCAACTCAAGTGTGCACGAAAACTTCGGAACTGGGGTGCAGAAAAATGGCAGCAGGTGCTCTGGACTGATGAGTCAAAATTTGAAATATTTGACTGAAGCAGAAGACAGTTTGTTCGTCGAAGCGCTGGAGAGCGGTACAATAATGAATGTCTGCAGGCAACAGTAGCCCCTTTCACACTGAGGAATAACCAGTGTTTAATCCGTGAATTTAGCGTGTCCGCTGTTGCGTTCACACTGCCGACCCGGGCTGCCGCGTCAACTCGACTCGCCTTTCGACCCGCGTCGGACCCTAGTCTTTTTGCCGAGCCGAGTTTGGTGTGAACGCAATTGACGCAGGTCGGACGTGGGCGTGGCGTGACGTGAGGAGTTTAAAAGACAGAATGGATAGCTGATTCAGAACAACAGCGACAGGTGAGGACAAGTTTCACTCTGTTTTAGCCTACATCAAGTTCGAGACATTTTGTAATATGGCCAACTGGGGAGACAAGGAGGTCCGCGAGCTCCTCAGCCTCCGAGCAGAGGACGTTATTTACCGCCACATGTCAGGGACTATAGTGCTCTTGTATTCTCCGCATATGTTCTTCGGCGGCATCCCACGTTGTAACCATCCACACCCCGTAAGATAACATCTCCATGAACTGCATATACAACTGCAAAAACGAGTCCTCAAGGTGTACGTCATTGTACACGCCCATCATTTTATGTGTTTCGTGTGACGCTCTGCCACTAGGCAACGCCCCCTGAACCTCGGCTTCAGACGACACGGGTCACCTAACACGCCAAGCGTTCACATTGCTCGACGCGGGTCGAAGGTGCAATTTGGACCCGCTAAGGTAGCGGGTCGCAGTGTGAAAGGGGCTACTGAAGCATGATGGAGGTTCCTCGAACGTTTGTGGCTACATTTCTGCGAATGGAGTTGGAGATTTGGTCAGGATTAATGGTGCTCTCAATGCTGAGAAATACAGGCAGATACTTATCCATCATGCAATACCATCAGGGAGGCGTATGATTGGCCCCAAATTTATTCTGCAGCAGGACAACGACCCCAAACATACAGCCAAAGTCATTAAGAACCATCTTCAGCGTAAAGAAGAACCAGAAGTCCTGGAAGGGATGGTACGGCCCCCACAGAGCCCTGATCCCAACATCATCGAGTGTGTCTGGGATTACATGAAGGATGTGAGAAAGCCTACATCAGCAGAAGATCTGTGGTTAGCTCTCCAAGATGTTTGGAACAACCTACCAGCCGAGTTCCTTCAAAAACTGTGTGCAAGTGTTTTGCACTTAGAAGAATTGATGCTGTTTTGAAGGGGAAGGGTGGTCACACCAGATATTGATTTGATTTAGATTTCTCTTTTGTTCATTCCCTGCATTTTGTCGATTGATGAAAATAAATGATTAACGGTGCGTTCACACCAGACGCGGTGCAAAAGATCGCACCGCGTTACTCGCGCGAGTGTTGCCGCGGGTGTAATTTGAATTTACTCGCCTCATTCGCGCGAGTAAAAAACGCGGGCTATTTGGCGCCATTCCCTCCATTTCATTCTCTCATCAACCATGGCTGATATATGTACTATCGCGTACTTGTACCTGCGGTGGAAGTCCGAGAAACGCACACGCCGTCGTGTCTGGGTCAGTGACATCCTCCGGAGGCGCACTCAGCTCGGAGAATTTCACCACCCTCTCCAGGAGTTGCGTCTGGATGACAGTTTGATGACCTGCTCGGGAGGATCGGTGCCGTGATCTCTCGGCAGGACACCAACGACAGGCGCTCCGCAGCTGAAATGGAGCTACGGTGCCGTGATTTCAGGTGAACAGGCGATCCTCCCGAGCAGGTCATCAAACTGGGTCCTGGTGAGCCTGAAATACCGCTGGAAGCGGCCGTCATCCAGACTTTATTTTTTTATTTTATTTAGTCAGGGACCATGTGCAAAGTACATTAATTACAAAGTAAAGAGATGACCTGCACCAGATTGTAGCGTAGAAGCTAATTTCCATCTGCAGTCCCATCTGCATGTCACAGACAGCGCCTGTCCATCTGTCTCCACGTCACTGTCGTCCAGAATCTCAACGCTGATAGGCTGTCTGACGCGAATATATCGCTAAAGTTGGATTTTTTGAACTCGCGCGGATTCGCATCTTTTCACTCACGCGGCGGCATTCGCCTCATCGCGCCTCATCGCGCCGTTGGCTTGAATCCGCATCTATTCGCGTCTTTGCATTGACTTTGTATGTAATCGCGTCACGCGACCGCGTCTGGTGTGAACGCACCGTAACACTTCTATTTTTGAAAGCATTCTTTGTTTACTGCAGTTTTTCACACCTGCCTAAAACCTTTGCACAGTACTGAATATATTATATATATATACATGCCAATATCTGTTACTGTTGCAGACTGTAAATCACAAGATGTTTATGTGAAAGAAAGATTTAAGCTTTTTTTTCTTTTTACTTTTGTATAAATAATCAATATAGAAGACATTTTCTAGATTTCATTGCACTAGCTCTAAGAATGGTACTCCTTCAAATCGCCATCTCCATATGTAGATCAAGTACTGAATGCAGCATGAAGCAGCTTCACATTTACTGGTTCCTAATCTTTTAAGATAAGCATTGCAGCTTGAAGGATTTTAAAGTGAAATCAGAGCTGATGGGAAGCTGCTGATGACTCACTTAGCTGATCTTTTTTTCACGCGTGTTAATGATTTTTTGATTACACGCCTTCTGCCATTCTTCATGCCATCTATGACGGTGCCCTCGCTCTCTCATCAGATCATGGACGGGCCTGGAGAGAACGACCCTGACCTCGTCCCCGCTGCTCACCCGAGATTTTGTGAGGCCATCAAGACAGATGGCACAGCTTACACAGCGCTATTCACCAAAACGTTCCAGAACAAAACCTTCTACGTGTACCGGCTCAAGAAGAAGCGCAAGAAAGGTGCCAAGAGCTCCTCAGATCCCAACGCGACCCAGTAGCAGGAAGAGGGCCACCAGAACCAGCCCAGCAAAGGCCAGAGAGGAGGCGTGAAGGCACCCAATCCTCACTGCTCCACTGTTTCCTCTCCACACTGCACCCAGCTGTGATTATGATTCTTATTTTCTATTTTTTTGAAACGCATGATTTGTGGAACTATGGTGTCAAAGCAGTGGGCCGTTGGAGTTGGGGGGCTGCAGCCTTGTAGTTAGTGAAGGGTTTGAAGTAGTTGTTGGAGTGACGTCATTTATGACTGACTTCCTCTGTGTCAAAGAAAAAGGGGGACCGAAAAAGAAAAGATACTACTAAGATATTTTTAAATGGTCATATTGTTACCGCAGTTCTGACTTGTTTCAGTCAGAAATAGTCATAGGGTTGTAGATATTTGGTATTAAGAATCCAATTTGTATTGATTAGCACTGAAGCAGTAGGTTAGATACCCTATAGATTTAGAGAAGTAAAACTAAAGACCTGTGGCGAGTTTATAAATACCCAGATGTATTTTTTAAGAAATGATTTCGATCCAATTGAAGATGACCGAGATCTTAGCAATTTTAAAGACCAACAAACTGTTTCCTTCACCAACAAAGTCATTCCCATACAGATCTGTGCTCTACAGGGGGCTTTTAACAATATCTGACTTGCTGTACGTCGACTACTGGGATGAGCCAGCTGCTCATTTCTTCCTCTTATGCGGGTTACACTTTTAAAAAGATCCAACATGCATGCTGCAACTTGCATGCTGGAAATGGCGAGTTTTGATGAGGATTTGGATGCTCCAGTCAGCAAATGTGGAAGTATTTTTTTGTCGATCTTAAAAACCACAGAACAGGCAAGGGAAAGGAACGGAACGGAAAGATTGAGATATTTGTTCACCAATTCCACCAGTGCAAGTTGTGCCCCGACAACCTTTCTCACTGCGACCCGAGGTGGTCAGACGCTTCTCCAGAGGTGACACCGCACTGGGCAGACAGGTTGTGTTGTGTGAGACAAAACCCTTTCGGGAGCTTTCAACCATATTTTTTCATTTCATGAAAATGGGCTTATATTTCTTTGCAGGCCTGTTTTGATACGAAACTGAACGCAAAATAAAAAGAATGAATGAAGCAGCTTAGAGTTATTTATTATTCGGAGCTTGGTGATACTCCAACTGCTGCAGCTATCAAGCTAAACGCTAACATGCTACCCAGCTAAGACATGCAAGTGACAGTCAGTAACAAGTTGGTACTTTTATGAAGAAAATGACCACTGAATAGGTTTGACCATTAGCTCAACTCAGCCGGGGGCACGCGTTCAGCACAGTTGCATGCACGGTTGAGTTGAGCTACAGGTGGAGTTTGAACATTTTATTTGACCACTGCCCTTGTCCCACTATATGTGCACAGGAGGAGATTTGAAATATTTACCAAAGTATTTTAGACTCCACAAACACTGTAGACTCCCTGAGAAAACATTCAAGACATTTTTCTGCTTCAAGCCTTCTCTGTGGGAGATTGTCAGACATGTAAGTGCAGCTGAATTCACTGCACAGATGTTGCCTTTTAGTGACTTAAAGGTAGGGTAGGAGATCCTGGATTTTGAGTCCAGCGAAGCTGCATTTTTTTAAATACACAGGTAAAAAGTCCCAACCCTTTTCTTCACTTTCCCCCCGAAGGCACGCCTCTAGAGTACATGAACGAGCACGAAGGTGCACGAGCGCTGTTCTGACAGCAAGCATCGATCGTTGCCGTATTTAGTATTTAGTATATGCTAACTATACGTTTAATAATGCTAGGTGCTAGCCAAGCTGGCTCTAGTTTAGCTTCCTGCCAAGCTTCTGGACGCGTAATTCGTTCACGGAGCAGGGTACGCGCACAGGGGGAAGGGGGGGGGAGGGGGAGGGAGGAGCAGATTGCAGTTTGATAGACGCATCAGAATCCAATCATCATTAACGGTCCGTTCAGTATGATTGGACAGTGTTTTTCCTAGATTGTACGTTCTAGAGGCCACTAAAACTTTTCATTTTTGTGTCAAAACTTTTAATTAATTGGTTGCAATGGGGGTGTGAAGAGTATTTCAAGCAATATGTAAAAAAATGTTCCAGAAAAAGAACCCCTACCCGACCTTTAAATGGTGATTTTTGGCAGAAGGTGCTGCGGTTATAAAATCAGGATTTTCTAAGAGCAAAGTGCCACTCTGCCAATGCTTAAAGAGTCATTGACTTGACATACAAGATATAACACAATGCAATAAACTTTGTTGTCAACTTGAGGGAATTTGTCTTGGACTCAAATGTTGGAGATAAACACACACTAGATATAGTTGACTGGGCTGATATTCACCACATTTTTCACCATCTTACCATCTTTAAGTGTTCTTGAGAGTCTACATGCTGGAGTGAGTCAACCCCCCAACCAAATTATCTGGATGTGTTAGTCTGGCTTTGAGAGCTACGATTTAATTTTTTTTTTTACAGTTTCGGTCAAACCAACATGTTTGCGTGTATTTCAAAAGTTCAGGTTTTGGCCTCGCTAACACAATAATTCTTGTGTCGTGTAAATGTTCATACTGTCACCTGTCGGCTGCTGTGATAAATGTTACCTGTTACCCTTTGAAAGAAAAAGAAGGATAATTGTGTCCGTTCAAACATGTTTTGCTGTAAATTGGGAGGTCAGAACTGGTTCCCAGGGATGTTGGTGACATTGTTGCTGTTGTCATCGCTGTTTTTCTTTCAGTTTGCTTCGTGACTCTCATCAGCGGCATTCTCAACCTTTTCACTCTTCTCGCTCGCACGCACAAACACACATGAATAATGTAAGTGGCGGGGAAATTGCAGCAGGCTGACAACTGCAGTGATCCGCCACTGCAATCTAAAATAGTTTGAGAGAGGGGTGGGGGCTCAGGAAACACTCGCATATCAAACTCGGGCTTTGTGGTAAGACAAAAGAAAAGACGAGTGGGAGGTGTAAGGGGCTGAGCAGGCTTGTGTTTTAGAGGGCCAGAGAAATAACCACAAATCAAAACCCAAATTTGCAATGACCCGAAGTCCTTATTTTCTTTTTAAAGGCAAGAAGAGGAGGTAATTAAAAGGGTCGAGCTGAACGGGTAGTTGGCCAGTCGGACACTGAGCTGGTGTGTGGCGTGAGACACCACATCGCTGTGTTCTTATATCTGTGTACTTGTTAATAAGGCCTCTGTCTTTGACAATTCACACCCTGCTGCTCACAGTTGTCACAGGAAAACGTGTTGTTCGTTAACAGCCTCATTCCAATGCATACCAATCACATCAGTGTGGAAAGCGGCGCTTGTTCTTCCTCCGTCCTGCCTTCATGTTGGATGTTTAATTTAGGAGATGTGTGATTGCTTTATTTGAGAGCAAAGGGATTCCATTATGCGTGCTTAATAAGAGTGTACTAATCTAAGATTTTTTTTTCAGCACTGGTAATTTCCATACATATTGGGATTAGTAGTTCATATAGAGGCACGCTTTTTTTTTTCTTTCCCTTTTTTATAATGAAAAGCCAATGATGAAGGCAACTATGTGCACAAGTACAATTGTACTTATTTTTTAAAGATGTAATTGGTGTTGCTGGAATATGCTTCAGATGCTTAACTACTTGGCACCTGATACATTTAGATGCCCGTGGAAACTTTCACTGCTGTATGCATGTAAATAGATACGAGTCTGTCTTTGTGACACCTCCAAATCCAATTTAAAAATCCGTCTCCTGTCGTAGAACATCATGTAGTCTGCAGTTGCGCCCATGTATATCTCTTGAATACCATAGTGCAAACTCCTCGTTCTGTGAGCGCATCACTAAAATCTTTCAGGATCATAAACACGGACAAAAAGCAGGAGAGAACGCTGCATGATTCTTTACATTCACTGATGGGTCAGAAACTTGAGTTTCATAGAAACTTTAGAATGATATATTTCACATTTTGCCAAAATGATTACTCAGGCCATGTGTGGTTTTTGTCAAGTATTCGGATGGAATGTTGATGCAGACATTGATTCATTTCATGCAGAGATCACAGTTCGCTTCAGTTGTGCTGTTTTTTTTCCCATCTGAACAATGTAAGTACATCATGTGGACACAGGGCAGCAGAAATAGTTTTTCTTATCGGTTTACTTTTAGTACACACACGAGTGCATCCTTGGATAAACAGAACCGATGCACCTTGATCATCTTTAGCTTAAAAATGTCAGCAGTATGAGTCGTCTCCTTGGGTTCATATGGAAGAAGATTGTTGCATTTGGGTGCCTTTGGTCACGTTCCATTTCTTCTTTAAAAATCTACTAAACTCTTTTGACACAGCTGAAGACATCTGTAACATCAGAAACTATACAAACAAGTCAATGTTTACTCTACTGTCATATGTTTTCATGCCAAGCACAGTATTCATGTAATGCCACTTTTAGATGTCATATGATCAAACACATCTCTGTACATTGGCAGTTTGATCAATAAAACAACTTTTTTCCCCAACGTGATTGTTTCCTTGTCTGTCATTGTGCGAGGCCTCCTCCAGTCACAAATCTGGTTCTCTTCTTTCTCCTCCTGTTGCATGTTGGAGCTTCACAGTGCACACTCGTGTGTTGCCAATCCATTCTGTCACGCACAGACGCTCGGTCAGGACCCTCAGCGACACTTTTGAACCATCGACATCTGATATAAGCGCCGTGAGACCACAGCCAAGTGCTCTGATTTATCCTGCGGTAACCCAGAAAACAGGGAAGCATTCAGCATGTGCTCACTGTTGTTAGAGGGAGGATTTCTTTCCGTGACTATGGTCACGAAAAGAAATGTAAAGGTTAACAAGTTTAACAAGACAAAGGCCTAGGGAGTGAAAAGCCAGTGTCATGCTCCTTTTGAAACCTCCACAAACACTGAGTGATACACACACACACACACACATATAGGGATCTGAGATTTTCCAGTTTGTTTTTTAAGATGCAGTCACGATTCAGCCCAGTCTGGTGCAAATAAATGGCTTTATTGAGAAAAAGGGATCAAAGCAAATACAAAACACTTATATAACTGTCAAAAGCTCATCACCATCATGTTGATAGAAAATATGTTGAGTTTATCTTTTTTTTCTCTGCACATTTCAAACCTATGTTGTTTTTGACAAAAAGCAATAATTATATTTAATCCATCTCTGTATTTACAAATGAGGTAAAAACATTAACTTTGTTCACTGCACCCAGAACACAACATTTATGAAGCTGTTTACGGTACAAATGAATGTTGGTGGGAAATGTATTGTTGCTCCTCAAAGCTGCTGAGAGAGAAGTGAAGACTGAAGTTTCTTCATCTCTCACCTCTGTAGCTCAGCCCCTCTCAACAGAGGAATAAAATGCAAGCATTCCCAAATCCCCACAGTCTTAGAAATAAAGAAACCAAAAAAAAAAGGAGAAAGCCACCACTCGACAGGCATCTTTACTCTTTCGCTAAAGTCTTATATTTCTGAAAGCCACATTGTTGCCTCAGCTTAAAATAGCGTATTTCCGGAAAGCCGAGATCTGGGATTCATCCCCTCTGTCAACTGCTCTCAAAGTCCACGCGGTCCTTTGGTTTTTCCCACTATGACAGCAAGCCATCAGCTCCCATTAGGATTAGTAGCCTGACATGTTTTCACACGCTCCTACCCTTTAACTGCTCTCTGCCGACAGACTCTGCTCTGCCAGGATGAAGACAAATAAGAAAACAATTCATGATGACAGCAGAGCCGTGACTTCCAGCTGAACACGGCGCCTGTAATGCCGGGAGATGCCAAGCTGGCTCGTTGAAGAACTGGAGGAGCGCTGTTTGCTATATAACTAACTGTTGCTTCAAGCCAACGTTTCCCTCTGCGGCGCTGCACACCAGTGGGACCTCGCAACAGAGACATGCCTCTCTGCTTCCCTTCATCGTTTGCTCTGATTCCACCTCCACCATGTAATCACCCCTCTTATCAGAGGTGAGAGGAACTGCTTACACGACCATTTTGCTTCCACTTTCCTGCTTTATTTTTGACTTTTGCCTCTTTGTTCTTCTTGGACAAATTATTCTCACCTGTTCAGCAAGTGCACGAAGGGGATTGTGTTTTTTTTTTTATTTAGTTTATTTATTTATTGAGTGGAGAGGTAAAATAAATCATCCATAAGCCTTTGCTTCACAATGAAGTTGCTTGGAATTGCCAGAGTGCTGTTAATTTACCATATGAAAATAGTGCAGAATAATTAGTTCCTGCACTCTTTGCCAGACATTTTTCCTTCACTGTCACCTCCATCGCTGTAGTATTTATGCAAAGACTGTGAGCTAATATAACATGAGACAAGCAGCCAGTGAGTGCAGTATCACAGCTCAGAGATATAACTTCCATGTTTGTACAACCCCAGTTTCCAATAGTCCGGGGTGCTCTGTAAAATGTGAATAAAAACATTTTACATGCTGGCCCAACTCTTTTGTAATTAGGCCTGTATGTATAACCCTCTCAAATAGCCTCCATTCCCCTGCCTGCATCCTTCAGTAGTCACCTTGGAAAAGCTGCTTGACATAGTTTGTATTCCACCAAGCGATTATCTGTTAAAGCAGCCTCTCGCAGCTGCCACATTTAGTATGCCTGAGAAGGAGCGCACGCAGAACAGAGCAAGCATTTCCTCCCTCCTGCCGTCCACACGTCCACTCACACTTCCTTGTTACGAATCTGTTTGAATTTTCTCTAAACCCCCACCTCACCCCCTTCGGGAGAGCAGGAACAGGCGGAGGAGTGTAAATGAGAATAGGAAATCAAATGAAGACGCGGGTGCCGTGCTAAGTAGAAAGCGCAACGTTGAAACTTGAAAACACCCAACCAATACAGAATTACTCAACCCAACAAAAACAGCAAAAAAAAAATGTCACCCTGGAACCCAGTGATGGACGGAGCAGTCCTTCTTTGTCTTTTTTTGCCCTTATACAAACAATGAGAGAAGCTGTGTACAGCCAGGCAGCAAGAACACAATGTGCCCACGATAGTGAAAGTGAACTCGGTATTACACGGGCTACTCAGTATGATCACCATCATCTTCACTGTCTGACAGCGCAGCGTGGCATACAAGCCTCATATTTACAAGTATTTCTTTCAGCGGCGAGGTGATAAAAAAAACATTTTTAAGGGTGCTGATTTCCTCAGGATTTCAAAAACATTTTCACATTTCAGGGCTCGAGCTGAGAGAAAATTGGGTCTTAGTGTTTGTGACTGGCACCGATTTTTCTGACAGTGAACCTCAGTTCCATCATTATGAGTAGCCCGGGCAGAAAGGGATGTTATGACGCCTTTTATCTGACTTGTGGGTTTGTTCATTTCTGTTCCTGAAAGAGAGTCCTCTCGAGCTCCTCACAGGGGTACTTTCATTTGTCTGTTAGGCCACCGTGTTGATTGACAGGGCTCATCATCCAGCAAATACAACACCTTGAGTGTCAGTTGTCAGCACAGTGCTGGGTGAGGAGTGAGACCGTTTGTCAGTCAGTCTCTCGCCATTTTCAAACCTTGGTCACCACTAAACATCTTCTAATTGATTTTTCCCCCACCGATGGCTCGCTAAAAGAGTCATCGTCACTTTGAGCGTTGAAGCTCAGAGGTCACTGGCCTCAGCTCGCTCATACAGTGCCCGCAGCTTCTCAAAGCGAGGCCCCCACTCCCCGAGTGTCTCCTCCCTCCTCGCCTCCCCTCCCCCATCTCCTGAACTCCCTCCATCCAGCCCTGCCGAGCTGAAGGAGCTGAGGGAACCGGCAGGTGAGCCCCCTCCTTCTGTGGAGAAGACCTGCAGAGAGTCAAAAGGCCCTGTGTCTGGATGCTGGTCGGCATCTCGAATGATCTCGCACAGGTAGCGAGCCAGGTCCTGGCTGGAAAACGACAGGGAGCGCCGAGCTAGCTGGGAGGGGCGGGTCTGGCCTTGCGCTGGGGGCCTGATAGGGGGCACGTCCCGGCGGAGACTGGTGGTGGTGGCAGTTGAAGATGTGGACGCGGCAGAGGGAGGCAGGGTTGTGGAGCTGGATGTCCGGCTGAGGTGATCCAGAGGCTGAGCAGCTGGGGCTGGGGGCGCCTGGTGGAGCAGGTGATGGTGGTGATGGTGGGGAGGAGGTGGGTGGTGCAGGGCCCTGGAGCGACAGTATTGGACCGATTGAGCTGGGCTCGGCTGAAGGGACTTCTGCAGCTCTGCCATGTCGTAGGCGTTCTGGACACACAAACACACGCACACATTTACAAAATAAAGCCAGTGAAAAGTTCCAGATAACACAGAGGCTGTAAAAAAAAAAAAAGTAAGAGATGAGAGCAAGGAGAAGAGCAAGGCAGCCTGAAAGTCTGAATGTTTGGGGGAAAGAAATTTAATGTGACGGTGAGGAAGTTGAAAAAATGAAAAGAGGGCACTGAAACAATCAGTTCCCCCCATTACCTTTACTGTGAACGTTCCACCCATTTAAGTTTCCAATCCACCTCTATTTACTGTCTCTGAAAAGTTGTAATTCTGAGTATCTGTGTGGGTTTGTGTTTGTATTTGTGTGAGGGAAAGAGAGAGAGAGACCCAGAGGACAAAAATATGAGTAGAGGTGAAAAAAGGAGATGAGGCTTCTTCCTTTTGAGCACCTACAAACTCCTGATCTGTCGTTTAGCAGCTGCTGTTACTCTGACACAAACTGTTAGAGACAGTCACTTCAATGCTAATGTGAATCCACCACAACTGTAACCATGGCACAGAGATTAAAAAAAATGCATGTGGGAGGAGGAGGATGAAAGGAGCCACATTGAGGAGGAGTGGGTAGCTTTGTAAAGCTGATTATGTGAAGGGTGGCGAGAGCTCTTTTTTATTCTTATTCCCTCCGAGATTTCAAACAAGACTATGGAGAATTAACAGCAGTATGTGCCCTGTGCAGGGCCCTCGGGACTGTGTTTGACAAGAGGTGATCGTAAATTTTGGGGGCACTGACACTGATTAAGTAAAGCGTGAAAAAAAAGCCAGCTTGTATGAAAGAACCTTAAATTTCCCATGAAATAGCGAGCAGTGTGCTATTAGCGTCGACATACTCGCTGTAAAAGCAGAAGCTTGAGGTTTCTGACCACCACAAAAATCTTTGCCCAACAATCTGCATCAGGGCAAGTCAAACTCCAAATTCAGTCGTGTCTGATCAGATACAAAATTATTGTTGGATCACTGTACAAGTTAACAAACTCAATATTGCTGAGGTATTAAATTCATGATGCACGACATAATTTAAAAACTCTAATTACAAATTTGATTTTGTTAATAAGTTCAACACCACTGAGTGTCAAGTGGTGCCAGCCATAAAAAAAACAACAACAATTGAACACAATTCTGATGAATAAATCTGGGCTGATTTGAATCATTATGAATTGGATTAAATTGGAGTCTAATTTGATTCGAATGAGTTATCAATGGATTTAATTAGACTTGTGTCAAACTTGTTTGTTCTCTATTTAAAGTACCTTGGGATAAAATATGTTATGAGTTGTTGCTATATAAATAAACTTAATTGAACTGAATATATACGGTGCATGCTGATGTTCTCAGAAGTGGTGTTTCGTACCAAAGATGGTGTCCATCAGATGACCAACTTATGACCTCTAATATGGTGTGACAATAGTCTATATGCAGATCTTTCTGCATGTATGCGAGTGGGAGAGTGTGTCTGTGCAGCAAAGCAGTGAGCATATATTTCCGTTTCTATCAAAGCTGTGATATTATATAAGCTCTTAAGTACTGTTGAGTGCATGTGAGTAACACTGACTGGTGGAGAGAGGAGATAAGGATTTTGTGTGGGCCTAATTAAAACATTACAACACACACTGCAGAATTTTATTCCAATTCGCATTGACTTAATCCACTGTAAAGCTGCTACCTTGTATCCACTGCCAAGCATTTGAAAAATAAATGTCCTGGCAGTCTTTAAAATTAGAATTATGCAGTTAGAAGCATTTCACCTTCATGCAAGCATGAGTGCAGCATTAATGCAGTTTAAAAGTGAATTTAATTTCGAACGTCTATATAGGATTGGAGTGTGTTAGAGTAACCCTGCAAGAGCTGTATTTTTCACTTCTTTTAACAGAGAGGGAACAGTATGGTACGCATGCACGTGTGTGTTTTTGAGCGGTGTACCTGGTCCTCTTCCCCGCCTCCCTCCTCGTCATAGTTGAGGACGTTCTCTCGGATGTCTTCCCAGCCATCATGATGTGCTGAGACGTGGTACACGCCCTCCTTTAACCCTTTGTAGGACCTCCAGCGAGTGTAGAAGAAAATGCCCAGCAGCAGAACTGGAGTTAAGACAGAAAGCGGTGACGGGTGAGCAGCGCAAGCATTAGCATTACGAATTGCTAAAAAAAATTTCAGTCAGTTTAAATGTGCCGCCAAGGGAGAGACTGTTTATTTATGGAGCTATCCTCAGGCATCGTTTTGCTATAATGAGCTTTGGGAATCAACAGATGAAGACACATCAGAAGATAAGATGATGAATTATCTTATTGCTGATATTTGTTAAAATAAACTTTCACATAGCAACTGGCATGAGGGAATCGTGTATCTCCAGGGCACCGGTTCCACCTGCATTCACCACAGAACAAACTGAGCCCATGGTCTGGATCACAGCCTGGCTTAAACTCACACAATGAGCATACATGTGCTAAAGTTGCATTTGTAGCCAAATCCAAAATTCAGACCTTTTTTTTTTCTTTAATTTATTTCTTGTCTTGTCATATTATGACAACAACATTAGGGAAATGTCGGGTTGTTTTGCTTCCCTAAGTTATGTAGGACTGTCAATGCTTTTCACTGAGCTTTCTTTCAAAGAAAGAAATGACAAAACACCAACCTTCAGCTGCTCATTGAGAAACAAAAGAACAAGCTCAAAGATGTTGGGGGATTTTTTTTCATTGCTCTTGACCTTTTAAAAAGAACCGTCAGACGGGACAGAAAAACCCAGTGTGCTGAATTGACCCCATCCATCATTCTCTCATCCGAGTTGAGGTCACAGTGGCAAAAGATTAAACGGAGTACACCATCTTTTCACTCTGTATTATTTTCGTATTTCTCCATAGGGATCAGGGCTGTAGTGGTCAAATTAGAGGTGGGTAAACTATGAATTTTTTTATCAGACAGACCGTGACGTGACGCGACGCAACGCAACATGACGCGACACAGCACAAAGCAACGCAAGGTGTCGCGAATCTGTATGGCTGTCCTGGCCATATTCCATGACGTTATCAGTTAAAGTCATATTAAATCAATGACAGTCAACAAATGTGTTTGTAGTTTGTAGTTTATTAAATTTCAAATTTCAACAGTAAAGAAAAGTATGTGTAGAGTAAGCTCTATCTACAGTAGATATGGTGTGTGTGTGTGTGTGTGTGTGTGTGTGTGTGTGTTAGTATGCATGCTTTTTAAAGTAGTGCCCAGAGGGCCTCCTTGTCCTCTACGTCAGGTTCTGCCTTGCAGGGGCGTGTTCTGGGGTCCATGGCTCCCCTGTGCTTCACCAGCCAGGACTTCATTTCCAGGACACCAAATTTATTTTGGATTACAGTGAACCCTCGTTTTTCGCGGGGGTTACGTTCCAAAAAGAACCCGTGATAGGCGAAATCTGTGAAGTAGAAACCTTTTTTTTTTTTTACAATTATTATACAATGAAATACTGCATAATGCATTGAAACCAAAGAACAAAGCCTTTTTACAGGCCCAAGCATTTGTTTAACAAATAAAAGTACTGTATAAACGTTTTTTTGTTTGTTTGTTTGTTTTTTTTACAAATAACTACTGTAGCCTACTGTAAAATAATCATTTTCATCATCAATACGAACTGAAGGCTTCAAATTGCGGAGATCAGCACTGCCCCACCGCGACCCGAGTCATTGGATTAGAACGGGAGAAAATGAAAAATGATTTTGAAAAAAAATACAAAGTACAGTGGGACAAATAGTGACTCGCGTGTATTTCACTGCTCTTCTGACTGAGCCGCTGCATCCTGACTCCGCTCTGTAGCGTTTTTTTCTTCTAAAGCCCGCGGTGCAGGTGTGTTTTTTTCGAGAGAAGAGCATAGATCGGTAGTTGTTGTCGCTCTTTTTTCTTCTGGGTAAAAAGATTTATATATACCGACATGCCACCATCGATTATGTTTGAGAACTGTAATGAACGTGTACGTGTACATATTAAACCGCAACGTTATTGACACACAGGTAGAGAAGAAGCGGAGAGACTGTTTAGCCAATCAGAATGCAGAACACAATGCACGATGCAAATCCGTGAAGCAGCGAGACCGTGAAAGGTGAACCGCGTTATAGCGAGGGTTCACTGTATTCCAACGGCAGATCACAAGGCGCAGGGAACTTTGACGTGCGTAATTGCCATTAGGAGCTGCGTAAACGCTATTTAGAGGTGGGTAAACGCTATTTCCTAAATTCCAGAGGTGCGTAAACGGCGTTTACGTGCGTTTACCCTCCACTACAGCCCTGATAGGGATCCTGAGGTGCTTCGAGGTCAGCTGATAAATGTAATCCCTGTAGTGGCATCTACATCTACCCCTGGACCTCCTCCCAGCTAAAAGTGCCCAGAAAAACTCCAAAGGCAGGAACTCACAAAGCATCCGACATATGTAACTTTTTCTTCATACATAATTAAAACAAGTAATACAGTCAGGAATTAACCTAATATAAGAGGTCTGACGGGAGTAGCTATAAAGACTTTATATCGAAGGTCAATATTCACATGAACCTTTTCAAATAGAACCATGCTCCTCTTCATCTCTTCACTTCTGCTAATATCTTTGTAATGAAGGGTAATTACATCTGTGGGTGTAGAACAAGCTTTAGACTATAGTTACAACAGGTGATGGTGTTCGACTGTAAATCACATTAGAGGAGTACCGGCACTGCACTGGGCAGTGGGAGGGGAAGACAATTAGTAGGCTGACAGGCGTAATTAACACTAATTTAAGAAATGTATGAGAGAGAAAAAATGTGCAACACAGAGAGGTGGTTTCTATCTGTAACAGAGATGCGTGCTGAGGGTAAAAGCCGGCAGTAGGGACCTCACACAATAGCACAGTTTAACCAATCTGCATGTATTCCCCACTCCAACATTACTGTGACCTTTTCAAATGTCTAACAAATCCTGTGTATCTTGTCTAAAACCTATCACCTCTTGCCTTAGCATTTACTTCACAATTTACTAGCCTTTTCATAGTATTAACCTGCCTTATACCCACACAAACTCTTACTGTTTCACTCAGCTGCACTATGCCCAAATAATTCAAAGGTTTTTTTTCCCAACACAACTGCCAAAGAAGCAACTTGTAGAGTGCAAGTGTTGAGATAATGATTTAGATCCAACTGCCATTTACTGACTAAATTAGATTCTGAGTCACACATTACTATCACACACTAGTCTCTCCAAATTTGTTTTTGCAAAGACTTTACATAGTAGAGAAGCTTTTAATCACATTTGAGAAAAGCACCAATCAAATACCAGAACCGATTTCAACTGGCAGTGTTATAAATATCCAGGGTGTTCAAATCCTTTTACTCCAAGTGAAGACATCACCGTGAAAATCTATGATCTTAAAGCACTCAAACAGATTTTCAATATATTATTCTCTTTTTTCTTCTCCTCCATCAAACCCTTTATTTTTCTATATTTTCAGTCTTTCTCGCACGTCACAACTAAAGCACAGCAGTCAGTCTATCATGTAAGCACATCAGCTGAAGGTACTCAAAGTCCATGCTGAATTGATAACATCCCATTAAACAGCCCACCCTCTGACAACTGTGTAAGAGTAGACTCACTCAGCCAGAAACCGACTGCACGATACGAGAGGAAAAATCAATATTCATTTACCGTCAACTTGTCACCCTCACCACAACTTCAGTGTCTGGCAGATTTATAAGACAAAATTGTTTCGAGAGATTCACCGTTTCGCTTTAAGAGCGCCGATATGGCTTTTAATGGCCAGTGAACCAGAAGGGGGGGAAAGATAAAGACACAGAAAGACAGAGTAGTGCGTTTTGGCAGGAGACACGTGTTGCTGACTGCTGCAGTGGGTCGCATCGATGCTTGAAAGGCAGCGAACCCGTAAAAACAAGGTATCAGGGTTCAGCCCATAGGCTCGAACGCAGTGGCCTCCATTTACTGAACTTCCTAAAGACAGAGAAAAATAGATGAATCGAAACAAGTGTCGAAAAGAAGCTGATGCAGCAGCATGGCTGTTTCTGAATTCAATGAGAATAGCAGGTCAGGCCTGAGGGCCATATCCAATACTAAAAAACAAACCCACTCCACAACCCACACATCCTTCCTACTGTTTTCAGTCCCTGTGTTTTGCTTTATAATTGTGATTGTTGTTATTTAGATAAATACATGACTCCGGTCTTTTAAATCTTAAATTTTCAGTGGTGAGCCTGCATTTAAACAGATCCACCATAGATTAGACATCAGGTATGACAAACATTTTTAATGGAAAAATGTCTGTCATACCGAAATTAAGAATGACTTTTCTGTCTGACTTGCTGCTCACCAGGATGAACAAATTCACCTTTCAGACTTGCGACACGTCACAAACTGCTGCACAACAGACCTGTGACTGGAAGGAGCAATGTGAGGACCTGCGAGGCGGAGAACATGTTAAATTCAGAACATAAAGATTGTCTGATGCTAAAACAAATTACGATTTTATATTGATGAAATTTGTTTTTTAAAATGAACCTAAATTGTATGCATGGTGCATATTTAAAGTCTACAGGTATGTTTGTTGTTTGCAAAGTATTGCAAGCTGAACAACAAACATTAGACTTAAAGTGGATTCCATTAAATATTTTTCCTTCTCGCGGCACAAAGAGCCAGCATGAGACAGGAACAGAAGCAGACAGTGGAATCTGATCTTGAGCTGCAATGTGGATGACTGCACTGCACCTATTAAATCAATATCCTGTGCATTAAAGCTTAGGCCCACATAAAGGGAAAAATACAGACTCTAATAACAACTGCAAATGTAACGTGTTACTGTTAGGTTTAAGAAAGCAGTCCCTTTTCTTTATGTGTTTACACCCTGCTGCACCCTGTGTGTGTGTTAGAGAGAGAAGAAGCAGCCAGAGTGAGCTCCATGGGGAGGTGAGCAAGGAAGCTGGGGGTCAGGGTGTACAAATAAATCTATTTTGCCCTCTCTGGAGGGCAAACAGAGAAATGGAGAATGTGATCGGTATTTCTGACAGTGTGTGAGTGTGAGTGTGTGTGTGAGTCTACGAGGAAAGATTATGTATTTATTTGTTTACAGAGCCTCCAAGGTCCTGGGCTTTGACCATCTCTTCTTTTTCTGTTGAACTTTCTCACTCTCTCTGCTCCACTTTTACGCCTGTGCTCCACTCACCCCTCCACCCTTTCTTTGAAGTTTGTTTCTATTGATTCCATTGGCCTTTAACAACAACTAACTATGTTAGGCCAACACCCTGAGCTAGTCCTGGGTCTCCAGCCGCGGCCTTGGCCTAACAGCCCCACAGAATGATGCCGCACATGCTCCCAACAATCACACCTAAACTAATGCACGCCTAATTTGAGGAATGAACTCTAAATACCCCTTTTAAAGGACTACTAACGACTAAAGAAAAAGTATCTAAAAAAATAAAGAGGCAAGTGTCTTTATCTGTATCTTTATCCGGCAGAGGCTGCCATGCCTCTGATGTAAGAGTGGATACACAGGAAGGCCAAACCGTTACAGGGGAATCCATTGTACCTTGAGGAATTCAAAAGATGCTGAACGGGTGTGTGTGTGTCTATGTAATAGGATTTCCAGTCAGAAAATCAATATCCGAGTTGCCCCGCAATGAGATCAGTGTCTATGAGTGCATCATCAACACAAGTCAATAATAAAGTATGGATTTTTTTCTCATCAAACTATGATTCTGCTTTCTGCAGCCATCTCTCTGTACGTGCTTTATCTCTACTCACTTTCTCTGATCTTAATGTGTTAGCATTTGATTCACTTATCAAAGGCTGGTACCCATATACAGGCATAGAGTTTTACTTCCAGCTCACTCGCTGTTTGGGAGCTCACGCCACCTGTGTTGTCAAAACTGCCAAAACTAAAAGTGCATTAAAAGTTATCATGAGTACTTTTTGGAAATTCATTAAGCCAATAGAAAAGTAACGCCCATCTTTTATAACACTGAAAGATGAAGATCTGCTCATTAAATTGGCTTGTGCTGCACCTTTTGAGCTCAGTTCTTTTTCAAGCAGCTCTGCTTCGTGAGAGTTTGCGTGTATTCCTCTGCCCATTGTCAGTGGTGTCAAGCCCATTTCCTAACATAACACCCCTCTTCCTCTTGTAGGAATAGTGCCAGTGTCATGCTTCATACCAGTTGTATCTCTGTCATGCTTTCCAAAAAATGCACCTGTTACTAAACTTATAACCCAGACACATACCACACCACCGGACATTTTAAATAGTTTTATACACAGAAAGTTCTGCTCATTTGGGTGACGGAAGGTTTCTAAAAAACTTCATCTCTTACGGCATGTGACATTCTATAGCATTCATAACAACTCGTTGTGTCTTGAAACAAGAGAATGGCATCATGTGAAATGAAGTTTATCACTATTTAATTTGCAATATAAACTATTAGTTAGTTATCAGCAAGAAAGGGCAATATTTAGCAGCTAGAGTCAGTTTGGTCAGAAGCTGACAGGGACAAAAAACTGAATCAAAGGGTGAGTGAGTGCTAAAGTTCTGCTCACCAGATTGCAAGTGTGTTATGTATAAGTTTGTCGTTGCATATATTTTAGGCAACAGCTTGCACCTAACACACTGGCGGCATGGTTGGGTTATCTTATTGATCTGGGGTAATTAAGAGTTTTCTATTCAAAACTAAATTGGAAAACCATACAAATGTAAGAAGCCATTCCAAAAGCTGGAAACCAAACACTTGAAATAAAATAATTAAAAACAACCCCAGCAATTTCTATTCTGTCCAGCACAGGCTCCATAGTGCCTTACCTGAAATATGCATCTCGGGTGTGTTGTGGAGGGGAAGATGAAAATAAATAAATAAAAATCTTGTTCTATTATTAACTCTTACTTTTCAGTGCAGGGAGGACTAGATGTAGTCCTCCATGGTGACCTATAATAACACATCTTTAATGATTCAGCATGGACAAAGAGGGATTTGAGTTTCAGACTATAACCCTGTCAACTCAAAACCACAGAACCAGTACGAGATTCTCCTGTGAGGAGGAGCAATATGAATTTTGGAAAATGCAAGTTTAATTTTTTTCTAAATAATCTTGTGCAAGTACAAACACACACTAAGCTTCAGTGGAAGTAAGTCAGTTATTAACAATGTTTGATCATTGTATACAAAAGTGTAAGATATGTTCAATAGGGAAGTTGATTTACAGAGTAACCGCAGCAAACTGTTTCATATACACCTTGTCCTCAGAAATGAAAATGCATAAATGATGTCAGGTTAATCGTAATGTGTTTTTAACATTTTAAAGTCTTAAAGTCTGACAGAAATCATAGCTAGTCATTCTGCAACCAAAAACACTATCAATAACTGTATGGTAAATAGCTTTTTTTAAATAAAAAGTTGAACATTTTTTGGGGGAATTGCTTTTCATCAAAGCTGGCTGCAGGGGGAACGTCAGTGGCTGCGTTTGATCCCCACATGCCGGCAGATTGAGACCCTGGAGGAGAAAGTAAACAAACTAGGCATGCTGTTAACCGCGTTATTGATGAATGAGTGCAGCACCAGCATCTAACAGCCCAACATTATGCTTGCAGGTGAATTGAAATGCTATTTAATGTGCCACAGT
This sequence comes from Odontesthes bonariensis, assembly GCF_027942865.1. NCBI lineage: Eukaryota > Metazoa > Chordata > Actinopteri > Atheriniformes > Atherinopsidae > Odontesthes > Odontesthes bonariensis. The sequence goes on from NC_134506.1 coordinate 9,384,404, forward strand.
TGACTATCCAATTAGCTAAGAAGGCCACAACGTGACAATGCACTGCACTTTCCAATGGGAGCTAGGAACTGAATAAGACCTATGTTCATGCTAACGTTATAAATGGAGACTTTTGTGGGGAAAACAAATATGGGTAGCCAGTTTGGACTGAATCCAACATGAGAGGCTTTGGAACAATGTGAAGAATTTTATGAGGGGGTAAACACAAAGGACATGCCAACAAATTCCCACATAAATGCAATTAGGAGTCATTTTTCCCAGAGTGAATTTGAAGGAAAAACTGACAATGAACAATCAATAAGGTTCCATACATGACCTGTCAGAGATTAAAATGGGTTTGGGCCCTGAGCATATTGATATACAGACAACTTATAATTATTACTCAAATAAAATTGAGCTTGTTCTCCTATTGTGCATTGAAAATCTGTCATCTGTTTCCATTGTGTGTGTGTATTTGTCCAGCTATCGTAAGCCAAAACTGGGCATCACATTTTGAGCAACCTCCAAGTGTGTAAATATCTCTCCTTGCTATTGATCAGAAAAACTAACATAATAGTCCTAAAATATATCCTCTGCTTTATAGTTATGCTATCCAGCTTCAGTTACGACACCACATTGGTTTTAACCTGAGACGTGTGTATTAAGTGGTGACTCTGGTCTACCGATGCTCTGGAACAAGCTGATCAAGCAGCAGACTCATCTGGACAGCACGGACCCCCCCAGGTGTGCCAGAGATTCTTTCTTTCTCCCTGATTACACCCCCATAGAATAATGATAACAATAGTGATAATAAAAAAGGTGAGGTTTCATTTATAATATATATGGAAATGAAGAACACAGCTGGGTAAAGTAGTAATTGGCTGTGAAAGGGATGAATTATGAAACAGAAGTAGCTGAATGAAGGAGCCATATGGTGTCCACAGAACAGGCAGAATGATTGAATGTTACCTCAGTTATAAAGCGTGGTAGCTAGATGGAACAGAATATAGTCAGAATACGCCAGATAAAAATGAATAAAGACCTTTCGGATAAAAAATAAGAATAAGCCAAGGTTTGATACATAACATATTTCAGGAAACATCCCTCCACCTTTAGGGCTGGCCAAATTTTACAGAACTTGTGAATGGGAACAAGGCTTGACATTAGCAACACATCATTAGCTGTCATAGTCAAGATGTATTTTACCTGTTTACTGTTATGTGTCTATGAAAGAGAGCAAAACATCAAATAAATCTCCATTCTGATGTATAAGCTTGTAGGGAAATCTGAACATTTATGGAGTGAGGGGGCTGTAAGCATTATAAACTGACTGTCATACATTGTCAGCAAAGGATCATGATATCATATGATGTACAAATCCTCTGAACTTGAGTGCGTATAATGTGTAATCACCAAAAAAAACAAAAAAACACAGAAGTTTTCTTGGAATAGTGCCTGAAAGAAGGGAGTGTAATTTTAGTGTGATTTTAAATGCAGTGTCAGTTTCATGTCGCATCAGTACACCACTGATTACTTTGCTGTCGGGAGGAAAAAGCGTAAGTGTAGAAATTTGAATTACCTTTAAATGGGCTGTTCTCGGAAAGAAATATTGTATTTAGATCTTTTTTTAGAGAACTTATGTGCCCATGATCCTAAGCTTTCAAAGTTGTGTACCACCTGTGATTACATGTGTGACAACTTGGTGATGATATTCTTTGTTTTTTAAAATAGAATTTTTTTATTTGAATGTTTTAAAGAGGGAAAAGGATACGAAACTAAACAAAAGCTTGTGCTACTTCAAGCTACTTAAAGTGAAGTCGACTGTTCGGTATCTTACTGTTCTCGTCTTACTTTTTTAACTGAATCATTTGTAACTGTTTTTTAATTTTTTTTTATCTTGTCTCTTTCGGCTGCAACCTCGGAATCTGAACAATGAGAAACCAGAAAAGTGGGGCTGTCAGTTTTACACAGATAAGAACTTCATTAATAAAATATAACACTGATATGGTACTATTATCATTTGACCATTTTTAAATTAAATTTGAGTGTGGCTGCCATGTTTTACATCAAAATAAGCTCATGGAAAAGGTTTTTCATTAGTTTTTTTTTTTTTTAAATGGCTAAATGTTAACGGAGTTATACTGCTTTCTAAATATTGTTTTAATCAAATCAAATCAAATCAAATCAAATTTATTTATATAGCACATTTCATGTACAAACAATTCAAAGTGCTTTGCATAAAATAAAAGCATTGCAGCAGGGAAGGAGCATTAAAATACATAAAAGAATATAAAGAGAAACAAATAGAATAATTTAAATGAATTTAAAAACAAGCAACAGTCCAGATAAATTAAAAGATATCGTGCAGATTTCATGCATAGATGCATGAGAAAAGAAATGTTTTTAACCTGGATTTAAAAATGTCTACATTTGGTGAAAGTTTAATCTCCACTGGCAGTTTGTTCCACTTGTTTGCAGCATAACAGCTAAATGCTGCTTCTCTATGTTTAGTCTGGACTCTGGACTGGACCAGCTGACCTGAGTCCTTGGATCTAAGAGCTCTGCTAGGTTTATATTCTCTGAATATATCACAGATGTATTTTGAGCCTAAACCGTTCTGGGATTTGTAAACCATCAGCAGGCTTTTAAAATCTATTCTGTGACTGACTGGAAGCCAGTGTAAAGATTTTAAAACTGGTGTGATGTGTTCAGATCTCTTAGTCCGGGTTAAAACTCTAGCAGCAGCTAGAGTATCAAACCAATCAAAACGATGGCAGTTGATTGAATATGGATGAAATGTCAGTTGTGTTGAAAAATCTAAAATTATTCAACATTGATAATAACTAGCACTTTCAATTTGGTTTAAGTGTCATCATCAGCAGTGACTCAGTGTTTATGTTTTTTTTAAGATGGATTTTGCTGTTTGTCATTTAGTCCCTCACAAAAAAAGGTTTAAAAATCTAAATTTTCCACCATGGGCCATTACATTTACTTTTCTGTCTCTTTCTACGTTCAAATCCCAGATGCTCAGTCCTGCGAGACCTCTTTTGCACTTAATCTGTTCATTTTTTTCCTTTTCTGGCTTAGAATTAACTTAATCGTTTTGTATCTGGATTACAAGTTAAGTTGAATTTTTCTATATCTTTGTCTGCATCTTTTTATTTCCTTTATACTTACGTTCACCCTATTAAGAGAACACTGAGTAATTTTTGTTCCCTGATTTTGATCTGAAAATTGTATTACATTTTCTGAAGCATTTTTCTACATTTATACGCCATAATTCCCATAATTACATTCATATAAGCTATTGTGTAATTGTTAAACATCATGTAATTAAGATGTCAGTTACCTAAAATAAGGCACTACTGAGGAATTGATGCAAGATACATATTATTGAGACATAAAACAGAATAAAGAATTAATTAGTTTGTTTTAATATTCTGAATGGATCAAACTATCCATTAAATAGTCTTCTAGCAGTCAGTTATGAATTTGTATCAGATTTAACAAATCGTTTATTTTAATAAAAAGAAATATATCAGTGCATATTACCAAACTTATTACATCATATGAGTTGATATGAGTTATGACTTTTTTTGCTTGTTTAAAATTGATCAGAGAGAACCAAATGTGTCATATTACTGTCAGACTCTGTGTGTTCATGCTTTGGGTTTCTTTTTCAGGTCATAGAGAATTGGTATCTGCTTCCAATGACATGTAACATGGGCATATTGATTGGTTGGTCTGCTTGTGCTGTTTTGAAATATGTCTGAGCAGAGCGACGACTAAATGGTAAGTTTGGTCATACGTATGCCAATAACATAATTGGTTAAGATTGCACAAAAGATTGTGAACTCTATCAGTGGAGATCAATCAACAACACAAAAACCATGTTTGGCTCCCCATCTACAAGGACTGTCCTCACAGTTAATTGTTTACTGAATCTAAGTAACTGAGTGACTAACTGTAGGTCTCCTTCAATCAGAGCCTTATGGCAGTGTCTGTTTGGAAGCCACTCTTTGGTACATATGGACAGACATATGGCTGAGGTTTGCCAGGCTGCAGTAAAATGACAGTATGAGAAAGGAGATTTTGTTATGTGATGAAATGATTCGTACCTATTCGGCCACAATTCAAAGCACTCTTCACACATGAGTGTGTTCCAATCACCAGCATCATACCATCATGAACAAACACTTAAAATGAAACTAAGTGTGTGTCTCAGACCCACAAACATAAAAACACAAATATACGTTAAAACGCACACAGAACACTAACGAGTTCAGGTTGCAAGTGCCTTGTATCTCTTATTAATTGGTACAAGGCATCAAACCATGAATTCCAGATTGTGCTAATAAGGTCCAACATGTGAACCTGGCCCCAGGGGAAACCATTGTACTGTATCATTTCATGCCACTTCACTTTTCCCATGAGTATGTGTATCTGAGAGAGGGCAGACCAGCCTCAAACGCCTGCAACAGACTGCATGCCATACAATAAATAAAACTTCTACTTCGATCAGATCTGTGGCCTGCTTGACCTCTGCCTTATTATCATCTCTTTCAAATACAACAAAGACTTTTACAGACAAAAACACAGATGTTCTCCAGTATCCACCATTGTGACCTATCTGTGCTTGTTACAAGGTGAATGTCTGGTTAAATTCACAAAGTAGAAACCTTCACAACCTTCAACATTGAAGTATACTGAAACTACTAAAAGACCAACACCTGTTCTTTGACTGAGAGCCCACAGGAACATGAGCTGGGCATCGGCTCTACAACATTGAGCAGAGGCAAATAAAAGGAAGACACACATGTTTAAAAAGAAGTCCCTCCAACTTGTGGATAACTGAACTGTGCCTTTGTCTGGAAACAGGATAAACAATATTATCAATCCAGAGTCAACGTTCTCAGATAAAAATCGCTCCACGCTAATGGGCAGTTTATGCTTGAACATCAGATCGTTGCAGAGCCTCCGGCATAGTTGTGTACCTCGTAGCCTGATGTGCATCTCCTCAGAAATTTAACTACACGTTGTAGCAACTTGGACTGCAACAGTGATTGGTCCATTTGGTAATACATGACTCTATTTACACAGCTTACTACCTCACTTAAATATATCTCTCCTGTGGAACAAAACTAAAAAATGGAACAGGCTGTAATTCTGTCCGATTTTTTCATAAAACAAACACATTAACCAATATCTGCCTGCAGCGATATGCTGCACCCTCAGTTGATGTAACAGTTAGTTGTAGATGTACCATTACATCTAGTGCATTCCCTCTTCTTCAGTGTTACAACAATTTCAGTAAGAGCAATGGCTGTTCAGCACTCATTAGCTCCCTATATACCTACTTCATAAATGCATACAGGAGCAGCAGCTGCTGGAACTCATCACTAGTAAGTAGCAATTAAAGAAGCCTGTTGAATGAGAGGTAAATTATAACCAAAAATAAGTATGGTTGCTGAATAGTTACAGATCCAATTATCGCAAAAAATATAACGGGGAACCATCTTCAAGCTGACCATCACATACTGGACAATAAGATCAAAGCTAATGCCCTTCTTCTGTTCTTCCTATTCAAACATTTAGAGTCTGCAAAAGCAATATTTGATGAAGGTGTTAAAAAAAGTCTCTTGCCCCTACTTAAATTTCAGAGAGAGGAATGCTTGACCAATCGAGCGCGGCATGCTCTACCGATTGAAATTACCACCAGAGCCCCTGGAGCATTGATCTCAATTTCTGCAGGTTTGAGTAAACAGCACCTTATATGCCTGCAAATCAAGTAATTAACACTTAAAACAGAACGGAGCTTCAGCAGGATCAAGGTTGGATGTCGCATTTAATATGAAGCCTGGAGCCAAATTGGAAGGGAGAGATGTGAAATAAAGGTGAAAAGTAGAGGGAGAAATGATCATTTGAGCTCTGTCTGACTAGTCCCAGGATGTGAAGAAGGTGCTTTCTGAATTACCAATGAGACAAGCAGACCGGGCCAGCAGCAGCGTGACCCTGACACCATCCTTCTCCGTACTACGCACCTACCGCCTTCCCTTCCTGCAACATATTGTGTGCTGCCTCCGCTTTGTAATATTCAGTTACCTCTTGTTTTCTCTTAGGATTGTGCAGCGTCCTGTTTCATTTTGTATTCCTCTGATCTGTTGTCACAGACGGCTCTCACACACTGCTCTTTACTCCTCTGTTGCATTGTCCTCAATTAAACAGGGAGAACACGGCATTATACTGACAGTTTGCTGTGTTTGACTGTGCCCACAGCACTTTCTCTGCAGAGGAGCCCTGTAGGAAAAGGAACACAGAGCTAAATGTACAGGTAGATGAATATTCAACAGGCAAATACAGGCCGACAGGCACACAGAAAATGTGGATTTAAACAGCAGCTAACCAATGTGTTCCAGTTTGTTTGTCCACCCACAGGCAAGATGTTGTGCTGGTACAATTTCATTGCAGAAGTTTAGCAGCCACAAACCTCCAAACCCCAAATTGCTTCCACTATTTTCTAAGATTAGAATAAAGAAAGCCGACTATCATGAAAACAGCTGTATACTCAGTCCATTACAAGCTTCTTAGCATTGTAATGTGGTTCTTTTTCAAAGGTAGCCCAGAACCCAATTTACCGATTTCATTAGATTTAAAAGACTTCCAAAAAATAAGACAACAGGGGCAAAGTTGTTGTTTTATATAATCAAAACAAATCCATAAAGAGGGGCTTACATTACTCAGAAGCATGGAAGCACTGATGAACATTTAAAAACTGGGAATAAAAAGGGATCGGTGCTATGTGTACAATATGTCCTTTCAAAACCTCAAAGAGAAATATGGAATAAACAATGAAGATTTTATGAACATCTTCGTTTGAGAGATTACTTGAAAGAAATTCCAAACACAGAAACCATAGATTATAGCACTCAATGTTATAAGTCAGACGTATCACGAGAAGAAATTCAAAGCAGTACCAGAGTCTCAGAGCCTGTGAACCTCTCAACTATATGTATGTTGAGACTAAATGGAGGAAGGATGAAATAAAAACTGAAATTACAATAGAAGAATGGCTGCGCAAACGTGAATCACAAGATAAAACAACAGCCTCAAGTAAAAGAAAAAAAAAATGTAACCTGCTATTGATTCACACCTAAAATAAAAGCTAAACAAAAAAAAGTTCACAGCACTTGTGCTGGCACAGCAATGAGGCAAATCATACATGTATTTTGGGAACACATATCATTCTGGGAAAAATATTGAAGATATACTGGATATGCAATACACAAAGAATTCAAGGTAATGAATCGTGGAAATACAAAAGAATATGTAAAATAATGAGGCTTTGCTTTTAATCTAGGTGCATGCAAGAGGGTGATAACAAAGAATTGGTGTAAGCTTGAACCGCCTACTGTACAGCTGTCAGGGTTATGTTTGATGGTTTGTTTTTCATGTTCTCTCCCTGTGTGTTTCTGTGTGGGATTCTGTTCCTGGTGGCTGTGGCGGCTGGTGGTGCCTTGATTTCTCCTCATCCTCACCTGTGGCTCATCTATTGTCAACTGCTTAAAAGCTCTGGTCCTCTCTCCTCTTGTCACCACTTCGCATGTTCTCCTAAGTGGAAGACTGAACCGGATCTACCAGTGCCTTACCCTCACCTCACACTCTGCTCCACCACCGCTACCAACAGGATCTCTCTGAGTCTGTCATACTATTTACGAACTAACATCTCCCCTCCCAGAAACTCAAGCAATTCTCCTGGAGTAAATATCTGCCAAGCTTCTTCTTGTCCTCGTCACCTGTTTTGGTATTTCAGTACTTCACTGTAAATTAATCACTTACCATTTTCCATACCTGTCTCCTCAGTCTTTGTTGGATCCTGCCTATGAACAAATCCCTAAACAGCTAAGGTTGGAAATTGTAAGAGAGTTTTACACAATAAAAAACAAAAAAAACAACATATTTGCTCAGCGTGAGAGTAAATACAATGTAACCAAAAGGTTACATAAGTCATTTATGAAACTATGGGAAACTGATTCAAAAGTATGTATATAAGCTACAAGATGACAGACTTATTCTTCCATCTGCAATAATAAGCATGCAACACCTTTTTGCCCCGAAGCTCCAGCTGTATAATTCTACATCATTATTATCATCCATCTCCTTTTTCTTTTTACACTTTGCTGCGGGTTTCTCTGACATACCTTTTTAGGGCAAAACAACATTTTTTCATGAGAAAAATTGACAGAGAAGAGTTTTCTGTGGTGAGGCGATTTCTCATCTCATATACAGCACTGATGCTGGATGTGGTATCTTCAGGTGAAGTAAAACGTTTTTACAAGATATAGAGTAACAGCATGATAACAACCATGCTGTTATTGTTAAACCCTTGTGAGTATAACACTGACCATTCAATAAGGTTAACCGTGTAGAAATGTACTTCCATCCACAACCAGTGTGCACTTGGCATGCTAATTTAAATTACCATGGCGATACAGGATGGTGTGAGAAAACTGTGACTTTATGTGATATACCTCACTTGATGTGCTGTTCAGTCTCACAGAAATGGCAACCTTTGTGATTGTGTAATCAGCCGTTTCTCTGTCCCTTTCACAGGCATGTCTGTAAGAAGCTGTAAGGAGTATTTATCAAAAAAGGGACCAATGACTGAATGCTATTGCTTTAAAAGACTGATGAGTGTTATGTATCTAACACCTAAAGAAGTTTTTAGATTATAACACAGCCTCCATTTTTCTCTCACATATGGACAAGACAATCTATTTTCTTTGTTTCTTTTTCTTCAGGGTTTCATTTCCTGTTAGAAATCACTACCATGTCCCCCACTGATAGAAGCCCCACGTAGTAATTATTACATCCACTTCTTAGCAGTGTTAGTTGTCAGGCCCTTGCAGTAGTGAGCATGATAACAATGTTCCTACGATATATAACAGATTACTAAGGATAGACTGAGACATTGATTAGCAAAGAAGAAAAAACATTGTTAAAAACGTGGTGTGAAAGTGTGACAAGGAAAGAATGAGAGCCTTCATTTTTTCTTTAAGTTAAATATTAATTTAGGCTGTACGTCATCAGGTCCTTAAATGGAAATTCCATCATCTGTCAAGTTTGATAGATGTATAATATAAATGGAGTAAGAACAGTAAAGTTGTCATCAGAAAAAAGTATGCATCAAATGTTAGATGCAACGGGGTTATGATAAAAACCGCTATATTGAACAAAATGACTGCAAAATATGTGTAACATGCAGTGGAACAATATCTACCCAATAAGGCCATGAAGCAGATACAGATGGCGAAGAGGGAGCTGAAGCTCAAGCCCACGTCCTCCCTGTAAATTGCCAGTGTTGTCTCGCAGTGCCGTCCCCTGTAACCCTCTGGACAGTGGCAGGTGAATTTGGAGGGCGAATGGGCCACGCAGGTTCCACGGTGACAAGGCCGTGTGGCACACAGGGTGTAGACACACGACTTCCTGGTCCCATTCACACGGATCATGTGACCAGGAGGACATCTGCAGATATGAAGTCGAAAGGAGGAACAAGAGAGAGTTGAAGGAAAAGATGAAGAAACTCAAATGCACTAAATGCACTGTACATGACATCAGATCTGATGAGGTGGGCGTGTTATAGAACTACACGTGAATGAAAACAGATGCAAAGTAAAGAAATATGGTTGCGTAGAAAACAGTGAACTGACCACAACCTCTTCATTATCTCTATATGTGCTCTAATAAAATCAGGATTTTATTGGAGCAGAGCAAGAGTCTGAAAATGCTCTAAGTGACCACGAGTTGATACATGGTCTTAATGAGATGCTTTTCCATCCCAAATTATGATATGTTTTAGCCATCTGACAAATTATTTGAGAGCTTTGATGTTGTGCAGTTTTGGTCAGACTAACATGTGTTATAAAAGTTTGATTGTTGACTGACTAACACAATTACTTTTACTTTTTTTCTAGTGTTAATGTGCCAAGTAAGACCACAATGGTTGACTTTAGATCTATCACTCAAGCCTCAGCCATTGTTCAGTTATGAGAGATAGACGGGGGGGCAGCAGCATCTAGGATCATAAGATTGTGCATGAATGCACAAAGTAATAAGTAAAATGCATATTATGTTAAACAAATGTGGTGTATAATTGTATCCAAATGTAACCAATGACAGGAGTAGTTTTCTTGAGAAATCTACTCTATAAAGAGGAAAATGTATTCAGTATTGATATTTTCCTTGAAATACTCATAGGATTTTAAGTAAATGTGACTACAGTTTCCACCGGTGGAAAAAGTTAATTACTCCTATAATCAGTGATCTCAATAGGATGGAGACTTTAATAGAGAGGGAACTGTGGAACATGAAAATGCTGACTGTGGCACTGGCAGTAACAAGGGTGATTTTATGCAGATGGGGCCACATTTTCTGCCTCACTTCAGAGAGCACCACTGTAATTAAAAGCTCATTTGGGTGGAACAACTCAAACAAACATTTTATGAACCCATTAATGCAGTATCTCATTTAGTGTCCATGGAACAGATCCAGGCTGTTCATTTTGATGATTAGTTTTGTCAGTGGTTTCTTGTGAGGGGCTCGTTGTTCTGTCATAGTAAAGTTAAGTCAATCTTATATATTTGGATCCATGTGGGCCCACCATTCGACATTAAATCCAGAAAAATTGTTTAATTTATTTCCTCTGCCACTAAACAGGCAAGGTAATGAAGAGTTAATGTCCTGTATCTGACTTCTCCTAAACTCTGTTATTATTATATAACCATGTTGATTTCCCACTAATCTGCTTCACTATTTACCCTTGCTGTATTTTAAGAGGCTCTGCCAATCGCATTTGTTTAGAATGCAATCTTTTATTCCATTTTTTAAAAACTTTTGTCTGTTGACAAGTTACTCTTTATAATGCCAATCTAAAAAAAGTGTCACTGTGTAAAATGTAAAAAAAACAAACAAGAATAACAAAGATTAAGAGATGACATAAATCAAACGATTCAGAGAGTGTGAAGACATCTTTGTGTGCAAGGGACACAAAGGTATAATCAACATGCATTCATGAGAATTTCAGGCTTTCATGTGCCAGTGCATTTAAAACAGACTCAGGAACCCTTCCAGAAACCACTGTCTGTGAACACACTTCACCGTGTCATCCACAAATGCAGGTTAAATTTCTATCATGCTACGAAGCCATGTGTGAACGTGATCCAGAAACGCTGCCATCTTCTCTTGGTCAAAGGTAATTTACAATGGACTCAGAAAACTAATCTCTGGTCAGACGAATTTTTTTTTTTAAATAATGGGCCCACCACTCGCGGGGAGGAAATCCGAGGTCGGGTGCAATGTGAGCTGGGTGGCAGGCGAAGGCGGGGACTTGGGCAGGCCAATTTCTGGCGTTGCAAACTGGCTTTAGGGACATGGGATGTCACCTCGCTGGCAGGGAAAGAGCCTGAGCTGGTCTATGACATGGAGCGGCACCAACAAAATATAGCTGGGCTGACCTCCACACACAGCGTTGGCTCTGGAATCAAACTCCTGGAGAAGGGCTGGACTCTCTCATACTCTGGAGTTGCCCATGGAGAGAGGTGTCAGGGGGGTGTGGGGATACTAACTAAATGCACTAACGAAATTTGGTGCTTTGATAAAGCTTCAAATTTATCGATGTCAATGGTAAAGTCTTATCTATTCAAAATGTAACTACTATGTAACTACTTTGTTTCACTCATTAAAGTCCAAATATATGTAGGGACATTTTTAGCCTTATAAACTTGAGGAATTGGCTGTTTTGGCTGAAAGGTAGAACTTTTTTTTATGTAAAACTCGCTCTTCAGTGCCAGAAATTTCTCTCTAGATTCCATCTTGCACTCAGTGCAGGTGTAGGGAGATTTGAATCAGTGCCAAAAAGAATGGAACACACTGTTTCTCTCGTTATTATGTTTTTAATGTCAGTCTTTGAATGACAGTCTTTATAGAAGCTTTTCAACAAAAGCTACAACACATTCATCCCCATGTAAGTTTTATTAGCTATAAAAGCAACTTTACTTTTAACCTTAAGAACAAACACAAAATAGCATGACCTGTCAAAGGCAACCAGAGCCAGACTTCAAATTTAATTTTCACAGCTCACAGTAAATGCCAAGTATCTTGATAATGCAGGGAGAAATATATCTCCATTAAGCTGTTTGAAAGACATTTTAAAAGATAATTAGCTGTGATGGGGATTTGTGTGCCACCACCAAAGCTCAACGCTCAGTGTTCAATATGCCTCGCTGGAGTCTGTGTCGGTCTTGAATGCAGGACACCTGCCAGTCAAACACAATGCTGCTCCTCTCTTCTGCACTCTCTGGTTTTGGCCATTGTTAGCCATAAGTGGAGTTTGTGTTATAATGAGCATAATCGTGTAACCTAAATGAGTGTGGATGCTCACACACAGGAATTAGAAAGAGCTGTAGGACTTTTTGACACAGGTTGCTTTTGGTCTCTACACTCTCGTAACTTTTGCGGGAAGATACTCGTTAAAGAAATTTCCATCCGGAGTATGTGCTTTCAAAAAAGATTTTTTTGCTGTTGTCTGTGCTGAGAATATGTTTTTTTTTTTTCCAAAGAAGTGAAGAACAAGAAGTGGCAAACAATCACAGATGTGAACACAGGCTCAGCTCCAACAGGAGCAACAAAAAATGGTTCCAAACACTGTCAATATTTCTGATATCTATTAATGAAAATCACTGTCATCTATCTTATTAAATGAATTTCTATCAGTGATACATGAATGAATGGCTGGTATTCGGCTGCTATTAAACAACATTATTCGTTCGTCTGATTTGTGCAGACTACATAATTATGCCTTAATCATCCATATAAACCCACCTAGAAACACATCGACCATATACTCACTGGGTATGTGCAAAGGAGTGCAAACAAAAAACCGAGGTTGGCTGCTCAGTTGTGACAAATATGTGACAGGAAATGATAAATCAGTAAAAACACGTTTGACTGATATAACCTCTTTAAGATGCAAATGAGCGTCACTAAATCGTCACTTTATTTCTAAAGGTTCCAGTTGCCCCATCTACACATTAACACATTCATTCTTAATCCATTCACACTGGAAGTAGTAAAAACAGCATTTTCATGTGGAAAAAAATATTTCTGTCCTAGTGTGCACGTAGTTTAACAGTCTGTCTTAGATGTAGTTGCTTGAGTCACAAAATAAATCAAATAACAAATTACAAATAGACCTATTTCACAATTACATGAAATAGGTTGGTTAAATGTTTTTGCTGTAATATCTTGTATTGGCGGTATAATGTGGTAATATTGCTCTCTCCACGGGCTGCACGGTGGTGTGGTAGTTAACACCGTCAGCTCACAGTAAGAGGGTTCCTGGTTTGAATTCCAGCTGGGGCCTTTCTGTGTGGAATTTGCTTGTTCTCTCCATATTTGCGTGGGTTCTCTCTGCTTACTCCGTCTTCCTCCCACCGCCCCAAAGGTTAATTTTGATCCAGATTAATTGGTGGCTCTAAATTGTCCCAAGCAGTGACTGTGGCTGGTTGTTTGTCTCGTTCGTCCCTGTGTGGCCCTGTGATGGACTGGCGACCAGTCCAGGGTGTACCCTGCCTCTCGCCCAATGACAGCAGGGATAGGCTCTAGTACCCCGGGACACTGAGCTGGATTCAGCGAGTACAGAAAACAGATGGATAGATGGATGCTCTCTCCAGTCTCTTCCTTCAGCAGTATCTGCTCCAAAACAGTCTGACCTGACATTGAAATACGCTTCAATAAAGCACTATTTCAGGTATGTAATTGTCTCAGCTGTCCTTGCTTGGAAATAAAGGGTTTCGGAATGAAAGTCTCCTACTGCAGTCTTCTAGTTCGGCAGACATGTTTAAACTCAGTGATTGTGTATGTGGGAATTTAGAGTAATATGTTTAGGTCTAGGGTAAGTTTGTTGGGCTTTGAGGACTCATAGTCAAGATTTACTCCTCTCTAATCATCTTCTGAGGTTTATTTCAGATGGGAAAAAGAGAATAACTAACTGAAGGAGAGTGCAGGTGTGCTGTGTGTGTGGCAGGGACAGGGGGGCGGGGGTGGAGGTTGTTAGAAAACAGAGCTGGGGTGAGAAAAATGAGAGCCGTATAAACCAAGAAATAGAGGAATGGAGTGTAATGTACTGACTGAGTGGGAGAATGAGAGGCACTGTAAAGGAAAAAGCAAGAAAAAAAATTATGGATGAATGATGTGGGTGAGTGGATAAGAGAAGAAAGGAAAAAAAAGGGAAGACGAGATTAAAAGCTAGAAGGCTGCACTGACTGAATAGAGGCTGACATTTCCAGTGGCAGAAAAATTGCTGAGATTTCTGGATGTGGCTGAGAGCACTGTGTTTAATTCAGCTTGTCCAACAGGAGAGGGCTAGTAGCTTGCTGTGGCTTTTCATTGCACAACATTCATGCTGACAGACTAACCAGGGGAAAAATACAATCCTGTGTGCGAAATGTTGATCAAGCAATCAAGCAAGTTTGAACCTCATCAGGGTTTCAAATCCATCCATCTTTCATCCAAAGAGATAATCAGTCACAAATAATGATGTGACAGAGCCGGTGATGCTCACTGCCTTATTCATTATCGTCTAAAGTGGACAATGCTGTTGCTGAACACATTAGCAACAGTGTGTGGCTTTGACTATGAGGCCAGTTTTACACCGAAAATAACCCTACCCACTTTTCACACACATTTTGACATGGTGTTCAAAGAAGTTTCATCTTATCATACAATTCTAATAAAAATGTAACCATCAATATGTCACACAGTATGTTGATGCTTAAAAGGTATCCTGATACCTTGCAGTTAACATCACGTCTCCTGTGATTTATGTTAGTGAGCAACACTGTGTGTGTGCGTGTGTTTGTGTGTGTGTGTAGCTGCATCTCTGCTTGCTTTATCTTTCTGGTTTATGTTCTGTCAATGACTGTCCCCAGTTTGTGGAAAAGGCAAAGGCACAGAGCGAGATATGAAATGATTTTGCTTTTGTTGCTGCCGCTGACAGCGAGAACAGCGAACAGATTCCATGAATACCCAACTGTACAAAAAGATTTTTACAAGTTACTCGGATTGAGACTAAACATAACCACCTCTGCAAAGCAGTATGCTGACAGATACATTGACTTTTACAATGAATTTAAAGAGTGACTGGTTTAAGCAGATATATTATTATCATATTGTCCTTTCAAATAAAAAGTGACAAGCGAGACAAGTTCGACTTCTTCTACACATTGGCTTGATAAATTAATTAAGAGCAATAATAACGACGTCCATGACTTTGTCTGTTGAGCTACTTTACTATTTTCACAAGCTCCTTCATGTAAACAACTTTCACATAGATAACATTAACTTGACCAGAACGTACAAGCATAGGCAGTGATAGATTATGGTAAGTTTGTTTGCTCAACTGTTTAACTCAGAAAGGACACACACAATGAGAAAGTAGAGCAAGTAACAGAGTTTTAAATAAAAAATAAATACGAGATAAAAATAATTAAAAGATTCTCTTCAGGACCCAGAGCCTGGGGTCCTTGGAGCAATATTTTAAGTGAAAGCAGAAAGGAAATTATCTCTATCTATATTTCATCTTTCTACATTGGGAAGATAATCTACCAGAAGCAATTTACGCAGAGACACCGTTAGAATCCGCAATCACTGGGTTATAGAGTTACTACTGCACATCTGTAAAGCTGACAGAGCTTCAGAGACTGACTAAGGAAAGTGATGCAAGTAAATGTAGGAGAGGATGATATCTTGATTTTTACTCCAAAATGAGGCTCTAAAGCAAGGGTGTCAAACTCATTTTCACCGAGGGTCACATCAGCATAATCATTTCCATCAAAGGGCCAGAAATGCAATGTAAAATAAATGTAACTACTCCTTAATGTTAAGTAACTCTGAATATATTACTTATTCAAGTTACAAATATTACATATATATATTTACATAGATATAAAAAAAATATGTTTGGTTGTTGCTCTGTTATTATATCATAAATCCTTTTAATTTGTCAGGTTATGAAACCCACAATCACTCCATCAATCAACGATCAAACTATCCAAGTGAATAAAGAAAAATAACATCAAACACATCAAATGTCAAAGTTATGACATTTACTTTGTTCAAAACTTGAAATATCAAACAAACAAAGCCTTTTAATTCTTGGGTAATTTGTTGTTTTTCTTGATGCCTGATGCTGGTATACTTAGCTCCGTGTTTGGTCTTAAAATGGCGACATAGATCGCACACTTTGACAACCGCCTCACAACAAAAGACATTCCGGTTTTTCTCTTCCCCTTCAAATCTTTCTTGAAACAGAAAAATTGATGCAGAGCATCTGCATCAATTTTTCTCTTCCTGGACATTTTGGGATCATTATTTGTATTTCTCAATTCCACTTGTTGGGAAAATCGCATCGATTTGGAAACATTGCAGTCCAGTGGCGGGATGCCGTCACAGCGCGTAACATAATCGGCATGCATTGTGGGAAATGTAGTTTTTGGTCACTGCACGTATTTGACTTATTTTTAGACAATCAGACCTTTTAAGCTCTCGCGGGCCACATAAAATAACGTGGCGGGCCACAATTGGCCCGCGGGCCATGAGTTTGACACATATGCTCTAAAGGATCCAACAATTCCCATTATTCCCAGGACTCTATGGCATAATTTGTTCGAACTGATGACTCTTAAACTAACAAACACAATTTTATTGCTAGCCCTGTTGAGCTTTCAGAGTGTTTGCCAAAGCAGTCTATAAAATCTCTATACACATATTTTCAATGAGAGTCTGACAGTGGAACAGTTAAATCGATCCCAGGGTACAATCATTGGTTTAATACTGAAGCAATTTTCAGATGTGGAATCTGGACCATTGCTGTTATCTTCGGTTTTTAGCAAGTTGTTGTCATTTGTTCAAGTTGTTGTGACAGTGAACTTGTCTAGCATTGAATGACAGAATGCTATGTTGAAATTATGCAAGTTAATGTTGTCTTAAGATTAGATACTCACTGACTCACAGATATACAGTAACTAGTATGAATTAATAAACTTAATTTGATCTAGTTCTGTAACAAACATGTTATAGAACTGTTATAAAGGTCCAAACTTCAGCAGCATGTCATCATCATGCTACTTGTGGTTTTATGATTTTTTTTCTATTATGCCCTTACTTTTAGGTTTTCCTCACAAAATGCTTTTTAACAGGCGTCCTCATTTCCCAGAAAGCAAATAACCCATAAGACTAAATGCTTCTTTTTCTATGAAATGGTTCTCGTAAGATTTACAACATTTTACCAGGTTTATGACAAATAAAAACTGATCGATGTGTCATCTGCTTTTTAACCTCAACAGCAATTATAATAACATAAACATCAATATCAGGAGCTGAGAAGTGGCTTCAAAGGCTTCAGGTTGGTTTAAAAGCACATCTTCATGCCCTTGAGTCTAAATGATAAGTGTGTGTGTAAGTGTGTGGGTGCGCTAGGCCATGCATTGGTGTGTACCTGCATTCGTGCACTCTCCACAAGTCAACACAGGTAAAGGGAGGGCTACACTGGTTCCTCTTGCAGGAATCAGACGAGCATCCGATAGAGAGTCCTTGTGCGCTGACCTGGGATACCCCATCTCTTAGCTGGCTATCCATTGGCATGTAGTGACCATTGAGGCGTAGATCCCTCATACAGCCTGTAGGAAAAATTAAAATGAAAAAAGGGTTCAGTGGAACATGAACAACACTGTTACATTGGCGTCTTTCCTCAGAGACACAAAATTTAATAGATTTTTTCCTCTATCAGGTTAGCACATAAATCCCTTGTTCTTGATGGATTACAGGTTGCAGTTCTGACAGAATTAATCCACCCACTCTTTCAAATACAGCACTGCCCTGGATTTTTTTTTCATTTATTTATTCATTTGTTCATTCAGTGGGAAAAATGTGTTTTGAGCATGTAGCTGATTTCCTTCATATACTGCAGAATCAAAATACCTGCCTTTCACTCCGAAAGTCTCAAGGCACCGCAGCCCAAAAGTTTGTCTACACACTGGAGCAGTGATTGAAATAGACACACCCTCTGAAATTAGGGTACAGGTAGCGAGAGAACACAGCAGAAGTTGTTCTCAGCATTCAAAGTGTGAATCAGGGATGGCTCATCCATTTAGGTAGATGCATCAGCGCTAAATGAAAATTCACGGTAGTGAAAAACAACATGCATGAATTCAATCTGCATGTGTCTGTGTCTGTTTGTGGTTGCTGCATATTGATCAGACAAAGTAGCAGTACGTTGTGCAAATAGTGGGCCCCACAGGACAAGAATAAAGACAAGAAACACATCAAATCTAAGCTTCACTTTATTGTTTGACCACGTCACATGGTCAAATTTCAATAGGAAGATTGTTGGTTCGATCCCCACTTTTTCAGACAATTAGTCAAAGTATCCTTGGGCAAGATACAGAACCCAACCTATAATGTGTTCCCCAATGGATTAATCTCTGTTAAATGAATGTAATGCAATGATTGATAGGACTTAGAAATTAATGTGCTCGATCACTGTCACAGGATGATGCGGGTTCATCAGTGCTTGAGTTGAGCAAGGTTATTCAATGCATTTAAACAAGAGATCTCAATGATGAATCTTAGAATTATGCAATGTCCTTGCTTTCAACAAACATTAATGTGTTGACAGGATCCTTGCATCCTGATGTTCTCAAAGCTTTTAAGAGCAACAAGGCGTTTAATTAGTTAGAAGCTGCCCAAGACTACGTAAGCAGACAGTGGCTGGTGATCTTCTCCAGGTTGATTGGTCCTTGTTCACTTTAAGAATTATTAAAAGCATTATTCTTGTCAATACTTTTCATTCAAGCTTAATTTCCTTTTGTTTGATGTGCGAATTTTAAGGGATTTGACTTTTTTATGACATTTTGAAGCAGTAGCATACCCAGAAACACTATCATTACTCCTAATCCTGGTGCTTTGACCAACAATGCTTTTATAACATCAAGTAAAATTAGTACGAGTAAAAAAAAGTAGTAGTTTGTGTTTCCATTTCTTTAATATGCAAATACTGCAACTACTATTACAGCTCCTCCTACTATTGGTAGTGTATACTTGAACAAGCACTGGCAAGACAAAAGTGTGCAAAGAGCAGATTCTCACATTCTCCACCACAGCTAATACTGCATTTCACAGTTTTAAGGGAAGTTGTTTTAGGTCTTCAGAAAAATTAAGATTCAATTCTGTCACAGGATATTTCACAACTTTTCTGGAAGGACAATGAAATGGAAAACAGTAAGAAACAATCTGCTCTACGGTTTAAGTTGTTTGGATCCTGCTTAAGGCAAGATTTTTAAAACGGGACCATTTATTTTTTAAAAGACTAAATGATGAAATAAAATGCAGATACAGAAGAGATGCTGAAACTCAAATGAGCCAAAAGATTGAGAAAGCAAAGAATAATTGAAAGTAAAAAAGACTGAAACTGGATCTAAATAAACCAAAGGGCACGTGATATAAATTACATTTAAGGTACTTCCATCCATCCATCCATCCATTTTCTATACCCACCCATACCATCGGTCGGGTCCCAGCTATCATCGGGCAAGAGGCGGGGTACCCCCTTGAAGGGTCGCCAGTCAATAACAGGGCCACATAGAGATGATGGTGCTAACCACCACACTGCCGTGCAGCCCCATTTAAGGTACTCTATAATTAAAACTAACTTTAAACACATTCCTTATTTGTCAGTTTAATTTTTGGCTGTGTCAAATGGTGTGTTGGACAGTAATAAGAGGATGCCCTGGCTGTGTAAAGAAGAAAAAAGCCACTTTATTTAGTGTGCCTTTATTCTCTGTAATGAGGATTTGTGCCCACATGGGTGTTCTCCAGTTTCAAAACAATAATAAGTTAAAGTGTTTTTTTCAATTTTTTCAACAATCTATTTGTGGGCTATGAATGCTCTTCAATAGGGTTTTGTATTTGATTCAATGTGACTAACTGACGTTACATTTCGAGTGTTTATGTTCTCATTACTCAGTGCGAGGTTGGCAGTTTTTTTAAAAGGGACATTTAAAATAACACAAACACAAACAACCACAGAAACATATTTCCTCCCACAATCAATTACTTGTATCTCTGTTGAGGAGAAACACTTTTAATCTTATATACTGATGCATTGCCTTTTACAGACGGCTTTTGTGAGAGTTGTGTAGTTCTGACCTCTTCCTTTCTCAATTTTCAGACAGTATCTGATTTTCATATTTGTCTAAAAATATCTTTAGACTTCCAAGTGCTTGAATAGATGACATTCACACCTTGAGAGTTGTTGAGGTCACATGTCACTCATCTACCCAATAATTTTCAAGGTCATTTTGCTTGTTGCCTGTGAATTGTTTAACGACCTAGCAAACATGTATGAGATGTTTTGGCAATATAATTGTGTGAGGAGGGATGACAGAGCTGCATTGCAAGTGTTTTGCAAGTGATGCCAAAAGCCACCACCTATGTTGAAATGTAGAAAAACGTCTTCAAGACTCAAGAAAAGTACTTTGGTTGCATTTTATCAGCAATTAAAGTTGGATTCCTTTTTCTTTCTTTTTGAATATTTTCAGTATATCTGAATTTTGGCCCATATGGTAAGTAAAGTAGTCAGTCCTGGCCTTTGTCTCTGTTAAAATAGGGATGGGCAACAAATATACAGATTTCCATAATGGGCATGAATATTTGCTCACCAACCTTATGTTTATGTTAATGCATTTTGCAGACTCTTTTATCCAAAGCGACTTACAATTGAAAAAATATATAACATTACAGCTAACATCAAAGCTAACAATAAGCTACATAGAAGGAAATCCCAAGTCAGACTCTGTCAGAGGTGTAATGAGATTCGTTCTGAGACCGTGTGGTCGTCAGGTGGGAATGACAGATAGAGCTGGGTATCGTCAGCATAACATTGGTATGAGAAACCATGTGATCGCATGATCTGGCCCAGTGAGGTGGTGTATATGGCAAAGAAAAGAGGTCCCAGTACTGAACCTTGGGGGACCCCTGTGGCGAGGTGCTGCGCTGCAGAAGTGTGACCAAGCCAGGAGACTTTGAATGACAGACCAGTGAGGTATGATTCAAACCAGTGTGCTCTCCCTGCGATGCCCATGCTGGAGAGTATGGAAAAAAGGATCCTTAAAATAACCTTATAATAAGAATCGCTAAGCTTGCACTATTATTGAATTTGTATTATTTCAGACTGTCTGCAATTTGTTGTCACCCATATGTGTTTGTAACCCCCAATCTTTATTTTGGATTTATCTATAACTCAAAATGAAACACAGAAGACTTCCCATCCACACAACCAGGTGTAGGGTTTGCCATTATGACCAATGCATTTGGGTGAATAAGCCATTAAAGTGTTATATCAATCATTCATTAACACATGGATATGTCACAATCCTGATTTTATGAGAGTGCATATGAATAAATAAAATAATCTATTTTTGGTGTAGCTTCCCAGAAGAAATCCTGGGTAACGCACCTCACATGTCCTGGATGGCACACCAACCTATTTACTTTACTCTGTGCTGTGACACATCATTTTGTGTGACATTTTTTTTTCTGTTGCCATCTCTTCAAGTATCATAAAATACATTTTACAAACTTGGTCTAATTTCCATTAATTTCTATTTATTGATAGTGTTTATAATTGATTTTTTTTTTTACTGCGGAAAAATTAGGATCCATAAAATATGCTGCATTAATAAGAACGTATTTTAGTGCACTCGGGATGGTAACGTCTCTAATTAATTTTTTTGGATAAAAAACAGAAACGACAACGGCAAAAGAGAAAACACAACAGCAAATCAAAAAACACAAAGACAAATCAAAAAACACAACGCCAAAAGAGAAACGACAACAACATTAACCAATACGGAAAAGGTAGGTACCCTCGGGCGACACGAATCGTCGCTGATTTGACTGGTGGTGGTCCGTCCTTTGAACCGGAAGGACTATGGTTTACATGTTTCAAAATATGAGCGCTGCTAGTGTCAACGTACGCGCTGCTATTAAAGAATATTTTGACGCGAATATCCCGTCTTACATGCTGATTTATCTCTTGATGTTAACAAACAGGTCTCAAAAGATATTGACAAGGTGTTATTAAACTTTATATGGAGGAACAAAAAACACTATATCTGTAATAATGAACTCTTATGATAATGGTGGCCTTAACTTTTTAGACCTTTACACAAAAATGACAAAATCTTCAATTTGGAACTTCATACCAATATTGTTCCATGTGTAAAAAGTTACATACGTCATTTCTCTTTTGCCGTTGTGTTTTTTTTCTGTTACCGTTGTGTACACAATGGACCTATATTACATGAAAATAGTGGGGTAATTACAAGGCATCAGTATGACTGATTGGTTTTCTGGTTCTGGTGCTGGGACTGGTGCACAAATAAAAAAAACATCTGGGTCAATTCATCTGGCTCTTTAAAGAACAGAGATCTCCATTAAGCAAGTTAATGAGGAAATAGGAAGAGGAATTAATGAAAGAACAAATGTGGAAATAGAGAAATGTCAAAATAATTAGGAAAATAAAAAATAGATATAGAAATATTGTAATAATTTATTTCATAAAATCAAATTATTCTTTCAATATAATTCTATTCTCACATAATCTATTTTATTGCTTTTGATTTGTCATTTTTTAAATAGCTTTTGCTTCAACAATTTATGTATTGCTTTTGATATTGTATTAGCTCCTTCTAAATGTATTTTCTTTATTGCTTTGACCATTTCTCCATTGTGTTTGCAATTCAGTATTGCTTTTGCTATATCTTAGTTGCTTTTGCTATTATCTTAGCCATTGTTATTTGCAAATAATTGTTTTGCTTTTACCCTCTCTAAATTGCTTTTTCTATTTCCCCACTCTTCTCTGCAAAATAAAAAGGCAATTGCCAATGTGTGGTCTTGAACCTTCAACTTTGAACTTGCAAGTCAGTGAAACTAACAATTTGGACGTACCTCCCATTTAGATGCTAATATATGCTAAGTATGTGACAGCTAACAGAGGAAGCGATTACGCAGTGTCATGAGCTGTTCAATTCCTGCTCTTCAAGAACTGCTACCATTGATCCACAGCGCATGTATTAGATGAGATTCTGTTGCATCCTGTTGTTCATGCTACCAAGTTCTTGCGAGAGAAAGGGAGGATTCATATGTGCCGGGTTTTGGAAGGAATAGCCTATTGCTTAGCTTGATTGCCTTGTCAGCTTGTGGTGAAGGATTCAAGATGATGACCTGTTAAAACTGACCAAAACTAAAGGCTGAGTTATACTTCCCTTGCGCTTGCGTCTTGCGCTTGTGTTAATGGCTTGAGACGTTTATGCTTCATTTAGCTTTGCCGGCGCTTGCGTGTGCTGCGTGGCGATTCACCGCCAGGACAGTAGGTGGAGTAGCGGGTTTTTTCAATGACAAGCCTACTATGATGAAAGGAAATTCACCGCCAGGACCTCTTCGAGTGGATTCATGCTTCTTCTTCTTGTAAATAGCCGGTATTTTGTCAGATTTTCAACACCTTGGGGGTCTAAACGACTACTTTCTCGCCTGAAAATGTTTCAAATGTTGCTAAAATTATATATTTACAGAGTTTATAGCTTAAGGGAAATCAGCTTTTCAGGCTGGCTGATTTGGGCTCGGACAGGAGTGAAGTGCACTGTGTGTAAACGCTCTGCATACTGTCAGATCGATGAGTATGCCGTTTTCAAGTAGTAGGCGGTTTCGAACACAGCCAGTGGCTTACGCTTGCGTCTTGCGTAAAGTTTAGAAAATTGAGGTGACACACACAAGCACGCAAGGGGGGGCTTGCAACCGCGCAAGGGCTTGCGTTGCGTCTTGCGTCTTGCGTTGCGTCTTGCGTTACCGACTATAAACCAGGCTTAACAATAACTCTTTGGAGTAATAGATAAAAATAAGGGAAAAATAAAAGCCAATTATAGAAGGAAATAGAACATTTAAATGACAAATTACAAAGGCTACAGTAATAGTAAAAGTGACTACGAAAAAGCAAAGCCAATTACTAACAAGTCACTGATGTTAGCCTACAAAGTCCTTAAAGGGATAGTTCGGGATATTTGACATGAATCTGTATGGCATCACCATAACCAGTGTCGTGCATTCAAACTGACTTACCCCCGACAGTGTCCTGTGAGCCGAGTTTTTGTCCAGTGTTGGTCAAGGCGAAAGTAGTCCGGCTTGTTTGCTGGGGTCAAGAAATTAGCGCGTTTTTCTTCCCAAAACAGTACGTGTGCTAAAGAGTGATTTATTTCATCACAAAAACCGAAGCCGGCAAAAGTCACTCCTCGTTATCACTTGGGCCCTATACTGTCTCTCATTGTGTATCAGTGCGCACGTCATTCTGACCGCAAGCTGTGCGCACGAGTCTTTCTGTTCTTTGGCAGTGCTCAACACTTACTCTGCAGACAACTGGCCATCGGGTCCGGCTGGTCTGGGACGCCTCTTCCAGTTGATCTTGGGAACATGGAAAAAAGTTCTCAGACGCCTGCATTCAGGAGTGCAGGGAAGTCACCGTTATTTGTGATGCAGGCAGCAGCTGTCCTGCGGCCGCCGACATCCTCATCTATGGAAAGGTTTTGTATCTGGGGCATAACTAAATCCCACTCGTGGCAGCAGTAACATTCCACCTCTGTCTGCATTACTTCGCACTTCAAACAAGTGCACCAGGATTTGTCGGCCACCCTGGGTATCGCAGCTCCAGCAGTGGCTCCAGCTTCTGTTTCCATCACTTCTCTGTCCACCCTCTGTCTTTCTGCCCGATCTAAGTCCATTTGGCGAACTTCCTCCTCAGTATAAACGGGTTCATAAAGATACCCCCTTGGCTCTGAACGGAAGTCAATATGTTCCTCGTCGCTCTCGTTGTCAGACATCTTCCCGAGCAGTAAACAAAGTGAACTCGTGCGCACAGCTCGCGGTCAGAATGACGTGCGCAGTGATACACAATGAGAGACAGTATAGGGCCCAAGTGATAACGAGGAGTGACTTTTGCCGGCTTCGGTTTTTGTGATGAAATAAATCACTCTTTAGCACACGTACTGTTTTGGGAAGAAAAACGCGCTAATTTCTTGACCCCAGCAAACAAGCCGGACTACTTTCGCCTTGACCAACACTGGACAAGAACTCGGCTCACAGGACACTGTCGGGGGTAAGTCAGTTTGAATGCACGACACTGGTTATGGTGATGCCATACAGACTCATGTCAAATATCCCGAACTATCCCTTTAATGGAACGGCTCCCATCTACTTAAATGCTCTTGCAAAGGCTTATGTCACAACTCGGTCACTCCGGTCGTCACAGGATTCTAGCAGTGCCTACAACATGCTTAAGACAACCCGGACTCTTTTCATGTGTCGTTCCACGATGGTGGATTGACCTACCGAGCGCTACCAGAACAGGGGCATCCCTGAATATCTTCAACAAACTCTTGAAAACCCAGCTCTTCAGAGAGCATCTCCTATCTTAGCACTTACCCTGTACTTCCCTACTGCACTTTATCTTTCTGTACTCTATCGCTACACTGTCACCCCTGTCACCTCTGACAGAGTCTGACTTGTGGTTTCCTTCTATGTAGCTTATTGTTAGCTTTGATATTAGCTGTAATGTTATATATTTTTTCAATTGTAAGTCGCTTTGGATAAAAGCGTCTGCTAAATGCATAAACATAAACATAAACATAAACACTCCATAGTCCAAAAGCTGTAGTCCAGCCGCAGCTATTCAGAGAAAACACGGGAAGCCGGACAGCCTCTCCCATTCTCTGGCGAAATTGCTACATCTTCAATGTTAAATTGACGATAAAACAGTTATTCACAAAGATATGCCCAATACTGCATTTACTTTCATAACTACAACATGTTGTCCTGTAGCTTAATGAAGTGATTTGTTCTGAAATCGCAGCTGTTCACTGAGGAAATCATGTTATGAAGCCGCCACTAACAGCCAGGCTTCCGAGCCGAGGGCTGCCCGGCTTCAAGGAGGGGGCGGGAGAGTCAAGTTTTTTTCTACAATTCTAGGTCATCATTGGCTAAATCGACAAAAATTCATCAGTTCCGAGGCAGCCGGGCGTCTCTGGGGGTAGATTAGACGTGGGCGTGTCAATATGAGGGGCTGTGTCGTGATGATTGGAGTTAGTGTTTGTCCATCATGAGAGATGTTGTGGCAGCCGAATTTTTAAGCGGGGAGAATCGCGCTAGAACTCCAGTCCCAAAGCGGATACGAAAGAGACTGGTTGTCTGTGAAAGTGCTGTCGGAGTTTCACTCATACTTTTAGTTGTTTCTTTCCAGAATTCATGCTGCCCATTCACAAATGTTACCTTTTTTAAGAATACTTACCACCAGTGGCGGCTCCTGACATTTTTTTTAGGTAGTGCTATTTCCAGTCTGTGAAAGCTGCATCAGAGTGTGCTGTGCGAAGCTGAACCAATTGCACTGATGCAAACCTGTTATGTTCCCACACAGGAAATAAAATGTCCAATCGTCCAGAAACTCCTTGTCTTCCTTAAATAAACACAACGCAGAGTCGAGGGGTTATTTGGTCTTCCAAATAACCAAAGTGACTGCAATTTCTCCCGTTATGTCCATAAGTACCATAAAAGTCCATAGGACTGAGCTATATTTGTCTAGGTAGCATAATTTATTGTAATAATTTTAAATAATTTTTTGTTATTTTTTGTTATTTTTTGCATAATTTGCCAATCAGTTAATATTACACCTTAACCACTATTTATTTATTTTCCTCATATTGTTCCAGGATTCTATGAAATAAGTAAACACATAAGCTCTTAATGATAAGATTCATTCAATTTTCATTCTAAAGAATGTAATTAAAATGACAACATATAAATCCAAGTCAAGTGTTTATTGAAGTTTTGGAAAATATGACTTAGAAAAGCATAACCAGTTGTCAAACATGGTTAAGTGCAGCTTACTTATGTGAGATTTCTCTCTTTTTTAAATATAATACTGCACCGTTAACAATGAATGTGTCATTATACATTCTGCTATCATTGTCAACATTATATAAAAGATTTAAATCATTACAAGTCAATGATTGAGCACAAAAGGGTAAGTTATTTAGCTACATCAAATACTACCTGGAAAAATAGCAGGGTTGGTGGAGCCCTGGGTTTCATCTTTGCCTCGCAAGGCGAGCTCGAAAATCCCGCAAAATTCTTTCAAACTTCCTTCTCCGCATTAGTACGACGACTAAAGGGTACTTCTTTCAGAGACACTACCGTGTTGTTGCACTCGACACTCGCCATCTTCTTCATAGAATGTTTTTTTTTTTTTTTTTCTTTATTGAAAACCACAATGTTACAACAACAAGTAGAAAGTTCATGGTCCCGCGCAACAGACATGTGACGAAAGCACGTTGTGCGTCGTTTGTGCGAGCACATAAACCCTCATAGAAAATGCATTGGGAGCAGGATTTTTGAAAAAAACTGAGGTCCCATTCAAGTCAATGGGAGCTTCCTGGTGCAAATTCGACCCTGACAGAAATCGCACAAAATGGGCGTAGCAACACCAGCCGCGACCTTAATCTGATTGGACAATGACATATACAACCAGTTCGCCTACAGTAGATCAGTCCCACCTTAGCAACTAGATTAAAAAAAAAAAAAAAGACTCCATGTTTGGTAGTGCGTCGCACAAATCGCCCCTATGGAGGAGCCGCCACTGCTTACCACCACCATCAAACTCTAAGTATTCATTATGACAGGGAAAAATGCTCCACAGATTCTGATTCAGCCACAGATCCAGCCATTTACAGGCCTTAGATTCGATCATACTTGATTTTGGCCTTGCTGTGTGAATTTTCAAAGTCTATACCTTCTTTCTGTGTATTTGCTGGGCATACTTGTCATACTAGACACAGCTATGTTATAACTAATTCTTTTTAACTTTGCTATCTTCTGCATTGGGATGGCACGAGCCACTACAACCCTGAACGTGTAATATGGGCTTCCCCTGTTTAAAAGTCAGCAGCCGCCACTGCTGTAGTCTATTGAGAAAACCTAACATGGTAGTGTTACATGACTTCTGCTGACTGGTGTGAAACTCCATGCATTGCAACAATTAAGGGTGAGCCTCACCTTGTAACATCACTCAAGTCAGTGGCAGTACAACCATGTGCAGAAAGGAGTTAACTGTCAACTATTACTGTTAAGTACTTTCAGCTAGTAGATGTTGTCAAAAATGTTGGTGTAAAGTGAAAATAGCCCAAAAACCATCTGATCTCTTGGATAGAATTTTCAATACCAAACTAATAACATTAACTAAAGGTTAACTAAGAAAGTAAATGATGTGGTACTTTAGCCCTTATAGTTACATGAGTCTTGAGGAAAGCTTATATCAGTGTTTCAAAGCATGTAAAAGCAGCACATTTGCAGAGATAAGAAAAACAAAATAAAACTATGAATTCATTAGTCTGCAGCTATCCTCAATTGTAAAATTGAAAAAAATCTTTATCTAAGCGTTTGTGAAGTGATGTATTATTCTATATCAGTGGAAGTATTGCAGAGTTTATTTGTATTCATAAAATCCACCACATTTGCTCTTTTAAAGAATGTTTGAGAGTGATACATTGATGCAGAGAATACAACATTCCACCAATGACGGTGTTACAAACAACAAAATATGTAGTGAGATCACAGTTCTTGGCAAAGGTTAATTTGGTGGAAATCACTATAATCTCACTCAAGTAACCCTTTGCGATTTTATCATGAGCTGCAAGATTTTACCACCCACCTTGAAAGCTCTTGTTGATTCCAGAGGGGAGAGTGTTTCCCAGCATCACAGCAGTGGGGTCAACAATGATTTCTCTACTTCTGCCCCGTAATCCTGTCACCTCCCGCTGTCCTCCACCACCATCTAATCGCAACGTCATCTCATTGTCATGCCGATCTAGGAAGACCTCATGCCATTCACCATTGTCAAGGCGGTAGTTGGGCAGGGTTAGGTTGTAGTCCCCGTCACCGAGGTTGTAGAAAACACAAAGGAGGCCCTGAAAGATCTGCAGTGAGAATATGATGTGTAAAGAGGTTTTTAAGTTTATCATAGCTGCAGAAGTTTGTACTAAAGGAAACATTTCAAAAGTTAAGCTTGCTTAATATCTGGAAGATATCTTATCAACTTGTATAACAACTTGTATAAGGCACTTGGCAATTGCTTGAAGAGTATGTGACAAAACAAGTACCTAACCAACGTTTAATCTTAACCATGGTTAGCTTTAACAAATCTAACTCAAATTGACGAGGCCACATATCAAATTGGGGCTTGACATTAGGATAAACCATTAGTAAAACTTTGACAAACACGTCAGGAAAACTGACAGAGAATCAAAGTGATCACAGGCAGCAGAAGTCAGTCAAATGCTATGGAAAAAGTTCAAAATCATGCAAAATACTGTTTTAACAGAGCAAAGACAATTAAATATACATTATTTAACAGCACAGCAACAGTCACAGTAAAATATCAGTACAGCCTATGTCAATTCTAAGCTGGTCTTTAATTGGACTAAAATGCTGAGTAAAAAGTACACCATTACTTTGTTGGTCTGGAGCATTCAGATCTATCTTTAGATAGAATACGTGGGCTTTAGAATGCACACATCTAAAGATGTGCATATTTCTCCATAGATGCCGGATGTTTCAGTCCTTTTTACATCTCATAAGGCTGAGATTTCAAAGCTCATTAAAAAAAATGGGAAATGTTTGTGAATTGGTTCATTTTAGGACTAGTTAAAAAACTTCAGCTGGTGAACAAAGAACTTTGAATAATTCAGTGTTAATCTGTATGAACCGAACTTGGATGTAGTGTGAACTTGCACAACACTGCTGGACAGCCTGCACTCACTAACTTGACCATGATCTTCTCTGTATATAGATAAACAAATGTGAAGCCATCTAGCCAAGAGCAAAAGCTTGGCCACATTTATCCCACGCGCATCAGCAAAGAAAACCACAGAATTGATGAAAAAGAAAAGAATCGAGATTCACATGGATATGTCAAGCAAGATGGCGGTATATTATTGGAGAGATCCCCTTGGCCTGACCACCAAACTATCTTCTGCCCAATCTCTAGCCACTTGTTAGATTTACGTTAGTCAATGTCTATTGCTTCCCTGAACTTTCTGGAGTATGTATTTCTGAGATTATGGCGATTTCAATAGCCTAGCACCGAAAACGAAACCAATCAACAGGCTGCATGCCCACGAGGACAAACCCCAGCCATACTAAGGAATATCTTTCAAAAATGCAAGACGACAAGCCTTAAAATATGAAGAGTGTGATTGCTGTGACAAGAACTATGAATGCTACACTCCGAGGGGTTGCTGCGGATACATTGACAATTAAATAAACATGCAGCGTTAAAGAACGCAGAGAACAACATACATGAGAGGCTGGAGGAGACCGAAACAGAAAAATGGAAATGCTGACTAAAAGAGTTGGAAAACTACAGTAAGAGAAATAATGTGAGGCTTGTGGGTCTGAAGGAAACTTATGATACTTATGGCACAATGGAGACGTGTGAAAAAGATTCTGCATGAGGGGTTGTATGGCAATAGTTTTGACCTGGACTCGTGTCGATTGGTGAGGGGCCTGTGGTGTTCTCGGCGAGTGTCACTCCACGGACCAAGAATCGGTCTTCTCTTCTTTTTTTGTTTTTGATCTGTGTTCTTGTTGTTCGGTTCTTTTTTTTTTTAACTTTAGGGCCCCTGCTAGCGTGTTAGCGGGTACTTATAAGTTCATATCGGTTACTCGCTATAACGCGGTTCATCTTTCACGGTCTCGCTGCTTCACGGATTTGCATCGTGCATTGTGTTCTGCATTCTGATTGGCTAAACAGTCTCTCCGCTTCTACTTTACCTGTGTGTCAATAACGTTGCGGTTTAAAATATACACGTACACGTTCATTACAGTTCTCAAACATAATCGATGGTGGCATGTCGGTATATATAAATCTTTTTGCCCAGAAGAAAAAAGAGCGACAACAACTACCGATAACTATGTTCTTCTCTCGAAAAAACACACCTGCACCGCGGGCTTTAGAAGAAAAAAACGCTACAGAGCGGAGTCAGGATGCAGCGGCTCAGTCAGAAGAGCAGTGAAATATACGTGAGTCACTATTTGTCCCACTGTACTTTGTATTTTTTTTCAAAATCATTTTATTTTTCATTTTCATTTGATCTCCGCAATTTGAAGCCTTCAGTTCATATTGATGATGAAAATGATTATTTTACAGTAGGCTACAGTAGTTATTTGTAAAAAAAAAAAAAAACGTTTATACAGTACTTTTATTTGTTAAACAAATGCTTGGGCCTGTAAAATGGTTTTGTTCTTTGGTTTCAATGCATTATGGAGCATTTCATTGTATAATAATTGTAAAAAAAAAAAAGGTTTCTACTTCACGGATTTCGCCTATCACGGGTTCTTTTTGGAACGTAACCCCCGCGAAAAACGAGGGTTCACTGTAGTAGTTTTTGTATAACACAAAGCAAAGATGATTGCTGTTAAAGTGTATGCAGGCGGGATTTTACTTTCACAGGGTGACACAATGTAACGCCCTTTAGTTACACACTTGGTGTAATCCCCAATATTTCTGTTTTTTACATGTAGTTCTTAATTTCACCAGCAGAGTGTGTATGCATCAGGTTCAAGCACTGCTCCCGCTCGGTAGTCTGTTCCCTGCTAGTTTTTTTGATGCCAATGAAGACAGACACTGCAGCCGAGACAGCATGTTAATGTAAATAACTTGACAAAAAGTGGTCAAACTTTATTTTGTCTGGAGTTATTGGTCCGGGAAGGTACTTATAACCGTGAGGAGGTTTTGGAGTGCCGGATATTACCGAGTTGTTGTGTTTTGTCTAAGAAAAGATCTCTGGTGAGTAGCAACCATAAGCGCTTAGCATCGTATGCTAGCGGGTGCCTTAAATAGCTAACTATGCACTCATTTCATGAATATATCATCAGTATGTTTCGTTATGTCTTCTAGAAAAATTTTAAAAACCAACCGGAGGTATATGTGTGTGTACTGAAGTTGAGAATGTGGTTAAATTTGCATTTTTTGAGTGGAAAATGTCTGTGCTAAAAAAATCGAGCTACAGCTAAATGCTATCCATCCATCCATCCATTATCTTCCGCTTTTCCGGATCGGGTCGCGGGGGCAGCAGCCTAAGCAGAGAAGCCCAGACGTCCCTGCCCCCGGCCACTTCCCCCAGCTCTTCTGGGGGGACCCCGAGGCGTTCCCAGGCCAGCCGAGAAACATAGTCTCTCCAACGTGTCCTGGGTCTTCCCCGGGGCCTCCTCCCAGTGGGACGGGCCCGGAACACCTCACCAGGGAGGCGTCCAGGAGGCATCCTAACCAGATGCCCGAGCCACCTCATCTGACTCCTCTCGATGCGGAGGAGCAGCGGTTCTACTCTGAGCCCCTCCCGGATGACCGAGCTTCTCACCCTATCTCTAAGGGAGAGCCCAGACACCCTGCGGAGGAAACTCATTTCGGCTGCTTGTATTCGCCATCTCGTTCTTTCGGTCACTACCCACAGCTCGTGACCATAGGTGAGGGTAGGAACATAGATTGACCGGTAAATCGAGAGCTTGGCCTTCTGGCTCAGCTCCTTCTTCACCACGACGGGCCGGTGCAGAGCCCGCATCACTGCAGACGCCGCACCGATCCACCTGTCAATCTCCTGTTCCATTCGTCCCTCACTCGTGAACCCCGAGATACTTGAACTCCTCCACTTGGGGAAGGATCTCATTCCCGACCCGGAGAGGGCATTCCACCCTTTTCCGGCTGAGGACCATGGTCTCAGATTTGGAGGTGCTGATTCTCATCCCAGCCGCTTCACACTCGGCTGAAAACCGCTCCAGTGAGAGCTGAAGGTCACGGCCCGACGACGCCAACAGAACCGCATCGTCCGCAAAAAGCAGAGACCCGATTCTGAGGTCGCCAAACCAGACCCCCTCAATGCCCTGGCTGCGCCTAGAAATTCTGTCCATAAAAATTATGAACAGAATCGGTGACAAAGGGCAGCCCTGACGGAGTCCAACCCTCACAGGAAACATGTACGACTTACTGCCGGCAATGCGGACCAAACTCTGACACCGGTCATACAGAGACCGAACAGCCCATATCAAGGAGTCCGGCACTCCATACTCATGGAGCACCCCCCACAAGAGTCCCCGAGGGACACGGTCGAACGCCTTCTCCAAGTCCACAAAACACATGTTGGGCAAACTCCCATGCACCCTCCAGGATCCTGCCGAGGGTATAGAGCTGGTCCACTGTTCCACGGCCAGGACGAAAACCACACTGCACCTCCTGAATCCTTGCCACCGAGGAGTTTTTTTAACCACCTTGGCAACCTCAGCCCCAGAAATGGGAGGCCCCATACACGGTGTTGACGGTGCACCGCCCCCCCCCCCCCCCGAGCCACCGGATGGTGGACCAGAATCTCTTCGAGGCCGTCCGGAAGTTGTTCTCCATGGCCTTTTATGTGCACTGAGCAGTTTTTAAAGCTAAAAACAGTTACAAATATTTCATAATACATACTTTAGTGTATGTTGGCTGTTTAAAATTCATTTTTATAGCTGTATATGATATGCTGTCAGTGAGTGGTCAAATCCATTGATTTAAGATTGAAAACAGAGAGATTAAAAGATTAAAAGAAACTGTACAGTAAATTCAGATACATTTATCAGTAGAGATTAAGAGATTGATAATGAATATAAAACTGCTGCACTATGCAGGTTGTTTTTTTTGGGTGTGAGATAAATATGATGGCGAGCCAGAACCAAGCTCGAGGATCGTAGAGCGGGACCACCGGCGTACATGCGTGGAGGGTGTGACGGCGGAGCAGCTCATCGTGCGTCTGGATGAAAGAGCATCAAACACACCTTATAGATAAGACACAAACACTACCTGGGTAGACAAGACAATCACACCACCATACATTAAAGACTCTTACACAAACTGTGGACACTGACTCAATTGGACATTTGACTTAATTCCTGGACTCTATTTGACTCTGTTTTGTTTTTTATTTTTTTGGTCCCTTTTCTTTTTCTTTTATATGCACTTTGAAGGTATTTTTGTAATCTGTAAATTGTTATGGTTGTTGGTTACAACTTAGCTTGTTAAAAGGAAAACTCTAGATTGATCAAACTGTTTTTTTTTTTTACTCTGAGAAATATTAATCCAGTCATAACGAAACTATTTTCTTTGTTAAATTTGAAAGGGTGGCTTCCTGCCAATAAAGGATACTTTTGTTACTCTCTTTCAAATTGCTTTCCCGGTCATGTCTGTATCCTCCTTGAGCAAACTTACATCTTCTGATTTTGCCCAAAGTTAAAGTACATCATAGTCACCTTGGCTTGTGTACAGTAGACATACGTTACAACAATATATTATTGAAGAGACTTGAACACGAGCAGAGCTGTTTTAAAGTCTATTCTCTGAGGAAGTCAGTGCAGAGGAAGAGGCGATGAAACTGACGGGGCTGAGAGGGGCAAATCTTTCACAACTCATATTCAAGTAAGAGGGATGGGGTTTGTGTTTTAATAAATTAAGCACCACATTTTAATTTGATTAAGGAATTTAATGATGATACGGAGAGATTGATTTGCATAGAGGCAAATATTAATAGGTCAAAGATGTTTTTGTGCAACTTATATACCCCCAATAAGGAGGACCCCAGGTGAATAAAGTTCTGGGGTAAATGGAGGGTCAAATAATACTATCAGAGACTTAAATCAAGTAATGGACGTGTTTCTGGATAAAAGCATATTCAGTGACCCAGTAGTTACGAAAGACCGGGTATCACTGCATATGCTCAGCAAGGACTTTGGTTTGTTGGAAATATGGCGGTTAGCTAACCCCAGGGCAAGGGAGTGCAATTTCTCCTCTCATTGTCAGAATAGTATTCTAGAATTGATTTCTTCATCATCTCAAACAGTGTTGTTAAATCAGAAGTGTAATGCATTATAAACGCAATACCACTATCAGATCATGCTACTACGGAGCTAACTCTCACATAACACAGACAAGGAGAAGAAAGATAGATGGAGGTTAAACACTTCATTTCTAGACGATGACACCTTTGTCGGTGCCTGAAATCATGATATTCAATCTTATTTTGAGATTAATATGGGAAGCACAGATACAAGAGCAATAAAATGGGAAGCATTTTAGGCTTAGATCAGAGGGGAAATCATAGAACAGGAAGCTAAAAAGAAAAAAGAATATATGAATAAAACTAAAGACACAAGTTAAAAATATGTAAACAGAATTATCAAAACATTTCTCGAATTAGCTTTTTCACGAAATATGCAAACTTAAGTTTATACTTAAATATATTTATAACAAAAAGGTAGAATATGCACAATTTAGGCCCAGGACAACATATTATGAAGAGGGAAAGAAAACGAGTAAACTACTCAGCAGACAACTTAAACAACAAGATTCCCACCACATAATACTCGTGATTAAGAAGGGAAATGGTTTGGTCTCCTCCAGTAGGGAGATAAATGAGATCTTAAAACATTTTTTGACAAACTATATACATCCCAGATCCCCTCAAACCAGAAGGAAACATCCAGCTTCTTTAATGACATTATATTTCCTAGACTACCAGAGGATCTTTTTGATCTCCTGGATAGCCTCATAGCTGAAAAAAAAAGACAAACACACATCGGAACCATGAACCATGAAAATATTGATCTGTAAGTATGCTGAATGTGGATTGTAAAATACTAACCAAGGTTCTAGCCTTCGCTTAGAAAACATTACCCAGTATAATACACATGGAACAATTAGGATTCATAAAATATGGATCCTCCACAGATCATATGCAAAGATTGTTACATTTAATATGGCTAAACTATTCCAACCAAGGTCCAATTATAGCTATTTCACTATAGACTTTGAACGGGTTGAATGGGAAGTTCTTTTTAACACATTATCTTAGTTTTGATTTATTTGCTAACTGGATAAAAATATGATATAAGAATCCAAGGCCAACAGTAATAACCAATGGAATCATCTCTCTTCTTTTTGACCTATCTGGAAGTACTAGGCAAGGTCGCTCCCTTTCCCCATTATTATCTACCGTGGTGCTTGAGCCATTGGCTATTGTAATTATGTCAGATGCTCGTATCAGAGGACAATGGGAGACGAAATCCTCTTGTGTTTGTTGTTGTGTATCGCCCACCTTGCCCTTATTCTGAGTTTCTGTCTGAATTCTCAGAGTTTTTATCCCAGTTAGTGCTGAGTACAGATACAGTCATTGTAGTGGGTGACTTTAATATTCATGTAGATGTTGAAAATGACAGCCTAAATATTAACTTTAATTCTATATTAGACTCTATTGGATTTTCTCAGAGCCTACTCACTGCCTTAATCCCACCTTTGATCTTATGCTGACTTATGGC
Organism: Odontesthes bonariensis; assembly: GCF_027942865.1. Classification (NCBI taxonomy): domain Eukaryota; kingdom Metazoa; phylum Chordata; class Actinopteri; order Atheriniformes; family Atherinopsidae; genus Odontesthes; species Odontesthes bonariensis. The sequence goes on from NC_134506.1 coordinate 9,420,926, forward strand.
ATTGAGAGTGAACAGTTAACAGTGTTCCCTCATAACCCTGTCTTATCTGATAATGTTTTTGATAACCTTTAAGTTAACATTACTTGACTATACAGTTTCTGAGAAGAAATTTACATATGGAAGGTGTGGTAAGTGGACTGTACTTGTATCGCGCTTTTCTAGTCTAGCTGACCACTCAAAGCGCTTCTAATACTACATGCCACATTCACCCATTCATACACACTCATACAACACGTCTTAAGTACATAACTACATGTTTTCATGACGCTTCGACATGTAGCCCAGGGAAGCTGGAGTCCAACCACCAACCGACTGCTCTTTCTCCTGAGCTACAGCCAGCGCAGTGTCTATCAGAGGATGCTGTAACCAGATTTAAGGAGTTGATTCCATCATCCTTTTTCTTCACTGCCATGTGCAAATATAACAGACGACGGCTACCTAAATTTTACTCCAGTAAAACTTGACTCTCTTGTCTACAGCATTATAGTTTCAATGCGTACAGCACTGGACAATGTTGCCCCTCTGAAAAGGAAGGTAATCAGTCAGAAGAGGTTGGCTCCTTGGTATAATTCACAGCTGCGTGCTTTAAAGCAGACTGCAAGAAAGCTGGAGAGACAGTGGCGTTCCACTAACTTAGAAGAGTCTCAATTAGTGTGGAAAGATATTTTAATAACGCCCTTCGTAATGCTAGAACTGCTTATTATTCATCATGAAGAGAAAAAGAACAATCCCAGGTTTCTTTTCAGCACTGTAGCCAGTCTGACTAAGAGTCCAAGCTCTGTTGAGCCAGGTATTCCTTTAACTCTCAGCAGTGATGATTTCATGAGCTTCTTTAACAATAAAATCAGAGAGAAGATTGATGAAGTTCTTCCCACTATTATCAGTGATGTATCATCAAGTGCAGCAGCTTCAGAAGTATGTTTAGAACCTGATTTGTATTTAGACGGCTTCTGCCCAGTTGATCTCTCTGAGCTAACAACAGCAATAGTCTCTCCTAAACCATCAACTTGTGTTTTAGACCCAATCCCAACCAGACTGTTCAAGCAGGTTTTTCCCTTAATCGACACTTCCATATTGGATTTGATCAATCTGTCTTTGTTGACAGGATATGTACCTCAGTATTTTAAGGTTTCTGTAATTACTTAAAAAACCTACTCTTGATTCAGAAGTGTTAGCTAATTATGGACCTATATCCAATCTCCCTTTTATATCTAAAGATCTTGAAAAAATACTTTGTGATCATTTACATAGAAATAATTTATTTGAAGAGTTTCAGTCAGGATTCAGAGTACATCACAGCACTGGTGAAAGTTACCAATGATCTTATTTTATCCTCTGATAGCAGACTTGTGTCTGTGCTTGTCCTGTTGGATCTCAGTGCTGCATTTGATACGGTCGATCACAGTATTTTATTACAGAGACTTGAACATGTTATTGGGATTAAAGGAACTGCATTAGGCCGGTTTTTGTCATATTTATCTGAAAGATTTCAGTTTGTTCTTGTAAATGAAGAATCTTCCTCACAAACCGGAGTAAGAGTAAGTCATGGAGTTCCTCAGGGTTCTGTGCTTGGACCAATTCTTTTCACCTTATACATGCTTCCATTAGGTAACATTATAAGACAGCATGGTATAAATTTCCATTGCTATGCTGATGATCATCAATACTTTCAGCACAATACTATTGCACTGTTCATAGCTACCATATTGTTGTTAATTGCAGCCACTAATGCAGGGATAAATTTTAGTTGTTTTTGATTTTGATTTAAGTGATGATGGCCCAACTGCATTTTTATTTTCTCTTTTTGAACAGTGTGTTATTTGATGTTATTGATTTTGATTCATTATAAAATATGATGTTACTTGGTGTTAGTTCAATAAAGCTCAAACGTAATTTGTCAATATTTTGTTGGGGCAACAGGGGCAGGTGGGGCTTGGAAATCCCCACTAGTCCAAAGTGGGGAATGGCCAAAAAAGTTTGAGAACCACTGGTATAGGTGACTATGTGGAAATATGTGTACAAAGCATGTATGTACTTATATGTAAACCTTGGGTAAGGGTCTTGTACAAATATGTACAGTCAGTGAGTCAAACCTCTTCTGCGTGGGTCTTTTTAATCTCTGTCACCCTTTCTGTTTGATTAGAATTAGTTTATTTATTTACGTAATCTTATCTTGGCTATTTTTCTTCCTTTATTCTTTTTCCGAATGGAATTCTTCACCTAATATGATGTGCTCTGTAAAATAATCAATGACTTGAATGAAAAAATGAAAAATGAAAAAAAAAAAATCAAGAATCAAGGTGTCTAGTCGAGAACACAACCCCCTGAAATGCTGTGGAGGGACCATGAGAGAGATGAATAAATAAATGAAATTAATATTCACAAACATTAATTAGATTCCTCCAAACAATGCGAGAGACCAATGACATCAAACAGAAAAACAATTGCTTCAAGTTTTGTCATTCTACAAATTATTGAATCATGCTGAGGGGTGGACTTAGTTTTACACACATTTTTGTAAAATTAATTATAACATTCTGTGTGAATGAAATGAATGAAAATGAAATAACAAACACTTTAATAATCCCAAAAGGGAATGGCAAAATATTAATAAGAATTATTTTAATTGTAGAATAAATGTAATGTGCTATTTTTCATCTGAGGTTATATTACCAAATTTTAAGACCTAAAAGATCTAGATGATCTTTTATTATGACATGATTATGTTTACTATGTCATGACATAAAACCTTAGAACAGACTGAGGATGTGCTTTCTTTTTCAGGTGTATGTTGATTTCTTTCATCTATTCTTTGTCAGTAAAAGACGTGATCGTTGATTATCACACCGATTCATTCATTCACTTGTACAGAAACCTTGCTGCAGCAGAAGGTATACGTCTAAAACACAGGTTGTAGATGAGCGGCATCAATGAACCACAGACCTATACTTACTTCGCCTCAATCAAAAGCATTTCTTGCAGCCTTTCAAACTCAAACTGGAAATCACAAAAGATAGTTCTATTTGCAGCCCATACTCAGATCGTTGGAATGATTGTAGTTGGTGACTTTAACATTTATCCCTAGAATGAAAGGCTTAAACACTGAGCTTAATGCATATTTTGACTATTGGTTGGTTCATGTCAAATTCACATAAATAATTTCACCTTGCCTGTTTTTTAAACCTTCAATAAAAAAGCACTCCATGAAGTGAAATATATACATGATCCAGTATTAATAGAGGAGAACAGGATTAATTGAGCTGTGTTGAGCCATAAATTCCTTTGACACACAGTAGTTATGACTTTATCAGCTTCATTAGAAATAAAATTGTATCCATTGCAGAAACAAACAAAAAAAAAAGAACAAACATCACATCCATCTCACTGCAGTCACTGATGTATAGACGCGTTGAGCACAATGACTGTAGGGCCTGATTTGCATTTGAAGTGCTTCTCTCCCGCAAATCTGAGTTAACATGAAAAGCTTAATTTAAACCATTAACATATCCTTTACACCACAGATGTCAAACTCAGACCCACGGGCCAAATCTTGGATCCGAGAGAATACCAAATATCTACTAGAGCTGGCCAGCGCATGCTCCGCTAATACTACAAATCCCACAATGCTCTGCCGGTGCATTGGAATGTCAATCAGGACCCACAAGCGCCCCCATCTCTCTGTTGATATTCATTCGCGACCTTGTGCTAATGAATACTTAAACAACCTTGTATTCAGCTAATCGACACTTCTTGCGAAGCTGTGACAGTTAGTGCAATCATTTCCCTAAAACATAAAGAGTGTAACTGAGAGGAAGGGTGAGAAACACAAAGGCAGAGATATCATCCAGCTTTATTTGAATGTAGTAGGCGTCGAATTCTAGATTTGATGGAAATTAGGTTTGTACAAAGAACATCTGCAATAAGCACATGTAGTGCTGGGCGGTATACCGGTTCACACCGAATACCGGTTTATAATTTCATTATGATATGAATTTTTAATATACCGCCATACCAGTGTATTTGATTACACAACGGGGGGAACGCTGCGTTGCGCGACATTGTTTGAGACGGGACCCTTTTCAGTGTTACGCTTCTAAACACGCATGTTTACTGTCTATTTTTAACGCTATTTAAAAAATACTCGTATTCATTAAGCTGCATTTCCTTTCCTTGCTCTCCCTCTGTCTCTGTCAGTCATGCGTCTCTCTCGCATAGCCTACACACACACACACACAGCCCCTCCCCTCCGTGCACACCGTGTGTGTCTCCATCAGCGATATCATCCCTGGAAGCTTGCTAGCTTCAGCGTCGCGTTAGATTAGCTCAACCGAAAGAAGACGGCTGGCGAAATTCACAAAAGGTTGGTATCACGTGGAACTTTATAAAGTCACACATTAAAAAGTCCTATAAAAATATTTTTAATACAATGTTGTCCCGTCCCGAAGCGACCCATAGCAAAGAAGCGATTACGCCTTCTTTGCCGTAAAAAAAAAAAAAATGTAGTTGGGTTGTCGAGGTCTAAACACTAGCAGCTGTGAATCAAATAAATTAGTTTTTTTAAACTCTTACACTGAATGTTTGCTGCTTCAATCCAGATGAGTATTGAAAAATATTTTCCGCGATTGAAAAAGAGACGTGTTGAGGATGAGGACCAGTCTGAACCGGAGGTATCAGTCTGAAACAGAGCTGAACAGTCCGACCAGTGTAATTAGCTATGTTATTAATTTGTTTACAATGAAGATGTGAGTATTAATACAGTAAAGTTCTGTGTGACCAATTATTAACAAAGGAATTATTTTGAAGAATTTTTATTTTAATTTTTAATTCTGTTTTCAATCTAGAAAATGCTGTGAACACCTAATTATGCATGAAAAAAAAATACCGTGATATACCATGAAACCGTGCTAACGTGAAAAAATACCGTGATATGTATTTTTGGTCATACCGCCCAGCACTAACCACATGCCTATATAATGTCTTGACAGAAGATTTGAGCTGAATTGTAGCTGTGTTTTGTTGCTTGGGAAAAAAATGCATCTGAAAACAGCAACTCACCGTTTTAGATATATCTGATATTGCGGAATTAAAATGCTCCTTTGAAGGTGTACCGGGCACGACCAACTGGGACAAGGCACCGAGGTCGGCCCAGGACTCACTGGAGAGATTATGTCTCTCGATTGGCCTGGGAACAGCTCAGGGTCACCCAGGATGAGCAGGAGGAAGTAGCGGGGGACAGGGATGTCTGGGCCTCTCTACTGTCAATATTGCCACCGCGAGCCCATGTGGATTAAGCGGTTAAGAAAATGGATAGATGGATGGATGGAAGGAATTAGAAAACCTCAATATCAAGAGTTTTTATTCAGAGTAATTGTCTTTGAAAACAATAGTGGCATTTCTATCTTTTACTAGAAAAATGCAACTTTACAGTTTATTTTTTTAGTGTTTTCAGGGCACAAATCAAATCAAGTTCAGTTCCTTTGCTATGGATAGCTAGCAAAAGTCTCAGAGGCAGGGGTCTCAAATCTCAGTAAATCAAATGAAAACAGTCTGTATGACAAGAGGCAACCAGAGGTAACTGGCGTGTGCAAGCGACTTGAGACCAAGTTACACATCAAAAGAATATTCCCAAGTTTGTACAAGAGTGAATCAATGAGCTAATTTGGCCCAATGGCTAAGAAGACACAGTCCACAGAGGTTTTCAAACACAGGGGTCAGTGAATATGTTTCATACAGAAAACATTCTAGCAATTCTGTTCTATCTGTGAACAAACATAAATATGAACACACTGAATTTTAGTCAAGAACACCTCCTCCCAAAAATGTTCATCCACGAAGCAGGAGCAACATTTAATACAATATGGTTAATGGAGGAAAGGTGGTCCTCATTTGTTGCAATGGGCCTTGGATAAATATTACGTGAGGAATAGCTACGACAAAGCTGACATTTTAACTTGCAATCTGTTGACACCTTGCTGCCATACCCATAAAGATGTACACTACACTCAGAGTCAGAGCGTTCTATAGTCTGGTCTTGTGAGAAAGGGAGGTGGAGAAAGTGAAGAAAGACACACAGGCAAAAAGGAAAAGAGAATGTGAAAATCAAAATAATATAGGAAAACAGCACAACAAGCTGTTAATTTAGAGCCTGAGTTGATCACGATTTGTCAAGGTTGTGATGCTAAACACATGTTTATGGAGGAGTAACAATCATTTAAGCAATACAGTTATTGGCATTTCTTCACATACGTGCATGTGAAGAAATGCATGAAAGTGGGTTGCGAAATGGGTGAAAACGGGTAGAGAGGTTTTAGGTAGGGATGCACCGATACCACTTTTTTTCAAACCGATACGTTACCGATACTTGGATCTGAGTACTTGCTGATACCGAGTACCGATGCTGATACTTCTACCACAAAAACATGTAATGAATTGGAAGACAAGTTTCGGTCTCACAAGCCCAGTGGTTCCCAAACTTTTTGTGGCCAAGGCACACCAAAAGACAAGTAAAAATCTCAAGGTACACCTATTGCGCAAAATAGTCCTTATAACACGTGTTATCATTCATATCATGTAAAATATCTGTAAATGTGCATAACTATTTACTAATGCCAAATACAATGTGAGAAGACAACTATTACTCATGAAATATTTATTAACGAAATATTTAAAAAATTTATTTGAAACTTTATCAAATTAGGCTTCATCAAAGCAGCAACAGTCATTTAAACCAGACAGGTCACAAAATTAAAAATGAGGCAAAGGAAACTCAGCACGCAGAAACTCAATACAGATAACTGTCAATGCAAGGAAGCTGCATTGTCCATGGTCCTAAACTACAATTTATCATTGCAACATTTCAGCAATCAGTGAAACATGTGCTATTGTAAATATTTTACCTACCTACAAATTAGTGAGATACATGTGCCTGTCGGGGAGCACAGAGGAACACAGAGGAGAGGGCCACTCGCAAGTCCTATTCAACAGAGAGCCGTGACCTCCTGTTGTTCCTCATGTGAACCAGGGTTAAGAACGCCAACTCACACAGGCAGGTAGTGGGGAAAAGAAGACGTTGCTTAATCGCGTGGTGCAGACATCCCAAGTTCCAAAAACTCATTTCAGGGAGATGCTTATCGAAACCCCCCCCCGCGCCTATTTAATTTTGGGGGTCTCTAATTTTGCCTATTTATCAACATATTAAATTGGGGATTTTTTAAAAGGCTTAGACAGGCTGGATATAGATAGTTAGATACTGTAGCTGGCTAGTTAGATATAAGCCTACACAATTTAGTAACTAAATGTGTATTGATACTTTAAATAAGTATTTGATACGTTTTGCTTTATTTTATAACATTTTATAACATATATAGCATTTAACCTACAGAAATAAAATGATGGCGCGTTCACCTACCTCCACATGTTTTACAGTCATTAAGTCCGCCGTGGGCAATACTTAAGTCACTATTGCATACAGTGCACCTCGCCACGGTGTCATCATTCTTCACCTTCACTAGACATGGGTATACTTTAGTATATTCTGCTGTAAAATGAGTCTTATATTTTCGTTTTTTTCTCGAGGATTCACCCTCTGCCATTTGGCAGGATGCACAGTTTTGAGTGGTAACTTAGGTGACTGTGAGAGAGTAAATCGAAGCCCTCCCACACCGAACATTATTGGCTTATTTTGCTGACTAAACCAATCAGCTGACAAGCAGTCGCCTTGAACGCTCGTTGAACAGAGCATCGCTTTGGACACATACGCACAGGTTTCACACCTGTCCCCACACCCCTCTTCCTCGTGCCTGCGCAGTCGAAACGCGCCTGGTGCACGAGTTATTGTGTTACCTGCACGCTCTCACTCGCATTGAAAAAAAAAAAAAAAAAAAAACTCCCTCGAATAGTCTAAGATCCGGGGTATTTTATCCGACTCGCGGGCATCCGTGATTAACTATCAATATCAGGGAGGCTCCCGGAACTTCCGGGAGACTTGGGATGTCTGCGTGGTGGGAGATGCTTAGGTAGTCCGATGCAGGAGAATTAGCTAACTAGCAGTTCAGTTAGCATTAGCTAACTTCTCCCGACAGGAAGCACTCGGGCTGAGGATTGTTTACATCCCCGGTCCAACTGAAGCCATAAGACGGTAACTTTCACGATGCTGTCTGCTGACAGTTTTTTTTCCTCTTTTCTATCGGGGGTGGGTTGTCAGCAGTCTCTGCACTGGTGGTTGGTGGTTTGCTTTGCACCAGAAAGCGCTCCATTTTCCCTCTTTCTCTGTTTTCATGTTGTCCTTCAGCCTTTGACGTGTCACGGTCTCATAATGCCCACCTGCGCAACTGCGTTAACAGCGAAATATGGGGTTCTCTGAGGATTGTTTGTTTTTTTTTAATTCTTTTTAGGAATAGAGTTTTCTTCTGTGTTATGAAACGAGTACATACAAAGTACTGATATAGTAAATAAAATATATATAATTTTGTGTAGTTGTATATTGCACACCAGGACTTGGACACCGTCTGATCGCGGTCTTCATGGTATCGGTTCATGGTATCGGTTAACTTTAACGAGTACGAGTATGTTAGAATAGTATCGACCCGATACCAGTATCGGTGCATCCCTAGTTTTAGGACAAGCACCATAGATAAAGAATACGTCCCAAGGCTGTTTTAAGAATGATAGGGTGGTGGGTGGGCTATCCTCATTTAAATTTCAAACTCTTCCTTCAAGTGTCCCACTGAGAATAATTTTCTTCCCTCCGTACTTGTCTACCACTGCTGCTGTGTAAACATAGGACTGAGACGAGAAGAGCATAGAATCAGAGACAATGGAGGAGCGATCAAAAGAGGAGACGTGGGTGGCAACCATTAATTCTCCCACTCATTCTCAACATAATAATGATAAACCATATTCTTGAAGGGAGAGCTTGGTCATAGAGGCCAACCATCACTTCAGACCTAGATTAGCATTGTTATAAATTTCCTTGTCTGCTTATTTTTTGTACTTTTCTCTGCTACATCAAGCTTCTCTCCTAAACATATTTTTCTGTTTGCTCCTATTTTTCTCTCCTCCTCTCCCCTTAAAGAACGTGGGTGAAGTGGTGGGCGGTGGCAAGGTTGTTTAGCTGGGTAGCCAATGCTCATTTCAAGGCTCCGTGAGTAGGTATCAATTATGTTCAAAATCCACTGGTGTGGGGCTTTTTTAACCCAATATGCTCACAAACACCTAGTTTTTAACCCCAAAAGAGTCTAGAAAGTGCTATATGCTGCAGGGCAAAAATCATTGATTTGAATTCTTATAATTATATCGTATAATTGTAATATATATTAAATTCTCTGAAGGAAACTCCAACAGCTCAACAGATATCATAGGTTTCTAAGCATGTACAGTATTTATTAAAAAGTCCATCAATCCATTTTCTATACCGCTGAATCCGTCGGTCGGGTTGCAGGGGGGCTGGAGCCTATCCCAGCAGTCAATGGGCAAGAGGCGGGGTACACCCTGGACAGGCCGCCAGTCCATCACAGGGCCACACAGAGACAAACGAGACAAACAACCATGCACGCTCACACTCACTCCTAAGGACAATTTTATAGACACCAATCAACCTAACATGCATGTTTTTGGACAGTGGGAGGAAGCCGGAGTACCCGGAGAGAACCAACGCATACATGGGGAGAGAACATGCAAACTCCACACAGAAAGGCCCCAACCGGGAGTTGAACCTGGAACCTTCTTGCTGTGAGGCAACGGTGCTAACCACCACACCCCCATGCTGCCCTACTAAAAAGTCAATTTCTAAAAAAAAAAAAAAAATGCATTTCATTCTATAAACAAATCTATCTTGGAATGGAGCTATTATGCACTTATGTGTTTTTTTCCAATTTCTTATTCTGTCAGTTAAGGTGCCTTGCAGAAATAAATAAGCTCAACAGTGTGTGACGCTCATGAAGCATTAAAATGAAAAAATGGCATCTAGCAAAAGTATTAGTATCTAATCTTGGGTCATTGAATCAGGTCATAGCCTGTCATGATACACGATGGACAGATCAGTTCGTCACAGGGTTATAACAGAGAAAAAGAAGACTGCTCTTAGCTGTTTGGTTTTGGAAGGAAATGCACTTATGATTTATTGTGACCTGAAGTTCTTTTGCCTACCGATGTGGTACACACTTGTTGTAAGTCGCTTTGGATAAAAGCATCTGCAAAATGACCGTAATGTAATGTAAAAAAAGACTAAAATCAATACACGCTCACTCTTTAAATTATCTTGGGCATGAATGCTTTTGAACTGTAACATACAAAGGAAGGCTGAAAATGAGAATCAAACCAGGAATCATCTAAATGTAAGGCGTGTGTGATAACCACCACACCACCAGGCTCCATGCAATGGATTTCATACATTAAAAAATAAAAAGACAAATCACCAGATCAGCCATGTCGTGTTGTATTGACATAAAGTAGCCTCTTAAAGTTCCAGAGTGGTTGCATGTGAGAAAGCAAATTTGCGCAATATTTGGAATGGACTTTCTGCTTAGATTTTGCACCCAGCCCCCTTGTAAAATCTCTGGAACAGCAGAGATGAAACAATGTACAAACATGTGAGCATTTGCTGCCACTGTGTGAGTGAGTATAGAAAAAAACAGCAAATCTCACAGTGTAATCTGCACCACAAGCTGCCTCCTATCTAGCTGTTCTACAAGCTCTACAAGCCCCACCCTCATTTCTCCTCTCCTCAGCCACGAGAGTGCATCATCAGCAGAAGCCTCCTGCTGTGATGTGCTTGAACAGCAACGGTGGAAGAAGACCAGATCAAACTGACTGCAAATTCTCCGGTAATCATGTGTGAAAATCGCTTAAAGCCATACCTGTATACACTAATGGAATCCAAAACTAAGGTCATAAGGTCATAGTGGTGGTCACGACTTATATGGTATATCGGCGCCATCAAACATTCATCCGTTTTCTATATCCACTTTATCTAATTCGTGGCTGTGGGGACATTGGAGCCTATCCCAGCTACCTTTGAGCTAAAGGCAGAGTATAGGTTGCCAGTTAGTCGCCAACTTAAAAAAAACGAACAACAATATGCGTTCACACACACTCCTACTATCAATTCAGTAACACCACCAAATTTAACATGCATGTTTCAGTGGGAGGAAGCAGATATACCCTGAGAGAACTCAGGCAAGCACAGGGAGAACATGTCTACTCCTCACATTGGCCCCAGCCGAGATTTGAACAAGGAACCTTCTTGCCGTGGGGAACAAGTGCTAACCACCACACCACATTGCAGTCTCATACACAATAGCCGCATTCGGACAGAGCAGTTCTAAGAACGATCCTCCTCGATTTCCGTTCTGATAACTGTCCTTCCCCAGGGGAACTGTTTCAGTTTGCATTTGCACATGAGTCGGGACCTGATAGAGACTGATGCGGCGCAGCCGTCTGCAACTGTGACGTGTTACTTTTATCGCCACACTCAACAACAAAACAAAACAAAACCCTCGAAAAGTAAGGAGAGAAGAAAAAAACACCACAAAGAAGCTAATATGGAGAGCGGGGAGGCCACCGTGTTCATGGTCTGCATGATGGTGATATTAATCATGGACGACCACATCGGGCGTCTAACATCGAGGCTGGAAGAGCACACAGAGAGATTCAGGATCGAGCGCAGGCGATACTTCGTCGTTTCATGAAGGAAGGAGAGCAGAGCGCCGCAGACAAAGGAGACCACGTGTAAGTTTAACTTATTAAACACGCGCAGGTTGTGTCCGTGTCGTATGAGGAAACATTTCAGCCGTGACAACATGACAAGGGGCGTAGCTACCGACCACCAAACACCTCCGTCAGATGTGTTCCTATAGAACCCAGAAAAGACCCAGCCTCAGAAGGAGCTAAATGGTGAAAAGAACTGAGGGCCGTGGTCTCGAGTTCCTGTATGTGCGAATGCGGGAAAAAACGGCCCCGCTCCTGAAAAGGTTATAGGAACTGCAAAAGGTTCCTACAGTGCGAATGCGGCTTATGATAGAATGAATAGGTAATGATAATAACAAATTTAAAAAAAATACTTAAAAACATACATATTTAAAGCGGCAGTCGGCAACTTTTTTTTAGTCATATTAGCTTGAACTGTCATGGGATTCTGGAAGTAGAATTTTAATAGGCTGTTTAGGAAAAATAACGAAATCTGTAGCTCCCTCTGACGCCTGTAATCATGCTTGCAAAAACCGAGCGCTCCCGGCTGTTTTTAACCAATCAAGTTAGGGTGGAGGAATCCTACCTGTCAATCACAGCTTGTGCACACGCTGCTGAGCGTGAGTCTGCCCCAGCTTGTGTGCGCTCACACTGGTGTGAACTCACGTGCACAACCTCGTCCACAGAGGGGGAGGGGTTTGGGGGGGACGATTCGGAGCTTGTTAGAGGTTGGGGGAGGGACCTGAAAGTTGTATCAGTTCGAATTTTCCGACTTTAGACTCGTAATTTTGAAAACTTGCCGACTGCAGCTTTAACAAAGCAGTTTTATTTAATTGCAGTACATACGAGTACAACCCAGGTATCCAATCCAATAATGTGACCAGTGATCGTACATTTACCTCAATGAACATGGTAAATATATCAAACGGTCTCTCTCCCTGTGAGGTAACAATTCAATTCAATTCAATTCATTTTTATTTATATAGCGCCAAATACAACAAATGTCATCTCAAGGCACTTAGATAGTAAGTCCAATTCAAGCCAATTGGAATTCAATTTATTAATAATAATCATAATTCATAAAATAATCCAATTCGTTCATATAGAGCCTGTAGAGATCAGTCCTGCTGGGTTGTATCAGGGCATTTTGTAAACAGATTTTACAAAATGTGTGAGAGCATGCAAATGATTTGTTTAATTTCAGTACCTGTTTGTACCTTGACAGTTCTTAAAAAAAACATCCGCTACTATAATTTAAGATAAATAATGGATATGTGAATGACTACAATTGTCTCAAATTATGCAGATTAACTTTGTTCAAGTAAGTGGAGTCCCATGAATTCTAGTTATCATGTGTGATTGTTCAGTGTGAAGATCACATTTGTTTTCACATAAATTTCTAATGTAATGCCGTCTCTCTGATAGTAATCATCAAATTCTATTTCTTTTGTTATATACATCAGTTGAGACTGATTGATAAAAAGACCAACTACAAGATGAGTATGTGGCTAGTGACAAAGGTGCCACATCTTCGGCATGGAATGATATCAAATATGAGATCCAACTCCTGCTCCACATATCATACTTCAATCTAATCTAACACATGCATACAGTAAGTACACTTCCTATAATGTGAGTAAACGCATTGCCTATTCACAGATGACCACTGTGAGTTTCAACTGAATGGTGTAATAAATAAGGGTTTACAGTCAATTCAGTTTGAATATCATACAGTGGATATGTTTCTGAGCTCTAAGAGGATTATACATTCTTTTTCTAAGATATAAATTCTTGCTAGAAGATTTCAGAGAAGGGAGGTCGGGGGGGCTCAGAAAAAAAAGTAATTATAGTTAAATGCTTTATTCAACCATTAGCCATAAACAAACAGATGAAACAAAGAACTCCTCGCATATTGAGTGTGTATCTAGCCAAGAATAACTCACATTAATTGCTTATTCTGAGGAAAAACAAACAGAACTATTACAATGAAAAACATCATCCTCACAGCAATGCCTATATCTCTTGGAAAGAACAAGCCAGAAATTCTTATATCTCAGTGCAGGGTAGCTATTTCACAGGATTACATATATTTCAATGATGTCTGCACTGAGGAATAAATGCACTTTGTATGATGGATAAATGAAGTGAACCTGCTCCACATGTGGCTGCGCTGAGGTAACAGTATAATACTACAGAGGGAGTGTAGAAATAGATGAACAGAGAGAAGAGATGGATGGATGACAGATGGGAATCGCAGGAGACGTTGCACTGTAATGGCAGCTGTGGTATAGATACTGTAATCTTCATCTGTTCAGACAAATCAAGCCAGATCAATGCATGCGGGCACAGCGTGGGGTGTCAAACAGGAACCAGCTTGAGAAAGCGGTTGGAGAGGTCTAGAAAACAAGTCAAATCACAACAATATGTGGAGACTGGCAAATATGAGAGAGCAATTTGAGTGTGAGCAGTGCTGAGACAAATCCAAAAATTATATTTTTATGTATCCTATCTCGACGCTGCGATTTCAACATCAGTCACTGCTAATACACTATTTAGCAGAGACTGTTTTTCAACTCGGCTTCCAACAGCGTGAAGATTTACTGTAAGAAATCATTTCAAAACCACAGCTATTCTCATTTGCATTTATATTGAGTGGGTGTGGTCTATGTTTAGACAGTTTGTTTTTCAATTATCAGGTGGCAGTGTAATGAAATGATATGATTTTATCATGTTATCATTTCATGATGCATGTCTGTTACCAAGATAAATGTTTCAAGCATGCTTAAAAAGGTTTTGTTTGATAAACCTGAAGAGTTTGGTCTGATGCAAACCCCGAAGGGCTGAACATAGATCATCTTATGTTCTTCAATAGTGTCTCGCAAACACATATGTAGGCCTATATACAAGAGCATTTTGCTGCCACTTGGGGGCCGACTGATAAAATATGTGGAAGAGTCCGAGCTGCGAGCTGCTCTTGGTTGTGTTAGCGCTGGTGTTGTTCCTTTAGCTTCGCTCAAAGGAGACAAAGATCTGCTTTGTAATGGAGTGAGACTAAGTGTTAAAGATAATGAAAATTGCCCAGTGTAGCTGTTGTCTGTGCCTTTCTCCTGTGATTTTTGGCTCTTTATCCTCTTTGTTGTGAAATTGATTGTTGTCAGCCTCTCGTGGCTCTCGTTGGCTCGAGCTAACTTTCAACCAATCGGGTTTCAACCTGTGGGTAGCATCATCACTAAACCTGTGCATTCCTAACTTTTTGGGTCCATTTGCATGAAGGTATGAAACAGACTTAACAGAGGAAAACAGTTCACTGCACTGTGCATCTGTCATATTGTGACAAAAAGACATATTGAAAAACTAATATTATTGTTGAGTGAAGGTTTGACGATGCTTTGTAAACTGTAAAGCCATTGAAAGAGTGCAGTGTATCTTTACATTGGCTGTACACATAGCCACTGCAGCAAGTCAGTGTAATGTGTCCAAGCCATTGATCTGAGAGCCTTTGAGTCTTATTTCAAATAATTTTACTGAGTTCAGTTTTAAATTAAGTTCACCATAAAAAGTCCCGTTTCCATACAGATAGAGGCAATGACTTTGAGAAAAAAAGGAAAATATGAAATGCTTCAATGGAAATTTTTACAGGGATGATGTCTTTTAAAAATGCTAGGTGAGGCAATAGGGACAAATCAGGGTTACTCCATTTCTGCTAAAATACAGATATGACTGTACTCACTACTTCAAGTAGTGACATGTACACATGATGAGTTCATGGAGTATCCCCACACAGGGCTGCTTTTTCCATGCAACACTGTCTGAAGCTTGTGTGGTCCCTCTAAAGCTCTAGTGAGCAGCACATTGTCCATGTGAAGCTTGCATCGTAGAATGAAAGAATGTGGCAAGATGTAAAACTCGACTGGGACACATGCCTCCCCCAAAACTCAAATCATATCTTCTCATCATTAAGTCCTGCTATATGTATGACATGTGGAATACAATGTGTGATATGAACTTCTCCACTCTCATTACTACTGCCATACAGTTGCTGCTGAAGCTGAAACGTCTGGTAAAGGTTCAAATGTAGCCTTGAAATATTAGTCTTTATGAAAAAAGTATGTAAAAGAAAAATATAAAAATATATATAATCTGAAAACTATAACATTACAGTAAGGCGTTCTGCGTTCAGTACAAACTGTTTCCTGAGTATCATCTCTGGAACAGTCTGACAGTGTCTCTTCTGCTTTTTGCATTGGACTCTTCTTTCTATCAACATCCAAAATCTTAATCTAATGAGCAGTGGCCTCTATCAATTCATAGAAATGATAACATTATTTCAATATTCTGCTGAAATCAGTGTGAAGTCCAATGCTGCGACTCTAGCAGAAACACAAGCTGCCTTTGCATTATGTCCACCTCCTCACCTGGTTCCTCTTATTCTCTTTTTCTGCTGATCCTGCTTTCTTTCCTACTCGCTACCTGTTTTATCCCAGCTGTCGTGCCTCATCTACAAATAAAGTTGCTCTTGTTAAGCCACTGCTGTTCCACTTTAGTAATTCATACACACCAAACAAAGGAAAGTCAGAGCTGCAGTGTCACAAAATCACCTAAGAGACAACAATGTGATTGGTAAGAGTGGTGTGTTCCACTGTGTAGGCTAGCACATACACACACAAAGTTGCAAACAAAGTTTTAGTTGTATGTGTGGCTTGAGCATCTGACCCATGGGAACAATTTGGGGGAGGGGCAGTCTCTAAAATGAAGGTTTGGAAGATCTGTGAGATATGCACGTTGTTCCAACATGACTACAGAGTGCACAAATGTCCTTGGTCAAGATACACTGGCCTCAGCGTGCTAAGAGCAGCTTAAAAACAAAGGTGCTGACCATGATCTTCTTAGGATGGAAAACAGAAGACATCTTTCATACTGAAAACTGCACAAAAAGATTAATTTGTTCTCTACACAACAAGCCAAAACCAAAACCACATTCTGCTATGAAGAACTTGGAAAAGGATCCATGAATTTTTACATCACAGTGAACACACAAATACTCCCACAGCACACTTACCTCCAGTCGCAGGTATTCAGTCTGCTCCTTTGAGACCAGACTGAAGATGATGCTGCTGTGTTTACGGGTTCGGACCAGGACTTGGATCCATGTTCTTCGGGCAGGCAGTAGGGAGGCCAACTGGTAATGTACGTGACTGTGGCCATCAAAGGAATACTCGGGGACTTCTAGTACATACAAGCAAACACACACATACATGTTAGAGTAACAGTGTTATGTTTGACAATGATGATAAATTAAACACTCTCCCCCTTCCTCCCTCTGATGCAGAGAGCAGGACGTAGACAATACACAAGATAGAATATGTATAGGTGGCTTAGCTTGGGTTATGCTTAATTTTCATTAGAATCTTGTTCCCAGGAGCATTTTTTCTGCATGCTGGGCAGAATAACCAAGCAAACCCTGAAATGTTCTCAAAGCTTTTCTTTCAACTCATACCTTATGTAAGGGGGGAAATGATTTCATCAGTAGTTCTCTCTCCTCTTTGTCTTTCCTCCTCTATAACTTTGCCTTCAAGCAGAAACCTGTCAACTCTGTCAAAGTCATTTCAATAATTTGATTTCTTGTTGGTATTAAGCATGCTGATGATTGTCCATGGCTTCTTCATCCCCAAAGTCTATCTTGTATTTCACTGTGTTCATCAAAGACAAAGGGCTGTTTACATAGGATTTAATATAAAAATTGAATATAAAATCATTAATGCAGTTAATTTTACAGTTGTAGTTACTTCCTATTTATAAATAGGTTGTTCAGAAAAAGACAAGTGTGGTGAGTGTATCAGTCACTATTCAATTATAGAAACCTCATAAGCACCATCCTTCCACAGAAGGATTGTAATTAATTCTAACCAGTCTCACAGAGCTAATCAAGAGTTCTCATTTGAATTGACCAAAGTTACTTAAAGAAACATCCAATAATGACCTGTTAACTATATATTAACTATTTATTGAAAGATGTAACCAAAAACATGAACCTTAAAATACCAACAGGAGAAACGTGTGGTAAAAACTTAATTACCGATGGACTATGCATGGAGGTATACGGAAGAACTTATGGTTTGGGCAATGGGCAAGAGAATGGATTAATGTACTGGAATTGCTAAATTGGTTCTTAATTTTAGTCACTATTTACGCTTTGAAGGCTAATGACTTTGAAGTCATTTATCATTTTTAACACTGCGTCTCTTGACACCACCGTACCGTCTGAAGGATGGAAGAAATGATAGACCCTACTTTAGTTGGCTCTGGCCTTGTTAGTCAGCTCTGAACACACCAGGTTGATGGCCAGCGGTATCCAAGTTTTCTCTCTCTTTCTTTTACGCCGGACATCTCGTCGCCAAGGAGACGGAAGATGGTGTTGCAAAATGTTGCATCAAAAATAGCTACAATTTAGTTGCGTTACCTGAATGTTAGAGTTGGATATGGTATGTTATATTATATTATATTATATTTTTCTGTTACATCATTCTTTCTGTAACTTCTCTCTCTCTTTGTTCTTCATCTCTTTCTTGCAGTTTTCTAAGTTTTGATTCACAGAGGACTAGGTTTAGGCTAAACTTTCAGCCAATAATATATCTGAAAACGTGATGGCTTTTGCATAGGTATGTAAAGCAGTAGTTTTTAATTCTAGTGTTAAGAGTTTCGCTAAAACAAAGAAAACTACTTTTTCTCCATTCTTTTGTCTTAACACATACGTTTGTTCAGAGGGTTCTTAGTAAGATATGAAATACATCAAATGTAAGCCAACAAAAAGAGTTCTCTGTTGTCTTTTATTTTTTGTACTCTGTCTTGCTAAGTTAGTGCCAGAGGGCAGGGTACTTTCTCTTCTTTCTGAGATTGTCTGATTGGTTGCCAAAATCAGCCACGTGACCCTGCTTAGTCATTGCTCCAGAATCTGCTGCTCTATGAAATAAGTCACCTCATGAATAGAAAGAGTGATTCATTACCGTTTGTTCATTCATTTATTCATCATTTTTACCCACTTAATTATTCACTGAAAGTTTGCCTATGTGTCCCCTGTTATAGCTGTTCAGACTGTTAGAAAAAGGGCTGAGAAAAAAAAATGACCCAGTATTGATCAGTGATAACGTTGCACTTTCCATGCTTGTAGAACATACTAGTGCATTTGTGAAAGCCCTGTCAGTTAATAGGAGCGAGGCAGGTACCAAACAGGACTGTAAAGCCCGGCACAGTGTGCTGCGGTCAGCAGAAAGCAACACTTAAGGTACACTTCTCCAACTGGAGGATGTGTGTGATAGGCAGTGCAGGACCACAATCATTAAAGATCCCATCTCAGACTAACAGTCTCCTCCAACAGCTGCAGTCAGGCAAACGCCTCCACAGCCATACGGCCAAGACAGACAAGCACACAAGGAGCTGTTCCTCTCCAGGCCATAAGGATACTTAATATGGGCACTGCCAAAAGCCTGCATGCTCCTCTCTGAGCAGCACACAAATTAGACATCAACGATCAAGATGCCTTAAAGGGAAAGGCACTTGACCTGTACATTAATTTTAAAAAGAAAATATACAACATCTGCATACAGTATGTCTTAAAGGTGATGGCATTGTTTACTTTTAATGTCAGAAAAGCATAGAGGAGCAGTGGCGTATGAGAAATAATTGACCTTGGTTATTAAGTTCTGTGCGCACTCCTGTTTTTCTCTCTTACAGTTTTAGTTAGATGATAATTAAATGAGAAGCTGTCATCATCAAGGTTTGTGAGCACGTTCACAACAGATTTGTGTCCGCTGTATCTGAAACAACATTAAAGATTAGAGTTGTAAACTGGGAAGCACAAACAGACCGGAGCTGGATGCTTCACCAAATACTAGTCAAAAATTTATTTCAATAGCACAACAAAATGAATATTTTACACAGATTTTTCCAAAGAACACTCACCAAAAACAGTTCCACACTGTCCACAGAAATCTCTAACTCTTTCACGGATTTCCTCCTTAGGACTGTCACTGTCGTGACGACTGCATCTCTCCACTACATCTTCAAGTGTAGATTTAGTTGTCTTACAATAGACCTTTCATCATTGGACATTTAAAGTCGCCCTTACAAATAGCATATCCTCATTTTCAGAATTTCACCGGCTATTTGATGCATCGGTCTTTAACAAGCTCATTTACTGGCTTAGTACATACATGGCAGAAGAGGACCATGTTCTTTCTCATACCATGGGATTCTGTTGCCTGTGGAGGTAACATAAAAGCTTGTTCAGTCCCAAGTGAGGTGTCAATAAATAGCTCAGAGGGCTGGCTATGTTTTGAAATCACTGCACCAAGAATGTTTACATGCCAACCAGACTTATAGTACAGAACACATCAAAGTTGAGGCACAGCTGCTGGCTTATTTGAAATTAGGCAACAGCAAACTGGGAATATATAAAAAAAGTACGTTTTTGGAGGCTAAGACTTTTTCTGAACTACACTGTCAGGGCTAGTGTAGAATATTGATCAGAGATTACCTGGAGGCTTTATAGGTGAGTTGCCTCAATGTCATCATTTTTATTTTGATTGATGTTGGCATTGATTATCTCTGCTGTGGTCAATGTATGTTAAAATTCTTTGGATCAACTCATCTCGATCACAAGAGTTTCAGCTTTCCATCAGCATGCCACATGTGCAATGACTTATTTACAGCACTAAAGTGCACAACTAAATCATCGTGAACTGGAAGAATTTCAAGGAGTAGTGACACTTCCTCACTTGCTGTTCGATCCTGAACCATAAAAAAGACAATAATAAGAGTGAAGTTCTATGACTCTCAAAGAGGATATGATTTATCAAAGTATGATAGATTTATTCATTTTTATCTGAGCCAAAGAGCACATCTGCACCTCTGTTTGTAGAAAATAAAGTTTGGACACTCCCATAGGAGTTCTTTCTGATTCGCAACCACACAGAAATTACATTCCATTACATTCCTGACACTATATACAATATAACACATGCAAATACATGTTATTTGATACAAACAGATAGATATATTTAAACTGTCTCTGTCTGCTCTCAATTGTAACTAAGACCTTTTCTTTAACTACAAACATGTTTTTTTTTCTTACCCCAGCTGCTGACAGTTTTGCTAAAGTTTCACAAGCTTTCATGTGTCACGGACAACATGGGTCATTTTCTTTTGTTGTCGATGGTACTCTCAGCCACAACCATTCATGCATAAGTTTAAAAAGAAAAAAGAAAAAAAAAAAAGGTCTGGCTTACCTTCTTCACACTGGTGTCCTGTGTATCCGGGCACACACTGGCAGCTGAAGGAGCCCCACTCACCATGACAGCGACCCCGGTGGCCACAGGATGGATAGCCCATGTTTACACAGCTGCTATCTGTGGTCAGGCAGCCTGGAGAGCTTGACTGCGAGTCGGCCGGGGAGCCCAAATCATACAGCTGAATGGAAAAGATAGAGGTGAGGACATGAAGGCGTAGTAAATACATTAAAAATGAGAGCAAGGAAAAAGTTGGTGGAAAGGGAGATGGGGACACGGGAGTATATCATAAGGAACAGAGAGGAGGAAAGGGAACAGATTGGAGCAAAGAAATATGAACACAAGGGGAAGGAGTATTACATTAAAAATCAAAGAAAAATACACAGGGGGTGTCACTTATAGTGACTCTGACAATACAACAAGTCACCCTGGCAGCAGAGAAAAGGGGACCGAGGAAGACACGGGAGCCAGAGGGGAACTCAGTTCTCAAAAGAAGGTTAGCAGAGAGAAAATGACAGAAAATAAATAAATGAATAAAACTGACAGAAAAAACCTTTAAAGTCAGTAGAAGCAAATTAGGAGATTTGCACATTAGACATTTTTTGGTTGAAAGACGTTAAAAGACTGACAGCTAAGTTGTTGGAATTATGAAGTTTTTCATCAATTGTCTGTTCAGGATTTTTAGGGCGGGTCAGAGATCTGTGGTCCAGTAAAGTGTTTAAAGCACACAAAGGCCCACTCTGCTACTAACACTGTTATGTTAGAAAGAGCCCAAGCACAATGCCTTAACTCCAGACCAGTCAGGTAAACTCAGGTGATGCCCTAAACTATTTCTGTTTTCTCACTGCTGGAGATGAATATATACACTTAATTCACCAACACAAGTGTTAAGCAAGAATATTAACATCCCTCAAGTGATGCAAGACAGGCATCTGTTTTTTATGGGTTTGTATGTCTTCTTTTTGTTCATTTATCCTTTCTGTCCTTTTTGTTTTCTTTTCTTTCACTTCACCCCAACTAGCTGCATCTTTGCTTCCTTGAATGATATTAATATAAACATACACAGCACCTGTACAGACATTGCATCTACACACACCAGCACATGCCTTCATTACACACAGGCGCGCACACACACACACACACACACACACACACACAAGTATACACACGGAAACAAATATCCAACACTCACGCCACAAATCTGACCATGAGCACACTAAGGTTTGTTACATGGAATGTACGTGGAGCTGGTTCCAGGGAGAAGAGATAAAAAAAAATGTCATTCGATTAAAAGAACTACAACCAGGCATTGTCTTATTACAAGAGACTCATTTATCACAGGCAGCTATAGATGTACTCGCCACAGCAGTTTCCTCATATGTACTCAACCTGTTACAACTCCAGACAAAGACGCACAGCCTTTCTAATTAACAGGAAAGTCAATTTTTACTGAAAACAGCACAATTATAGAACCTGCAGGTAGATTTATGATGGTTATTATCTGTTCAAGATATGAAGTTTTGCATTGCTAATATATATGGTCCAAATGTTCACGACCCCTCTTTTTTTTCCACTCCTTTTTCACTTCACTCTCTGATCAACTGGATAACACACTCATCATAGGAAAGAATTCCGACCTGGTGTTGGACTCTGGACTGGACAGGCTCAGTACCGAAGGTAGTCTTAGGAATTGTCAGTCCACAAATATTGTCATACAATATATGAATAATTTTGGTCTTTGTGATGCATGGCACTCCCACCACCCCACTCTCAGGGAATACACCTATTTCTCACCAGTACACCACTCATATTCTAGATTATTTCCTAATTAGCAGCTCTCTTATAAGTAATATCCCAGAAATAGAAATCCCTCCCATCACTATCAGTGATCACGTACCAGTTTTTATCGCTCTGGTGTGTAAGAGAACGACACCACCATCTAGAAATTGGAAATTTACTTAAAGACCATGGTTTTATTAATTTCTTTAAAAAAATAATGGACTAGATATTTGAAAAAATAATGACCTACCAGGAATATCAGAAAGTATTCTTTGGGAAATAGGAAAAGCAGTAATTCAAGAAATAGAATTAGAACCAGAAATTAAATCATTAGAGGACACCTACGATGCCTCCAAAGATGAACAAATTCTAAACAGAATAAAAAAAGCTAACTGGAATTAAATTAAATAACTGATAAAAAAAAAAAAAACTTTGAACACAGCAACAGGCGTGGGAGATATCTAGCTAACCAATTAAAAACAAACAAAGAAAAGAAAAATATGGCTTCTGTTAAGGATGCATCAGGAAATGCCACTCAAGATCCTGATGCATTAAACTCGATTTTCAGGGACTTCTACCAAAATGGATACTCATCACAAATTGACCCATTAGACGACGACATTAACCAGTTTCTTTGTAACATCAGCCTTCCAAATTTACATCACGGCCAGGCTACGGCTTTGGATTCACCTGTCTCAATAGGAAAACTCTATGAAGGCCTCCAACATACGCCTATAATAAAGCCCCAGATCCATACGATTTTCCAGCAGAACTCTCAAAAGAATTTTGGTCTAGATTGGCTCCAACACTTTATAAAATGATATTGCAAAGTAAGGAGAATAATGCATTATTTCCCAACATGAACTCTGCGAACATCAGCCTACTTTTGAAGCCAGGCAAAGACCCCGTACTCCCATCCAGCTACCACCCAATATCCTTACTAAACGTAGACCTAAAAACAATCTTGCTAGAAGATTAGAAAAAATAACTCCCTTCATTCTACATCCTGACCAAGGGTAGACATTCTTCGACTAACACACGCAGACTAATTCACATCACAGACTGCTGATGCCTGTGCCTCTGAGTACAGCTAACCTCAGACTAGTCTGCGTGCTTTTGATTTCACATCTAAGAAGTTTGATTCAATTAAACAAAGTCAGCTCTGTTTGCCACGTTAGTGCAGTGCATGTAAGATGGTCTGAGATCACAATCCCCAGCAGACACTCTTAACTTCTCAAAGCAGAGAGCACAACTCATTTTCTTATGATTTTGAAATCATAAGAAATAATTTCATACATTTGGGGACAGCAATCACTCGTGTTTGGCTAAGTGTTTTATTTAAAAAAATTCTGTAATGTCACAAATCAATATTTATTTCTGCTTTGATCAGACATTAAAATGTGTTGAAGGACTAGTACTCTGATGGAAAAGCAGCATGACCAACAGCACAATGAGCTGAAAGATGAGGAAGCTTTGAATCCTTAACATCTGCCCCTCGCAAATGACTGCAATAAAAGGCACAGAAATGCAGAAAATCTTCTCAACCAATACAAAACACATAGAGTTCTGTTGGCGCGACGGAGAAGATGCTGGAGTGCAAAAGAATGTAAAAGCTGACTCTGAGTAATGTAATCAGTGAGGTGTTGATTGGCCTCGACCTCCAGCAAAGATGTATCCTTTTGGTGGATGAACTTTTTAATGCTGTTCATTTTGTTGTAATCTTTTTTAGTGCTAAGGAGGGAAAAACAAAACATTCTCAACAAACAACAGAGAGGTATTGCTGAGCGTGCAGCTGATTTACAGTATTTATGTATCTCTGCGATGTTTACATCTGACTTGGGTGCAGAAGTACACTTGCTACCACACGAATTAAACTGTGACTGCAGCTCAGAAGAGTGTCGATCTCTCAGGCAGACACAGTGTAGGCTGCCTGCTACATGCCAAGATTAATGTCAGGTGCTGGGTATAACATGCCACCGCCCACATGAAAAAAGGAAAAAGAAAGACAAGCCTGCGGCTGAGTGCGCTGTGCAGCCGAGTGAAGTTTCACCGAAAATGTGTTAACTGTGTAGAGCTCGACTGAGGAGCAATGTAAAGAAATCCATCTATGTTATCAAAGGAGTAGATATTTTGACTGCCAAATCATTACAGTTGAATGACAAAAAACCAACCAACAAACAAAAAACTATTATTAAGATGTTTCATTATGGGGCTTGGCTAGCCTGAATCAGCAGAGCTGTTTTCGTGTAGACCCTGAAGTCCTGAAGTTAGGCTCTGTGCACACTGACATTTTCATGTTGTGAGAAAGATCTTCATTATTATCATTTAGTCTGACAGTGTCTGGATGAAACTGGACTTTGTGTGTTTAAGCACTGCGCCAATGAGCTGCAAAGTGCTGGCTACAAAGATCCAGTACTCCAAAAGACTCCCATTCAATAACTATCAACTGCTCTCCTGAAATACTAAGTCAGTATTTTTCTTTTCCTACAAAGCATTATGATGTTGTTGGCAGAGTGGACACCTCATAATCATTCTGCAGGTCATTTTGAAAACAATTGCGTCATTTAAAGGTGAGGTATGAGATGTTTTCTGGAGCATTTTTTATCATATTGTCTGAAAACCTCCTCACGACCCCATTGCACCCACTAAAATAGAATGTTTAGGGAAAAAACCCGAAATCTTTTAGTCCATTGTAGAGGGTGTAGCAAGAGGAAATGTTTGACCAATAGAAGTAATGATGAGAGTTACTTCTACTGTATTGGATTCTGACATGCCAATCAACCGTCAGCCCCCCCACCCCTCCCCCCTGCGCGTTCACAGACTCGTGATTCGTTCATGTGTTTTGAAGGCGTGGTTTCGAGGGGTGGGCTGAAGGGAGAGGCAAGGTTGTGTATTTTCAAAAATATAGCTAGCAGGAACCTCATACCCCATCTTTAATAGATATTTCTTTCTTTTTCATTTTAAAGTGGGGGTTGTTTGTTTAATCAGACTACAAACTTATTTGGGAATTTTATAGTTCAAATGAATAAACAGTTTTCAACAAATATTGATTTTATTTAACATAAAATATTTTATGTACAGTACATCCAGCCCACCTGTGTACAATGCTCTGATTCAGGTTTTACTTCCACATCGTGTCTTTTTAACCATGGTCTAGAATATTGTATAACTTCCAACATCTTTCTGAGAAACATTGCAAATTAAACTAAAAGCTACAAGCACTCAAAAAGCCATTAGCCCAACTGCTGTAAGTGCAAAGCTCCACACCAACAGTGGAGTGTGTGTTTTGACAGGAAAACTTGGAGTAGAAATGTAAGTTTAGCAGAATAATGACATGACAAGGATGGACTGAGTGAATAACAACAGTGAATGTCAGACCAAACTCCAGAATAGAAATATGATGATAAAATTGGAGGAAAAAAAAAAATACACGGACACATCTTTATTCCGCCTCTTCAGCAGAAAACAGCTTCCTCTCTTCACCTTTAATGGAGCCAACATGGTACCGCCATTATGCATGAGTCAAAGACAACCACATGCAAATATTAGTGTCAAGTACCTTTACCACTACACTGACGGTCACATCCCAACTGAAACGGGGAACGTTGCTATGGCAATGGAAGTGAAACATTAATACATTGAGTGAAAAAAAACACCACTTTAAAAAAAAATACGAGGAAAAAAAAAAATCATACAATGCCGGAACATGTCCATCAACATTATTAATCATCAGTACACCCACTGTTGCTTTT
The DNA here is from genome assembly GCF_027942865.1 of Odontesthes bonariensis. NCBI lineage: Eukaryota > Metazoa > Chordata > Actinopteri > Atheriniformes > Atherinopsidae > Odontesthes > Odontesthes bonariensis. Next base: position 9,447,426 of record NC_134506.1, read on the forward strand.
TGGAGATTTATTATTCTCATGTCCGCCCACACACATCATGTAGATTTCTCATTTATACACAGTGTTTGTGTAGCCTCTTGTTACATCTCTACCCAAGGTAAATCCCACTAACTCCAAGCCTTCGGCACAGCAGGATGACAAACATATATCCTTTATGCCATCACTCTTGAGATGTAACATCACAATGCAGCTTTAAAAAGGCCTGCTGTGCTGGTACAGTTATGGAAATCACAGTCAGCTGAAAATTTTGAACACATTTGTATCATTAGTGTGGATGTTGTCTAGACAATAGGATTTCATTTAAAGTAAACTGCAGACTGCTAAATGTATTAGATTAAATAGATAGTTAGCACACTAAAAATTTGAATTTGTTGAATGTTTTACAAAGAGAGTAGATATATATGTGTATGGTACACAACATGAGTGACAAATGCTCAGTAATGAACTTGTATAAGTGGATACTGACCTCATTCAGTGGAAGAGTTATTAGCAGTAGGATCATGATAAGAACATTACATTTCTAACTTATCTTTTGACAAGCTGCCGTCAAGTAATTCAGCAACCCTGATGTACTAAATGTTTATTTCTTGGATGGTTAACAAAACACTGTTCGATTACTTTTTCTTTTCCAAGACTAGTTTTTTATGGCCAAACTGCAAAGCAAAGAAACTTGAACAGGAACTCGTCCATGATGTATACTGTTACCTGACTTACACAACTCAACATAAGCCAGGCTTTAGCTTCTCTGCTTTTAACCCTACCACTCTTTGTCATCCAACACAACCTGTCACTCAACAGCCTGGAAATGTTAAATAATTGATCATTCTCTGTGTGACAGGGTCTCTAAACTCAAATGCTATTTTCCTAAACCGTTTTGCTACCTAAACCAATGAAAACAGCAAATGAAAACACAACAAAACTTAAAATGACACAGGATGGGATCCCAAACTGTCTCTTGCATGAAAGTCCTGAAGTAGCAGGACAGTTTGTATCATGGCAGCTAAGATTGTTTCAGAGCATCACTGCAGTACAGTTAAATACAAATATAAGTCAAGTTAAATCTGAACTGTTTTAAAGGGACACTATGTAATAAATTAAGTCATTTATTAGCTCAAATCAACATATTCATTCATAAGTTAGTCCTCATTGGTGTTAAATGATCTCTGTCAAAAATCTCACTTATCCTCCTGAGTGAAGAATAACTTGTCTGTATCTACATAGAGCAGGTAAGCTCTATGGAGGCTGCCATGTCCTTCCGGTCTATGAAAAATGACGAAGTGCCGAGAGGGACATAAAGCACTTCGAATTGCGATTTCCCCGCCAGGCCTACAAGCAGAAATGACGTCATTGTGACGTCATTTCCGCCAAATGGCTTATTACAGCCGCTAATGCTAAATAGATTTTATTCCTTGGCACATATGTCTTTGTGTTCATTAGCTTTCTTTTTGTAAGTGCATCATCTTCTTCTTTTTATTATTATTCCTATGCTCCCCCTGGATATCTTCTTTTTGGCGTTATGCTCACATTTGTAAACTGTTATTTTGTTGATTTACTAATAAAGTTAAAAAAAAAAAAAATGCTAAATAGATTTTATCTCGTAAATGATCCCACTAATAATGCATTGATTGTTACCAAACTTCTGCCGTAGTACACATAGGCTCTTAACTCACAAAACGAGGCATTAGAAAGTTTGTAAGTTTATCGGGAGTTTATTTACCGCTGCTAATGCTCCTATTGCTAACGCAGGCTAATGCTAACGCTGCGTCGACGTCACTTCCGGTAACTCCCGGAATATGACTAATTGCATTGCTTGCACACCAAAGGAGATGTTATGTTATCTGACATGTTATCTGTCATCTGTATTCATAGTGTTGTTGTATGTGTGTTATGTAATCCTTTGTACTGTGTGTCTTGATTTCTTTTTGTTTGTATGGACCTTGAGTCTGAAGCTATAGCTTCTTGAATCTTGACACATTCCGCTTGCCGTAGTTCAAGAAGTTGCAGCGCACATTTGAAAACGTGAGGCGCTAGAGAGCAAATTCATTCAACTTTGCAAAATAAAATTGCACCACTAGATGGGGGAAGAAATTACATAGTGTCCCTTTAAGTTGTCTCTTTTCCACAGGTGAACCTCTGGTCCTGTTCTTATGTGATTTAAAATGACAGTGTCAAGTTTGGTTCATACCATTTCGAAGTATTTTGAAACTTTTTTTTGTTCTCAGTTATACCACCACAAAATCATGTTTCACTTTACTTTCTCTTTTCTTAGAGCTTATTTCATGATGGAGACAAAGAGTGATTCATGCTTATGATGCACTTAAATCTGCCCATAAAAAAGTACAAAAAAGTTTATTTCTCTCTGGAACTGCTCCATGGGTCACCCCTCCCACCTGTCGTATAAGACTTCAGCCTTGTTGCTTGTTTTTATATTTGCCTTTTTTGTTCATTTTTCTCATTACTTTTACAATTTGTCATGAATCATTTTGAAAGATTTTTTTCTACCGGACAAAATATTTCGTTTCATTTTAATTCTACATTGCATGAGTAACTTGAAGTGTGTCTCTGTTATTATAAACCTTGAACTTGTATAGTTATTAAATGTAATAATTAATGCACCCTTATTCCTCTTTGATATAAACCCTTTGTGAATAAAGTCCTTTCATGTCTAGCAAAGTTTTGGTCTGGTGAATCCCTTTTCATGCAGAGGTGGGGATCAATAAATCATTTTAATAAATTATTTTTCTTAAAATTTACACTAGTTTATTGGATTAAGAAACTGTTTGATAAAATATGTATCTCAGCTTGAAAGCAAAGGCTCTTCAGGATTAAAAAAGTATATGGGGCTGATTGTACATGTGAGTGTTGTGCTTTCATTTATATTCCTTTACTTGAGCATTTGAAAGACTACTGAAAGAGTCCTCTGCTCACTCTTCCAGTGTTCGAGCTGCTGCAGCACAAAAAAACAAACATTCTTTCGAATATAAATCTGTTCATAGAATGCCACAATCAGACTGCAAGGAGTACAGTTTAAACCCATCATGAATGGAAGGTGAAATACAATGATGAACAGTGATGTTTGAGCAAATGTGAGCAAACATACCAAAAGTGATATATAAAAAGGTAAGAGGTCACACAAGGGAACAAATTTTTAAGCACAAATATCTCATTTCCAATCTTCAGCCATGTAGGTGTTAATTATCAGGGAACCCACACCTTATACATTCATTCATTCATTTGGCATTTGCCATATTCCACTTTAGGGTCGCGGAGGGGGCTGGAGCCTATCCCAGCTATCATTGGGCGAGAGGTGGGGAACCCCCTGGACAGGTCGCCAGTCCATCACAGGACAACATAGAGGCAAACAAAACACACTCACTCCTAAGGAGACACCTTATACAGCCTGGGGAATTTAGGTTCCTGTCTAAATACCAGTTATGTCAGACAGGACTCAACTGTTTCAGACTGATATGGAATTTTTTTTACTTAGGTCACAGGCTCTTGCCCTGCTAGAAATTACATCAGAAAATGCATTTTTCACCAAAACACGTGGCTCTATCAGACCATTGGTTTAAGATATGGATTGCATACCAGAGGCCTCGGTTCATGCATAAATTATTTGGGTTTAGTTGGGGTTTGGCTTGGTTGAACATGGAATTCTTGACTTTTCAACTCCAACACACCAGCAGAGTATGAAGTCAGACTGAGCAGGAGAGGAAAGGCAAGTATTCCATTTGACTCTCAGAGAGCATATGTGTAGTATTTGAGATTGAGATACTTTGAGTTTACAGTTAAAAGCATTGAAAGCATCTCTTACACAGCACAAGGGCACCGTGAATGTCAAAAGCTGTTATTAATCCATTTATCAGCTGGAGTGCAGGTGGGAGTTTGAGTTTGCTTGCCTGCTGATGTCCCAATGCTTTTTTGGTCATGTATGGGTATGTGCATGTGTGTGTGTGACATTATATATCAAGTTTGTTACCTTACTGTCCACATTGAGGTTGCGGATGCAACCAGTGAAGTGTTTGTGCTGAAGCTGAGGGTAGATGTAGGGTATGTCCTCGTTCACACCACCAAGCTGGAGCACTTGACTCATGTTCAGGTGTCTATAAGACACAGAACATACAAAAAAATAACATCCTATGAAAATTAGGATCCATAGTACAATGATGCATGGTGTTATTTGGGCACGACTCTAAGATGAATTCAAAAGTAAGAAATTGTTAAAAAGTAAGTAACAATCTTTATAACTATTGCATTCTAATCAACCTAATGACATTCAATACAGGTAATCAAACAAGTCAACAATTAAAGCTTATTTGTCCTGGCATGTCATTCTAAGTAATGGATGACTAAATGACCTGATTAATGCATAGAATCATTTCTTTAAAAGGAATTTATAAAATTGCTTTTTAACGCCTGTTAATTACACACTCCCTTCGATTAATCCGATGGCATCTGAGATTCGGCATTATGTCTGAATTGGTTGAGCCACTGCATATAAAGTCGAGACAACAGTGATACAAGTTCAGATCTGGTAACACATACATGCCACTGGCTGCATGGCACAAATCTAAACTGCATTCAAGTCCGTTGATGAATATGTGTGCAAGAGCATATATTAGATCTGTTTCTCAGAAAATTATGCTGTCTAAACTTTAATTCCTGTGTTTGCCTGCCATTATAAGGTGCAGGTGGTCCTTTCAATGCAACATTTGTACTTGTTAGTTCTGAATTTTCTCCCATTAGACAACATAAGACTCTTTTGACTGCAGCAGCACGAACAACAGAAATTATCTGATTGTAACTTGAAAGATTATTTTTATAAATGCTAACAACAATCATTTGGACCAAACTACTTTTATTCCATTATCATTTTAGAGCGTCTGATTAATTTGTGCTTAACATGTTTAAGAAGTTTCATATCAGGAAAACAGAAAGAATGTCCATTCCTAAAAAAAAACACTTAAACCTTCCTGGTTATTAATAATAATAACCAAATCTATACACCTTAAATATTTCTTCTTTTTTTATTATTTTCACCAGTTTGATTGCAAAATGAAAGCGGCCCAATTAGAGAAGACACTCCCAGCCAGCATGTCCATGTGGGGCCCATAAGGTTTAAATTTGGGCTGCAGATAACGGTCCCAAGTGGGTTTGTCCGCAGTTTCCACGGTGGCCTCACCTGTGTTTGCCCATATGGGTTTCAAAGTGCAACTTGAAGGGTTAGGGGTTAGGGTTACCCTAAGCCTTAAATTATTCCAAAGGCAATACAGATAAACACATCACACAAGGTAAAAGAATGTTCACATTCAAATTGGCTAAAAGCAAAGTCCAACTAAAGCCACACAGCAACTTGAAACCCATATGGGCAAACACAGGTGGGGCCACCATGGAAACTGCAGACAAACCCACTTGGGACCGTTATCTGCAGCCCAAATTTAAACCTTATGGGCCCCACATACATGCTGGCTGGGTTCGTACAGATACTCGTATCCCAACATAAAGAATTACACTCGTCTTTCAAAAATGAGGTCCATATGTGTCTGCTCAGATGTCGGACAGTACCTGTCAGTGTTGGGTGTAACGCCCGTGACTTCACAGGAGGAATGATCCTCAGTGGTCAGCCAGCTTCCCAGACCCTCCATTTCCATCACTGCTGCTCCTGAGCATCGATCCAGGGTAAAACGTACTTCCTTAAGAGGAAAAAAACAACAACAAAAAAAAAAAACAAAGTCATGTTGTATAGAATCAATATAATCAAAGAATATAGAGCCTTCATTTGTAAGCCACATAATGAGTTTATCGATAATCATAAGTACTCTTATTACTACAGAGGGAGCAATATCTGACTCACGTTCCTTTTATTAGTATATTCCCATTAATTTTATAGCTACTTGTTAAAGGCTGCCAGTTATGCCTCAACATAACAACAAACATAAACAAGTCAATGTTTGGTGTCTGGTGTCTACAAATAAAGATGACTGTAAAAGTAATAAAAAAAAAAATGTATAGACTAGAGCTATTTATTCCATTACTTCCCACCTAAAAACACAGGACCATCATCATTCGTTGAAGATAACAACATCACATGCAAAAGTTGCCATGGAACAGTTGTAATTACCAGACTGTAATTTCAGATGGCTTTACTTATCAACTCAACTCAACTCAACTCAAACTTTATTTATAGAGCACATTTAAAAAACAACCGAGGTTAACCAAGGTGCTGTACAGGATAAAAGCTGCATTAAAGGTAAAAGTGACTCAGATAATGCTACCGTTCCAAGCAGTTCAAATCAATAGATACTAAAACACAGTGCAATAAAATAGAATAAAATAAGTTCAAATAAAATACATTAAAATAAATAAAATAAAGATATAAAACAAATTAAGGTTATTCTTTACAAAGTACACTTTGACTATGGTTGTTTGGACCTTTTCTTTTACAGTGTGTTCCTGCGTTCTACTCATACAGTGTAAAACAACAGTACTCATGGTTTTTGGCTGCTAAAATCTCCAGGAAGCAGCATTGTCTATGCTGCCTCTGATATCAGGATGTCAAACAATCAGAACAGATACTTCAGGAAAAGTGAATACATTCGTATTTGATTTAGAATAATACCATTGTAATGCAGAATAATCCCTGTTGTAATAACAAAAGTCTCATTGCATTCTAGCATTCATGCAGTTTAGAATATTGCGATCATGTTGAGAGAATGTACTCTGGGTTTATACATGCATTGATGTAAGTCTTAGTCTTCCATTCAAAAGAAACACAACAAATACAAAGTATGTAACAAAAAAACGCATTTTGTGACGTGTTTAACTGAATGGGACATTTTGCCAACAGGATTCCCAGACATGCAGAAATTAGTGTAATTATTCACTTTTCGGTTCTGATGGTGCTGGCTATGTAAATGTTTTTATAAAGTGTGGACAAAAATCAGATTCAGTCCTCTACTTTGACTGAAGTAGAATGTCTATGAGATGAGTTTGGGATGTAGGGAAAAAAGAGGACTGAGACAGCTTTCAGGTGTCCTAAGCTCACAGTGAGACTGAAGCTTGAAGCTGTCAGGCTGGGTTATATCAAAGCCTATAAAAATAGGATCACCGAGTCTTGCTGATCGTTGAGAAATGAAAAAAAGCTGTAAAGAAGTGGTTATGTGCAAATCCTTGGAGGTGAAAAGCTTCAGGCGGTTCTCAATCAAATGAAGATTAGCTTCATTTATCTCTAATTTAATTCACTTAAAATTATCCTAGACAGAAAATGTCAGAGGAGGGCTATTGCATTCATCCATCTCACTCTGCACAATTGCCTCCCTTTGTACTGTACAGTACGGACAGTTTTATAATTTCAAATCACTACCATCTTCACTATTTGGACCCCAGGGGAAAAAGAAAGAGAGAAAAAAAAGATAATGAGGCTCAGATGGAGCCAAGTGGGTGAAATTTAGAGTCGATGACATGAATTAGATATATGTACGTGATGTTGACGTCAAGTTGAACTAAAAGAACTTATTTCAGTTTTGTTCAACATACCTCGAGGTCACACACAAACACACACACACACACATATATATATATATATATATATATATCCCCTTGCATTCAATTCTCTCATAATGCGTCTTTAAGCATTATGACTGTACCAAGGAGCATTCAAATTGTGGGCAACACACAATTTCCCTTCACAAATGTATGTAGCTGACAAACAAAGATTCATCCATGACTGACTTACAACTTGAGAGCTCAGGAATTTCAGGGAATTTGAAACTGCAACCTAATCAAGCCAAATAGATGTTTTTCAGCACCACAGCCATGTTGTGTTAGTGATTTATTGGCTTGCTATACACCATGCACAGCAACACACTTAACATCAGTGCAGACGACTTTTAATTTGATATCTGCATCCCAAAAAGCAGCCAATGGCACCTCATGTATAAAAAGTAGGAATTGCAGTTACTTTTGTAATTTATTTCCCTGCATAAATAAGTCACATGTTTCAGATAATTTTGTCTTTTCCAAAGGTATTTTAAATGGTTTTCCAAATTATATGTCTTCAAAAGCCAAAAAATGTAACAAAAGAAATCATCAATGGAACTGTTAAACATCTGCAGATATAAAAGAGTATCACAACGCTTGGAACTTATTTTGCTAAATAAATGGTGGCTGGTGTTAAATGGATGAAGTGTCCCACCTTGCTATTGCTGCGGACGTCCAGCCGATGCCACCGCCTATCTGCCACATTCACGTTGCCTGGCAACTGTAGCACCACTGTGCCGGAGCCATGGTTGATTTTTAAGGTTGGAGTTCCATCTATTAGCTCTGGATGAAAGAAGAGAAAGAGGGGGGAAGAGGAGTGGAGGACCGGTGAGGGGTGAGTTACTTTCTTTGCTTTGAGAGCTGCTATTTGAACACTTATTTAGGTTTGTTGACCACCAGTATTTGGTGCTAGTAGTCAAGAAACAGCACTAAAACCACTGCAACAGGCTAATAAGTAGTGTGTGAATTGTCATATATCTAAGAATACACACTGGCAGTCTGATATTGGACCAAACTGCTAAGATTACATCTGTATAGTAGTTCTAATGAGGGCTGTTGTGATTTATTTTTTCTTTGATGACAGTCACAAAACATCAGACAAAAGTTATCACATTCTATTTTCTTACTTACTCAAATGGGAAATTAAAAGTTAATGAAGTGTTGAATAAAGCTTGTGTGCTTTGCACCATGTGTAAGGAATTATAGGAATGCATGTTTACTAACCAGCACTGACAATCCATCATTATGTATGCTGAACTTCAAAAGTTCATGTAGACACAGAACAGATGATTAGTCCGCACTTGTACAGCACCTTTTCAACCTCAACGCATAAATCACACACGTATGAGAGGAACAAGGGGTTGATTCTCTTGCCCTAAAACCCTTTGACGTGTGCAGTTGCTGGAGATTGATCTGCTAATGTTTCATTTGGTGGACAGCTGCTCTGAAAACTGTGCCGCAACCGAATTCAAAGTAAACACAAGAAACTTGTGCTACAAAAGAAAATTGACCAGACTCAGTGAATAATCCATTTATAGATCAGTGAGCAGTGCTGACCAATATGTCATTGAGGTCATCAGGTGGGAACCTCCTTAAATCAGTGTTTCATCTAGTTGGGCCCACGACACCTCCAGGAGGCTAGACAGTGATCACTGGCGTCCCAGAGTCACTCCCCTAATGCCAGCCATCACTGCTCCTCACACCACAACAGCCATCTTTTCTTCCACAAGCAGCATTATTATCAACTAGCCCAGCCTCTCACCAACTGTACACCAGTCATCGCAGGGTGGGGATACAAACCCTGGTTCGGGTGGGGCGTAGAAATAGAAGAGGTAAAGATCATTTCAAGTCTGCCTTGTACCACCTATCTAAACTCTTTACTGCCTTTTCCCTAATTATTGGAATTTTTACAAACTTTCTATCACTTCATTTCCCTCTACTTATTGAGATACTTCTAGAATTAGTAGGTTTGATTTTCATACCAGCCCACTTTAGATTTTTATTAAGTCTTTCAAGTATTCTCTTCATACATGGCACTGTTGTAGTCACCAACGTCATATCATCCACTTAGGCCCTAATTGGTGTAAGACGCATGCCATCTTGACGTCTCTCTCCACCTACAACCCACTTGGAAGCTCTAATAATTATCTCCATCGCCATTGTAAATGCTAATGGAGAAATAATACACCCTGCCATAATGCCTATTTCTAGCCTCTGCCAGCCTGTTGTGAAACCTGCTGTACTTAGGCATAGTCTAATCCTGAAAATATGCTCTTACTAAGTTACGGGCACTCTAAAATAATCAAACGCTTTCCATATAAGGCTATGTGGGACTGAACCAAATGCATTCGCTAAATCCAGAAATATAACATGCAAGTCTTTTTTCTCAATCTTGGCTGTCTGAATCTGATGCTAAATCATGCTTGTGTGCTCTAAACACCCTGCGAAACCTGGTATTCCTGCCTTCTGCACAGTAGTATCTAATTAAGCTATTCTTTTCTAAATAACTAGCTAATCTCTGTGCAACTAAACTAAAGAAAATCTTCCCCTCTACATTTAGGAGAGAGATCATCCGGGAACTGACTCAGGTCGGAGGACTCTCTCTCCTTTGGAATAAGAACGCCTTGTGTCCTACCCTATGCTCTAGGAACGCTTTCTGAAAAACTATTTTAAGAAGCTCGCATATTCTGCTTCTATTGCTCTGGCTGGTGACATCTCACTTTATCCTACTGTAGCTTTTAGTACAAGAATGTAACTGCACTAAATGTCTCATCACAGGCTTAACAGAACACGGACCAATGCTCCTGCAGTGACTGCACAAAATATGTTCTGATCATGTCTTGGAATTACATTTCATGTCAATGCTGCAGCATGTCTCTGTTGGCTGTTTTCAATTAAAAATAATAATATGCTGTCACAGTTCATGGCCACAAGCTTATTGTTTCTAATTTTCTCCACTGCCACCCCAAAGCTCCAGTCCCGCACACCCACTGCTGGAATTAGAAATTCAGTTTGCACTAAAGCATCAGCTGTTAAGTTCAATTTTGAAAACTCCCTATTGGCTCCTTCCTATTAACTCATAGTCAGAAAAACTGAGTTTTCAGTACATGCTCGGATCATAATTAACACGAATAAAATGAAGACAAAACTCCACAGTGAATTTCGCTAACCTCTGAACTCTTACATTTGCTTTTAAGCTGGAGTCAGTTGAAGCTGAAGTCAAAAGTGGCTGACAAAAATAAAATTCCCTCCTTGCTGCTCTCACTTCTCTGTTTGAGTTCAGCCGAGCTTTCGTCAGCCCTCTTGCTGCATCTCTTTCACTGCCAGTCTGTCTATCAGCACTCTTTCATCTCATGTCTCTCCATTTTCCTCCTGACTTGCTGCACTCTTTCATTAACTTTTTTCACTGTAACTGACATTTTACAATGAGCTGCTTCAAGTAATTCACTAAAGCGGTCTCCTGACATTTGACTTTTTATTGTGACGTTATGAAATACTTTATTTTTCATTTGAATCAGGCTCAGTTATGAAAAGTATTGAGCAGAATTGATTCTTAACACTAGTGTGCACCTTCTCTTCTGATTTCAAGACACGATCTTGCTGCATCTTCACCTTGAGATAAATTAAATGAGGTGTTTAGTGCCTTTGTAATTAGTACTGCATACATCCTTCATTATGCTGCCTCCCATATGATATAGATGAAAAAAAAATCTAAGCCCTGGCAGTGTCATCCCTTATATCTGCAGTAAGTGTAAATTTTTGTTGTTACCTTTTTTTCCCCTTCCACCTTCTACTCAATTACCTGCACGTTGATATTGCTCAGTCCAACTGCACAACGTGGGGCTGCTACACATCCGGGATGATCCAGTTAGTTTTAATCTACTGGCTGAGGCCAGAAAATTGATCAAAAAGAACATTATTTTCTATCAGTTAATTCCAAAACTCTTCTCCTTTGTTTTCTTCACATGGTTTTGTCTTAGGCTCCAAAATGATCTCAGATACTTAATGTATTGACGTCTCTTTTGGTGTCCCACCTGGGACCCTTCACCTATTTTCACTCTTTATCCCTCACTCTTTAAATTTCCATCCTGCAGGTTGTACCATCTCCTCCGGGCAACTTTTTCCCCATATTGAATCCAAATTTGGAGGCTATGGTCAAGCCCTACACCCCCGCCCGACCACTTCGCTCTGCGGCCACCAGGCGCCTGGCTGCCCCGTCACTCAGGGGTCCCTGCGCACGATCGACACGATCACGGCTTTTCTCTGTTCTGGCACCCCGATGGTGGAACGATCTCCCGACTGATATCAGGACAGCTGAGTCGCTGCCCATCTTTCGCCGTAGGCTGAAAACCCATCTCTTCAGGAAAAACTACCCTGATCCGCCCTCTTAGGACATCACCTGCGCCGTCCTAGTTCCTTACGCACTTATTGTTTCCTCCACCACTGGCACCCTCTATATTTTCATTACCCCCTACCCGAACCAGGGTTTGAATCCCATTCCTGCTTATCTTACCTCTTTTATGGTTACCGCACTTACTCTAGCACTAGTTTTGCTCTTAGCTGTTTGGTATTAGAAGGAAATGCACTTATGATTTCTTGTGACCTGAAGTTCTTTTGCCTACCGATGTTGAACGCACTTATTGTAAGTCGCTTTGGTTAAAAGCGTCTGCAAAATGACCGTAATGTAATGTATGTAAAAATTTTAATTCACACATGCATATCATATGACAGGAGTTGCAAGAAAGAGTATGCACACAATGACACAGAGAGGCATCAGATGTTCTGAAAGGAATAATGCAGGAAAGCTGTACACAGCAAAAACAATTTGAGAATTAGAAGTACGGGCAAGTGACAAGCAACCGTAAGAGACAAAAGGTAAGTCGGTAGAAACAAATGGGGAGAATTTGATGGAGGGATAGGCACAGGGAGATAAGAGCAGAAACCAGAGTGGAGAGGAGAAAGATTAGGGATGAGCATGGATTAGCAATAAGGTGGGAAGAAGGCCAAATTGCTGGCAGATGACAGGCAAGATGACAGAAAGCGAGAAAAATAAATTACAAATCAACAATACAGACAACAAAGGGAGAGAAAGGCTGAAAAAATAAAGCTATAATGACATATCAAAAAAAGATGTGGGAAGTGAAGCAATTTTACCAAAAGTAGAGAAGAAAGATTTTTGTCTGGATCAAAGGCCTTTCCTATATTAGTGACTATGTGATGAAGTTGGCCAGCCACAGAAGACCTCCACCACACAACAGCTCACAATGACAATGGTCAATGTCCAGGCAATGGGCGGATTTAAAAAAATAATAATAATTTGAAAAAAACATGCATTAGCTCACACGAACATTGCACCAGAGCCACTGCTTTATCTCTAATGGACAGTTGCAAAGCCTGTAGAGTATACAACCTTGTGTTGCAATGATCAGGAGGAGGATGCAGCATGGCTGCTGTTATTTGTATAGTCTTTTTTATGTCCACCTTAAATCAGGATTAAATTTCTCTTGGGTGTATCCATGCCTGAAAAATCTGTGAGGTGCGCACACTCTCTCCACACAGATTTCAATTTAAACTAATTTGTGTGGCGAAAAAGTATGTATGTAATCATCATTTATTGGTCTGGTCCAGAAAACAATACAGAAATGATTAATACAGATTGCCTAAACAGACCGTTTCTTTTCATGATCTGGGCTATCATTTATTTAGTTTCAGAGGGCTCAGGGAGAGTGTATTTAAAGACTTAGGTTGCAGGCAAACACTGTCTTGCATACCAGAATAGTTATACTGACAGTAGTAGAAGAAACACTAAGTAACTATTAATAAAATAAAGCAACAATACAAAGTGCAGTTCCTTAATTCAGTTGGAAGCATAGAAGTATTATCAGCACTTATTGGACTTAATAAACAATAACTTCACATCTATTCAAGTTTCAGCACTTACATAATTATCAGATATTATTTTGTTGTGATAGTTGTCTAAAGTCTAAAGTTCTCCGATTTAATCAGATTGACCATATGAAAGCAACTATTTTGAGAGTTTTGAATTTGTTTTCTGAGTTGTTGTTGCTGTTTTTTATACACGGAAGTCTGTCCTTAACTTTTTTGGTTAATTTGCTAACCAAAGGGTCCAATAATAGTGCATTTCCAGTGCTGTACTGATAAAGAGTCTTTTTGATTGGAAGCTAAGACTCTGCAACACTAATGCAAAAAGTACCTGTGCAAATTCAGATTGCATACAAGTGAATTTTCAGAAAATCCAGCCGTATGCTAGATAATCAGTTAGTTACTCAGCACCACTTATGCATTTGTCAGACTAAGCTGTCAGATCAAGATTGTCAACTTCAATCAATATTAATATCTGTAACCAATAATCAGCAATTTACGGAGCCCCTTGAGTCTTAAGGTGAAATATATTGGGGTGTCGAGAAAGCGTGCACCCGTTTTAAAAAGCGCGCTCTCATTTAACCAAACCGTGCTCTCCTTAAAATATAGCAAGCGCACGTTTACCTAAATCGTGCGCTCAAATTACTAATGTCGTGTACTCGCTGTAATACAGTCGTACTCACGTTATATCCCTCGTGAGCACAATTTACTGAAACGTGTCTTCACTTTGCAAAGTGCGCGCTCATTTAACCAAAACGTGCTCTCGTTGAAATACAACATGCGCACGTTTACCTAAATCGTGCGCTCGATTTAGTAGTTTCTTGCTCTCGTTGTAGTAACAAAGTTATATACCTCGTGACCACAATTTACTAAAGCGTGGTCATGATTCACAAAACGTGTTAACGTTATTTAAGAAATGTATAGCCTAATTAAAATTGGCACAAGTAAGCAAAGCGTGGCCACGATTCCACACTCTCATAACATCATGAGCCAAATTTACCAGCAGGATATGATTCTTCACCATTTTGAAATGGACTTAATCAGGGTTTACCATGGGCTAGGTATGGAATACAAGAATATTCTTTCAACCTTGGCGTCCAGTCATGGCATCATCATGAGCCTAGTTGACTCAAAGTACTTCACACACCCTCACCTGTTCTCAAGGCTGCCTTGTAAGGCGCCCAAGTCAGGGCTGTAGCCAAATGAAAATCCTAAAATATTTATTTGCATTCGTTAATTTTTTCCCCAGGATGAATTGAACAGCATCCAAGACACATGGAATGCACATCGCATCCGTCCGTCCAGAAACCCAGGTGTTCCGGCTGGAATACCGGATATAATGCACCTGGCTCCGCATCTGTGGGGGGCTGAAGATCATCTCTTTCCTCTCGATGAAGCCAATCTGACCGTCTGCAAGTGGAAATGCACCTTCCTCGACTCCATACCATGCGACATTGATGTATTTGATTTTTGCACAGGCATAATGCAAGAACGAGGGTTACAGTTGACAAACAGTCCAGACCAAGCACTTGAATTATACATTACATTAAGGGACACTGTTCGTCCCATAATACTTGCTTAGGCATACATTCGCCATAGCACAATGCACTTACTGTTCCATTCCAAGCAACTTCCAAATAGATTAAAAAGGTGAGATGCTCACACTGTAATGGTAACAGATTTCGTGGCCACAATTAATACAACGTGCGAACGTTTCAAGCAATTTGGATTTATTGTTGCCATACAGAATGTCGTGGGCACGTCTTACAGATCGTGGGCACACTTTTGTTTATTGTGCTCACAAGGTATATAATGTGGGCACGACTGAGGGGCAGTGAGCGCACGGTTTTAGTAAGACGAGCGCACGGTTTATGTATACGCGCGCACGCTTTATTTAGACGAGCGCACGATTTAATAAAGCGAGGGCACACTTTGAAAAGTGAGAGAACGCTTTCTTGAAACCCCCTGAAAAAGATATTGTTTGATCTCCACCGGGCTCCGTAGCAATTTGCTCCTTCATTGAATCTAATCTGCTAATGAGTAACCAAACCTTGATTTAGTCTGTGTGCAATATGTTCCCCTCTAAGAAAAAAAGAGGGGAAGAAAAGACATGACATGACATTCAAATATTTGTTCATAGATATTCTTAGGGATGCAATCACTAGGGATGGACAGACAAGACATGGTCAATCAGTGTGAAGTACCTGAAGATTTTCTGTTGTGTTCTTTTGCAGCTGTAGAGATCAATTCATAGCATTATACTCCAGCTGTTACCCATCATGCCTTGCAAGTTTTTCTCAATAAAAACACATGTGTGGGGGAACAGCATTGGTAACATGAGCAGGTGTGATTGACATAGGCATAATCTGTTTATCCCAAAGGTGTGCCTAATAGAAAAATAACACAGCGATATAACCAAATAAAAAAACCTGCAAATTATTGAACCTCTATTTAACTAAAAAAATAAAGAGTGAACTAAATGAGAGAGCCCTATAGAGACACAAAACAAAGAAAATAATTAATAAATAAAGCTTCCAGGAAAGAATAGCAGGGAGTGCAACCAAATGGAATCTTTATAGGAACTGGCAAGTCATTTAACTGCTCTAGGAGCAACAGGTTTAGGACAAGACTTTGCTCTTAAAGGGCTCATCCACACAAACGTGCTTCGTTTTTTTGCTACTCATATGTAATTCATTACCTCCTACTCCGAGAAAGAAAATAGTCAGAGAAAGAGGATAAAGAAAGAGTAAGAGAGTGTAAAAGTGTGTGCTTTGTCTACAAGGCGATTTTGAACCCCCACAGAGATGAAGGCTCTTAAATATAAAATATGTCCTCCTCCTCTGACGGCCTTAGGATACACAGGAGTCAAACTGAGAGCATATGGACTGCATGAACAGCATCACAAATCATGCTGCAACGCCCCCCCCCCAATCGCATAAACACACACAGCCACACACAGACACCAGGCCCATACACATTTAAGCCTACAGAAGTCAGTCTGTGAACAAATCAGCAGGCGAAACAGCAAGTTTAGTGTGCAGAGCATCTTGTATAAACGGTCTGTCCGACACCTAGCCAGCCCTGCAGTAGATGCATATTGGACCTCTGCACCCAGCAGCAGTTCCTATTAGAAAGCTAGTATAGTGCCAGGCTGGGGGATACTGCTACATCACAGCTCTGTGGAAATTCAATATAATGCCAAAGTGGATGAGTCCTTTTATGTGTACTACTGCTTGCTAGATCCTTTCTCTTTTTTGTTTATGGTCTCTTGTCATCAGTCAGTCTTTCATTTTGACACCGGCACTACATGGACACATTACGTAAGGGTGATGTGTTCATCTTGCTTTGAAGGAAACCCTTATCTGACTCCCTGTTGGGATTGTAATTACACAAATTTAATTTGTCTTGTTAATTTGTCTATTGATTGGAAAAAAAAAAACTGGCTGCTGGCTGGTAGACTTTGCATGCATGCGTGTAAGCAAGCCCAGCGCTGCCGGTCATGCTTGTCGTTTATTGTTTATGTTGCTGGGAACTAATTGTTACCCTGACAATCTCCATGTAGAGCAGAGAGAGCTAGTTATATGATCAACCTCCAAAAGTGCACAAGGAGAAATGAAAGAATCCCCATTTTCACCCTAAGATATCCAATATTTAGAAAAATGAATAAATAAATAAACACATTCAAAATATCTTGTTCAAAGTAAGAATTTATGTGACATAGAAAAACATAATAGAGATCAGTAAATCTATATTTTTCCAATTAAGTAGATGAGCTTTTTTTTTTTTTTAATGAGATTCGAGATACATTAGCAGACTGATACCAATTTCATTTTTTCCTAATGACTCATTACTGAACTGGGCATTTTTTAAAGGGTTTACATTCTGTGCTGAACAGTATACTGGATGTGGACAGGAGTATCCTCTTTGCCTGTCAAACATGCGGTGTCTCCAACATTTGCTGCACAGACCAGGAACCAGCTCATCCTCTGTTAGAACAGAATCGATTAACCTGTTCTTGTTGTTAATTAACCTCCTTTGATCAATACAATTATTTAGGCTATCTGATAAGATGATTGAATAAAGTTTTAAATGTTTATATATTTGCATTTGCACAAACTAGTTTTAATTAACCAAGAATTAGTTTTAGTTATTCGTCTGCGAAGGCAAAACACATAACGCTATGAAGCAGTATGACTTCAACAGTATTGGAAATTAATCAAGTTAAGTCAAACTAGTCATGATACAACTGTCATTACATAGAGGGAGATCTCACTTTGCTCATGTTTTATTATTCATTAAAAATGTACAAGAAGGAATCTCATGAAGCTTAATCTGAACAGATTTAAGGATTTTGGACAGATTTTCATCTTTTTTTACAAAACAGTGCTACTCACGAGTGATATGAAGTCTCTGCATGTGCACAGTGAAGTGAGCAAGAAATAGGAGATGAATGCAGGAAATACTACAGACTAGAGCTGTGAATCAGTTTACTCATATAATCCAAGCAGCAGCAGAGACTCACTCTAGTTCAGACAGATTTCTCCCTGAACTGGAGAAAAGAAAGGATCATCTCTCTGCACGTGCCACAGTCCTAGAAACGTTCTCTGACAGGCCCAGCTGTGCCTCAATCCCGCCTGGTGAGAGATCTGTGGGTAGCGATCTCTCACCTTCTCCCTGCCTGATTAGACAGGAAACCAAGGACGGGTTACAGCTCTGCGATGAGCGTGCACCTTTGAAGTGTGATCTGTATCTGCTTTACTCAGTGCTGCTGGCAGATCAGCACTGGAACAGGAAACTCCCGAAGAAGGGAGCAATAATGATGACTGCTCAATCACAGGCATAGAGAGGCATCATCTCCAGTGTTTGGTGTTTTGAAACTAGTATACATGCTGCCTGCCCACCCCCACTCCCACTCTTCCACCATCCAAAAAAAACAAGTAAAAAGGTAAAAACGTCCCACTGGAAAAGTACTAGAGTGATTAATAACTTTCAGCAGGCAACTATATCTAAATCTAACTCATCATCTTTTTGGTTAAAAATTTGGCTGAAGAAAATTGCTGTATTAAATTATTAGCATTATACTATTATTAGTATTAGATGGTCATTTTCAACATTTGGTGAAATCAAATCAAAGAACAAAAACAGGAGAATTTATGGTAATGTTTCATAGTTTCATAGAGAATTTCCTCAGGCACAATGTGAAGAGAGCCCTGTGACCTTAAGACAACCACTTATCAGTGATGCATTTTGAAAACAACAACAACAACAAAAAGGCTTCAATAGTAAAAGGTCATGTGCTCTTACAAGTCCAGATTTTTCCTGTTCCGGAATGACGGGCGCACCAGGAAAAGAGGAGTGGTGTATGAAGTGCTGCGTCCATCATATCCTATGCTGGATTTCTAAAGTCTGTGCTAAGCAGTTTGTTACCACAACTCGCTCATCTAGTTAACATCTCACTCCAGACTAGAACATTTCCAAAGGCCTTAAAAGCTGCTGTCATTAAGCCTCTTCTAAAGAAGAGCAGTCTTTATGCCACAGTACTGAACAACTACCAGCCCATATCAAACCTTCCATTCTGAGGCAAAGTCCTAGAAAAAGTTGTATACCAACAGCTTAGTGACTTTCTCCTGACTAACAATGTTTTTGATACTTTCCGATCAGGCTTCAGGCCCCACCACAGCACTGAGACAGCTCTGATCAAGGTGGCAAACGATATCCACCTGAACACAGATGCAGGCAAATTCTCAGTCTTAGTTCTGCTGGACCTGAGTGCTACCTTTGACACAGTTGAGCATGCAATTTTATTACAGAGGTTAGAAGACTGGGTGGGAATCTTGGTCGTGCTTTAAACTGGTTCAAGTCCTATCTCGAGGACAGGAAGTATTTTGCTGAAATTGGTAACTGTGTCTCAGACCAAATGGCTATAACCTGTGGGGTTCCCCAGGGGTCAATCCTGGGACCCCTATTGTTCCATCTGTACATGCTTCCATTAGGCCAGCTAATACGCAGCTATAATGAGTCTGCATCAAACAGATAAGTGTGTGGATGCAAAACAATTTTCTCCAGCTAAACTCAGACAAAACTGAAATCATTGTCTGTGGCCCACAGAAACAAAGAGAAAGTGTTTTCAGTCACCTTGAGACTCTCTCTCTAAAACCTAATAATCAAGTTCGAAATCTCGGGGTAATATTGGACTCAGACCTGAACTTTAACAGCCACATTAAATCTGTAACATCAGCAGCTTTTTACCACCTAAAAAACATTGCCAGAATCAAAGGAATAGTGTCTAAACCAGACTTAGAGAGACTGATCCATGTGTTTGTCTCCAGCAGGTTAGACTGCTGTAACGGCCTGCTCACTGGGCTCTCTAAACGGGCTATAGGACAGCTGCAGTACATCCAGAATTCTGCTGCTCTACAGGGAAAACTGGGACCTCTACAGAGCCAAGTTTGGGGGTAGTTTACTGATGAACAGGTCAGAGTCTGATCAGAGTCGACCTCAACTTGTATGCGGTCGTGTTGTAAGACCGGTCAAGTGGCGTGCAGAAGTACGACCGCTGCTCAGATTTCAGCTATGGAAACTAGCTCCTAAGTCTCTTCTGTTTTTACGTGAAAACTGTATTCTAAAATGTTAACAGGTGATATTGTTTTTTTTTAAATTTATCTCATTGTATAACACAGGTGAATTTGTACAGTATTATTTGAACAATGGCAACACACGCATTGTGTTATGCTACAGCAAAATCTGTAATAATCACATTTGACTCTGAAACAGTTTTGAAAGCAAGATCTAAAAATTAACTTCAAGTCTTTTCACACAAAAGTAGTGACATTAGGTGGGTGTTTGTTTGTAATATGAGTTGAACTTCATGATCACTTTTTTAAAAGGTTGCTCTACATTCATGAATACTATATGTGCACATATATATGCATAAATAATATGTTCAGTGTAAAAAAACAAACACTTTTCTTTGAAATGATGATCTTTTGTGTCTGGATAAGCTCCATGCATAAAATTGTGTACCAAGAATTCAGCTTAAACAATATGAACAATAATGTAGACGGTCATCCAGAGCTTAAAATGGATTTATGAAAATTTTAGGTTTCACTTTCATGTAATGAATTTAAGATCTGATGTTCCGGTCTTGCTAGAACAGAAAAGGTCAGCTTAGGTTAGTTATATTAGTGTACATGTACACACACCACACTGTGATAAAGCCATGTAATATCCTCTTCTCCAAGTGGTTGAAGATTGGACGTTGTAACCTGCTATGTTCCCATTCCGTGTTAGTGCGTGTGCATGCCTTACACCTTCTAAGGCTTACACAGCAGGGCCAGCTTGGCACAGCTGCCCTCTGGCAGGAAAAAAGTTGGATGAGTGGGTGGCTTAAGAGCAGCAAACCAGCATCTCGATAAGAAGCTGAAAGCCTGCGTGTCGTAGTGTGTGTACATGTGTGAGTGTAAGGGAAAAAAAGTGAGGAGTATGATCAGACACAATGGGCAGCATCACTTAACAGTCTCTCCCATGCATGCAAAATCTCTCTCACACTCTCAATAACAGAAAACAAGTTCTGGTGGTGAATTAGTGCTACTGTTAAACAGTCTCCTTCAAAGCCACCTGACATGTGTTAGTATGGACTTTTGATACTTTGACAACAGCTCCTCTACAACCCCAGCTCTCTCTGTATCATGATGCTGATTAAAATGTATTTTTCTAACTACACACGCAAATTAAAATCATACCTATAAGTAACACAGTAATATCAGACTGTCACTTCCAACATTCAACTCAAGATGTGTTTGATTAGGCAGTAAATTACCCCATTTGATTTGATTTGTCTTGTAATTTATTATTTGAGCAATATGGCTTCTTGAGCAGCCATCTAAGAAAATGGTACTTGGAGTGGTCACTGCTTACTGGGCTAGCATTAACAGTTCAAATTTAATAAAGCCTATGTAATTGTGGAATACCATAGGCTTGACTTATCTTTATACATTTTCCAAGTTAATGTAGAGGGCAGACTCTGGTCAAAGAAAAATACATCCATCCATCCATTTTCTATCCCCACTTAAAGTAATACTATGTAACATTTCTACCTTAAAATAACAGCTTGAAAAAAATGTTGTGCGGCTAGAATGAGTTTTAATATTACGATTGGCCTGTCTCCTATGCCCTTCGGGGGTCTGAGTTGGAAAAACTGCGCTATGTAACTTTGCTGGATTGGGTGAGAGGCAGGGTACACCCTGGACAGGTCGCCAGTCCATCACAGGGCCACACAGAGAGAAACGAGACAAACAAACATCCATGCTCACCCAGTCATCCTAACATGCATGTTTTTGGACGGTGTCAGGGAACCAGAGTACCGAGAGAACCCACGCGGTGCATAGACATAATACACTGTCTTTACAAGTTTAGGAACGAGATGTTCTGAATATGTGTACGTTACGATTATGAACATAAAAACATTAATTATTGACAATGTTAACTCCAGAAGTTCATCCATAAGGGCCCCAAAACAGGGTAAGGACTCAACAACAGTGAACCCTTTTGTAAAGACTAATATATGCCCAAACTTACAGTAATGCCTGATCCTAAACTAAAATACAGGAACAACCAATGAAGATTGGAATAAATGGAGTTCATGTTTGATATCCATCCATCCATTCTTTTTCTTTTTTCATCCACTTTATCCAATTCAGGGTTCCAGAGGGGCTGGAGGCTATTCCAGGCTGGATGCAGTATTGTAAGAAGAAAAAAAAAATCTTTAAGACATACTGGCGAAAATGCTAATTGGTATACTGGTATACGTACATACTGTAATGCTTTAATATTAAGCTCCAGCACAGACTGGGTTCACTGATGCATTTATTACATGCAGCAGGTCAACCTTGAAACAAGTTAATTAGAGATCTAAATATGTACAGCCTGACTCCGATTACACGCTGCACAGTGATTCCACTAACGACTCCACTAACCCAATCTTAAGTCTTTACGACCCAATAACGACCACTGGCACAGAAAATAATTCAGGAATTATACTGCAAACCTGCCCATGATGTACACACAACCAGACATGCATATACACAACACATTCATCTCTAGGCAGACCACACCTCCCACACATATTACTTTGGCAGTGATGGAATAACATCATCTCTCCCAAGAGCGCTCACCAGTGCAAGGGAAGAAGTAACGAGAGAGACAAGGAGGTGTTAGTCAATCAGATTAAAACACTAAATATACCAAGATCCACAACACATTTTGTTCTCGCTTTTTAATCTGATTTTAATTCACGCCCGCTTTTATCTACTCAAAAAAGCTTCATTGTGCTCACACATCAAGAGTATTCGCACGACGACACAAAGAAAGGTACATCATTTTCTCTAAATAGCTACAGCTGGTACCCTGATGATGTTTGCTTTACACCTATTTTTTTCATCGTGCTACTTAAATTTCACGGTATGTATCATGGTGAAAAACAGGAGTGTGTGTGAGTGATTTGTCAAGTTAATACACAGGGTTAAAACTAAAACTGATATCCATTCCAGACACAGCTTTCAGGGTTAGAGTTGAGCAAAAGTGGAATTGTACATATCTACCTTTTACTTAATAATGACTCCAAATGTAATCAGATTTTGGTTGGTGACGTCCTTCTTTGACCACCACTAATCAGTGACATGGTACAGTAAATTTCCTGAATAGATATTAGGTTGTTTATATCTGCTTAATTGTTGAATTGTTTCCAGAAGAAGCACCGGCACACTGATCAGAGGGAGTGACTGTAACTGATGACATCAAAATCACTTTTGGGAAAACACAAAGATTGCTATATCCATCTTTTTTATGGAGTCTACGGACACTCCACATTTTTCATTTGCCTCCGGCAAGTGGCACCCTAAACTAAAGATTGTCTGGTTTCAGCTTTGTCAATTTATAATACATAAAGATACAGTGGAGATGAAACTTCCTCCATTTCTCTTATTTTTTTCACTTTCATCTTCATTCCATCTTTATCTGTCTGGCATCCTCTATGACAAAATCCCTCCATTCTTCACCTCACTTAATATATGGGCATAAACTCCACTTTTAACATGATTTTAGCACACAGTTATATCATACTGTCGAGTATTGTTGAGGGTGAATCTGGCATTGTGTCAAAGCATCTCTTTCTGTCTTAATACAGATTTACCTTTGTTTGAAATGTTACCAATAAAATGATAAAAGTAGTCTCTGTCTCAGCTCAGCCTAAGTGCTTTGAATAATAATCAGATGAGACATTTAAGCTTTAAATTTTTCATACCAATTGCCATGAAGTCCTCTTGGTCCCAGGCCTGCAGCTGTGCCAGAGGCCCACTGTACAGCAGCAGTCCATCAGCCATGTCTGTGATGAACTCCAATGACACATGGCTCTCGTAACAAGGCATCATAGGAGGAAACCAGGCATAGCCATTGCCATGGAAACTGTGCTTGTTTTGCTGGCATTCAGGTCCTTCAAATTGAGCTGGGCATTGGCACCTTGGGAGGAAAAAGAAGAAATCAAAAGCCAACATTAGATGAATTAGAGAAAGCAATAAGAAGAGGTCCATTTTTATTTATTTTTTTATCGCTATTTCCAGAATTTTTAGTCATGTAAGTTAAGGACATGATTCTGTATTTCATTCTTTCATGTATCTTTGCAGTAGGTTTGTACTCAGACTCCAAGTCTATCTGTTTTTTTCCTTTCAGGCAGCGCTTGCCTTTTGGCTATCTCACACTCCGTATGTTTCACTGATGCAGATGTTCTCATTAGTGGTAAAACCCCAGGAAGGAATCACTACATCATCAGGAACCTCCTCTGTCTGTATTTCCACACATTAGACGTCTCATTTGTACCATGGCTTCCTGTTAAAATTGCACCTCTCAACTCCTCTCTTCAGCAGTATTACAGTCAGCAGTCTTTGTCTTTCAGTCTCTGCCCACCTATTCTAACGTTCCATATTAAGTGGATGTTTTGACCATTGAGCATACAGATTTAAACAAAAGAGCAGATATCTAACTATGCTCTTTGAAGTCACTGATCCGCCCAAAATGGCTGACAAAATACAACTTTTATTATAACTTAAAATATGTGATATACAAATTGTTAATTGTGCAATCCGTTTCGTCAACTTTTCAAATATTGAGACTTCCATGTTTCAGATCAATTTCTTGAGTAATTACATAACTTCTACAATCAAGGACAATCAAATGAAACAAAGGAGCAACAAATATTAAAACTTTGGAAAAGTCTTTGCAAGACAGATTCGACTTAAGATGAACTTTATGGTTAAAATTGAAGTGCTTTCTTTGAGGAAAGAGAAATCTTGTGGTGGTAGTATTATAGTTTGGGCCTGTTTTGCCTTATCTGAGCTTGCATGACTTCACATCATTGACGGAACAATTGATTCTGGATCTACAGGATCTACCAGGGCATCTATATGTGAACTGAATCTAAAGAGAGAATAATTCAGGGGACATGACAATGACCCTTAGCACACAAGTTCATTAACCGAAGGAGGATTAAAGAAGAGTTAGGTTAATGTTTTGTAATGGCCAAATCAAAGGTCTGAATTGAGTTTAACAGAATTAACACAGAAGCACCTGAACGAGGAAACCCTCAGTCAACCCGGAGTTGGAGCTGTTACATTAGGATAATGATGCATTCATGCAGGAAAATAAAATTCACCTCACTCAATCTGCAAGTTGCCAGCAAGTATGAAGTATAACTATTGCACACAAATATCTCAAAGCTATACTCATACATGGTTTAGGGATGCAAGGTATAGTCCAAGGCTATTTTTCTGCTCCTAATAAGTTCATTTTCTGTTGCCCTCTGTTATTTCCGTTCATACTGCTTTTCTAAAGACATCCAACACTCTTAGTTTTCAGCCTTGTTAATCCTCTAAATCCACACACAGGTGTGTATTTAAACACACGCGTTTTTTTACACACACACACACACACACACACATGCATGCACACAGACATATCTACCGGTAATTGCCGTTCTGTAGACAGCTAATTTTTCATCCAGCTAATGTAGCTCATTTTCCTGTCTCTGCTTTTGTCCATTGAAAGAAGACACAATTACTTGCATAAACACATGCATTCATGTTCCCAAAGCTTCAGAGAGCATAACATACAAATACTTTCATTGACATGATCAGGAATATGTGGAAAAATGTGCATTCTTCACAAATTGTCATTTATCAAAATCAAATCAAATTTATTAATATAGCACATTTCATGTACAAACAATTCAAAGTGCTTTACAAAAATAAAAGCATTGCAGCAGGGAGTGTAAGAAGCATTAAAAATACATAAAAGAATATAAAGAGAAACAAATAAAATCATTTAAACGAATTTAAAAACAAGCAACAGTCTAGATAAGATAAAAGATATTTCATGCATAGACACATGAGAACAGAAATGTTTTTAACCTGGATTTAAAAATGTCTACATTTGGTGAAAGTTTAATCTCCACTGGCAGTTTGTTCCACTTGTTTGCAGCATAACAGCTAAATACTGAGAGGAAGCCTTTAGAGTGTGTTCACATTTTTCATTTGGGTTTGGGTATGAAACAAAGCAGGAATTTGGTCTTTGTTTACTTTGACGTTCTTCAACTGATGCTTTATAACATAAAATAACATATTGATAAGGTCACACCATGATATATTTTGTTGACTTACAAACTTTCAAAGCAATGCTGTATG
Source organism: Odontesthes bonariensis (assembly GCF_027942865.1). Taxonomy (NCBI): domain Eukaryota; kingdom Metazoa; phylum Chordata; class Actinopteri; order Atheriniformes; family Atherinopsidae; genus Odontesthes; species Odontesthes bonariensis. The sequence goes on from NC_134506.1 coordinate 9,473,579, forward strand.
TAGGGATATGTCTTCTTCTTGGATTCTTCTTCTTAACTATAAGCTCTATAGTGCTTTTTTTTTTTTTTTTAGCAGTAGAGATGTCTTGAAGAACTTTTTAAATAAATTAAGAAGTTAAAAAAAATGCAGCAGGAAGTCCCGTGTTGCACACATAAATGAAGCTGTGCTGCAAGGACACCGTGGTTCAGACACTCGTACTGAATTGTAATGAGAAGTGTAGCTCCTATGTTTAGATGAACGAGGTAAGCTTCAATCAGTGATCAACTATTGTCTGTTTGCACATATTTAAATCAAACCTCACCAGAGTTAACTATGAAGAAGTATGAGAGCCATATTTTTAAAAGACCTTCTGCTTGTTTGGTGCACACCGAGGTGTTGATAGCACTAAAAATGGCTTCTAATGATCCACACTAGCAGAGCAGTCTGTTTTTACTGAATAACACCTGTCAAGTGGGCACAAACCCCTCAAAATGGAGTTATTCATTTTCTATAACCACTGTGTTTACTGCATTTGGCAGATTACCAGACTGCTTTTGAGGAAAAAAGGTTCATTTCCACAGTGAGGGCATATTGGGCTAAGACACACGTTATGACAATATGATGACTTTTTCAGCAACAAGAAAGTCAATTCCTATTTGAAAGATGCTTCTTAAATTAAAGTTAATAATCCCCAAAACACCTTGCTGACACCACTTGTTAACAGCTTCACCTACTGTTTGATGGAAGATTGTGTTAAGTTCCTCTGTGTTCAGTGAACAGACCATTGTAGCTCATTACTCCAGGAGGATAAAATACTGCTTTGCTACCATTAGCTAGTGATAAAGTTCAGTAATCCGAATTCATCATAATCGGAGAAAGAGGGATTTACATGGCCTTAATGAGAGAAGCAATATCGCATTTCATATGAAAAGCATTATCTGAATTCTGGGGAGCAGTAATATAGTGATGCATGTCGGGTAGTGTCTAATCATATGTGGGGCATAGCAGCGGCCAGCATTGTCCACATACAAGTTTTTTTTAAGAACCAACTCACTAAAATGGTGGGAAAATCACCTCAATAATAAAAAAAAGTTTACATTTGCTTAGTTTGAAAAAAAAAAAGCTAAGAATTTGACTGTCAAAAGACGATCCACACTCAGAAAACAACTTTAATAATATGGAAGAGAGCATCCACAAACTGAGCAGCAATGTTTTGTAAACACTGATGCAAAGGATGTGCTGTGCATTCCATCTATCCCCCAGACCCTAAAAAAAACCTAGATGGGTGTGGTTTTAACCAAAAACAGAAGGATTTAAAGGAGCAATCTAAAGCAATTTAAAAGAGCAATCTTATTTTGAGGAAAAACTTTATTCAGACTTTAGTAGGAGTCAGCATAAGTTTGATGATGACCTGGCAACTGTCAAAGAAGGCACGAGCAAAAAAAAACACCCGTAACTTTCTGCCTAATAAGTCAATTGGAAAGATGTTTTTGAACAATCAATGAGTCTATTTGCAGTAAAAGTGAAGTCAGAATAAAGCACATGATTTTTTTTTTTAATGAAGACTATTCGAATCATACTAAAACAATAGTGTGAAGCAAAGCCTCCGAAGCTGTCCTCGTTTCACTGCCACAGAGGAGAGAAAGTGAAACCTGTTGTATTTTTTTTAATTACTGTTCATCAATCATAAGAGCTAGAATAAGGACTTCTTCTTGGATCTTGAAGACGTTCCACCGCTTATCCGAAAGGCTTGTTCAGTTCTAAGTTAAATGGTGGGGAGTATCAGCTTAGAAACAGAGAGGGTCGTTAAAGTCACATGTGTCACTAAATCCCTTGACCAATATGCATGTCATTAGAGACATTATCACCAATGAGTTGTTTACCTGCCTGAAAGAGCGAGTTTGTCCTAATGAAAAGCTGGATTACCACTACCTCATTGCCCAAAACAAAATGGACTCCCTGTCCTACCCGGCAGAATGCAAAAGACATAGTCTTTATAATAGTCTTTATAAACTCCATGAGCAGTCAATGACAATCAACTACTAAATCCTTAGCCTTCCTCACAGCGTAGATTTAAAACAAAGTATATGTTGAAAAGATAAAAAACTTATTTTACTTGTTTGAAATATCACTCCATGTGCAGACATGAAAAAACTAACTAACATCATCATGACACTTCCTGCTTCAATTCCTCAGGCATTTTCAGTGGGTGGAGAATTTTTTCACAGAAGTAATCTTGCACTTTACATTCACATTACGAAGGTGTAAAACAACACTACTTTTAGACTTTTCCTCTATGCACAGTAATATGAGGCTTGAACTCTTTGCTTGATCTGAGGATTTTCCAATCATAAAAGCTTACCCTTACCGTCACTAAGGTTTTTGTAGATAAGGAATATCTTTATAACTGACTAAAGGCATTCCCTGTATATTTTTCCCTTAGTAAGAAACAGCTAAATACATACAAAACTAAACTTTTGAACTTATCCGCAAGGAGATCCAGAGGCTCTCTGTTAGTGGGTGAATTTTACTGCATCAGTTTGGGTCCACTTGTACCTGTGGAAGAAGGCTCACCGCAAATCAATGCAAAGTCCATGAGAGTGAGGTTTTATTCTTTGATAGTGACAATGCACTGAATATGTTTCATGGTTCTAACTGAGGGAGAACAAGAGCAAAAAGATATGAACATTTGAAAAAATCTGATTTTTATGTGAATGCTACTTAAAACCTCACAAATTGCGATCTCTAAGACATTACAGGTACAAGCTGTATCTATTTTTGACGAATGAATGTGGGCCTGAATGTAAGCGCGACAAAAGTTTCTTTGTGAAGCATCAGCCAAATAGATGACAGGCAGAGAACAAGGCAAAGCAGACGAGCTTGTCAACCCAGGGACACAGCTGCTGTGTTATTGTCACATTTTCAATCATGCTACAGTACCTGAGCTCTGCAACATCTGCTGTGTGATTCTCAAGGTTCAGAGGAGGAGTGTAGATAAAATGCAGAAAGAGAGAAAATGAAGATGGAATGAGGAAGAGAAGAGGGAATTACAAGTAATTTAAGTAAATGCTAAATAAGTTTGAAAGAAAAGTGATGACGAGGAGTTGAAGGAAAAAGAAAGAACAGAGTTGATGACAAAGATGACAAGTGGGGACGGGAGACCAAAGGAGAAATGAACTGCAGAGTGGGGAGGAGGGAAAGGAAAAACGGAACAAGGGTGATAAAATAAAACATAATGTCGTAGAAAATAAAACACACTGTGCGTGTGTGTGAGAGAGAGAGTGTGTGTGTGTGTGTGTGTGTGTGTGTGTGTGTGTGTGTGTGTGTTTGGATGGGAAGTTTTCTGCTCCAGAGACTTTAAGATATAACAGCCCAAAACATACAAACACTCACAAACAGATTACGACCCAAGACTGAAGCAGGAACACGCAAATAATCAAGGCACTGGGATAAATAATGAGATTTGGGGAGTGAGTGAGTGAGCAGATGAGAGTGGTAGGATTACGGCACTTGGCCCTATGTCAAACCCAATTCCCAGCAGACAACGGATGAGCAAAACAAAGCTGTCGTAAGAAGATTCGAGGGCTTGAACTAAAGCTATGTCTTAGAATTAGGGTGACATTACAAAAATGGAAATGCGGGCATGAATTTTTTTGCAGGGCCTCGAATCATACTTCTACTTCTTTTACAAAAGAAAATGTTGGTGTCTTAGGAAAGCTCTACACTTATATACATAGTCTTCACTGAATGAGTAACGATATGTCAGTATATACAGTATTTGTAAATGGAAGTGTGTGGCATCAGTTTTCAAAATGGGCTCTACTTACTTAAAACCAGAGAGAGGAGCACAAATAAAAAAATAGCAATAAAGGTCAAATCTGAATAAATAAAAAAAAGAAAATATGTCTGAAGCTTAATAACCGCAATTACTAAACAACATAGAAAAGAAATGACTGAAAATATACATTTCAGGGCCATACACACAAAGAAAATAACAGTAGTACACAAACATCCATCCATGGAGGACATCCTTCTATGGTGTAACCTTCGAAGGAACTTCTCCAAACGTGACATTCCAGAGCACTTCAATTCCAACAACACCCTCAGACAGACACTTGTTCACCCAAAGGACAAAATACACTCAAACTAACACTGAGAGGTGTCGTGTATGCAGTGCAGTACAGCCAAGAGTTTGCGGACCTCTGTATAGCAGAGAGACCAAAGGACAGCTCCACAAGCGCATGGCACAACATAGGAGAGCCACCTTTGCAGGTCAAGACTCAGCAGTGCACCTACATCTCAAGGAGAAGGTGGTCTCGGGTATCACCTTCCCAGCACCAACAATGCAGCACTGTCTCTCCTCGCGAAGCATTTTCACAACCATCCAAACCTCGGATCCTGTGACCAAAACTCGGGCAACTTCAGGCAGGTAGACAATTACTCGGTGATAATGACTAACAACATGGACATTGGTCAGGGGGTTCAGTGACACATGTGACTGAACCAACTCTGCAAATAAGCTGATACTCCTCACCATCTAGTTTAGAACTGAAAAAGCCTTTTGGATGAGAGGAGAAACGTCTTCAAGATCCAAGAAGACGTCCAGTTGCCCTTGTTCAAGCGTTTTAAAGGTTTCATTTCCTTGATGTTGTTGTTTCTGAGCAATGTGTATAACTATCAAAGGTGTCTTATTATGCAAAGCAATACACCACTGTTTGCAGATTATACTCACACTGAAAGAAGGAATATCTGGGCAGGACTCAGCGGGACAGTCCTAGAATGGTTCAGGTCCTACTTGGAGGAGCGGAGTTATTTTGTGACTATTGGAAGTAATCAATCTGATCGAGTGGCTATGGCATGTGGAGTTCCTCAGGGGTCAGTTCTTGGACCCCTTCTGTTCACTCTATACATGCTGCCTCTGGGTCAAATTCTGAAGAACTCTAAAGTCAACTACCACAGCTATGCAGATGACACACAGTTATATCGTGCACTGTCTCCAGATGACTGCAGTCCTATAGAGTCATTGTGTGACTGCTTAGAGCAAGTCAAAAAGTGGATGAACCAAAATTTCCTTCAGTTAAATCAAGAAAAAACTGAGGTCATTGTGTTTGGCAACAAAGAGAAGAGGTTTGCTGTCAGTAAACATCTTGAGTCACTGTCTCTAGAAACTAAAGACCAAGTCCGGAACCTCAGCGTGCTGATAGACTCAGACCTGACCTTCAACAATCATATCAAATCAGTCACCAAATCAGCCTTTTATCAACTTAAGAACATATCCAGAATTAAGGGTTTCATGTCCCAAACAGATCAGGAGAAGCTGATTCATGCTTTCATCTCCAGCAGACTTGACTACTGTAACGGTCTTCTGACTGGACTCCCCTAAAAGAGTCTCAAACAGCTGCAGCTCATTCAGAACGCTGCAGCCCGAGTTTTAACCAGAACAAAGAGATCACATCACATCACCCCAGTTCTCAAGTCTTTACATTAGCTCCCGGTCAGATACAGAATAGATTTTAAAGTTCTGCTACTCGTCTACGAATCACGGAATGGTTTAGGTCCAGAATACATGAATGACATGCTGGCAGAGTATAAACCCAGCAGAGCTCTGAGATCTACTGATCTCTGAGTTCAAACTAGACCCGGTGAAGCAGCTTTTAGCTGTTATGCTGCACACAACTGGAACAAACTAGCAGAACTGAAATCAGCCCCAACTGTAAGCGCTTTTAAATCCAGGTTAAAAACATTTCTCTTTCGGTGTGCTTATGGTTGAGTTTATATCTTTCTTTTTCCCCTCTTCTTTGATTGCTTTTAACTGTGTTTTTCTGTTCTTTTAAATGCCTTGTCTTTGCACATTGAGTTGCCTGTGGTATGAAATGCGCTATATAAATAAAGATGCCTTGCCTTGCCTTGCCTCAAATAATTTGGAATTTGTGTGTCTGTTTATTCACTCATGTGTTTGAGTCCATGTGAGTCAGTCAAGGATTATGTCTAATGTGGATCCAGGCAGTCATCCTGCTCAGGTCCAGCAGTGAGCTGTGTTACATGCTGGCTCAAGCCGACCATGCTCAAATCCTGCCCTTTTCACTCGCTGCTTCTAATTAAATGAAGCTGATGGGTAAAATGAACTTGTGCAAGTCGCAGCAAGAAAGCTTTGTGGAACAACTATGTTTGTTTTCTTATTTAAATCCTGCCAAATGCTTTATATTGGTCATAATCTTAATGCTGTGGCAGGGCTGCCAACTCTCACTCACAGAGTTAGACTCACACAATTTCCCTCTTTTCTAACGCAACACATCCATTTTCTCACACAGTGAAAAAAAAAGATGACTGACTTCAGAGCGTAGCGGTAAGGGGAGGCTGAGCGCATGCACATACAGAGCAGCACAACACGGCATGCACAAAGTTTTCAAACAATCAGGAAGAAACTGCTGAATTATTCTGACACCAGTTGTCAGAGCGGCGAACCCTGGAACTGTGTCGCTAACTTATCAAAGTTGGGGCAGTAAAGTTGTTGCACCTCAACATCTTTGCCTGCGCAGAGGTAGACTGGAGTGCGTGTAAGTTTCTTCTTTGTGTCTCTGTTGCTATGAAACCTTCTCAGCTTTTCACTCATTAGCACACTTATTGGTGTATACTCAGGGCACTTCTTAAAAAAAAAACTGTTACATCTAGCAAGATATTAAATCACGCCACATTAGTAAAGGCACAGTTCTTTTCTGCGCCTACCAGTGAAACCGAAAACACTCCCTGTACACTAGCAGCAAGTTGTTGTTTTTTTAACTTCCAATCAATCTACAGCAGATGGCAAGTTATATAATGTCATCTGGTAAAAGCTAACTCACATTGCAAAGCTTTGTTACAAAGCGAAATTGCTGTTCACATCCAGTGGTTGCTGAAGTGTGTTGAGGACATAAGAAGGGGTTTCATTTTTTTTTTTTTGTCTTTTTTCTAAGGCCAGGAGGAGCAGAAGAGACTGAAAAAGTTGAAGAAAAACTTGTCTCCCGTTGCTATGGCAACAGAGTGATGCTGCTCCATCTGCAAGCTCAGATTGGAAAGTCTGGCTAAGTGGTTCTGACATTTTTCTTTGTAAGAGAGCACACCATTTATGCACATAGAAATTACTGTAAAGTTTAAGATATACATTATATCAGACTGGGAAATTTGTATGTTACAACAGATAGAAAAATAAACACTTAATAAATAGAATACAGCCCACAAAGGCAAAATAGCTCACAATACAATAAAAACCTAAAAAGAAAACACAGTTCCAATTATACAGTGTACAGAACTTAACACACATCAGAGGCTGAGCAGCCAGAGAAGACATCATCAATAAGACTTATTCTAAAGCACTCTTGTTGGTTTCAAATGGCCTATTTGGTTAAGACTGAGTATACATAAAATAGATAAACGAATAACCTACTCGATCTATAACTTTTTCAATAACTTGGAAAAAAGCCCAACCAAACAAGAAATCGGTATTGACTGGTGTTTGTTCCTCTAAATTGTCTACGTAGCACATATGAGCTGTCTGATTTTGCCTTTTGGAGGCAAACACGATCTGGAGTTCCTAAGCAGAAATCCTGAGCCATAGTGTTCATGTCTTAATTTGTTTGTAATATGTCTTGTAACTCTTAAAAAAAACACCATATGGACATGTCAACAAGGATGAAAAGTTGATCTTTAGAGGAAGGGGACAAAATTTGACCATGTCACACAGTGAACATATAGCCATGTGTAACTCGCAGCCATTTTAGGTAACATACTGTTTTTGTAAAACATGACAGCAGCTATTTTTTATAAAGTGGGATACTTAAGTGCTGATATTGTTTTCTGTTTGGTGTTTGAGGTACAATGGACACACTGCAGTCCTCCTGAGGAGTTAGTGTTGCTACTGAAGAATAAATAAAAAGATACACTCAATAAAACATTGCTAAACTGCAGGGATAGTACGAAAATAATTTATACAGGATGTATAAACCAACATAGCTGTAGCATTCAGCGACTGAAGAGCTATTGTAACACACCTCCCAGTAAAGGTGCCAACAATCAAACACACACTGGGTGAAGAATAATGCCGAGATCATTTTCAAGTAATGAATTGTTTTGTTTACCTCTAACCCCAAAGCTTTAATGTCTGTGTCAAATGGAGCCCAGTGTGACTCTGAGTGTCATGATGAAATTCATAGTTAATTCTCAAATTTGCATTAGTTAAAGTATAAAGTGGAAATCTTCCTATGTAAATTATGACCCGCTATAACAAAGCACAGAGGATCTTTTCCACTTTACTCTTAAATCAATGCAAGTGTAAGAATTGACTGTTCATTTCATCATTACATCCAAAGTTTGCATTGAGTTACAGCTAAGATGGTGATAAAAGCCCAAGCCCACTCACTGATGTTGTATTTAATTGGTTGCAAAGAGCCCTTCACTTCCACCATTAAAGAGTCAAGCCTGAGGACATGCAGACCATCGGCTTATATTACGCAGTTTGAACAGGGACACCGTCTATTTTCTACCACTGGAAGCACCAAAGAGCTAATTTCATCTCTAATATTTGCAGTTGAAAAGGTTTGTTGAAATGATCTTATCTCAATGTGGTTTCCTCTACAGACCAAAAACATTTCTGTTCACATTTTTGTTAGGGATTCGACACAAGAACTTACATTATGTGAATGCTAGGTCTTTCATCTATTAGGAGGTTGTGAAAGATTTGTTTACAAATATAACAACACAAAAGCATACAAGAACAATATTTTGCTACTATTGACGGCTGCCTACAAAGAGCCATTCCATATCAGATGTTATAAGCCACAAATGATTCCAGATCTGATCACGGTACCCTGAGAATATATATTTCATGTGTGAAAAAATAAGCTTAAAAACATGGCATGTGAAAAACAAACTAATATAATGAATTAAAAAAGCAAAAAACAAATAAAAAAAGCGAGTCCACCATCACTGTTTCTTTAGGGATTAAAAGAGTTAGTAGCAGCCAGCTGCTGCGAATCAAATGCACTGATTAACTGATCATCAGCGAGTGTGAGCACCTCTTTGAAAGTAGAGTTTCTTGTCTGGAGCATTTAGATGTGTGTAAACAAAATACAGAGGAGGTAATATGTCGGCGATCATCTCACTGGAGCGATTGTTGCTGTCCATTAATCTGTAAATGGTTATAAGGCCAATTCCAAACTATTTGGACTCAATCAATGAGAAAGATTATTCACAAGCAAAAATCATCCAGGACATTTGTCTCAGCAAGTTCATCCCAATGTCAGACCACGCAATGATCAGAGAAACTGCAAATTGAAAATTTAAATTAATTCACAAAGAGTCTATTTTCTTTTTTATATAACTGTATCCATATTTTCTACAGTATATAACCAATTAATAAATAGATAAGACTCAAAATAGAAAATCCAGTGGAAAGCATTAAAAATGCCAGGTTAGAAAAAAATACAGTTTTTAGAGTCACTAAAACACATCTAATCTTCAGATTTAATGGTCATTTTTGTTGTTGTATTTTTACACTGGAAATAAAATTCTAGACAACGAGCTGCTGTCCATCAACTACAACATGTCAGCAGGGTTAGCCGTGCAAACACTATGCATATTCTTTTTCACATTCACTTTGACTTAACTCACAGCACATGCTTGAATTTTGACTGCTGATTCGAAATCCTATCAGCTAACACAACTTCTTCTAAAGCTTCTTCAAAACACGACAACTGTGTCCTCAGTGTTGACAAAAATTTCTGTTTATTTGTCCATTTACCTGAACCTATGAGTGTCCAAATACAAACTAAGATAATGAGTGGCAGAGCTTTGACACTGACATAAAAGGATGAATGCAACAGCCATTCCAGTGTTGAACTATAGGCGGAGGTCAGGAAGAAACATTCAGGCTCAGTGTCATGTCAGAGCTGAAAGCCACTAATGAGGGTATTTTCTCTAGACGATATTGTTAAATGTTCTCCTCCAGACACTGCTTCAGAATCAGACAAAGTTTGCATCTTTTGTCAAGTCTTTGTGGAGAGAAAGGAAGTTGACAAAGAATACCACTTTCTTTAGATGCAGCTTATCTTTACATAACATTTTCAACCAAAACAAAGTCTTTGTTGTGACAAGCAGAAAAGAATCGCTGATAAAAATAACTAACAGTCAACATTTGTCAGTTGAAAATGATGCATACATTTGAGCAAGTATTCAAAAGGTAAACAGGCAGATATTTAACCATGAACCAAAGAGCTGGAACATTTAAAACAACTTGATGCACTGAATTTAAAATTATGGGACGAGCAAACAATATAGTTATAAAAAAACATCAAAACAAGCATATGTGGTGTTATATGGCCTCCTTGCCCCTCCGTAGAAAGTTGATGCCGTCAAAACTGCCAATACGTACCAAAATAAAAGTCTTCCACGAGATATTTGACCACTGGTTCCAAAGTTCAAGAATTCCTTTTAGCATTAACATTCATGAGCACGAATGAAGCACATCTTCATTTGAATTCAACCTCATCTACTGTCGCAAAGTCTCTGACATAATGAGCAAAATCAAAGTGATAAGACCAGCGAGTTCAAGTTAAGAGCTCACCAGCTATAGGATTATTATAACATTTGCTCTCCTACATACAAGTTTCCTTGAATGGAACTGCATAGATTGTTTTGTTTTTCTCTGTTTTCAAATGTTTTTTTTTCAAATCATAAACATCATTTGATGGGTTTTGGCTGAACTCAACACCATGCACCACGCAGTTAAAAACGCACACATCACAGGGTATCTGCCTTCATCTGTTGGCACATTCTCATCGGTCTTCCTCACTCTGCTCCTTCTCATGAAATATTTTTCTCTCTCCAAATAAATGAACAATTCCTGAATTTATTTCACTTTGATATGTTATCATTTTTCTTTACTGATGTCATTAGCAGCATCAATCAAGCTATGAATGGTTTTACTGCCATGCATCTTCCTTATGAAGAAATTATGAAGATGAAGGAAGCATCCAACAGTCTAAAGCTGCTTGAGTCTAGAGGCCTGCTAGTGGAAAAGATGCTAAACTGGGAATTCCTCATATCTGACAGAGGGGAAACCTTAACATAGATATAACATTTCAAGATGTTGAATGATCTTCATGCCCCTGGGTGAGACCATTCAAAGCTCAGGATGGGCCTGCTCACAGAGCATTGTGCTCTTTTTATGTCTGCTCTGAGCCTGGCCCTAACACAAGCTGTGGCTGCAGCAGAGAGGCTTACAGAAACATCCATTCTTTACCATAATTCACATTTCTAAAGTTTTTCTTTTATTGATTTATTTTCAATACTGTAAATTATAAAGAATGGGAGAATTATTTTGATAATATCTTTGGAGACTTGATGAAATAAAGAATGCGTCCACAACTGATAAGTTATAGCGCATCAAGGTTCAAAATCAATATGCAGGTGTGCTCAGACTTTTGACTAATACCATATACATTTGTGTACTGCAGGGTAAATCAGTTACCTTTACCTAATGTGCCTTTTTGTTTGTTTTTCATTTGTAATGCAGCTGACAATGTGCCATTCAAAGACCAGAATCCCTGTTGAATGTATCTTATTAACAAGTGTTAATGTGTGAAAGAAGGAAAGTCTGGTGCAGTTTGGTTTTTTGAAATTCATTAAAGCTACTATACTTTGCTCACTTGCATGTTAGTATCTTTATTTTAGGCAGTTTACAAGAATAGGTTTATGTACTTTATCATTTGAAACTAAATAATTAAAAAGTGTACATCTTCTTCTTTGTTGCAGCACCTCTTGTCCCCTTCTGTCTGAAAAACTCAATTTTAGGTCCAGTGTCTCTTTACACAAGCTTTTACACAATTGAGAAAGTGTGTGATGTGAGGGCTTCATTATACATATAGTATCTACCATGTTGAAATAGCTATAAATTGATGGGGTGAATATAATGAGAAGTCTTGATTGTTAAGTCATGTGCTGAAAACATCTGACTGATCTTTAACTGGTGGGGAATCATACTGCAGCTCCCCAGTTCTTTCATTTGAACTCAAAACATTTCTACTCTTAGTTTGCTTCAGGCCCCTTTAAAAGTGGAAACTGGGTGTATGGAAGCCAATTCAAATGAATGACATGCTTCTACATGCTGCATTTTTAATCATAACCGGCACTGAACACCATTTGACCAAGCAGTTAAAATGTTGCTGATTATTGAGTTAGTCTTTCTTCAGTCCAATTAAATCGGATTTTTTAATCAAAGATATTTTGGGGCTTATTAGGTAATTGAGTGATTGCAGCTTTTAATAGTTAATGTTATGTTGACTGCATGTCTCTGAATAGTTAATTGTGAATAATTGCCAAGTTATTTAATTTTGTAATTCTTGTTAACATTCTATCATTATTAATAATAAGCCATTAAGTGTCCTTATTGGCCCAGGTTCCAGAATATCTTCTATCCAAATGTTCTTCACTGTGTTCACCGTGTCATAAGTGAAAATAAAGACCCGATTGAAGTAAAGTGACATTGCTTTATGTCTGACCCTCTTCTCTGCAGAGTAGGTCCAGACAGTAAAAACTAGTCATGATGTATGAGCCAAAAGCTACAGTACATATATCCTTTTGTTAGGAGGTGTGCTTTCTGTAAATATTACACTATAGACCACAATAGAACAACTATAAGGTAACATAATTCCTAATCTCCTGGAGACCATCCAATGGTTGTTTTTCATTTTGCATTAACATTTGATAAGTGATTGGCTTGCACATGATATTGCCAGCTGGAGTCTAAACACACTGGTGCTTTTTTTCTTCTTGATTCATAGTGCAGCTGACAACTTGCGTTAAAGGTCCTAACTTTTATAACTGTGTTAAAGTGCAATAAGTATCAATAAAGTGCCGATTTTGACAGAACTAACCATAACAAAACTGGAAAAGTGAGACGCTTGTTCTCAAACTTTGACTCTGCTGCTGAAGATGGAGATATTTTTTAACTCACCTGTAGCCGTGCTGAGTGTCCACACACGCTCCACCATTGAAGCAGGGGTTTCTGGGATATGTAGAGCAGGACTGATGGGACTGCTCTCTACCTGGGCAGGAGCACACAGCTGTGGATTCCACTGTCACAGATACTAGACTCATAGTCCCGCAGTCTACCACTGTGGGTGTGTCCCTCACATTCAAAATGTTGGTGCAGCCACCTGCTCCAGCACACTCGGAACTGGGACACTCATCTACACGGACTTGGACCACACTGACCTGCAGGAATGACTGGAGCTAAACAGAAAAAGACAAAAGAAAGAGTCAGCTAACAGGTTGAGAACTGACATTAATGAGACCCATACATTTAAATAGAGCAGCGTGTAAGATTTTCTCTCAATTTATTATTTCGAACTAACCTCTCCATAACCTTACAAAAAAAATCTCAGGTTTACAGAAATCCTGTGGGCCAACTTTCTATTACAGTATAAACCATACTCAGGTTAACATACATTTAATCCTGATTTATTACCATGCTAAACACCTGTATTCTGTGTTAGTCACTATATCAGATGTAGAGCTGTTAGGGTTAGTGAAGAAATAATTTTTTGGAATTTTTTTAATAAGTTTTAAATTATTCTTTTTCTATTCACACCAAATTAGAGTGCATGTTCAGTTTTGTTTACTATGATCCTCTCTATGTAGTGTAAAGTTTTGTTGGCATGTGTGTATAATGATATATAATAATGACATAATGGATTTATCAAAACAAGGTTTTGGCGCCATGGCAGATTGCTGACATGACTGACGTCCAACAAGAGAAAGTACCTTGCGCCTCGATCTCTTTTTTTACAATTTATACAAGTATACATTTTTTCTACCTGAAACTCAACGGCCTTAGCTTATTTTCTGTGATAAACAAAAAGTTTTTAGCACACATGGTACTATACCCCACACATTTACATCCTTCATATGGTCTTCGGGTCAGTTTGACCCGCATACGCAGAGACACACAGAAACATGCCCACACACAATGTTACATTATTATCATTAAAGCACAGAGAAGCTGTTTGTTCTCACTTTCTTTTTTAGATGTTATTCCATGAGATGTTATTTTCTCGCACTATACTCTAAATCACAGTTCAGTCTTCCAGCATCAGTATGACCAAAATATTTAGTTGCCAGAGGACTTTGGAACTCATATTTGAAGAGAGTCAGGCACATAGCGATGTGGAAGAGGAAGATGTCTCAGAATATGAGGATAATTTAGATGTCAATTCAGAGTGTTCTGATTCTGAAAGTAAATTTGAAGATGGCCTTCACTCGGAATTTGCACCACAAGGACCACCACAGGTGGCTGCTAGAATAGACCAAGAGCCGCCACTGGAAGAGCCTCACAGACATATATGTCTAAGAATGGACAAATTGAATAGTATTCATCCCCAGTGAGAGAGCTTCCATATATTCCATGTATTCTCCAAGATAAGCATGATTAATGACACCCAAGTCTTGAGTATAATGGATTTTTAACATCAATTATAACCTTCTGACAAAAAGAGTCGTCGCGCTTCCATTGTTAATTGTGTTCAAGTAGAGACTGAATGTATTCATTAAACATATATGTTATCTCAGATGTTTGAAATTGAGATAAAGACAATATATGTTAATGTTTTATGAAGCAAAATTTTATGTTAGAATTGTTTTCAAAGCCCCAAATATGGCCCTGGTCAATCTGACCCGAGGGACACCAGAGGGTCCCAAAAGTGAACACCATACAAGGGTTAAACGACTCTTGATTCTAATTCTGAAAGCTGTGAAATCCTAACGTGTAAGCTTTTCACTGGAAAATACAGTAGTATATAATGAGATCTGGTTAATTTTATGTAATGTATTGATTAATATTAAAAACAGACCCACTGTAAAACATTGACAAAGAAAAGTACAAATCCAGAAAGCAGCTTAGGTCCAAAAGTGTTTGCAATGGTTTTTCAGCAGAAGTCTGGAAATGCGGGCAACATGATGTTCAGACAGAAGAAGCTATGACCCCTGAGGTTAAGCAGATTGATAAAGCACTGGAAAGGAAAATTTTATGGAAATTCAGTTTGTACTTTGTGTGCGCGTGTGTGTGTCGACTGGCATTTGCATTTGCGGTCTTGGTTGGTAAGGGTTACATTGTTCAAGCAGATTTTCACAAAGTTGGCAACCAACAATAACAACAACATACATGTGGTCATGGGGAGCAGTAATGCACCCAGAGATACACACACAAACATATTTATTTTGGATAAAATTCAACATGAAAGCAGGTCACTTTAAGCTCATTGTCCTGGAGTGACTGGACTTCATTCAGTGTGACAGGACTGCAGTGACTAACCATGCAGCGATGCTCCCATACATATTCACCTGACGTGGCAGAGCCGCAGGCTTTAATTGTGATAAGGATTGTTTTGTACATCAGTGTTACTGCTGATACTCTGTATCTCTGTCAATATAGCAATTATTTTTTTTTTCTATTTGAAACTTACTGTTTTCATGATTACTTTTGCTTGATAGTTAAATCACAGAAAAGTGCATCTTCATAATGATTCTCTTTTGTTGATGTTAGACAGGTATTTTCAGCCTTAAAGGTGATTTATTTTAACAGGAACCAAGGTTACATGAAAGTTTAATAAGTAGGCATGAACAGCTCTCATATTTACATATATACATGTCACTGAAGAATATCTTGTGTTTTCTTCTTTTCTTGTTACCTGTATGTTTTCTTTCTCCATCATAGGACATTGGAAGACTGTTTTTTTTGACTGATCAGACACTCATGCTAAGGCATCTTTTTCTTTGTGTATGATATGTCAGTGGCCTGCCTGGCCAAAAGAAAACACAAAGTAATATTTAGTTGAATTCCGACACTCATTCGCCTTGGCATAGTTTCAATTGCGTATACGATGTTACAATGTTAATTTTTGTCCAGATGTACATTGATCTTTCACCAAGAGCTTGCACTGATTATTTGAAAGTCAGACTGCTATGTACAGTTTTCACCAGCACGTCCCAGAGATTCTCAATCCTTATATGAAAATGATGTATCATGCTCCCTGAACCACTATTTCATAACTTGAAACTAATGAATTCTGATGTTGTCATCTTGAAATATGCTTGTATCATCAGGAAAGAAAAAAATCTATTGATGGAAAAGCCTGATTATTCAGTATGTTCATTTAGTCATCTCATTTCATTTTTGGGCACATAACCTTGCTAAACCCAGACCCGAGCAACAGCCGCAATCTCCATTATCACAGGTGCCATTTCCAACTATGCTGTAATCAGAATTATGGAGCCATTACCATCTTTATAAATAAACAGTGTTTAGGACAGTTTCCTAAAAATTACATTCTCACAATTGGACAGTCTGGTTGACAGAGCAGCATCCTCCCCAATTGACTCTTAATATGGTTGCTCCATTTAAGCAGCAAGCTTTGACTCAGAGTTGATATTCTCCCTGGTAAAATACAAAAGTGTGTACCTAAAAACAAGCCATGAGAAAAGTTGTTAGGACATAGCGTTCCATTAATTCCAGCTTAATAACATAAAAAAAAGCCTTGGACAGGACTAAAAGTGCTCACAATTCTTTGCTAACAGAGGAAAGCAGGAATAGTTGCCAGTTTCTATTTAGCGTGACTAGGGTGACAAATAACCAATCATACAAATGATGTTGCTAATGAATCATGAATTCCCTCAATGCTCAGCAGTAATGATTTTATGAACTTTTTTGCTGAAAAGGTTGTGTCCATTAGAGATTTTCATCCCACAATGTGCAACTACATTGCTGGATTCTATGACCATAGAAAATGATGAAACGTCTGACTCTGACTCTAACCCACACTGTTTCTCGCACATGTACCTGCCTGAATTAATGTCAGTAAATGGGTTTCTAAACCATCAACATGTCTGTTGGACCCTGTCCTAGCTCCTTTAAAAAATTGGAGCAGAATAAAAACGCGTGAAGAGTTTCAATCTGGATTACACCATCGCAGCAACCGTCTCTGTGTTTGTCCTGTTAGGTCTCAGTGTTGTTTTACCACAAACCTGAATGTAATTTTGTGACCAAGGATATTGCTTTATATATGTTAACTTGTTTCAGTTTCTGCATGTAAATAACATGTCTTCTGCACTCACCAGGGTATGTTATGGTGTTCCAAAGACTTCTGGACTAGGATCAGTTGTGTTCTGTCTATACATGCTTCCTATGAGCCATATCATAGGAATGCATGACATATATTTCCATTGCTATGCTGATGACACTCAGTTTTGTTGATCAATTAAAGCTGAAGAAACCAATTAGTTATTGAAGTTATAGGATTGTCTCAGAGACGTGAAGAATCCCTAGTTTATACAGACAAATAGAGGTAATTGTTTTTGGACCAAATAAACCCAGAAACTTACAATCTAAACATTATTTCTTTGGATGGTGTGAAGCTCTTTTTACTTATTTGATCCCACACAGTTTATATTGACATGTCAATGCTATTGCAAATTGTTTTTATGAGTGTTGTTAATGTTCTATTACTATTACTGTTCTATCTATTACTGTTTTTCCTTGTCATGTGAAGCCCTTTGGCTTGCACTTCAAATGCTTGAAAAGTGCGACATAAAATATGACTAGTTGAGTCGAAGTTATGGTCAAATTGTTAAGGTAAATTCAAACAAAATAAAGTGTTCTGTTTTCAGTTGTGAGTCTGTTTGTTTAATTTCTACCATCTGCTGATATCAGAAAAAACACAATTAATTAAAACAGGGGCACAATCCACAGATAATAATTCTGTCACCCTCAAAAAGCATTGTTATGATAAACAACTTAAAGCTAAATAGTGCTACGTCATACTTGCTATGCAAACTTACAATCATAACTCCATATCCTCCCAAAGCCGCCATCCAAATACCCTACATGGGGACCTTAAACCTGCAAAGTGTAAATGCTTGCAAAGATGTCAGCACTCCTTATTCTTTGTAACTATACTCCCAAATGTGCACAATCTGAAATGCACAGAGGACCATAAACTAAATCTTTCAAGGATAGAACAGCATGTATAGCAGGGAATAAAGGACTGTAGGGATGCATTGTTCCTTTGACTATTGTTCCTGTGCATTTAGAAGCTTCTGCAATCCTCTTTCCTGCCCTAAGGACCACATTAATATAATGACAAGATGAACTTTGGTGTCCTAGTGCAATACCAATGGTTTTTAAAAAAAATAGAAAACTGATGTAGTGTCATTAAAAGTCAAGTGGAGAGAGCTAGGTTGAACACACTAAAGGATACGTTTCATTATTGAGCTAAAGCACGGAGAAACAGATGGATATAGTGTATAAAAGCTTTTTTTTTAAAAAAAACAAAAAAACTTCTACTTCTGAGGCATTACTGCAGAATTGAAACCATTAATAATAAGCTCTGCTTTTTCTTCGGCCCCCCCTTCCCTCTTATTCCATCTCTTCCACTCTGCCCTTCCTCCTTCTTTCTTGTCCACAAATCCCCTTCTCCGTCTCTCCGGTTCTCGTTTATCCTCTCTCTCGCCACGCTTCACATCTCATTCTGATCAATGTCTTCTCCAGAGAACTTGGCTGAATTCAGATGAAATGCTCTGTGCCCCCCTCGCAAATCACACCTGAAAGCCTATACCTCTCTGCTTACATATCTATCTCTCCCTCTCTGCTTCTCTCTTATACCAGTCTTATTCTGAAATGTTATCCAGAAACTTGCATGTTTTTCTTTGCATGTCTACTCTTTATTTTTCCTTGAAGATTGTCACATGTAACAGAAGGTCTACAGGAGGAGAAGATGAGAGGCTGTGTGGCGATTCACCTGAACTGACCAGCATGATCATGACTGGACTTGGACAGTTTTTCCCTGAAAAGACATACAAATGCAAATATAGCCTGGCTTATCGTTCTCTTTGAGGACACCAGTTCAGCTCTTTTCCCTCAGCTGTGAAATGCACACAATTCAACTTCTACGAATGATCCTCACGCACACGCATACATGCACAGGTCTCCTACGTCCATTCAGACTTGTGAAACGTGAAATGAGGTCTGACTGAAGCCAGTGGCTAGGGAGTGAGCATTACTCTGATTAAGGTTTTACTCTTTACCATAGAGATGGCATAGTTTTTTATTAGTTGAATTTTGCTTAGTATGACCTCTCTAGTTGGTGAAATGTTGTTTATCAAGCCATGCATCACTGAATATATAAACTTACATTCAATTTAAAATACCATATTCATTTGAAAGAGTACTACTTAGTGTCAAATTAGGTTGGCACACTCATGGACCATAGAGTGAGTAGTTTTCGCTTTATCAATTTACTTTTCTTGTGGTATAGTAGTATAATAATCAATGAAGACAATGAGAAAAATTGTGTCTCACTTCACTGTGTATAATATAACAGAAACAATTATAATTTATAAATGGTAGGCTTTGGATGATCTATGGAGGCCATAAATTATTAATGGAGACACAAAAACCTTTCTGAAATGTTCCCCCACAAGTGAACTTTATGAGCTGTATTTAGTGAAAAAAGGAGATTTGGCACTAGAATTTGCAAAAGTGGCAAGTATCAAAATTAACATTATAATAAATAGTTATAAACTGAAGATAAACTGATCCCCTAAAGCCATGAATCTACTCTGACTTTACAGAGTGTAGAAAAAGAAATAGAGCCCAATGCAAAAGTTTGGGTTCTGAAATAACTTTTACCGAGGAGTAAGATATTCATGAGCCTGTTTGATCTATGACATGTTTATAATTATCCTTAAGAAAGACTATGGGATGCACGTTTGTATAAAGCTTTAAAATTTCTGAAATAACAACAATCAGAAGCCATGGGCACTACTAAGCAGTGGCCAAGCACTTCTAAAACCTAATATTGATGCTTACAAAGAAGGGGCTAGTTAAGAGCTCATAGCATTTAGCAGGTATCTGCACTACCATTAAGAAATAGTACTGTGTTGGGGACACTACCATTTCTACAATAGTAGTGTCCCCAACAATTACCATTGGCCCCAGTGGTAGCGCATGTAGTGTTGGTTTTGTTGTCCCCAACACTACAACATTTTCGAGTTAAACTGGACTTTTACTCTAAAAATGAATGTAGCCCTCAGCAGTGTCGCTTCTAGATAGCCATGCTATTATATTCAAAGAGAAACCCTCAAACCTGTGTCCACTGTTTTTTTTTCCTGGCAGGACTCTTTATGGGACAGCACTCCCCCTCCATGCCTCTTCCCATTAAGAGAGAGGACAAGGCCTTCTCATCTCAGCTCAACTCTCAAAAGCTCTGATTACTTAGCCACCTGTACAGTCACCAATCTCCTTCATACAGGAACACAAATCCTAGAATAGAATAGGTCTCTATTGTTATTGTCACAGTTACAACGAAACAAGCTGCTGTCCGTGCTGGATCAAAGACTTTTTGCTCAGAGGGCTTATACAACATCTTGCCACTGTGGTTTGGAACTGATTCACTCATCCCGGTTCCTGTAACTGTTAGTCTGTGTGCAGAGGAGATCAGAAGAGGAATTTGAGTCCCCTGTCTGAAATGTTGTTAGTAAAAATCGTAAGTCTTTGGTGTGTAACCGTGTCATTTTTTTATTTCAGCTTCATTCTCCAAGACTCCCCCTTGAGCCTGAGAAGCGTAGCCAGCATACAGTTTTCCCAGAAACAGCACTGAGATAGTGCAGCTACTAACTCTGCAATACCAACACAGAAGTTACCAGTATCCTTCTGTACAAGAGAATATGGTTTGAACAACAAAGATTAAACAGTCATCTACACCCAAGTGTTTCCAGCTCTTTCATCAGCGTCAACAGCATTACAGTGGCAAGACAGATCATTAGGGTCGGTGGTAACAAATACACTATCTGCATTACTGTTAGCATTAGTACCGTACCACACAGTTAAGAGTCAAATTATACTACTGTACTACTGTAAATACTGTACAAGTAATGTATAGGCTTGTTCTTGGGAATTGTGATCACATTTAATCCGTCAGATAAATTTTGGACGAATCAACATTAGTCATGACTAATGCTGATTGCTTGCAAACTACCTATCCTCCTTTGTTTACTTGTATCCCTTGTTTGACCTTACAATTTAGCTTCTACTTCCCCACCACCACCACCGACACACACACACACACAAAGACACACACCCTTCATGTCTGCTCTGTATGAGTCATATATGTCCCAGACGAACCCATACAGACCAATAAACCTTTGAGACTGACACCGGTGCTTATTTGCTAGTTTCTAGGTAGTGCTCCCAAAACATTAATCAATGCTTATACTGAATATCAATAGATGTCTTTGATACCTATCAGTAATAATAATAACTAAAATAGCTTTTACCACATATTAAATAGTAATTAACAAGAACAGTAGAAGTCAAGTTAAGGTTTCATGGATCAAGAAAACTGGACATGCACTTCTGTTCAAGACAAATGCTCTTAGCTTGAAAAGCCAATCAAAACCCCTGCTTGACTGCAAAATTACAAATTTTCCTGGAGGCAAAATACCTTCAGTAATATCAGAGACTCAGGAGTGGTTTTGCATGGTTCTACTGTGTAGCCACACCAGCACACATATTATTCCACACTATTTCATGAAAGATTAATCAACATATGACCCTTCTAGGGTCTTTAGTCTAAATTCAGCATTGCAAAAGTTGCAAACAAACATTCATACAAGCCTGATGCATTTTGGAAACAAGTCTTGGTGACTTCTAGAGTAACTGCTTTCACTGCAATGAACAAAGGTATAATTGGGGGAATGTTTGTATGTGCACAATTTCATGAGAACACCACCACCTTAACTGTCAAGCCTGAGGGTGGATCGTTCTCTATTTGGGCTTTGGTTGCACCCAACGGCAGGTGAAACAGTCTTTGGTAAACAGAAGAACAGATTTAATGAACTCAGTTAGTTTTGTAAGGAAACATCAGACTGTCAATCAAAAGCCCTAAAAAAGAAGATAAAAAGAGGATGGCTTATAAAAGACAACAATCCTAAACATACCTGATAATCCACAAAAAAAAACTACCTCATAAGGGCAAAACTCAAAAGTTTATAATTGCCCTAACAGCCACACAACTTACACATTATCAAATATATAAATGATAAATATATAACAATAAATAAACTAAGATTTTTACAGAAAATAATTATAGTACTCTAGAGCTGGGTAGAAAAAGTGTTCACTTGCTGTCATACTTGTCAATGGGTATTTATTCTGTATTAACCACTGCCAAAGTTTTGCTTTGGACTACTTTCCTTCTTTGTTATTTTTGCTCTTTAAAAGTAGAAAATCATACCAAAAACCAGATGTGTCATTTCCTGACATTTAAGATATTGGGTCAACCTTTATTTATGTAGCTTTGAGTTTACATTACTTGACTATACAGTTTCTGAGAAGAAATTTACATATAGAAGGTGTATATCAGAGGATGCTGTAACCAGATTTAAAGAATTAATTCCATCATCCTTTTCTTCACTGCCATATGCAGATATGACAGACGACGGCTACCTAAATTTTACTCCAGTAAAACTTGACTCTCTTGTCGACAGCATTTTAGTTTCAATGCGTACAGCACTGGACAATGTTGCCCCTCTGAAAAGGAAGGTAATCCGTCAGAAGAGGTTGGCTCCTTGGTATAATTCACAGCTGCGTGCTTTAAAGCAGACTGCAAGAAAGCTGGAGAGACAGTGGCATTCCTCTAATTTAGAAGAGTCTCAATTAGTCTGGAAAGATAGTTTAATAACGTATAAGAAAGCCCTTCGTAAAGCTAGAACTGCTTATTATTCATCATTGATAGAAGAGAATAAGAACAATCCCAGGTTTCTTTTCAGCATTGAAGCCAGGCTGACAAACAGTCCGAGCTCTGTTGAGCCAAGTATTCCTTTAACTCTCAGCAGAGATGATTTCATGAACTTCTTCATCAATAAAATTGTTTCTATTAGAGAGAAGATTGATGGAGTCCTTCCCACTATTATCAGTGATGTATCATCAAGTACAGCAGCTTTAGATAAACACATGTATCTTTGTAGCCTGGTTTGTGTTTGGACGGCTTCTGTCCAGTTGATCTCTCTGAACTAACGACAGCAATAGTCTCTTCTAAACCATCAACTTGTGTTTTAGACCCAATCCCAACCAGACTGTTCAAGGAGGTTTTCCCCTTAATCGACACTTCCATATTGGATTTGATCAATCTGTCTGTGTTGACAGGATATGTACCTCAGCCTTTTAAGTCATATTTATCTGATAGATTTCAGTTTGTTCTTGTAAATGAAGAATCTTCTTCATACACCAGAGTAAGTCATGGAGTTCCTCAGGGTTCTGTGCTTGGACCGATTCTTTTCACTTTATACATGCTTCCATTAGGTAACATTATTAGACAGCATGGCATAAATTTCCATTGCTATGCTGATGATACTCAGCTGTACTTATCTATAAAACCAGATGAACCCAATAGGTTGGTCAGACTACAAGCATGTCTTAAAGACATAAAGACCTGGATGACTCAGAACTGTCTGCTTCTAAATTCAGACAAAACTGAAGTCGTTATCTTTGGACCTGAGTGCTCTAGGGAGAAATTGTCTAGCTATATAGTTACTCTAGATGGTATTTCCTTGGCTTCTAGTTCTACAGTGAGGAACCTTGGAGTTATTTTTGACCAGAATTTATCATTTGACTCGCATATAAAACAGGTTTCTAGGACTGCCTTCTTTCATCTTCGTAATATTGTTAAAATCAGGAACATCTTGTCTCAGAGTGATGCAGAAAAATTTGTCCATGCATTTGTTACTTCAAGATTGGACTACTGTAATTCTTTATTATTGGGCTGTCCCACATATTCTCTGAAACGCCTTCAGTTGATCCAAAATGCTGCAACCAGAGTTCTGATGTACGGTGGCCGACACGTGCAAACGCGCTGCAAACGGCGAAACAAATCCAACAATAAAATGCTGCAAGAGGAAACTGCGGCAATCACAAAAACGACCGGAGCACACGCGCTGCAAACCCCAAAACACATGCAAGAGAGAAACGCTGCAAACATCAAAACACATGCAAGAGAGAAACGCTGCAAACTTCAAAACACATGCAAGAGAAACGCGCTGCAAACTTCAAAACACATGCAAGAGAAAAATGCGCTGCAAACTTCAAAACACAACGGAAGTTCGCCAGGCCACTAGGGTGTCTCGACCTACCATATTAATGAAAGAGAAGAAAGTCAAAAGGTACGTTGTCATTTATGTCTTTTTTAAACACTTGGCCGTAATCTTTTACCTTTTATAGCGACATAACTCTACTGCTCTTCTATATTAAAGTAAAATATTACGGCCAAGTGTTTAAAAAAGACATAAATGACAACGTACCTTTTGACTTTCTTCTCTTTCATTAATATGGTAGATCTCCCAAAGTCGATCCCCTATCCCACAGGTCGAGACCCCCTAGTGGCCTGGCAAACTTCCGTTGTGTTTTGAAGTTTGCAGCGTTTCTCTCTTGCATGTGTTTTGAAGTTTGCAGCGTTTCTCTCTTGCATGTGTTTTGAAGTTTGCAGCGTTTCTCTCTTGCATGTGTTTTGAAGTTTGCAGCGTTTCTCTTTTGCATGTGTTTTGATGTTTGCAGCGTGTCTCTCTTGCATGTGTTTTTGGATTTGCAGCGCGTGTGCTCCGGTCGTTTTTGTGTTTGCCGCATTTTTCTCTTGCAGCGTTTTACTGTTGGATTTGTTTCGCCGTTTGCAGCGCGTTTGCACGTGTTGGCCACTGTACTGATAAGAACTAACAGGAGAGATCATATTTCTCCAGTTTTAGCTTCTCTTCATTGGCTCCCTATTAAATTCAGAATAGAATTTAAGATTATTCTCCTCACATATAAAGCTCTTAATGACCGAGCTCCATCATATCTTAAAGATCTGATTGTAAGATATTTTCCTAACAGAGCACTTCGTTCCCAAACTGCAGGTTTACTTGAGGTTCCCAGAGTTTCTAAAAGTAGAATGGGAGGCAGAGCCTTCAGTTATCAGGCCCCTCTCTTGTGGAATAAGCTGCCAGTAAATGTCCGGGAAGCAGACACCCTTTCCACTTTTAAGACCAGGCTTAAAACTTTCCTTTTTGATAAAGCTTATAGTTAGGGATGGCTCAGGTGATCCTGAAACATCGCATAGTTAAGCTGCTATAGGCCAAGACTGCTGGGGGGCCTCATCTGTCACATCTTTCCTCACTTTACTCTCTTTTTCCCCTGTTTAATTTCTCAAATTACATTATGTACATGTGACATTATTGTGGTCATTAACTCGTGTTTCCCTGTTCCAACAGGTTTCCTTTGAATGGTGTTACAGTTGGACTTTATTATCTAAGTGCCTTGAGATGACAGTTGTTGTATTTGGCGCTATATAAATAAAAATGAATTGAAATGAATTGAATTGAAAGTCAGCAACTAGCAAAACAATGAGGACATTTACAGTTTACAGCTTAGTGTTTAAGTGGCAGCTTGATATCGCAGAAAATAATTCCATTCAATAAACCTCAATGAATTCTATTAAACCACCTTTAAAATCATTCAAAGGAGAACAACTTTAGGTTTTCCTCGTGTTAAGGTATGAAATATCAAACCTATTACTCTATGTCACACCATCAGTATAGCCACATTTGGACTTGTTTTGGTTTGACCACAGAGACATCCAGAGAGGTTGTTAAATTCTGCACAGTTCACCAAATATTGACATCCAATGAGCCTCCAATGCTCTTTGCGCTTTATGTTAGTATTTTAAACATAGTTGAAGTTTAACATGCAGGAGAAAAGCTTCAACAAACAACTTTCTCAGAGATTCTGAGAGCTGGAAATATGCAATGATGCAATTTCACAAGGGCTGTGTATACAGTTTGTAAATGAAAGTCTACACTGTTTGCAGTAGATCTAAACTTGGCTATTTCAGACAGATGAGAATAATTTGATCAAACTCTGGTGGAGCTTTACCAGCTGCTCAATGGCTAAAAGAGTTGGTCCCACAACATTCTCATTCCCAGAGGGAGGTTTGTATTCAGTGCTGACAATTTCGCAGTTGCATTTGTTCTGATGCAAGCATCAAGCTTCAATTTCCTCTAGTCTTCACATGTATGCCTGTAAATGTGATAGACACTGGTGTTCACATACCATTGTAACATTTCCACTCAAAAAAAATCACAGACAGCCGCTATTAATATTTAGTTTTCAAAAAGTTAGATATCAAGCTGAACACTTAGTCTTTTTACTTTGTGAAAAGTTAAGCTACTGTGTTTCTGTTAGTATAATTGCACTGTTCACACATTCGATTTATATGTTTGAGCGATTTTACCCCAAACCCCATCAATCAAAATAAAAAATATATCCTTTATGGAAAATAAATCAAGCCAGAGGTTACATGCCTTCCTCTATGTGCATTCCTTGCACTTTAATGAGATGTGATGTAGATGAAAATGACTTAAATCCACCTATTTCACTGTCTTGGATGCTCACATGGCTGTATTGTGTTTTTTCTTGTCATGTTCAACAAGTAAAGTGGTGTAAAATGAATGGAAACAATTCAAAATTAGTTGGCTACAAAAGTTCAGTATCACTTCAAACATGTGACAGACTAAACATTTATCAGGACCTCTTGGCATCGGACCTCAACGTATTTGATTTCTGTCAAGTGGTTCCGTTTTCATCCAACTTGTTTTAAAGCCTCAGAATACTCAGCAAACAGCCTTGCTTGGTACTTTCAATCCAAGGTTAAAGTGAAAAATGACAGCCTCACACCTAAGCTGAATCTCTGTGTCCAAAATGAAAGTGCACTGAATTACTGCATCACCATGTCGTATCTTTAAATGTTGACTTTGCTACCTGTTTCTAATGTAATGTTTACTTTCAGCATCTAATATTGCTGCAGTGGGAGCATGATGGCACCATGACATCAAACACGTTTGTGC
This sequence comes from Odontesthes bonariensis, assembly GCF_027942865.1. Classification (NCBI taxonomy): domain Eukaryota; kingdom Metazoa; phylum Chordata; class Actinopteri; order Atheriniformes; family Atherinopsidae; genus Odontesthes; species Odontesthes bonariensis. The sequence continues at coordinate 9,500,513 of NC_134506.1, forward strand.
AGGAGTACAGATTGAAGAAAGACAGAGTGACCTAATATTTAAACAATTTAAAGTAAAATGCACAAAATTTTGTTGATTTTTATCGTCACAACATTGAATTAACATAATCGTATGGAGTAATGATATGTGGGTCTACTATTAATCCTTTTACTGATCCTTCATCTTTTATAACCGTCTACAGCCTTGATGACGCTGCAGGATTTTTGGTATCCTCAAGATTTTGGACTGGCAGTTGGACTCCTTGCCTGTAGCTCACTCCCCTGGACACCTCAGATCGGGACCATTTTCCCTAGATCTCTAAATTTTATCTGAAAGTTTGGCTTAAAATCTTGTTGTAGGAAGCTGGTTTAAAAACAACTGCCATAATGAGCACATTGATAGAAGCAGGTCAGACAAGACAAGACAAGACAAGACAAGATAAGATTAAATGAGATGAGACAGAACTTTATTTATCCTGCAACTGGGAAATTTTCATGCGACAGCAGCAACAGGAAGATTACAAGATGGCAGGGGACCAAAAAATAAACGTCAAATGGCAGTTTTAATACGTATAAAAAGTATATTTGATAAACTAAGAAGAAATAAATTGCATAACGTAAAATTAATAAAATGTTTATAAGAGAATAGCAATCTAAAAAAGGAAATATTTAAAAGAAGCTACATTGTGAAATGAAGCTTATGAATATTACGTTGTCCAATCCCAGACACCATAAAGACTCTTGGACATTTGATTCAATTTTCCTTGTTTATATCTGACATTTGTTTTGCTGGCATTTCATGCCGGCTTCGTTGCCAGAGGCACAACAGCTGCCTGCAACCCACAAAAGCAAGTTAAAAAAAGGAGCACAATGCTATTCTGAACACTCACTCTCACCTATATAGGTATTCTCTGTGCTCGACTTAGCTATGACTTTGAAGCATGCTTACTTCATGGTGTGCAGTTGGCTAGATGATGTGAGTGTCATTCAAGAGGCTCTGTTGTCAGTCATCAAGAACAGAGTCAAGAACGGATCAGACAACAAAACAGTTGAAAAACTACAGTGCTTAAATAGTGACATACCTTTTGTTTGTGGGCGGCCAGATAACCGTGTATTTTCTCTGGCTGGAGGAAGGAGGGTCCACCATCCACAGCAAAGCGAACATCCAGCATTCGCTCATTTGCATCCATTAAGCTGAAGATGTTGACTTCATCATGTGGAACAGAAAGCATCTCAGACAGGAAGTCCACGAGCAGCTCGTAGCGACTCTGCTGCTTCCCTCTCAGCTCAATAAACTCCTTTGCTGTGATGTCTGAGGAATATATAAACAGGATTGGAACCATAGCGTCATTATTTCCATACTTGCTCGACAGTATGAATCTAATTATTTTCAAACTGCTTAAGCAAGAAATAGTTCAGTATACTCAAGACTGGAACAATGTTGATAAATTATTTAAAGTCTCTCATTTTATCTGAAAAAATAATTATTTTTAGGGTTATATGTCAGTCCTGCATGTCTCTGGGTGTGTTTGTGTGTGTGGCAATGGTAGTGACTTGGGATACGCTTTTAAAACCTGTGGTAATTATAGGTATTTATAATCTTGACATTTAGGTTCAGTTTTTAATGAAACAAAGCAGCGGGATCTTGAGAAACAAGAAAATAGGGCATTGGTTGTATCTCTCTATTCTATCCAGCATCAGCTGTTTGGCATTCAAGAGTTATTTGCTTAAATCTCAGGAAAAACCTGATGACTGGATTAAATTTAAGATGAGAAAGGCCAAGCAATGCATAGCTCCACCCACTTGCACATTCTTTTAGTCTGTAACAAGATCACCATTTTTACAACTGAGTAGATTCTACAATACAAGAGACTAGTGAGAAACAGCAGAAGCTCTGGTAGACAATAACCCATCAACTCCTGTCCAACTATCATGAGTTCTTACAGGAGAACAAATACATGCCCAGTAATATTGTTGTATTGTTTTAAATACTTAAACGCAGTTTTTCTAGAGAAGATAATTGTTTTGTATATGTGATTATCGTCCATTGACTCTTTTGGGCTTTCACATGCGCGAGCGTACAACTAACCGGTGAGTTACATGCTGTTTATAAAGTTGTTTTGTAACGTCCCCATGCCAGTAATGTGAGAACCATGCATATGGTTTTGATGGTAAGGCTTGTGACTTTATTGTCGGATGGTTTATAAAGTGGTGTGACGTTTCTGCAGTGTGCAAGTTGTTGTTTTACGTGGAAGGGTTAGCGCTTGCCCCTTAGCCACCACATATTAGCCTCGCATGACAGGCTGAGCGAACAGCGCTATCTCCACACAGGGAGCGCAGATTTGCACCTGTCTGTGTCCTACTATCAGTATTTGACAACCTCTAGCAATGGGAATGCGCTTCAAATGCGAGTTCCCCTTTAAGGCGGCTGCATGCTACCATTTCGCTGGACATGCACTTCTGTTTTTGATCAAAAGAGTGAGTTATTTAGTCGGTTTTGACGTTGTTTTCACCGGAGTGGAGAGCGAGACCTTCTTTTTTGTCGCTGTGGGATTATTAGAGGACAGCGTATGCTGCAAAGAGGACGAGAGCGAGCGTGAGTGGTGTTTATTAGCAACCGTGGCGTTAGCTTTAGCCATTAGCCACATTAGCTTTGCTAAATTCGTTTTGGGAAAATACACATTGCTGAACTCCCGCCGTGTCCCTGTTTCTTTAAAAGTGTAACCTGGACTGATGAGAGCCGTTTGACCTGCATTGTGCTGGACATTGTGTGTGTAATGATTGAGCCTCTGGTGAGCAGTGTTGCCAGATTAGGTTGAGCGATTTCCGCCCAATCACGTTCCAAAACCCGCCCACTTAAGCAAAAAACCGCCCAACAACGTTTTTCACATGAAAACATTTAATATTTGAGTAATACTTAAATTCTGAAACATATTACTCATTAACCACATGAAAAGTATCATTCACAGTGTTACAAAGTTTAGTTTTTTTTCATATCAGTATAATGCAGGGAAGTGTTTAAGTGTTTAAGGCACATTCAGAACATGGCCTACCTTCAGCATCAGCTGTTATGGCATTAATTAATAATAACAGATTGTAACAAGTTTTCTTTATACAAACAGGCTACATAGGCTATTTAGAACAAAACAGGCATTACCTTCAGCATCAGCTGTTATGGCATTAATGAATGAACATAATGAATGAATGAATGAATGAATGAATGAACGAACAGAACTAAGTTTTCTTGAGCCTACACTTAAAACACAGGATAGCCTACATTCAGAATAAAAACAGCTCGTTACCTTCAGCATCAGCTGTTAGGCCTACTAGTACATTAAAGAATTAAGTCTCTCCAACAGCTGCTCAGGAGGTCTGAATGTAGCAGGCGTCCATCCGTTCCTGGACAGGCCAGCGCGCACTTCCATTAGACTGGACAGTAGAGAGAGTCCCATTTGATTTTGCGTGTTATCTTTCAGGAGCGCAACTTGAGAGAACGCTCTCTCTTCGTGCGCATTCGATATGGGCAAGGATAGCAGACGGATGGCACCCAAGGCGAGATCTGGAAAACACGCATTTCCTCCTGCGTCTTTGAACGCTTCGACCTCCATCCAAAACGTGTCAATGGCCTCGTCACCAGGGAAACCAGCTGATGCCACGTTTCTCCACTGGCAGTCCAAGGTGTCAACGGAGCACCTAAAAAACTCCATTGGTAACTCCCTCACCCTTGGTCTGTCCATGGTGGACATGACTGACTTGGGGGAGAGCAGCTCCATTTTCCGCATTATATCCATTGAGTCAGTTAGGCGCATTTGGTATTGGTATTTGGGCACAGTCCATCATTCAGCATTTCAAAGAGAATTTTGTACTCAGATTGGCGCTTAGCCGAGTGACTGATCCAGTTGAAGGTCTCCCTTATCATGAAGTCAACATTGCTCGGAAATTTATCCATGGCCTTCTTCGCCACTATATCCAGTGAATGACACACGCATCTGATCAATTTCAGGCAGCAATTTCTTCAGCAGAGTGAACACCGAGTGGTGTTTCCCCACCATAACACTCGGATAGCCATGGGAAACATGGCGATTCCCACCATGTTTTTAATATTGAGGTTCATAGGTTTCCACGAAGGTAAGTATCGGGTCTGTGATGGCCCTGGCATTTGCACCACTCAACTCTTTGCACCGTGTCTTGGACGGATCTTGACAGGTGCAATCCATTCTTTTAGGACGTCCTCGAACTCCCACTTCTTTCTGTAGTGCTTTTTATATTTTCCCCACTTGGACGACATTTCGTATTCGAGACGAGTAGCTGCTTAGTGCTGTAGCTGGTTGAGTACCGGTAGCCTTATGGAAATTTCCATAACTCTCAATAACTGGCCACAGAGCCTGGTACTCAACCAGCTACAGCACTAAGCAGCTACTCGTCTGCAAAACGCATCCAAACATGGGAAGCAAATACTATGAAGGGCCCAGATCAGATAAAAAACAATGCAGTCACGAGGATCGTTGCAAAAGTTATCATATCTTTATTGAAAATCCACCAATAGCCTAAATCATATTCATTACAGTCTAATTTCCAAAGACAGGGCTCTACAAAGTCATCAGATATACCGAGCACAGATACATGTTTATCACGTAATTGTCTTCACGTGATAAACGTCAAACTTTCGAAGCTATAATTAGGTCTACATTATAATGCAGTTGTGTGTATCTGCATAGTATGATCGCTTAATCCAGAGAAAAGCAGACGGTTTTGCGCTACCGCTCAAAGGGCTGCTGTGCGCGCTCCGCGGCGGCAAATCAGATTCTGGCAGACAATCACTTTTTGGCATGACACCTGTACTCAACCACAGGGCCATATATGGCTCTGTTCAACCAGCTACGGCATATCTGCCGCCTGCTGTGTACGTAGGCCTACACTGTGTGGATTGATAGGAACACAATTTGATTTGTTTATTCACTTTTAACATTAACCTTTTTATTCACTGAATAAAATGCATAACTGTTGTGAGAACAAAAATCCCCGCCCAAACGTGTTGAAAGCAGCCCAAATTGTATTTGCCCGCCGAAGGCATTTTCTGCCCGCCGGAGGCAGTCAAAAGACGCCCAATTGGGCGGCCACCCGCCCAATCTGGTAACACTGCTGGTGAGTAAACTTTATTAAAGCAATACTATGTAACTTCTCAAAAAGCCCATTATGGAGGTCCCCCTACAGGCTTGGAGGTAATGTACAGTTAAGACACTGTCGTAAATCTCTTTCTCTTCATTGCTTCATCAGTCAACGTCTTCTTCTGTTTCTTCGGTGCCTCTGCCATGATGATCGTACTGACAATGTTGCGCTAGCTTAGCCTTATACCTGGGAGCGTGAGAGGGGTCTATTTGTTTTTGCGGTAGGTGTGCCAGAAAGCAAGTCGAAGTACTTCTGCTCAGCTCCCGGGCCGGTCCAGCAAAGTTACATAGCGCAGTTATTCCAACTCAGACCCCTGAAGGGCATAGGAGACAGGCCAAACGTAATATTAAAACTCATTCTAGCCTCACAATTTTTTTCAAACTGTTATTTTAAGGTAGAAATGTTACATAGTATTGCTTTAATGTTAGTCCCATAGATGGATGAAAAGAATTTGCATATGCTAGTGGTAATATGAGATAAAGGGGCGTTAATTTCATGTATGTTTAGTTTAAAAACGTTCAATTAATTAATATCTGTTCAAATGTTATGGTATTAATTGCATTGCCCTCGCCTCATGTGTTTTCTGTGAGAGTGAGTGGCAGTAAAAAGGGAAAAATGAGGAGAAGAGTGATGGCTCAGCCAGTTCATTGATGGACAGTAAAAGTGGTTATGAATAAATAAATATGTATATATTTGTTTATATACATATGTTTATATGTAGAGGTATATTTTGTTACAAGAATGTTATAGTAACCCTCTTTTTGGCCCTTATAGGCCGGGTCTTTTTGCTGTATGATTCCCTGGGTTCAAGATCTGCATGGAAAATTCGTCTGCTGAGACTCTTCCTATTCTGTAAGGTGGATGAGAACTCAGTGGTTGTGGCGAGCCATCCAAATTAGAAAAACAAAGGGAAAAAATCGAACTGTGGCTTTGTCAGTGAATTCATTTGTGAATTGTTTGAAATCTCAGGTGTTTATTGACACTCATTCAATTTTGTTTCATTCATTTATTCATTCATTTTGTTTCATTTTGTTTCCTAAAACCAATACAAAATACCATGTAACTACTTACCTGTTAGTTGTCTGAATTCTTTACTCTTACACTCAACGCAAATTGCTAATACCCCCTTCTCCTATAGCGAAACTAGACTTCTGATTTACTGGTCTGCAAGAATATTAACCTTGATGAAACCATATCTGTATCACCCAACTTTTACTACGCAGTAAGAGCTGAGGCAGGTTGCACACTGTTTCACTAAGTTTGAGGATTTATATATCAGCAAAGCTAATTATCCAATGTACATTGATAAAAACAGTTTAATTTAAGTGTTACATCTACAAAAACTGACCTCATGTTCAAATGCCTCTGCAATCATTCTTCGGGCTATGCCTGTTGTCTTTTTTTCTTTATTTTTCTTTTCCGAGCGGTAGTAAAGCCACTCACAAATATACCTATTTGTTCTAAAGTGTCTTCTGTCGCGGTTGTTTTGTCTTGGTGTGTGTTTTTCCCATACTGAGTTTCAGGCGGGGCTGAGCAGGCTTCAAGGAAGTCCAGGGCCGAGTCTGGGTTGCTCCTGCAGCAACACCTGTGATCCATCTGCCTTCATTATGAGCTGGCCTCAAAGGAGCTGCAGGAGAACCAGTCTCCGCCAGATTATCACGCTACCTTAGTGGTAAAGACGGCCATTCCTGTGTGGGTACTTTAAAGGGATAGTTCGCCTCTTTTGACATTAAGCTGTATGACATCCCATATTAGCAATATCATTTATGAACATTGACTTACCCCTCGCTGCGTCCCTCCCTTGATATCAATGCGTCCAGCCACCTAGCGATAGCCGCACCTGTTACGGTGTTTGCTGCTCAGAAGCAGGGGAGTACTCGGTCTGCTCTTCAGTCTGCACAGTTTACATTGGACGCATTGATATCAAGGGAGGCAAAAATAGCGTCAAGCGATGCGAGGTCTGACTTTTTCATGCAAAACAATTTTGTGATGCAAATGTATTACTCTTTTGAACGCATATTGTTTTGAGAAGCAAGACGCTTTCTTTGTTTAGCCTCAGCCAACTAGCCGGACTACCTTCGTCAGTGTCAAAACTCGGCTGGAACTCGGCTCACAGGACGCAGCGGGGGGTAATTCAATGTTCATAAATGATATTGCTAATATGGGATGTCATACAGCTTCATGTCAAAAGAGGCAAACTATCCCTTTAAGCTGTAACTATCGTTACTGACTTTGTTCCTTGTTTCCCATCCTGTGTTTCCAAATGCCTGGTCACCGAGGCGGTCCTGACACACAGCGGATTCTGTTGCCTCGTACCTGTGCTGCCAAGCCATCTGTTGCCTACTGCCTGCTCACCCCGACAGTTCCGGACTACACACACCAACCTGCAACCACTGACTGCCTCTCCTAACCTGGACATTCTGGATTCCCTAAGAGAATTAACACTGGATATACTGACTACAGCTCAGAGCACTCCACTCATGTCTTCATCTCCCATAGTGTTTCCCATCTGGACCCGGACCACTGTGGACCTGCCCACAATCTCAACTCAATAAACTGTTTTCACCTAGCTACTGCAGTGTCTTTGTCAGCTTCTGCATTTTGGGTTCCATTCCTGTTCCACACGACCATCGCCCGTTTCATCTTCAGCCTGATCTTTATATTAAAAAAATTACAATTGGAATGTGGTGGCAGACAGGTGATATATACACAGCTGCTGAAATACACTTGTTTCTACCCATGTTAGTGAAAACTTTATTTATAGTCTAATTAATGGTTTAAATCTGCAGCTTAATTCCCCCTCTACATGTTTGAAAGACTAATTTGGAAAATAGACATAAATGGGCTCTTAAGTTTGCAGCCCCCAGTTCAGGGGGACAAAAAGGGTCAATTACTTGTATTTCTAAAGCAGCATTATATGCTGAAATATAGAATAAATAAACTGTAATAAAGTGTGAACCTGTCATACAGCAATATGGAAGAAGGTAAAGAATGACCACATCCGTCAGTAACAGGATGGAGGGTGTTAACTTTATAAGATATAGCAAATAGCAGATAGCTATTTTGTATGTTTATTTTTTTATATTTCCGCTTAGGTGACGCTGTGTTTACTTATGAAACACAGTATCATTTGATGTGCTGTTTTTCAACATAAGGTTACCCAAACTGGAAAAGACTCACTTCACATTTGCATGATCACTTATCATGTCTACCTAAATGTCAGAAATGTCTTGTGTACACCGTGGTGATGGAGAGAAACGAAATTTCGATTCCTTTGTATGTTTGGAACATGTGAAAGAATTGACAAATAAAACTGACTTTGACTTTGACATTCACTATCGGCACAAAGCTTGGCAGCTGTGTGTTTATTGGACACATCTGAGAAATATATCAAGATTCCATTTAAACTTACTCAGGAACCACTGGCCTTTCTAGTGATTATGACGAGATAAGTTTTGACATGACCGAGATTGAACCGAAGATCATTAGGTTATAGGTTATATCAGATTATAACAGTTTACCTCTGATCTCCTGTAAGCTTCTGCTCTTAGTCACGTTACGTTAAGGCTCACCTTTGTACTTGACATCACTCATATTCTATGATAATGGTTACCTTGTTTGCTATGGGGGTCATGGAGCCAACATGTACTGTGGCAGATGAACTTTGTATAATAAAGGTAACAGCTTCAAATATTGCAACAAATAAATAACAAAGTAATGTGTGAAAGAGAAGGGAAAGAGTGTGAAAGAGACTCCTGCTGGAAAAATAATTGTGCTAATTGCATTGTAATGATTTAATGTAGTGATTTCAGACAGTTTCCAAAATAACCATAATGTAGTATGTCATTAGTACCAAAATATGCAGGACAGCATGGTTACAGCTGGTTACTCATACATTTCATATGCAATTATTACTAAATTGACTGATAACCATAATTATTTTGTGATGTGCGTCTACTATGAATGTATATTTGGAGACATTTCACTACAAACAAACCACTGACTTTAGGATCAGTGAGGTCACAGAGGTACATCATCAAAATTCTGTGCTAACCATACAAAGGCAACTTCAAAGTAAGAAAATCCTCAAGGACACTCATCTTTAGTGAGACAAATAATTAATGAGTTTTGGCTATTTTGTTGAATCGAGCTTAAAGGCTGTAAGGGTCATTCTAACCCATTCAACTTGAATCAAATTCTAATTCTCTAAAGTCATATCCCCCGGTTAAATAAATGTTGAAAACAAACAAACAAATGAATAAATAAGCTTTCCAAAGGATATAGATGAATGATTATCTACAGTGAAAAGAGGAAATCAGCAAAAACAAACTTGAGCTGCCAGATATTACGTTAGTATACGTAATATCGCTCCTCACTCTCTGCAGGATGTTAGGAGATTATGGGAGAATGATCTTGGCGCATCAATGACAGATGATCAATGGGAAGCAGTACTGAGGTTAATACACACATCCTCCCCGTGCGCTCGGCATAGCCTACTACAACTCAAAATTGTATTGAGAGCACATTTTACCAAAGCAAGACTGGCAAAAATCTTCCCAAATGTGGACCCCTCTTGCCCCCATTGTAAAGGCCAACCAGCAGATTATGTACACATGTTTTGGTCCTGCCCCAAGTTAAACACGTTCTGGACCAACATATTTAATTCCTACAGCAAAATGTTTAAAAAAGTTATCATCCCAAACCCCATGTGTGCTCTATTTGGATGCACCCCTGAATTCCGTGGCCTTAAAGGCAAAGCAGGGGTAGTCATAGCATTTACTTCCCTGATTGCAAGACGGCTCATTCTTCTCTCCTGGAAGAAAGCCACTCCTCCCACCTTTCCAAAATGGATAAAAGACATAATGCACTTTCTTACACTTGAAAAAATCAGATGTACCCTAAAAGGCTCCTTGCAAACATTTGAGAGGATTTGGACCCCCTTTCTAGAACACTACAAAAGCTTACAAACTCCATTAAATGAGGATTAAGACACCAATACAGAAGTGAGAATGGATCCCCCCCTCCCTCCCTCCCCTTCTTCAAACTATCATTATTATTATTAAGTTTTTTATTTATTTACTTATTCATTTATTTATTTATTTTTTTTAATTAGTCTTACTTTATTCTATTTTACCCTTATTATCATTATTATTACTACTATTGTTATTACACATTTATTTATTTTATTTACCCTTTTTAAATATATACTGTATATGTATATTTCTTAAGATATCAAAATGTAATTATCTATTACTTATTTTATTTCATTATTGTTATTGCTGTCTGTGTGTCTGTTCGATTATTCATTGTGGAAAATCAATAAAAATTGTTGAAACTAAAAAGAGAAATCTTGTGGCGGTTGGTGGCGTAGTGGGTTAAGCAGGCACCCCATGTACAGAGGCTACAGTCCTCACTGCAGCTGGCCCCGGTTCAAGTCCTGCATCGGACGGCCCTTTGCTGCATGTCATTCCCCTTCTCTCTGCTTCCTGTCTGTCTTTAACTATCCTGTCCATTAATGGCATAGAAGCCCCCCAAAAAAAAAAGAAATCTAAGTAACAAAGAAAAGATGATATTAAATATTTTAAACTTTGAAATGGTTCATACATTATTACGCCTGTACCAGTGATATAATGTGCCTCAGAAGAGGTTTTATTGTGTTAGTGGGAGTCTCTACATAGAAAAAAAACAAAAACTGCTGTATTTTGGTGGTTTTCACCTCGTTAACAAAGCAATTACAGCTACTCTGACTAGGTATTAAAGTAGCTGTACTTTACATTACAGCAGTAAATGTGGGCCCACCCTTTAACAAGATTAAGGACAATTATTTAGTGACCTTGACTTAAAAAGATGTTGTGAAAACTCGGCATTGTAAGACTGACTGGTTGCAACAGAAACAAAAGTAAACAGCTCATGCAAATACATACACACATACGCATAAATACAATGTAAACTATTTAGAGGATTAAGTTGACCGGACGATTAGGTGGGTGAGTGAAAAGCTGGAGACAGAGCCTATGCATTAGGAGACAAGACTGGGGGCTCAGAACGGACTCAGTGGATACAGTGTGAGGGATTGAGGCGAATGTCAGCTCCCATCACTCGGTCCAGCAGGAGAAGCAGGGACACAGGCAGACAGAAAGACAGCGAGTACGGCTGGGGGAAGGATGGTAACTCCTAATACAAAATGGCAGCCTTTGCACCTGGCTTTGATCCAACCTCTTCTGCTTTCTCCTCCCCAGAGGCTTCATCAGAGTCAGTGCAATATCACTCTCTTGTCTATTGGCTAGGGAGTTCACACAAATAGTTGCAAAAAAAGAAATACAATTTCACCCATGTAGTTGTGTAATGTTATGAGTGTGGCTAAAAAGCAAGAAAGAACAATTATGATAGTCTGTTTGAAAACATTGTGCTTCTTTTCTTCCGCTGTTCATGTATAACCACAAGCACAGTGGAACAGTTTGTTTTTAATCCATCTATATTTGTAAGTGGAAGGTGTAAAGTTTAAGTTTCTTGCTAATTTTTTGCCATTTGTTGCCTGAGCATACTGAGACATTTCGCAGCCAGGAACATCTGTGCTCAACACTTTTTTGTATCTGTGGAATAAATTCAGACAAAGCTGAAGTTGTTGTCTTTGGACCTGAGCACTTCAGGGAGAAACTGTATAGCTATAGTTACACTAGATGGTATTTCCTTGGCTTCTAGTTCTACAGTGAGGAACCTTTGAGTTATTTTTAACCAGAATTTATCATTTGACTCGCATATAAAACAGGTTTCTGCGACTGCCTTCTTTCACCTTCGTAATAATGGAGCATCGCGTTAGTTCTGGCAGACCACGTAGTCAACGCGCCCTTTGCCTATTGGCTGACGCCGACCCAACCCTTATGGCCAGCTGCGCTCAATGGGTAATCAACTGATACTCGCAATTGGATGCTGGCATTTGGGGCACTTCATTTAAACTTGGTTTGCTGTCACTGCTTTTTTTTGCTCTCTGCTTGCACCCACAACCTCCCCTGCTCCACCGACTTCTCATTGCCAAACAATGTCATACTGTTGTTCATTGTTGCTTGCTCTGTTCTAGGGGGTTTGTTGCCTTTACAGCAAATGGAAGGCACTCCACCTGAGGATGCTGCTGTTCCCTGTCTTGGCTTCCATGGAGCTCATGGGAAAGTCGGGAACTTCCTCCGAACAGAGCCATACCGCCAAACATAAATTGTATGCATTCAGAATAAGCTTCTGAAATTCATCTCTGTTCTCGTCTCGTTGACGAGAGTGGTTCTGACAGAACTGTTAAAATCAGGAACATCTTGTCTCAGAGTGATGCAGAAAAACTAGTCCATGCATTTGTTACTTCAAGATTGGACTACTGTAATTCTTTATTATTGGGCTGTCCCACATATTCTCTGAAAAGCCTTCAGTTGATCCAAAATGCTGCAGCCAGAGTTCTGATGAGAACTAAGAGGAGAGATCATATTTCTCCAGTTTTAGCTTCTCTTCATTGGCTCCCTGTTAAATTCAGAATAGAATTTAAGATTCTTCTCCTTACATATAAAGCTCTTAATGACCGAGCTCCATCATATCTTAAAGATCGCTTAAGATATTTTTCCAACAGAGCGCTTCACTCCCAAACTGCAGGTTTACTTTCCAGAGTTTCTAAAAGTAGAATGGGAGGCAGAGCCTTCAGCTATCAGGCCCCTCTCTTGTGGAATAAGCTGCCAGTAAATGTCCGGGAAACAGACACCCTCTCTAACTTTAAGGGCCTAGAACTTCCTTTTTGATAAAGCTTATAGTTATGGATGGCTCAGGTAACCCTCGAACATCCCATAGTTAAGATACTATCAGTCTGTTATTAAAGGGATAGTTCGCCTCTTTTGACATGAAGCTGTATGACATCCCATACTAGCAATATTGTTTATGAACATTTTCTTACTCCCGGCTGCGTCCTGTGAGACGAGTTCCGGCCTCGTTTTGGCATTGACGAAGGTAGTCCAGCTAGTTGGCTGGGGTTTAAAAAATAAAGCGTTTTGCTTCTCAAAACAATATGCGTTCACAAAATCGTTCTCCAGGAAAAAGTCAAGACAATCGCTTGGCGCTATTTTCTCTCCCTTCATATCACTGCGTTCTGTGTAGACCGAGCAGTCCCCTGCTTCCGAGCAGTAAACACCGTAACAGGCGCGGCTGTCGGCAGGTGGCAACCTAACTAATTATGTTTTAATGGCAGTAATCCTGCAATCTAATTAGTTTTTGTTCGCAAACACATTCACAAACACAGCAACTTATAGTGTGCTGTCACAGCTCCTGACGAGCTGTAACCATTTTCACCTGTCCCTCATTCCATCAATCACCAGCTGCTGCTATATAAGGGCGGGGTTCCATCTGCACATTGTCAGATTATTGTGAAACCCAATGTGGTAACACCTTCAGGCCTCCCGTAAGCACTTGTGATATCGCAACCTTGTCGCTAACTAGTTTGATCTCCTCTCGACCAGTTCTACCCTCTCCTCCAGCCGGTTCCTCCCTGTTTGACTCCTACCCCCCTTGGACTCGAATTCCCTGATTCTGGACCTGTCTTCTGCCTGACCCTGATAACTGGACTACGGCTTTCTGGATCTGTTCGCCTGGCTCTGTTCCCCAGTCCGTCCGACCCCGAGCAGTCTGCAGCTCTCCTGCAGGAACTCACCCTGGCCCGTTTGTCCCGAACCTTGCAGTTCTAAAATAAAGACTCTTTCATTCTGAACTTGTCGCTCAGTCCCAGTGTCCTTCTGTGCCTGCAGCGTGACATGTACAATAAAGAGTTCAGAATATAAAACCAATGTCAGGAGAGGTGACTAAGAAATATTGTCATCTTACATTTTATTTAAGTTAATATGAAAACAAATGAGGTATCATGATTAAATTAAATTATTGAGTAAACAAGAAATCATGAAAATGTTATAATGACCAGTCTACAGCTCCACTACTCTGCCAGACTGTGATGACACAACCTGTCCGTCTTCCTTCAGCCTGCAGAGAATTAGTGAGTAAAACGTCATACCTGCTTGCTTAGGGTTAGGGTTGCTTCTCCTTGTCCCCATAAGAACTTCTTGGACAAGATAACTTCAGTGCAATTATGAAATAATTACCATTTGAAACTATAAACTTATTCTAAGTTTTGTCTATCTTTTCTCCCCTGTACCACTCAGTAAGTACAGTAAGTGCGCTGGGTGGGTTCCATCAGATGAGTTACAGTACTTAGAAAAACACCGCCACATCACAGGCAAAAACAGGCAGAGGATTAGTTCTCTTACATTTCTTTGTCTTTTGAAAGACATTTAATTTGCTGGGATACTTTAGAGACTCCTTGTGTAACACAAAAAGCACCAACCTGCTGTATGCGGTAAATTAGTGTGTCTGATGGTGGTTTTCTCAGACACGAATGTGGACATTTCAAGGACTTTTTGTTTACTACATTTTTTTTTACCTTTACAACAATATTGAGAAAGCGAGTAGGAGAGTGAGAGGAAAGGATGCTTTAATCTTCTTAAGGCAGATTTAACTAGTTCTTTCTTTGAGCTTCCTTATTGAATTCCACATTTGTTCTTGAAATGGGATTTAAAATGTCAAGGAGGGTGTAAGTAATGCTATAAGTAGCATATTTTCATAATCCCTGAGACTGTATATCAATGAATGTTTACTCCAAAGCTCCACGTGGAAAAATTAAATCCTGGGAACGGCTTCTGTAACGTATACCTTTCACACACACACATATACATTTTGGGCTCTTGCCTGAACCTCAGGACGATATCAGAGTCATTAAGTAAGTTCAGTCAGGGACAATTTGTCTGCAGGTTACAAGCCACTGAGAATTCTCAGTAATACCAGACACCAATACTCATCATTCAAGTGTTTATTAAATCAATACACAAAGTGTCCCATAGTTAAGCTGCTACAGGCCTAGACTGCTGGGGGGCCTCATCTGTCACACCTTTCCTCACTTTACTCTCTTTTTCCCCTGTTTAATTTCTCAAATGATATTATGTACCTGTGACATTATTGTGGTCATTAACTTGTGTTTCCCTGTTCCAACAGATATCCTTTGAATGGTGTTACAGTGTTATTTCCCCTCTTTTCTGTCTTCTCAAACCCCAGCTGGTTGAGGCGGATGGCCACCCTTCCTGAGTCTGGTTCTGCCAGAGGTTTCTTCCTGTTAAAAGGGAGTCGTTTCTCTCCACAGTCGCCTCAGGCACGCTCAGGACGGGAGATTGGACTGAAGAGAAGTTTCGGTGAAATCTGTTGGTTTCCTTAGCTAGGATATTGTTTTTGAATTGGCTCTATATGAATGAATTGGATTATTTTGAAATCAATTATGATTAAAATGAACTGAACTCTAATTGGCTTGAATTGGACTATAATATTTAAGTGACTTGAGATGACATTTGTTTTAATTTGGAGCTTTATAAAAAAAACTGAATTGAATTGAATTGAAAGTACCTTACAGGCTTTTAATGGCAGGGGTACCATTCAAGTTCTCAATGAATAAACCACCCCACAGGGATAAGTTGTTGAATAATCTATCTTTATTTTGCTTTGACTACCTGTAACAAAGGAAATGGAACCAAATTGAGAATAATTTATCCAGCAATTATATCTAGTTAATTTCCATTATTCATCTCAGATATACATTTGCTTGTCTAAATTTTTCACATAGAATAGAATAGAAATAGAAAAAATACCTTACTCATCCCCGTGGTGGAAATTCAAAGATACATTCATCTCTCGAATTCAAATACCTAGAAATGCGGACCTGCTTTCCGCCATGCTGTTTCTGGATTTAGTGCACATTCATTTACCTCAGCCTACTCGTAGAATGAGAAGAAAATCTTTATCTGCTCATGTGAGGCTTGGCTCTCACCTGCACCTTCTTTTTTCTTTAATATTTTCTTCTGCTCTTCTCTTATCTTTAGAGAGCATCTATTGGCCTCTCCTGGTTCTATTAAAAATATAATAATATCTCTGAAATCGTAAAAATCTTTCAGCCATGAAGTCCCATTTCTTTAAAACTAATTTAATTCTGTGCAGACAGTCCATATGCTGTACATCAGGTAATGATGGATGCTGTTCAACAACAAATTATTCTGACTACAAGTAGTGAAAACAGTCTTTTTTCAAATGTGCATTGAATTACTGGGATCCCAATAGAGGAATTAACAGTGAGTGTTATCTTTTGCAAAAATAAAAATCCTTCACATAACTCTGAAACACTGCTTACAACATAAGTAAACATTGATCAGCTCTACATCTGTAACTGGAGACAAGTCTGCAAATAATGAATACATTCTCCAACACTTCCTTGTCAACAGGAATCTTCCCAAATTGGTGCTACTTCTGGTATGACATTGTTGCTTTCAATATTGTGAAAGTCACAAGTCATCGTCCATAAATATAGCAGGCAGGGTGACAGCAGGCAGCAGCCATATCTACAGGCGTCAAACACTTTATATAAATGTCAAAACAATACAGAAAAGACAAATACGCTCGACTGTAAACTGTACATATCATTTTTTTGTAGCATTGTACATACATTTTCGCATCTTCAACCAAATATACACAAGACTGGAAGCATGCTGCTTGTAGAAAGTCAATTCATCGGATTTTTGAAGATTATTTTCCCTTCTTTTTTTTTTCTTTTTGTTTCTTTGTTAAGTAGTTATTTGAACAAGAAACAACAACGTCTTCCTCAGCTAATGGAACGTGACACATTGTGCTGTGTCAACTCAACAATGGGTTTACAGCCCCTTATGGATTTTCGTCGATATGATAAGAAACTGAATGAGCATCAGGAAAAGACATTGGGTCACAAAAAAACCACAAAACAACGTTAAGTGGTCAAATGTTCCAAATACAATTTAGTGGACAGCCATTTAAACCAGAGCTCATAGTGAGTGTGACTTATGAGAGTCAGTCTCACCTGCCAGACGTAAGGAGCCTGAGTTGTAGATGGCGTCATCTCGCAGCTCCCTCACGTGCACGGTAACGGTGGAGACAGCATCTGCCCAAATTCCATCTGAAACACGGACCTGGAACTGATAGGTGCCTGTTGGGGCATTCTCCTTGATGATTAGGAACCCTGTTCGTTTGTTCAGGATGAAGTAACTGAGGAGAAACAACAAACATGGGATGACTGCACAAGTCTCGTGACTACAATCAACCGGGAGTGACATGCATATCTGCAACATCCAGTTTTAACTCAGGTGAGCGATGCGATCGATGCATGACCCAGTCTAAACTATTTCTTAATAATCTCTGAAGAATTATTGATGAGTTGTTAGGGTACGTAACTCAGTGACACTGCAGAGAATATTCATTTTACTGTTTGACAAATGTCAACATAGTATATAGCTCAGAGGGAAGAAATGCTGAGCACCACTGCATACTTATTATCTATAGTACGTAGAGTAAACAGCGCAGTGTCAAGAATGTTTGTTGATGGCTGAGATAATTCCACTACCCACTGCTTCTCTGACAGATGATCTTAATTAATACACCCTTTTATTACAAATATGTGGTCTTATTCTCAGCAGGTTTATAGAAGATCTGCAACTCCTTGCAACTAACACTGAAGGACCTAAGCTTACTCAATAAGTAAGTAAGTAAGCCTTTTCTCTGTCCCTTTTTGTAGACAGCCTCAGAGCTGCATGTCCAGTTCAGCCTGTTGCTCAGTCTTCTCCACCTCTTCTCCCAGGATAGAAATAGCATTTAGATCATTCCTAGTCCTTCTAAAATCCACAGGTGTCTCCTTGGTCTTGTTCACACAATGCAACAAAGTGGTCAACCACTTTTTTTGCCTGTACTCATCTTCTTGACTATCACTGATACACCCCTGCAACAGTGCAGAGTGACACATTTACGCCCATCAAAATAACACACATGAATTTTGTTGGAAGATAACCTGGATGTAAATTCACAGCTACCAGTTCAACACTTCGGAACTTCAGCCAACCAGTCCGGTTGCAATTTACATTCATTTGTGTTTTGATAAAAGATAGTGCATGACTTTGATTGAATAAAAGACTGGGACGGCTGTGGCTCAGCTTATAAAGCGGTGGAATGCACGGTGGTGTAGCAGTTTGCTCTATTGCCTGACAGCAAGAAACTTCCTGGTTCATATCTGCACTGGGAACTTTCTGTGTGTATTTTTTTTGGGGGGGGCTTTTTATGCCTTTAATGATAGGACAGTGTGAGAGAGACAGGAAGCAGGGGGCAGAGAGAGGGGGAAGACACGCAGCAAACGGCCGCTCGGTGCGGGAGTCAAACCGGGGCCAGCTGCAACGAGGACTAAGCCTCTGTACATGGGGCGGCTGCTTAACCCACTACGCCACCGACCGCCCGGAACTTTCTGTGTGGAGCTCGCATGCTTCCCTCGTTGTACTCTGGCTTCCTCTAACCATCCAACCAAAATCTTTATCTGTTATTTCTTGTATTTAAGATCATGAAAATGGGACTGTAACACTGAACAATTAAAAAACATACGGGCATACCTCTGAAAATGTTTTTTGCTGGCATGGAGAAAAAGAATTACCTGTTGCTCATTGTAACCATTTTTTTAATTACAGCACAATATGTGATTTAGCTTTTATTTCTGTTAATAAATTGGCTTCTGGGACAATAACAGAAAGGTAGCAGAGGTGACGCATTAAGGAGAAGGAAAAACAAAAGAATTAGATAGACTCAAAGGCACACAAACATGCAAGGAAGTAATTACACTTGTTCCTTTTACTCCAAACAGCCCTTGTAGAGTAAATTTGCACATTCAAGTTTAATTCGAGAAGAAATCCAAGGCAGAACCTTGGCAAATCAAATAATAAATCACTTGAAGATACAAGGTCTGATTGAACTTACAGCACATTCTTTGGTGAGTACACCATGTCTTAGATCGAGTGCTTAATATTAGGATTTGCATCACTGTAAGACAGTTTTCTATAGCTAATGAATCTACTTCTGTCTGTTTTTTGGCAATTGTCTATTGATCAATATATCATCTATTTATCTTAACAGTAGCTCCTGTGCTTCTACTTCGAATAGTTGAATAGTTGAAGTAAAGTATTTACTTGCAGTAAATATTCATCTGCACTGATGTTCCTGATCAAATAACGTTACTGCAGTGTTCAACAAAGCAACTAAGCAGATACTGTACAGATCTTCTTCCAAAACACAAATAAATAGTTAATTTGAACTATCCATATGAAAATATATAAAGTCAAAAACACTAACAAAGTTTCAGAAGAAGCGTAGTGAACCCAAAAAACACAGAAAGATTCAAATAAAGGATGTACTATAAGACAAAATATAGGAAAATATGGGTTCAGCTGAGCCTGAAGGATGAAGTCATGGGCTGCTGGTGTGTGACTTTCATTTTTTAGGAATTGTATCTGTGCTTGTGTATACGGGTGTGTGAATATAAATCAGTTTTTAAAATGACAACAAAAGCAAAAATGTTGACATTTCTGTTGGAACATTGGCTTCAAAGTGTAATGTGGCTTGAGGCACGAAAGCAACCCAGTGACCCTCACCGGGTTTTCTTGACATAAATTACAGTGGATTTTTCAATGTGTCTATTGTGAACAATAATGTCAGGATCATCAATAATGCTTAGTCTATTGTGTCCTGTTTTTGTTGCCACCTACTCTGCTGTGTCGGTCTACAAAAGGATTAAAAACAACAAGGAATACAAAATTATTTTAAGAGATTATAATACTGCATATAATGTAATCAGTTTTTTTCAGACTATCAATAGAATATGTTTCTGCTCTAACATAAGATGTACATTAAATTATTTTACAGAGTCATCTAGAATAAGCAGGTTTATTTTTATGGATATTGTGTTTTATCAATATCAAAATATGAGATATATCAACAGGAAAAAGTAGGTCTCTAAATAGTGCTGGCAAATCATTTACGGCATATTTCTTTCAGAAACAAAAGACCGACTAAATACACTTTATTTACCTTGGCACATGTCCCTCAAAGACATAAGTTTTGTTGTCCCAGTCATCAGGGTCAGGAGAATAGACCTTTCCAAGCACTGTTGTTGGCATTCGGCCTGAATAGAGAGAATGCATCACCACATGAGTTTACCGTGTGTCTATGTGTGACATTAATACAGCATTACAAGACACATTGAATTTGAGAGCACTGACACTTCATCTGTACATGCCATGTACATACGTGTGTTGCATCTGTTTTGTATGTAATAACAATAAAATGAGAATGCTAAGAGCCTTGAAAATCACAACACTACACACTGCATAATATATCCCAAACACCTAAGGTGCATTAAAAATGAAGAAAATTCATGAAAAATGAAAGACCCGAATGTTCGTGCTTGAGGCATCATTTAGCATTTCCCTTCAGCAGAACCAAGAAGTGAGACTGTGGCTCATTTACACAAGAAGAAGAAAATGCACAACCAAACATGCAATTTGAAAGCACAATCATTATAATCTAGCAGAGAGAATGCAGGAATTATTTAGGGCCTTCCAAATTTAAAGGCAGACCTTGGCATGATAAATCTTAGTCTGTTTTTTGACTTTGCCAGAGGCTTTTGAAAAACTACTTAAAATAACTTGTTGACATTCATGGAAGGCATTCTAATTAAAAGAAAATGAATGAAACGGTTGTAATGGAGCAACGCGTTAGTTCTGGCAGACCACGTAGTCAACGCGCCCTTTGCCTATTGGCTGACGCCGACCCAACCCTTATGGCTGTCCACGAACCAACTGCGCTTATGGGTAATCAGCTGCTGCTCGCAATTGGATGCTGGCATTTGGGGCGCTTCATTTAAACTTGGTTTCTGTCACTGCTCTTTTTGCTTTCTGCTTGCACCCACCACCTCCCCTGCTCCACCGACTTCTCATTGCCAACAATGTCATACTGTTGTTCATTGTTGCTTGCTCTGTTCTAGGGAGTTCTTGCCTTTACAGCAAATGGAAGGCACTCCACCTGAGGATGCTGCTGTTCCCTGTCTTGGCTTCCATGGAGCTCATGGAAAAGTCGGGAACTTCCTCCGAACAGAGCCATACCGCCAAACACAATTGTATGCATTCAGAATAAGCTTCTGAAATTCATCTCTGTTTCTCGTCTCGTTTTGACGAGAGTGGTTCTGACAGAAATTTAGTCGTCAATAGAGTTAGTAAGGCCTTTCATTGATTGAGGTGAACAACATCAAATAGTTCCTGTCCTTGAAGAATTATCAGATTATCATATTTCTCATGTCCAACTCAAATAATCAACAAAAAAGTGAGTACTGTATCCAATACTGATTTGAAAAAAATTGTCTGGTCTTTTCTGATTTAAAATATATACAATTACATGCAACTGACTGAAGAAGACTTGAGGTCATGTTATTATGAGCTTGATTAATTCAGTTCAGTTCAATTTAATTATAGCTTATTATTCACCGAAGGGAAAAACAATTGCTGCAGTATTTAACATTTTGAATGATTTGCTTTTAGTATAGACATATGACAAACTGTAGCAGAGAGAGGCATGGTAGAAATCACCATCAGTGGATCGGAGGAATGTTCTTGTAGCTTGGCAACGATAGCTAATGGTGGCACACACAGCGTCATTAGGTAACAGATGAACTATCTCTGAGATGCAGATATACTCCTCAGTGACTTGTCCAGGATTACACCCTGAAATCCCTCCTTATATACTGTTACCTCTCCGCCTTTGTCTTTGTCTGTCCATATAGTCTTAAGGCGAAGTAGACACATGTTAGAGTTGATTCTGCAGCCAGGTCTCACTCCCGCTGTTCCTTATCAGCAAGCTTATCTATTTCATCGCCCAGTGATCTTACACTTCCCACAATGATAAAGGGAAGGCAAAACTTAACTTCCTCTTCCTTGATTTCCATTTAGTTTCTGCTCCTCACAACATCTTCTTTTCAGCCAGTCTGGTTTTGGGGTCTTATTCCAGAGATTACTTGGGCTTTGGAAAGCTCAATCAACCACCCCAACATGTAAAAAGCTTTCTTGATTATGTGGTTATCCATCATAGAAGATTTTTAAAAAGTTACCAGCAGAAATCATTCTAGAAGCACAGCATCCAAACCAGCACAGAAACTGTTTTCAATAATCAGTCCCATTAGAAAATCTGCAGAAGATTAGAATACTTTAGAATACAACCATGGGAGTAATTCTGACCAAACACAGGTCATGCATACAGTTATGATGAAGTGACAATGATGAGTTGAAGTTATGAAAGACATAATAAAACGTGTGAATGTGTGTTTTACACACTGATTAGGAACTAACTGGTTGGCAGGGTGAAATAGAAACTTGCTCAAAATGTGCTTGATGTTGAAAACACTTTTTTGGGGTTTATTTTAATCAGATGGGTGTGCCCATACTCTGTCTCCAACTTTTGGTGCCAAAAACGAAAAAACAACCTTCTCACCTCTGTGATTGTTAATGAAAATCTGCTTCTCCCCCGCCACATGTGCATGATCATTCTGGTCCCCGATGGTCACAGTCAGAGTGCTGGTCACAGTTTTGGCTGGATAGCCGCTGTCACACATAATGATCGGAAGGAGAAACTCTTTTTGGCGCTCACGGTCAAATGTCCTCAGAGCTGTTAATGTTGCTGTGCCATTTAGGTTGTCCTGAAGGTAGAAATCATTACTGTGGCGATACTCAGAGGGCACGGTGAAGTGAAAAGGAGGCCCATTCTCGGGAGAGTCCTGGTCCACAGCTCGGAGAAGGGTTGATGTTTGGTTCAATCTTACTACCTAAACAAGCAGAGAGAGAGAATGAAAGTTTGGGGTTAGTTCAGGTTTTTTCCCCCCTCTTAACCTAATCCACCATGATCAATGATTTGATTTTCTTCCTGCATTAACTCGTGCGTTGGATGTTAAATATTGAGATCAAACTGAGTCAAGCCTACCTGTGGTCCAGCCACATTCTCAAAGACTATCGGGGAGTACGCTGCCTCAAACTCTGGTCCATTATCATTTACGTCCAACAGAGGCAGCTGAACTGTTGCACTGCCTGTTAGAGGTGGATCCCCATGATCGGATGCTATGACAACCAAGTGATGCTGGGGTATTTTTTCTCGATCCAGAGGCCGGGCCACCGAGAGTACACCAGACTGGTCGATAGTAAACAGACCCCCAGGATCTGAGTCTTCTAATAGACTATAGATGATATCACGGTTCTGGCCTGAATCTGAGTCACTGGCCACCAAATGTGCCACACTGGTTCCCACACTGATGTCCTCAGGTAGTGGGGCAAGTCCTAGAAAGTGTGGGATGAAGACTGGAGCGTGATCATTGTAGTCCTCCACCTCTACCACACAGTGCAGAAGGCTTGAGAAGTCCAGGTCTTCCACCTTTAATAGGAACCACACACACAGTCTCACATGTCATAGAGGATTAGAGTAAGACAGATAAATATGCGATGAGGTGCTTCTTGTCAACCAAATTTACTTGACTGTAGTGTCACTCTGTATTTACTGTGATTTTAATAAACTGCTTTATTTTTTTTTTTTAAGGTCTCCATGGAGTAAAAACTAATTACTGATTTCAATACATGTTGTGCTTCACAGCATTCTCTTCACCTGAGAAATATTTGTTATAGCTTTTAAAGGAAGAGCTGACAGGAACAAAGAGAAGTGCTGAGAAAAATAGTTTAGAGCATTTTTTTCAATAACGTTTCAATAACGTTAAAAAGTTTCAAGGAACAATCTCTGGGCCAATGTGATAACACATCTTTAAGATGTCTACTAAAATTTCATTTTTCAACACCTCAACTCCAGGGAGTGCCGCAGTGTGCGACCTCTGGCTTCTATCACACTGAAGATATGTTTAACATATTCAATGCCATTGACTGAAGGTTCTCTCCACAAACATGAATTTAAATCCCATAAGTTGAAGAGAAAAAAAAACAACAACACCAACAAAAAGATATGCAGGCTGACTCTGAGTTATTTTCAATTGACCAAAGCTTTATCATTTGTGAAGCTTCCATATACCTTCAGTGTGAGGTTGAACCTCTGTTCGCTGTGTCGTTCATAGTCCAAACGTTTCTTGAGTTTCAAGACGCCACGCTGCTCCTGCTTGTGACTGACCATATAAAACTTCTGCTCTTGGTCTCCAGCCACAACGCTAAAGGTCAGTTGGGCGTTTTCTCCGGTGTCTCTGTCCTCTGCGGTGAGCTCCAGGACCTTAAAACAAGCCATAGCATTGTGTGAACAATCTCTTGGTAGTACAGCACTGTATTCTTTTAAAAGTTGCAAAATAGAAACATTCAAAATATTTAGTTTCAGTCTCGATAAAAAATGTTGTGCAACATGAGAATAAAAAGAATATCTTAATACAAAGAGCAGAAAAAAATTCTTACAATTATACAGCATCTGGTTATACAACCAAAGGTCAAACAGTGACATTGGTTTTCTAATATTTAATGATATTGGCATTGATTGTCTAATTGATAAATACACTACTGAAGGTCTAATATTCATGTATTTTAACAACATTTCTGAATGGTTCTGCTGGTGTCTCAAATTTTTTGTTCTTAATCAGTCGGTGTATACAAGTTATGTGTTAAATTACTTCACAAAAATAATTAATTCAAGCTTAAAAAATAGCTTGCCATCCTGCTGCAATGCTAATTCCAAATTAAGATCAATTTATCATTGTAAGAGTTACTGCCTTCTAACACTAAGTTAGTGGAAGTAGTGAGTACTGTCATCATTGGTCTGCATCAAGCCAACTAAGAAGATTGCTTATGACTAAAACCGGGTTAAGAGCTGTCCTACACATTATGATAATCTGTGAGGATTGTGATGAACCATTATAATTACAGAAGCAATGTAGGCAGAAAAAAATATTGGATCCTCTTAATCAGAGATCATAGAAGATTAACAGCAGAACCCACAGCAATGTTTAATCGTTAAATTCAGTGCATTTCCACGCATAAAATGCAAATAGAACTCAATGTATTGGGACTAAACAGCTGTGCTGTATGAAAAAAACAACTTATCAGTGAGGCAGTTATTAAAAGAAAAAAAGATTTCAATGAGTTATGGTGAATCAAGATTGGACCATGGAGCAATGGAAAAAGGTCATATGGTCAAATGAGTCTGAATTTATCCTGTTTCAATATGATAGGTTCGTTACGGTAAGAGGAATGGTGGATGTAGTACTGCACCCATAATTATTAGTATCTACTGTACAAGACTGTGGAGGCAGTCATGTGACCTAGGGATGTCTCAGTTGGTCGGGTTTGGTTTAGCAATGTCATGTGCCCAAAAAAAACAAGGCCAGCTAACTACCTGATTATACTGAACTTTTTTCTTCCCTAACTGCATGGATCTATTCCATGATTACAATATCAGGATTCACTGGGCTCCAATTGTGAAAAAAGTGTGTCATAGAGCACGAGATGTAATTTTAACAGAATCATGTGCCACCTCAACCCCATTGAGAATCTGCAGGATGTACTGGAGAAGACCTTGTACAGGGATCTGACTCTGATCATGGAGACAAGATTTTAGTGAAATATCAATGCAACTGTGGATGGAATTGAATGTGTCAAATTTTATAAGCTTACCAAAACAATGAAGAATGCATGCCATTATCAAAGCTGAAGGTGGTCTATCAAAATAATAGTGTGTGACTTTTAAAAAAAAAATCATTACTTTAGTATTTTCAACTCTTAAAACTGAATCTATTTTTATTTTTCTTAAATATTATTTGGGGCTTTTTATGCCTTTAATGGATAGGACAGTTGGAGAGAGACAGGAAGAAGAAAGAATGGGAAGACATGCAGCAAAGGGCCGTCCGGTGCGGGACTCGAACCGGGGCCAGCTGCAGCAAGGACTGTAGCCTCTGTACATGGGGCGGCTGCTTAACCCACTACGCCACCGACCACTCCAATTGAATCTATCTTAATAAAGACATCTAATTTTAATGTGAACTCATAATTATGTTGATACCTCTACATAACAGCAACATTCAGTAATTTCAAGTTAATTTAAAGATAGTGCTGCATTGGAGACTAAATAAATGCAGACACATTTTAAAAACAAAAACGACAAAAACAAAAAACAAAAAAAACAAAACACGGATTCCCAGAAATCAAATATTGCTGTATCTCATTGAACTCTGCTGTTTGCTGTCCATTTTAGAAAATACAAGACTAGAGAATACTATTAAGAGTCCATCAAAATAACAGAACCATTTGAAAACCTACATTTAGCAATATAATTAAAGTGAAACAGCATTGTTTCTGTGAAAAAATTTTTTTGTAGTGTAACGTCCTCCTGACCCACCTCTGCATTGGGCTCTGCATTCTCTGAAATCTTTGCCAGGCAGGAGTGATCTGTGATTCTCGGTGCATTGTCATTCACATCCTTGATCTGAATAGTTGCAGTGCCAGTTCCTGTCATCCCTCCTCCATCTCTAGCCTCCACAAGCAGGAGGTGCGAGTCAATCTGTTCTCTGTCCAGACCACCCATGCCCACAGTAATGGTCCCTGTGGTGGGGTTAATAGTGAACATTTCTGAGAAGCTGGGCACTCCTCCCATTTCAGCATTAGTGGCATCTAAACTACCCACAATCCTATAAGAGAGCACAGCGTTCTGCCCCACAGCCGAGTCGTCCAGGTCGGTTGCTGTCATCTCCATAACAGATGTCCCCATTACCGAGTTCTCTGCTACTTCTCCGTGGCAGCTGACACCGCATGTGAAGATGGGAGCATTATCATTGATGTCCCACACATTGATAATGACGTCTGTGAAGCCCGTCAGACCTTCACCACCCTCATCTGTAGCCAGGACAACAAAACGCCAAACAGCCCGCTCCTCACGATCCAGGGTCCGCTGGGCATAGATCTTACCTGTGACTTCATCAATTATGAATTCACTGTCTGCACCTTGGCCATGGAGGGAGTAACGAAGGGCCTCCTGGTCAGCGTCCTTATCTGGGTCCGATGCTGTTACCTATGTCACAGGGTCAGCGAGGTGGACAGAGAAGTCATTGAAGGTTATTGAAAGGTATGACTTGAATATGGCAGACTTGGAGTGATATTTTCACTGGAAGCACTCAACTCCTGCTCTATGCAGTTATGATATTTAGCAGGTAAATCCAGCTAAAATCCATAATGTCATCTCCATCCCTAACCTCATATGCCACTCTTCTTCTCTTTCATATTCACTATCACCACATTGGAAGCTATTACACCCATTAGAATCTACAGATGAGCTTAATATTAAAGTTGATTTAAAGATAAAAAATATTCCCTTACATACAGCAAGAGTCAAATGAATGACCAAACCAACCATGAAACTCTGCATGCAGATATGTTTCAATAAGTCAGGATGCATGAAGAAATATAAAGCATTCATGCTGTGCTAAAGCCCCTGCGACTCTGAATTGGATTAAACCAGGTATAGAACATGGATTAACGGATGGATGCTATGCTAAAGCCCTCTGCAGCACTGGCCATCAACAGGTGACAATTGCTTTTATTTTGGCAAGTAAGTAGTTAATGGTCAGGTGCAACTTTGCTCAAAGATTTTATCAGTTCTGTCAAAATGAAGTGGACATTTGCCCCAAAGCCTGGCTATACCTCTGGCTGGTTCCTTTAGTCAACTCATTTACTTCATGAACCCTCAAAAAAGGTCTGAAATAGGCACAAGGACCAACCAGCATAAAAGAAGATTAAGTTGAAATAACAACAGAATGAAAATACAAATTTAGGCAACAGTTTGTGTCCTCACTAATGATAATTTGTGTGGGAGGATGAAATGCAATTGAAGACAAAGGGTAGTAATTTTCTTGCTGTCTTTGACTAGTTTGCACTCGTTGTACAATTATGAGGGGAAACAGCATGCAGGTTCATTTTTAGTGGCATATTTTTCGAAATGATGACATGCCTACATATACTTCAGAAAGTAGGAAGTTGCATTAGATGCAACAAATAGTAGAGACATGACTGGAAGACCTCTCATGCTCTGTCATGCAGCTGAATAATGACTGTACTGTACCTGTAAGACAAACACTGGCGAACCATCCAGCTCCTCTGTCACGCTGCCATAGTACTCGTTAACGGTGAACACCGGAGCCTCGTCGTTCTTGTTAACCACGTTTACTGTCACCATTGTGTAATCTTCCCACTTCCCATCTGAGGCCAGGACATGAAGCTTGTACCTGAGCAAAAGTTTCAGCTTTGTGAGGGAGTTTCTCAAACCACACATTCTCTCTCCCAACCTGTCACATGCTGATGCTTTGTTTATTTAAAATGCACAGGGTAACAATCTACAGCTGCTAGGTGATGACATTTAATGCTAGAGAAAGTCTGTATGTTGAGGAACGGTGGTAGAGGAGTAAGTCACAAGACTTCCAGCTCGAAGATGAAGGTTTAAATCCTGAAGCTGGACCTGAAACTTTATTGTAAGATCAGACATTTACCTTTTACCTTTTTTGTTGCAGTTTTGTTAGCTTTGACATCAAAATGACCAGACTCGGACAATTATTTTTATTTTATTTTTTTACAATGCGTCTTTTGATCCAATAAACACATTGTGAAATTGAATCAGTCTGTGCTTTTTTCTTTTATTTACAAGCTTCTCCATTTACCAAGTTACGATTGTGACAAATGATGCAACAGTGATGTCATCCAATGAGAAAAATTCTATACCATCTCACTGTGAGTATTTCATTTGTTAGGGAACTTCTGCTGAAGTCTATCAGATGTAAAATAATATGAATATAAGTAAATGTTACCATAGGCATGTGAGTTCGACACCTTGACTTTTGTGACAGGTGGAAGAGAAAACAAGCAATAACAAAACACTTGACGATAGTCTCGTCAGATGGAAAATTTAAAGCTTTAACATACAGTGCAAGACAAAAAGAAAAGGTAGGGGACATGAAACATCAGATTCCTCAAAGGAGTCTCCAGCACCAGTGTGTGTAAACCTACCTTTTGTTCTGCTCATAGTCTAGAGGCTGGGCAATGAAGATTGTGCCCACCTCTGGCTCCACATCAAACACCCCTCCTGTGTTTCCTGATGTGATCTGGTAGCGCAACTTGGCATTTCCACCTGCACAGAAAAACAGGCAGTGAATGACTACACAGTTTGTAAAATGGGCATTCATAACTCAGAAAGTAAGCCATAATAAGTTTAATTTTTTCTTTCTTTTTTAATAGCTGTGGTGAAAAACAAATGGATGAGGGTTTCATCTTGTGTATTTGTTTTTTCATGGGAAAAAAATGGAAACGTGTGACTCTTCTGGGACCTTAAACAACAGGCTGCCTCATGCTTACAAGTGTGATTGTCATAAAAATGTGTAAAAATACAATGGAATTCTCCTGATGCGAGAACCAACATTTTGAATTCAAAATACGCAGCTTCGATCAGCTCCAGAGTTTTACTGGGAAAATATAAAACCATAAATGTGGAAACAAAGCTTCTACTTATTTTTTCTTTTTACTGTTAATGACAGGACAGGCAATTTAAAAAATATATATATATTTAATGAATGCACTTTCTCTTTTATATAGCTGTTTATAAGGAACAAATATTGCAAATTGCGGAATTGCATACAGAGAAGCTACGTTTTATACCTATGACCAAAATGTTATATTTGAAGTCTTTCTCATTCCAAAGATAATCATCAAAAAACTTTTTGTTATGAATTAAAGCTTTAAGAAATGGTTAGAAATATAGCATGCAAATGTATGAAAAAATATCAAAAGCTTCAATTGAATAAAAATCATAGAACTTAAATCAAGAAAGTGTAGCAATTGGGCATTTTAAGGTCAAAAGTTGACAATGATGGCATTGTTATGGGTCTTAGATGATTTAAAAGTTATACTGCCGTATTAGTAATTGAATGTAGGCAGAATTCAGTCTGCAATATTTATATTGACACAGAGGGATTCAGATATTCATGTATACGCGTTAATCATTCACAAGGTTTCCTGCACAATAAATTGGAAAGAATCAACTTCAAACTTTATTATGAAACCGCTTTTGTGACTTTACTGTCCCTGGAAATAATTTAGCATACATACATAACATGACATACATATAAAAACACCAGAATTACAGCATTATTTGCTCTGAATGATGAAAACAGTTTGTGCAAACTATCAATCCATTTTCTATACCTGTTTAATCCAATTTATCCCAGCTGTCATTGGGCAAGAGGCGGGGTACACCCTGGAAGGGTCACCAGTCCATCACAGGGTCACACATGAGACATACACAGAACAAAAATATAAACGCAACACTTTCGTTTTTTCTCCCATTTTTCATGAGCTGAACTCAAATGATCGAAAAGATTTTCTACATACACAATAGACCTATTTCTCTCAAATATTGTCCACAAATCTGTCTAAATCTGTGTTCGTGAGCATTTCTCCTTTGCAGAGATAATCCATCCCACCTCACAGGTTTGGCATATCAAGATGCTGATTAGACAGCATGATCATTGCACAGGTGTGCCTTTGGCTGGCCACAATAAAAGGCCAGTGTTGCGTTGATATTTTTCAGTGTACAACCAGACGCGCTCACACTCACTCCTACGGTCAATTTAGAGACCAATTAACCTAACATGAATGTTTTTTGGACAGTGGGAGGAAGCTGGAGTACCGGAGAGAACGCACACATACACAGGGAGAACATGCAAACTCCGCACAGAAAAGCCCCAGCTGGGAATCGTTCTTCTTTTCATCTCCAAAGTTCTTTCCCAATCTCTCTTTCCAATCTCTTCAGTTTTTTTTTTCCTCTGAGAAGCACTTTGAATAATCTATTAGATGCTGATCAACAAAATGTTCCCCACAATGCAATTACTAGTAAAGCCAAGGTCCGCATCTCAATCCCCACTGCATCCTGCACCTCCAATGTTAATATGAAAGGGAAAAGAGAAGCCTCTGAAGACAAAATGAGATTCACAGCTTATTAGCAAGATGAAAGTCAAGGAAGGAGAGAGAAGAATGCTCTAATCCAGATCGTTTTGTTCCGTCTGTCTTCATTTTAAATAAGACATTAGGGAATACATGCAGTTGCATCTCCTCTTTTTACTCTCATTCTCTCTGTATTTCTTTTTTTCTTTTTATTAGTTTTCTGAATCCCGTAAGTATTTAGAAAACTGCTGAGTCCCAAATGGAAAATAGAACTGCTCAGGGAGTAATACAGCAGTTTAAACAAACAAACAAACAAATTAAGATTTTTTTTTCCTTTTCCCAGCTGTGTTCATTTCAAAATTCCTTTTTCTCCCTGGGTACAGTCCTTTACTGAAACAGCAGTATACAGTAAACAGTTTCTGCACTGAAGAAATTGAATTTATATAAAAACCTTTTGCTATTTTATCATCTGAGAGTTGTAACTATTCTATTCCAGAGACTTGAACATGTTATTGGGATCGAAGGAACTGCATTAGGCTGGTTTAAGTCATATTCATCTGATAGATTCCAGTTTGTTCTTATAAATGAGGAATCTTCCTCATACACCAGAGTAAGTCATGGAGTCATGCTTCCATTAGGTAACATTATTAGACAGCATGGCATACATTTCCATTGCAATGCTGATGATACCCAGTTGTACTTATCTATAAAACCAGATGAACCCAATAGGTTGGTCAGACTACAAGCATGTCTTAAAGACATAAAGACCTGGATGACTCAGAACTGTCTGCTTCTAAATTCAGACAAAACTGAAGTTGTTATCTTTGGACCTGAGCAATTCAGGGAGAAACTGTATATATACAGTATATAGTTATTCTAGATGACATTTCCCTGTCTTCTAGTACTACAGCAAAGAACCTTGGAGTTGTTTTAAACCAGAATTTATCATTTGACTCGCATATAAAACAGGTTTCTAGGACTGCCTTCTTTCACCTTCGTAATATTGTTAAAATTTGGAACATCTTGTCTCAGAGTGATGCAGAAAAACTAGTCCATGCATTTGTTACTTCAAGATTGGACTACTGTAATTCTTTATTTATGGGCTATCCCACATATTCTCTGAAAAGCCTTCAGCTGATCCAAAAAGCTACAGCCAGAGTTCTGATGAGAACTAACAGGAGAGATCATAGTTACTCCAGATGGATTATTTTGAAATTAACTATGATTACAATGAATGAAACTCCAATTGGCTTGAATTGGACTGTATTATTTAAGTGCCTTGAGATGACATTTGTTGTAATTTGGCGCTAACCATCCATCCATCCATCATCTATACCGCTGAATCCGTCGGTCGGGTAGCGGGGGGACTGGAGCCTATCCCAGCGGTCATTGGGCGAGAGGCGGGGTACACCCTGGACAGGCCGCCAGTCCATCGCAGGGCCACATAGAGACAAACGAGACAAACAACCATACACACGCTCACACTCACTTCTAAGGACAATTTTAGAGACACCAATTAACCTAATATGCATGTTTTTTGGACAGTGGGAAGAAGCCGGAGTACCCGGAGAGAACCCACGCATACACAGGGAGAACATGCAAACTCCAAAGTAATTTGGCACTATATAAATAAAACTGAATTGAATTTAATAATATTTCTCCAGTTTTAGCTTCTCTTCATTGGCTCCCTGTTAAATTCAGAATAGAATTTAAGATTCTTCTCCTAACATATAAAGCTCTTAATGACCGAGCTCCATCATATCTTACAGATTTCACTGTTAGATATTTTCCTAACAGAGCACTTCTCTCCCAAACTGCAGGTTTACTTGTGGTTCCCAGAGATTCTAAAAGTAGAATGGGAGGCAGAGCCTTCAGTTATCAGGCCCCTCTCTTGTGGAACCAGCTGCCAGTAAATGTCCGGGATGCAGACACCCTCTCTAACTTTGAGATAAGGTTTAAAACTTTCCTTTTTGATAAAGCTTATCGTTAGGGATGGCTCAGGTGATCCTTAAACATCCCATAGTTAAGCTGCTATAGACCTAGACTGCTGGGGGGCATCTTATGTCACACCAAGCCTCACTTTGCTCTCTTTTTTCCACAGTTTAATATCTCATATGGCATTATATACATTTGGCATTTTTGTTGTCATTAACTTGTGTTTTGCCGTCTCAGCAGATCCTTTGAATGGTGTTATGTTTGTTTCTGTCCCCTCAAACCCCAGCTGGTCGAGGCGGATGGCTGCCGTTCCTGAGTCTGGTTCTGCCTGAGGTTTCTTCCTGTTAAAATGGAGTCGTTTCTCTCCACAGTCGCCTCATGAATGTTCAGGACTAGGTTCGGTTGTTCTTGGGTGGGCTGCTTTATTTTCCTAGGAGAAGGTGCTGCTTCAGTGGCATTAATTAACAACAGTAAACATTGCAGATTAGATTAGAGATTATTCAATGTTTAAAGGTAGTCTTACTCTGCGATATGTATACTGGAAACATATATATTACTGTGCTTCACAACACTGCGATGTGCGGCGGGATTGATTCAAGCATTGTCCTTGATAAGCAGAGGAAGAAATATGCCCACTGACCTTGGGCCAGTCCCTGAACACAGTCAGACTGTGTTAGATGGACAAGAGATACCCAGTGTCTTAACCGCAACCTATTTTTCTTCAGCATGTTTCTAGATCTTTGTATTTACTTTTTGTTTGTTCGTTTTGGGCTTTTTTTTCTATGTATTTTGGTTGTTTTCTCACGCAGTTATCATTAAAGGGCCCATGGCATGTTTTCTGGCATCAATGATGCATTATCAATTTAAATGTCACCCGAAGCTAAGATAAAATAAATAAACAACTTAATTGGCATGTTTTAGATCTTTCTATGTTCAAGGGAAATAATGCTCCCAAAGTATTTTTCAGCAATCGTAGCCACTGTCACATCAAAGTTCCTGGATTTCCTTGCAGGGTGAAATTATCTATGCAGTGTCCATGAAAGCTATCATGTCGTGCATTTTTAAAGCAGAAGGTTTCAAGCCACAATGAACAATTGATCCACCACTAGTATTAATATACTACTCAGAGCTAATATAGCATTAACAGGATTATGTTATATTATAATATAACATTATTGGCATGGTTTCACTGTGATGGACTGGCAGCCTGTCCAAGGTGTACCCTGCCTCTCGCCCATTGACCGCTGGGATATGCTCCAGCCCCCCCGCGACCCGACCGACGGATTCAGCGGTATAGAAAATGAATGGATGGATGGCATGGTTTCATTTCATCTTTCTGACCAGAATCATGAAAGTATTAGTGAAACTTTCAGTTTAAAAAAGTTCAAATCTTTCCCTGTTCAAGATCAAAGACAATATATGATTTATCATAGAGCACAGGAACTTTTTAACCTGGGGCAGCGAAAGTGTCTTTTAACCCAAAGTACAACTTTTACCTGACCCTAATCCAGAAGTATGTGCCCACAACTGAAAACAATGACAACAAACTAACTGAGCATGAATGAAGACGTTGCCTTTGTCTTGGATGGTGGGAAGAAAATACTTGATATTGTTTGAAATCTGGTTACTCATGAAATCAAATCAAATCAAATCAAATTTATTTATATAGCACATTTCATGTTCAAAGTGCTTTACATAAAATAAAAGCATTGCAGCAGGGAGTGCAAGAAGCATTAAAAATACATAAAAGAATATAAAGAGAAACAAATAAAATCATTTAAATGAATTTAAAAACAGGCAACAGTCTAGATAAGTTAAAAGATATTTCATGCATAGACACATGTGAAAAGAAATGTCTTTAACCTTGATTTAAAAATGTCTACATTTGATGAAAGTTTAATCTCCACTGGCAGTTTGTTCCACTTGTTGGCAGCATAACAGCTAAATGCTGCTTCTCCATGTTTAGTCTGGACTCTAGACTGGACCAGCTGACCTGAGTCATTGGATCTAAGAGCTCTGCTAGGTTTATATTGTCTGAACATATCACAGATGTATTTTGGGCCTAAACCGTTCTGGGATTTGTAAACCATCAGCAGGCTTTTAAAATCTATTCTGTGACTGACTGGAAGCCAGTGTAAAGATTTTAAAACTGGTGTGATGTGTTCAGATCTCTTAGTCCGGGTTAAAACTCTAGCAGCAGCGTTCTGGATGAGCTGCAGATGTTTAATGCTCTTTTTGGGAAGTCCAGTTAAAAGAGCATTATAGTAATCGAGTCTACTGGAGATGAATGCATGGATGAGTTTCTCCTGGTCTTTCTGGGAGAGGAAACCTTTAATTCTGTTGATGTTTCTGAGATGGTAAAAAGCTGCCTTGGTGACAGCTTTGATGTGGCTGCTGAAAGTCAGATCTGAGTCTATCAACACTCCGAGGTTACGAACTTGGTCAGTGATTGTAAGGTCCCGAGTCTCAAGATATTTACCAACGCTGACCCTCTTCTCTTTGCTACCAAACAGAATTATTTCAGTTTTGTCTTCATTTAATTGTAGAAAATTCTCTCTCATCCAGGTGTTTACTTCCTCCAGACACTGACACAGTACGTCTGCTGGGCTGCAGCCGTCCGGTGACAGAGACACATAAAGTTGTGTATCGTCTGCATAACTGTGATAATTGATGTTAAAATTCTGCAATATCTGACCCAAAGGGAGCATATACAAGTTAAACAGAAGAGGTCCAAGAATTGACCCCTGGGGGACTCCACAAGTCATGGCCACTCGCTCAGATTCATAGCTGCCAATTGTAACAAAATAACTCCGGCCTTCTAAGTAGGACCTGAACCAGTTAAGGACCGCTCCAGAAAGTCCAACCCAGTTTTCCAGCCTGTGCAACAGGATTCTGTGATCTACAGTATCAAACGCAGCGCTGAGGTCCAACAGAACCAGGACTGAAACATTACCAGAATAAGTATTCAACCTAATGTCGTTTAACACTTTTACCAGAGCTGTTTCAGTGCTGTGATGACGTCTGAAGCCTGATTGAAAGTTATCAAGACTTCCACTTTCATTCAGAAAGTCGTTGAGCTGGTTAAATACAACTTTCTCAATAATCTTAGATATAAAAGAAAGATTAGAGACAGGTCTGTAGTTGTTCATCATAGAGGCGTCTAGAGTTCTCTTCTTTAGGAGTGGCTTAATGGCAGCTGTCTTTAGTGACTTGGGAAAAATGCCTGATGCCAGTGAGCTGTTAACTATTCGTAGGAGATCACTTTCTACTGAGGTAAAAACAGTTTTTAAAACAGAACAGTAACAAGTCTAGAGTTCTTC
This sequence comes from Odontesthes bonariensis, assembly GCF_027942865.1. Lineage (NCBI taxonomy): Eukaryota > Metazoa > Chordata > Actinopteri > Atheriniformes > Atherinopsidae > Odontesthes > Odontesthes bonariensis. Next base: position 9,536,804 of record NC_134506.1, read on the forward strand.
TGGTATCAGTCTCACTAACAATCACAACAAAAGAATTATATTTCTCCCTAACCTCAAAATTACTGTAATATACAAAACAAGTGCATATTTGCAAGTCACATAAGTAGTCACATTAGTAACATAATCTCCTGAAATGATAAAAAAAAAAATCACACTTCGTATCTCTGGCTTTTGCTTCAAATTGTTTTATCTTTGCTTTTAGGCTTCTGTTTGAAAGCAATAAATCACATTACATCCATACATCTAAAACACTGCAAAACAGTGGAAGTGTATTATTGCAGGATGACCATATAAAATAAATGAGACAGATTTGAATTATATTAGATCTTTAATTGAAAACACTTAAAGGTAATATTGAGATTCCACTTCCCATATTCAAAAAGACTTCCAAACATCCATCAAATACCCAACACAGAAAATTAAAATGGAGCTCTCTTAGCTGTCAAATTGATTTAATGGAGTGATAAAACAGTGGCTTTGAGCACGAGCACAAAGGAAGCATATTTCAAGATATAATGCTACCCTTCTATGAGCTGTCAGTTGAGCCAGCCAGTCTGTATATGTGCTCTCACCTCACATTATTATTGTAAACTTGGAACAGACAGTTCACGGACTGCTGCATATGTATTCGTTATTCTGATTAAAAGCCTGCTTTGTTGAAAATGTTGCTTTCACCTGAACTTGTGATTCTAAAAAGAATTCTGTTGTGACAGATAACAACAAGATAACAGTGAAGAACGTCTATAGCTTAACTGAATTGAACTGAATCATAATTTACAAGTCCCGAAATGTGAATTCTTTTTGAGAGCAGTTATTAACAGTAATCGGTCATTATTCACTGAAAAAAAGTCATCATTTATAGTTATGGCTGTGGGCAGAAATGACCTTTTGTGATGTTCTTTGTTACACCAGAGCTGATGAAGCCTCTGACTGAACACATTTCTTTTATGTCATTCCTATGTTTTGTTGAGGGCATGCAGTGTTGTCCATGATGCTGAGAAGTTTTTACTATTTTTTGTTGAGTCACTGGCTCTAATCCTGCTGCACCAACAGATGGCTGCAAAGCAGATCGCACTCCCATTCACAGACTTATAGCAGATATGCAACAGCTTGCTGCTAATATTGCAGGACCTAAGCTTCCTTAAAAAGTATAGCCTGGTCTCTTCATTGTGGATGTCCTCATGTAGATAGCCTCAGTGGTGCATTTCCAGTTAAGTCTGTTGTCCAGGTAAACACCCAGTTATCTCCAAGGAAAGAAATAGAGTTTGGTTCATTCCTAAAATCCAAAATCATCTCCACTGTCTTGCTCACATAGACAATCAGGTAATTGTTCTTACACCATGACAAAAAGCAGTCACCCAGTTCTTTGTACTCTGCTTCTTGCTCATCACTGATACTCCCCAGAACTGCAGAATAATCTGAGTATCTCTGGAGATGAGAGGACTCCGAGTTGTCCTCTCACCAGTGAGAGTGTAATCCCCTGTGGTGCTACTATGCTGCTGACTACCTTCTCAGGCACACAACCGCCAGTCTCACAAACTGTGGTCTGTTCGTCAGGTACTTAATAAAGCAGGCAATTATGGAGGCATCCACTTTTATTTTCTGGAGCCTCTTACATAGAGTTGAAAAAGACCTCCTCTCCACTGAGAAATGCAACGAATTTGCCATCTATTTTAGCCAAAAAATCTAAACAATTAGACAAAAAATTCAAGCAACACAGACAAACAAGAAAACTAATCTGTGTCTAAAACCTAAAAATAACTCTGACGCTACGTCACAATTTAATATTGTTGATTTAAAAATCCTAGAGGAAATAGTTCGGCATCTGAAATCAACAGCTTGCACTCTGGACATAATACCATCCGACTTTTAAAAACTGTTTTTACCTCAGTAGAAAGTGATCTCCTGTAAATAGTTAACAGCTCACTGGCATCAGGCATTTTTCCCAAGTCACTAAAGACAGCTGCCATTAAGCCACTCCTAAAGAAGAGAACTCTAGACGCCTCTATGATGAACAACTACAGACCTGTCTCTAACCTCTCTTTTATATCCAAGATTATTGAGAAAGTTGTATTTATCCAGCTCAACGACTTTCTGAATGAAAGTGGAAGTCTTGATAACTTTCAATAAGTCATCACAGCACTGAAACAGCTCTGGTCAAAGTGTTAAACAACATGAGGTTTAATACTGATTCTGGTTATGTTTCAGTCCTGGTTCTGTTGGACCTCAGCGCAGCGTTTGATACTGTAGATCACAGAATCCTGTTGCACAGGCTGGAAAACTGGGTTGGACTTTCTGGAGCGGTCCTTAACTGATTCAGGTCCTGCTTAGAAGGCCGGAGTTATTTTGTTACAATTGGCAGCTGAGCAAGTGGCCATGACTTGTGGAGTCACGCAGGGGTCAATTCTTGGACCTTTTCTGTTTAACTTGTATATGCTCCCTTTGGGTCAGATATTGCAGAACTTTAATATCAATTATCACAGTTATGCAGACGATACACAACTTTATGTGTCTCTGTCACCGGACGACTGCAGCCCAGCAGACGTACTGTGTCAGTGTCTGGAGGAAGTAAACACCTGGATGAGAGAGATTTTTCTACAATTAAATGAAGACAAAACTGAGATCATTCTGTTTGGTAGCAAAGAGAAGAGGGTCAGCATTGGTAAATATCTTGAGACTCGGGACCTTACAATCACTGACCAAGTTCGTAACCTCGGAGTGTTGATAGACTCAGATCTGACTTTCAGCAGCCACATCAAAGCTGTCACCAAGGCAGCTTTTTACCATCTCAGAAACAGCAACAGAATTAAAGGTTTCCTCTCCCAAAAAGACCAGGAGAAACTCACCCATGCATTCATCTCCAGTAGACTCAATTACTGTAATGGTCTTTTAACTGGATATTAACACATTGAATCCCAAGTCACGTAAAACTACGTTTTTACTGCCCATGCGTTGGCTCCCAAATGGTAAAAATACGTTTTTACGTTTTTTTTATGGATTCTGAATCTATACATTCTAATGCACATTCTGTGTGATTTTTGTAATTATGTGATGAACAGAACTGACATAGATGGCAGTCAAAAACTGGTGTCATCATCTGGACATTTTGATCATTACGCCAATGGCTTTGCGTAAACTCAAGAACAATTTTGATAACGCTGCATTGATTGTTGTGCATTTCCGCATTTTGTCCAATCGCACGTGTCGGTTTCCAGAGGGTGGCGGTAAAGTAACATAAACAAACAACAAGAAGGAGAAGAAGACACGCGACAAGTCTAAGGAGGCGGTCTTATGAACAGGTTAGCTTTGCAACATGCGACACGACGCAAATCCTCTGACCCGGATATGTAAGTATCTAAAGCGCGACAGGCTGAAAGAGCGCACGTTTCACAAAAGCCCCGATATCTCACTTTGTTGTTGATTTTGGTGGATACCCGCCTTGGTTTAGCTAAGGATAGCTCGCTAATGGCGGCACCTAGAGACATGCAGTTTTGACCCACAAAGAGTTTAAAGTCTCAGCTTTCAAACGAGCCATAACATGTTTCAGTGGCCCTATCACATAATATGCTGTGACTGTACAAAAAAAGTCAAAAAATGGTTTAGAACGCTGGGATTCTACGACATAATTCCGTAAACACCGCCGGTATTCAATGTGTTAAACATCTGCAGCTCATCCAGAACGCTGCTGCTAGAGTTTTAACCCGGACTAAGAGATCTGAACACATCACACCAGTTTGAAAATCTTTACACTGGCTTCCATTCAGTCACAGAATATATTTTAAAAGCCTGCTGATGATTTACAAATCCCAGAACGGTTTAGGCCCAAAATACATCTGTGATATGTTCAGAGAATATAAACCTAGCAGAGCTCTTAGATCCAAGGACTCAGGTCAGCTGGTCCAGTCTAGAGTCCAGACTAAACATGGAGAAGCAGCATTTAGCTGTTATGCTGCAAACAAGTGGAACAAACTGCCAGTGGAGAATAAACTTCCACCAAATGTACAAATTTTTGAATTCAGGGTAAAAACATTTCTTTTCTCATGTATCTATGCATGAAATTTGGAGCTATCTTTTAACTTATCTAAACTGTTGCTTGTTTTTAATCATTTTTATTAATTTTAATTAGTTTATTTCTATTTATGTTATTTTATGTATTTTTAGTGCTTCTTTCACTCCCCGCTGCAATGCTTTTATTTCATGTAAAGCACTTTGAATTGTTTTGTACATGAAATGTGCTATACAAATAAATATGAATTGACTTGACAAACCATTGTAGGCTGAAATGTATTAAAAGCATTGGAGAAACTAAAGAACCCATCTGGACAAAGAATCGACTTTTTGCAGATGTGTGTGGGCTCGGTGAAGCGGGTAGATGGTAGCATCTTCAAAAAACAACCCTGGGCAAACAGTGGGGAATCCAAAAGGATGTCCACTTGCTTACTGAGGTGAGCCAATAACTGTCTCTTCAGGACATGAGGAGATGATGTAAGATGTTAGGGCAATTGGTCTATAGATTAAGAGAGACAATTGGTAAGATTTATCTGTTGTGTTTTGTTTCATAGGTACAAGACAGGATGTCTTCCACAGCACTAGAGTTTTTCTTGACTCAGGCTGACACCATCTGGACCTGCAGCCTTGTTCCCATTCAGTCTCTTATCTGCCTCATCACTTGACTGTGGGAGAGACACAAGCTGTTTTCACACTGAGATCCGCTACCTTCGCGGGTCCAAATTGCCACTTCGTCCCGCGTCGAGCAATGTGAAAGCTTGGCGTATTAGGTGATCCGTGTCGCCTGAAGCCGAGGTTCAGGGGGCGTTGCCTAGTGGCAGAGCGTCACACGAAACACATAAAATGCTGGGCGTGTACAATGACGTAGGCACAAGCCATGCGTCGTAGGTAGGGTTAAATACACCTGTCTGCATCAAATTTTTCAAACCAACGATGGTGGGACACCTTGAGGACTTGTTTTTGCAATTGTATATGCAGTTCATGGAGATGTTATTTTACGGGGTGTGGATGGTCACAACGTGGGATACCGCTGAAGAACATATGCGGAGAATACAAGAGCACTATAATCTCCAAGTTGAGGAAATCCATCGACAATTTGAAGCAGAAGAACGCGAACAGCGTCGACGCAATTGACAAAGACGTTTAGCTGTCATGACTCTGAACACACATGTGTCTGCAAGAAGAGTGTGGAAGATGGCAAGACCACAAGGGTTGGTGTTTTGCTCTGAACAGTTTTGACGACGACGAGTGGAGAAAGCACTTGAAGTGAAACTTGTCCTCACCTGTCGCTGTTGTTCTGATCAGCTGTCCATTCTGTCTTTTAAACTCCTCACGTCATGCCACGCCCACGTCCATCCCGCGTCAATTGCTTTCACATCAAATTCGGCTCGGCAAAAAGACTAGGGTCCGACGCGGGTCGAATGGCGGGTCGAGTTGACGCGCCAGCCCGGATCGTCAGTGTGAAAGGAACAGCGGAAAAACTAAATTCGCGAATTAAACGCGGGTTCTTCCTCAGTGTGAAAGGGGCTACAAGACTGAAACGTGGGGCAGCCAAAGTCTCATTATGTCCTGATGTGGGGGGAGATGATGGTGAAGCTGTGTTAAGATCCAAGTCTATGGTGCAAGGTGACACCATTGAGGTGTAACAAGAATGATGTGGGTACAGGGAGGAGATGAGGTCTGTGTAACTGGAGACAGGGGGAGACGAATGTTGAGTGTTGTTCTGAGCTGAAACTGTGGGTTTAAGCCCTTAATCACTGGCTTTGCCCTGTGCTGGCTGGGAGTATACATAGGCAACTCTTTGCTAACATGCCTCCTGAAACAACTGTTTTTAACCAGTTAACGTTATTTGTGATCATGTATCTCTCTTCCACCTTCTCGTGACCAAAACTGAACAAGTGTACAAGTCAACTGGAATTAAAACTTATTTTCTATTTGAAAATGGATTCCCTTTTTCTGCTTCAACAACGGAGCTTCGAGTGGAAATATATTTTTTGACTCAACAAAAAAAGTATTAATAAAGTCATACTTTTTCTTTTAATTAGGCTTTCTCAATTAAAATTCTTGTTGGTATACAACACAATACCTTACCAGCCAAAATGTTTAAAGAGATGTGCATAACTGAGGATATGTTGTCAGAAAAAGGCAAGCTCTCAAATCTACATAAAGCTTTTAAGTGGTGCTCTGTGTCAAACAAAGGTAAAGCATTTCAGTGCATGTAACAGATATAGGATGTTAAATAATTCCAAGATAAGAGATGGAAAAATCTTATTAGATTTAAAATGAATCAAGCAATTTGGCAGTGTGGTTGAGTAAATGTGTATGGATAAAGATTTATATTATCAGCATCACCATCAAATCTTAACTTTTCATTCTGTCTTTCTATGAACATATTTTATAACGTACATACAAACATTCACATATAGAGATTTCATTATTCACGCCACCCACCTTCGTCCCCATCATTTGCACTGACAGTGAGAATGGCGAAGCCTACATCTGCATCTTCATCAACATCAACTTCATAGGATACGTGTGCAAACACGGGCTTGTTATCATTCACATCGCTGATAAAAACACGGACATATGCTGTATCTGAAAAAAAAGAGATAAAGAGAAAAGGGCACTTAGAAACATCGGGTTGTTCTTACTCTGTCAATGTGAGCATCAACATCTGTTTTTATCATTGTATAGGAACAATTTAGCCACCTTTTCACATTTCATATCCAAACTCAGACAAGAAACAGACTGCAGATGTGAAGAGAAAAAGGTAGTAGACAATTTATTGAGTCTATTTTACCTTCAAATCCAGTTTTTTCTTTTCTTCTTTAACATCCGAACACAGGCTGAAGTGAAGTTAAAGGCACTCTGAGGGCATCAGCATAAGGCTCTGTGGCTAAGAGTGGCTAATAAGATCAATTGTTAAAGCCAGTAAAGTGGCCTTCAGAGCTAAAACAGCTGCACAAACTTTGCACATGTTCAGAGTTTGTCAGAAACTTATAAAGTTGCAGGGGAAGTGGTCAAGCAGAATTACTATCCATCCCCTCCTCCCCTCGTTTTCTGATGATGATGTCCAATTATCCATGTTTTTACACAGATACACACAGCTCCCTCCCACAGTCTAGCTCCAAAGTAGCAGTTTTCTGCCAGTAAAAACATTTTTTTAATTATTATATATCTTGTTATCACTACATGACAGCACTCTGCTGTATCAAAGTTCAGAAAGAAATTCTAACAGCTTCATCCATGATTGAGGCTACCATTTGGTGAACTGCCTTTTTAGTGAGAAAGGTTGAATTCTACTGTAGTTTGTTGTCATGCTCTAACAAATTTGATTTTAATTACTGTTTTTCTGAATAAAGTGGCAAAGATTTTCCTCCAATCTGAATGAAGATGCCTTTATAAGGTTTGCTTGTTTTTCCCGGAATACAAGTCACAATTTGCTCAGCAAAATTTGCAAGGAATACAATGATTTCTTTTTTTCCAGTGGAAAGCTATTTTCTATTCTCATACAAACAACATATTTAAGGTTATACTTTTTCTATTCACAACACTTTTGATTTACTTTTATTTCCATTTTTTGATTTGATGACAAGCATGACTCTCTTGAATGATTTTACGACAATCATGTTGTGGTCATCAATTTAGCATAATGAACAAGTCTTAGTACCTGGACCTCCGCGAGACCCAGATGCTGTTGCTATGGTGAAGATGCTAGTCTCGCATACAAAGCATCAGGAAATTCAAAAACACTTTGTCACTGCAGCTCTTTACAAATATGGTGCCCATAGTTAATTATAGGAGGGCCGCATTCATTTAGCCTCATTCCTGCAATACCCGGCGTTTCAGTTGATCCCACTAGGTCAGTAATTGACGAGGAGTGCACATCAAAATATATTTCCACCAAAGTCTGATCAAAGGCTGTATGTCTTCTTTGCCAAGAAATGTCACGCCCATGGGGTTTCTCCCCATGTTTTTGGTTTTGGTGTTGGTCATGTCTTGGTTTTGTAGTCTATGTTTAGTTTTGCCATGTTTTAGTTTCCCTTCATTCAGTTCATTAGTTTCACTCACTCCACCTGTGTTTTTCCCCTCAGCTGCACTCACTCCCCAATCACTCCCAGCCCTCTATTTAGTTTCCAGTCTCCCATGTCACTTGGTCGGATCTTTGCTTGTCTTCCCTACATGTCTACTTACCCATGCTACCTGCGTTTACCAAGTTAAGTACCTATTTAGTCTATGCCATACCAAGTGTTTTTGTTTGTTTTCCACAGTCACGTTTTCTGAATCCGGCTTAGCCGCGCCTTTTGTTTGTACTTTGGTTTCCTTTGGTTTGATATTGGATATTCGACAGATATTCACAATAAGGAAATATCATCCATCCATCATCTTCCGCTGGTCCGGGGATCGGGTCGCGGGGACAGCAGCTTGAGCAAAGAGACCCAGACGTCCCGAGCCCCTCCCGGATGACCGAGCTTCTCACCCTATCTCTAAGGGAGAGCCCAGACACCCTGCGGAGGAAACTCATTTTGGCCGCTTGTATTTGCGATCTCGTTCTTTCGGTCACTACCCACAGCTCGTGACCATAGGTGAGGATAGGAACATTGATATTTCAATAAGGAAATAAGGTGTCTTTTTTTTCAAACCAATATCAAACCAACTTCACCACGGTCTGTAGCGGCAGCTGCAGCAGACACATTTCCGGAAAGGTACTGGCTTGATTAAATTCATTCTGGACTCTATATCCGACCACACGAAGACCTCGGGACACTTTGGTTTGGCTTTAGGGACCCTCTACTCACTACCACGTAAGTGTTATGTTGTTTGGAGCTGTAGAAGAGGTATAAAAAATAGCGTTTTGTAACGGTGACATGATTTGCCCCATTCACTTCCAGGCTAACGACTTTTGGCTAAAAACGGTCAAATCGAAATTCTCAAAACATATCCGAATGACATGATTTTGATGTCAACTCAACGTATGTACTCCCAAACATCCCGTAAATTGATCTAAAGTGCGTTTTACTCCGGATTATCTCTTTAACATAAAAACAGAACAAATTGAGTTCAACGACAATGGTTTGGAGAAGCGTTTCTACAGCCCATCTCACCTGAGATGGTAAAATGTGAATGTTTGTCTACGTGTCCAATGTGTAGCAGTTTCACAATCTAAGCTTCATAATTGTGAGTTTCTTTCAGGAAGATGTGTTGTGACATCTAGCATCACGCAACTTGATGAAAAATTAGACAAATGAGTATGAAACTTTGTAGTCTGTGTGCAATACTGTCCCTGACAATGTATATTTCAACATGTAAGCCTTGTCATGTACATTAATTCTAACACTAACCATTGACTCTTAATTCTTATCCAGGACCATTAGTTGATGGAAAACAGCAGAAAAGTAGGTAACTGCATGAGTTGAAAAGCAAACGTTTGTTTGTGATTGAAAGGATTTGACCCAGGGACTTGGTGCCACCCACCAACCAAACCTAATGAGACATTATACAGTATGTCATAAAAAAGAGTGACAACTGTCAACATCATCACATGAGGAAATTTTATTTGAAGTATGAGAGGACCTGTATTGCAGTGGAGAACATTGGAAGCAAAGTTATGGTATTGTACAATATTTGAGCCTTTTTTTCTGAGAAATTCCGATGTATTTTTCCATGGGAGCATATGTATTCCATGATCTGTGAGTTTCTGAACCTGCAGGGATTTTTCAGTCTTGTTTTTAATACAAAGCCACCTGAGCGCTTCACAATCACAGCCATGGACAAGTTTTACTTCTTCGATTCTCAGCTTCTCTGAGATGCTCTTTTTGTACCTGATTATGAAACTGACTCATTGCCAAAAAAAGAAAAAACTAATTCATTTTGAAATGTTCCTCTATTTCTTAATCATGCATTTCCCATTCTTTTGTTACCTCTGCCTTAGTGTCTTTGAAATGTGTTGCTGTCACCAAATTTAAAACAGTTTTTTTTCCCCAGAAATATAAACAGATAAATACATAACCAGTTTTGGCATCTAATGTTATTTTAGTATTATTTCAATAAAATGTAGAGCCTTATTTACATTGTGCACAGTGTTCAAACTTTTTTGAAAACATGGCTGTACACCCAGGTCTGTTTTACTTTTTTTTTTTTTTTTTTTTTTTTTTTTTTTTTGTTTGTTTTTTTCCTTCTACAACTTCTCTCAATCCACCCATCTGTCTCAACATCTGTTCATTTCTTCATCCTTTCTCTGATCTATCAGAGTTGTATGCATTTTATCTGGCAGCAAATGAGAGAAATGGATAGATGGGAAAGGGAGGCAGCAAGAGTGACAGACTGAAAGAGAAAGATAGCCTTCGGTCTCTCAGTGGAGAGAGATGAACAGATGTGGGAAGGAGAAATAAAGAGGAAAATAGAGATTATTGCTGCCTCTGATGAAGATTTGGAGCTTTAAACAAAGTCTACACAGCAGCTGTCTACTGCACTGCCCCTTTAGTGTTGTCCTCTTTTCAGCAAATACCATATCCACATTAAATGGAAGACTATCTCTGATATTCTGGTATTAGCATAAATGAAAGCAAGAGATTAGAGTTTTTCTCCTGGTTCATGAGGTTAGAACTAAAATCCATTTGATTCTATCAGAGCTGCTTGTGTGAGAATTTTATGCATCAAAAAAATACCAAAGGCTATGTACATAGCAAGATTAAACATACAAGCATGCGATCTGAATTTTTACAAACATCTGGTAGAATGGTGTTAAATAGCTAAGTTGCAGAAAATAACGCTGAGGTCACCTATTCTTGATGCAAACCTGTGATTAAACAGCCAAAAAAGAACATAATAACAAGGCTCCGTGCCAGTCAACACTTTGGAGTGAATACCCTTCACCGATTCAGTGTTTGTCATGTGCATCTTTTAAGCACTACAGTTAATCTTCATCATTGACACTCAAAGTCGAATTTCAAACGTGCTACTGCAAGGAAACCCCTAAAAGGGCTGCACTTAACATTTAGTTACAAGATGTCATAAAACTGGACAAACTCTGCTATAACATCCCAGTTATCAGTAAATAACTTCAGTTCAGTTATTACAGGATGAGCTGTGAAGTGTCTGTCTTAGTTACCTGAGTTGGGCTGTCCATGCTTGCCAGGCCGTGCTGACTCCCAGCCATCCACAGACTGAACCTCCAACAGGTAGGAGCTTTTGGTCTCCCGGTCAAACACAGCTTGTGTGTAGATGTTTCCCAGCTCTGGGTCAATGCGGAAATACTTATGGTCCCCACTGCGATCCTCCAGTAGGGAGTAAGAGATCTGAGATGTGGGGGGGTTGGGGAAGATAATTATTCAAAGGGTCAAATGTTAAAAGACAGTTGATCATCACAAATTTACACAGGAAGGAAGCCCACTTCTGGGATCATCAAGAGAAGGATTCAAAGTATATAAGTAGTACATTTAAGTTTTCAAATAAACATACACCTTAAGGTCCATATGACAGCACCGCAGAAGCTTCATTACTACTTTTACTACTGTTTGAGTATTAAGGTGTTCAGTACATGTATAACGGGTGAATGTATGAATTAATTGTCACCTTGCCATTAAGACCCAAGTCGAGATCATTGGCTGAAACCTGGAAAACCAAAGTTCCTGATTCGGCTCCTTCTGTGACCGAGGCCTCGTAGATGGAGGAGGTGAAAAATGGGACGTTGTCATTAACATCTGAAGTTGGAAGAAGATAGAGGACAGGAAATGCTTACAGTGTACCAACATAATTGAGCATTTAATGTCGGAGGGATTTGATAGAAATGTTTTATGTAACTGATATCTTGGTTGAAACTAACATAATTACCAATTCTTGACTTAACTTGGAGATAACACTCCTGAGATTTCAAATCTTTTTCACAAGATTGTTCTTGCCAAAACAGGAAGCACCAAATCATTGAAATGTTCAAAAGCAAAGTTCCTCCATGAAACACTGGATTTAAAAAGATTAAATTTGAGAAGGATCATCCTCACAGTGTTAGCAGCAAGTCCAAAAGCATGTGCCATGGGTATATGTTGGTGTGGGATTGTATCAGTGCCCAAAGCAAATGTAATTTGCACTGCTGTGATGGCTGCATTAAAGAACATTGAGATCTTAGATCAACAAATGGTGGCTTCAAGAAGAAATCTTTTCCAGGGAATTCCATGTACAAATTCTGCACACATTACAAAGGCATTAAGTGAATGGGTACTAGACTAGCCTGACTGCAGTCCCAGAGCAATATTCATAAAGATTTTAGAAGTCTTCAACATTATCATAAAAACTTCAGGCTAGGAGTCTTAGCTTCCAAATTACTCAGGACCAATCTCAACTCTGGGCAGGGAAAAGAAAAAAGCTGAGCAGAGCAGGGGGCAGGCAGGGGGTAAAAAAACAAGGCAAACACACACATGCACACAATCATACACACATACAAGTGTTTTTAATTATATTATAAGCCTTGACTATGAAATAGCAGGTCTATTTTTTGCCTATTTTACCCTAATCACACACACAAATATGGAATATATATATTTAAATGGATACATATACATAATTTGATGATGTGTTCTCCCCGGTTATGAATGGGTTCCCTCCGGGTACTTCCTCCCACCATCCAAAAATATGCATTTTAGGTTGATTGGTGACTATAAATTGACCCTAAGAGTGAGTGTGATGGTGCATGGTTGTTTGTCTCTGTGTGGCCCTGTGATGGACTGGCGGCCTGTCCAGGGTGTAACCCGCTTCTCGCCCGATGACCGCTGGGATAGGCTCCAGCTCCCCTGAAACCTGACCGACGGATTCATCGGGTATAGAAAATGGATGGATGGATATATATATTTTTCTATATTTTATTTACATCTGATTTAGCTTGCTGGTAATTTTGTAGTTAATGTATTTGATATTCATTAAAACTATTGTTGTGAAAGTGCTGTAATTATTTGTGATCATGCTGCTGATAGAAAGTTGTGACAGAACCAACATAACACCTAAAGTATTACCTAACGCTTCATAACCTGGTATCCTCAATATCAGAATGTCCAAGTGTTGGTAGAAGGAATGACGACACTTTAAAAGGGTTAAAGCTTCACAGTCTTTAGAGTCTTTGTTGACATGTATCTCTTTTTGGATGAGGAGTATCTCCACTTTGAACAGTTACTTCTGTTAGATCAGTTTACTTTGAGTTATTTCAATTTTAATTCATTATATTTGGCGGTAACCATGCTATATATTTCCTGATTTCTTCAGAACTTAAATGTTGCTAAAATGAACAAAACCAATAAATAAAAATGATTGCATTTTTGCATTTGTTAACTTTGTTTATATGTGTGAATGGTTCTATGAAAGTGTGTAAGCACCCTGACTAAATAGCAGTATGATTTCTGGGTAACATCTACTGCAAATAGCATGTTTCTTTAATCGCTTGCATTTTTTTTAAATTCTTATTTTGTTACTCAATTTCTCAGATGTGCCAAAATAAGTACCTAATAGGTCTGCATTCACTCTCATGACAGAGTTTGTGCTTGTGTTGTATCAGACTCTTAAATTTTTAATTCTTCTTTTGATTAACATTTAAAAACTATGAATCAGATTGTTTTTTTTAACTACTATCATGTATATGTAATATCCATATTCACTAATTATGCAATTAGTATATGTAAATTAAGTTATGGAAGTAACTTTGCGACTCCTGAATGAACCAAATGTTTAGTTAATTAACTTCTGTTCAGAAGAGATTAATCTAAAATACTACTAAATTAATCAAAAAATACAATCAAGTGTGGTACTGAACAAAATAATCAAATAAATATTTTGTGAAATGTATATTACAAATGCATATTGACTTTCCAGAGTGGCACAATCTTAAATCAAAGTATTATAAGCCCGTGTGCAATGGAGACCGATCTATAACTTAGTAGACTGCATAAGTGAATATCCTAGCTCCATGTTGTTGAAGTGGCCTTCAGAACAGCTCAGTCTGGCTCATGTTTTCATGTAGTCTCCCAGACTGTTGGTCATTTTGGACCTTCGTCTTCAGTTGCTGGAAATACGAGTACCCTCTCTCACCATGAATATAACATTTATATTTTGCAATTGCACAAGATAGTAAGAGTTAAGCGGTAAATCATGTCTCTCAAGAAAATGAAATCTGGGTAATGGCATCAGCACAGTGCAATATAAGACTCCATTGCCAACCTAATTGTGCTAATCCACACATTCACTGGGGATTTCACATGTGAGTGGATAATGACAATTTTTATTTTGCTGTTATTTTTTCCAAGCCCTGTCAAGTTCAGTCATTTTGTTTTCACAAGCTTAAAAGACAGAAATTACTCAAAAAAATACTAAACATTACATCTAATGCTGCTCTGTGTGCCTTTTTCCCTCCCATGTCTTCTGTGCCAGTGTCTTAATCTATGAATAAAAAATGAAGACTTAAAGCCATTACAGACCTCCTTCTGTTCCCCAGCCTTACTGCCTCTGGAGAAGTCAAAGAGCTTTCTTATTAAGACAGATAAGGAGGGAGGGGTGAGCTAAAAGAACAGCGGAAGTTAGGAGAGGGACAGTGAGGCAAGAGAGGGTCCATTATAATGAATTATTTCTCGCTGGATTAAGTACTAATTTGATGGAATGGGCTATACGTGAACTTGTGTGCATGATGTAATTGAATATGCGGATAATTCTGGGGCATTTGGAAGAGGAGCAAGACCAGGGGCTGGCAAACAACAACGTATTAAGCAGTGATGATGGCAATTTAAGCTTAAATAAAGGGGCTGATAATTAACTCAAAAAGAATAAAGACATCAGCTTTACCAAAAAATGGTGACATATGACGTGGAAGAAGAGGTGAAAACTAACAGCAAAAGTAGAACAGGCTATTTATACTCAACAAGTTGCTGGTTCTGCAAGTAATTAAATTTGTGTCGGTTTGGTCAGGACAAATTAATCCTATTTAGAGCACATTTACATGACTGACTAATCTTTATTTGTGATCTTGTTTTCTTTTTAAAAAGATCTCAGCATTTCAGTTATTTATATTAGAATAACAATGGAAAATTATATGCCGTTGGACAATCTTTTCTTAATTTAATATTTTTGGGGGCTTTTTATGCCTTTAATGATAGGACAGTTGGAGAGAGACAGGAAGCAGGGGGCAGAGAGATGGGGACACGCAGCAAAGGGCCGCTCGGTGCGGGACTCAAACCGGGGCCAGCTGCAGCGAGGACTGTAGCCTCTGTACACGGGGCGGCTGCTTAACCCACTACACCACCGACCGCCCCCTCTAATCTTAATTTTTACTGCACACCACAAAAGGTGAGAAAATTATTAAAACTGAGAAACCAGTGTAGGTAAAACCAGTGAAAACAGTTCTTGCTTTGCACTGGTAAAAAGACATCTGATTCTCTTTGAAACAATGCCTATGAGGAACAACACAAGAATTTTTCAATAATTTATGAATTAAAACATAAATAGCCAATATTATTTTGAAGGAAAAGTGGAAAATATATATATAAAAATGTTCATCAGAAGCTGACATCAGGTGCTGTAGCCAATTTTTGCCTATTCCTCGGGCATGAACTTTCAATCACAAGATATCTAAGGATTTCTTTTTCTTTTTCTTGGCACTCCCCGTTTAAAATCCTGGCAAATGTATTATGTTATTGGTTGTATCTATATTTTGCAAATTATTCAGGAAATCCTAGTACCTCATTTGACTCAATGGCACAAAATAGATAAATAAATAAATCTTAGTTTTGATTAATAACTTTTGCTCAGACTCCTTTGCTTTCCTCTCAGCATTCTTTTTGTTGGCCAACATACTGTACAGTTTGTGCATTTCGTTCTGACTTTTGTGTCTCGTCGTTCCTTTTTGACGTACAGTAACGTCATTGATTGATCACGTTATATATTTGCTTGAGAACATTACTTCTATCTTCAATTTTCAGATGGGTGTTTATAAAAGAGTGAAAGTATGTCTATTTGTAATTGTACGGACAAAAAAGCAGTTTCTTTTGTTTTTACTGTTGACAAAAAAAGAAAAAAGATGCAAAAATGAACATTTACAAAAGGCTTACCCGTAATATTGACATAGACTGTGGTGAAGGCAGCCAGTGGTACAGCAGCTACATTCTGGGCTCGCACCCGGAGAATGAAATTCCTGGTCATCTCATAGTCCAGAGGCTCTGCCACCAAGATAAAGGCCGAACCATCCTCGCGGTTGGGAGTCAAGTAGAAGCGAACAGGCATGTTGGTCTCTGGAACCATACCATCTTCCAAGTTGTAAGTTACCCTTGGATCTCCAAGCGGGGAGGTGGCTTTGATGGTCTTTTTGGAACAGAGACAGAGAAAACTTTTAATATGTTGTAGGACTTCTTCGTTTGTATAGTTGCACATGAGACAAAGTTAGCAAACATTCAATTAACTGTCACATGCTTTTGTTCCCATGTTGTGCAGTAATACTACAAGCAAGTTGAAAAGATTTCCAGGAAGTTGTCCTACTTGTTTTCCTACTGTATAAATTACACAGAACTTAAACCCAAAAGACTACATTCATGCAGCATAAAGGCATACACATGTAAAAGAGAGACAACTTATTAATCCAAATCTTAAAAACGCAAATCAATTTGCATTTGACAAAATCTCTACATGTTTACAATTACCATTTTTAAGAGCTGGAAAAATGTTTAATGGCAGCAGTGAACCTCAGGACAGTAACCGAATTGTGGACAGCTGCTGCTGGATTGAAAAACATGTTTTACAGCCCGTAGTAATGGACACTAAAGTATTAATAAGCCTAAAACTGTTATAAGACAACAACAACTGATATCCTGTGGGATCATAAGGAAATATACTCTTTATATATACTTCATTTTGCTTTCTCTCTGAACTAATTAAGAAGAGGCATTCAACAGATGATCCCACATACACCCAATTAAAATAAAAAATGCCATCTAGGGCATGATACAGTTTGCTCATAGGTGACCTAGCTGTATTCAGTGAACCTGCAGAGCATAGTGGTAAGAATAATGAGGCATCCCATGAAGCATGAAGAGCTGGGAAACATATCTGACCACTGTAAGCGCTGATTTAGGCCATAAAAACCTCAAATGTCCATGGCAGAGATAATGCAACCCACAGAGAGTCATTCCATTTTTGCATAACAGTCAAATCAACACAGGATTACCATCTCGATTAATACACAGAACTGCAGGGACCGGGGAATTTCTTTCTCTCTAAATCAGCATTTTTCACAAAGACAATTAAGCACACACATTCCATTCTAAAGTACTCTCCTGCTTTTTTATGTCCATCCACTGAGTTAAAATGTTTATGAACAACTCTAATGGACTTTATTGCTTTCAAGAAAGCCTTTGAAAAAAAATGCTGATTAGTTGAGAACATGTTAATTGAATGAAAAGGGAATATATTAACAATGAAATGGAAATAAGACATCTGGATACATACAGCGTTTTCTATAGCTGGGCTGAATCTATGGCATCACTGCTGTCCAACATATTGCTGCTCAGCACTCATTAGAATTGACTTAACCTCCAAAAAATACAATATAAGATGTGCTTAGAATGAGGCAGTTAAAGAACAGGTATAACATCTGGGAGAAAATTCATACAACACCTGGTTGGAAGCTGGAAATGAGCTATGGATTTTCCAGCATCACAGACTCTGGTCTGTCTTGATGCAGGGATGTCAAAAACTGTCATTTTACTTTTATTTCATGTAAATACAAATGTTTTGTTTGCATTTCAATATTATTTTCAAATGAACAATAAAAATGGCTTTGTGTTACTAATCTGTTCCATTCCATATTCATATCACAGTGAAAACAGTGTTTGCGCAGAGCTAATCTATTATTGTAGACCAAAAGGAAATATTAACAAGCAAATCTCATCTCCCCCGAATGTTGTTATTCCCCTAGAAATGGTCTATGTGGTGATTTAACAGCTCTTAACTATGTTCATACTGTAATTTAGGGAATAGGGAAGAAAATAAAGATTTTTCCTTTGAATAATTTGAAATAGCAGTATGCCATTTGCTGCTTAGAGGTAAGATTCATAGATTTCCACATATGCAAGTACAGTCTTGCATGAAGAACAGAGCAAGAAGCTTTCTTTGGCAGGATTACACCACTTCAGGAGAAAAAAAAATTTGATGACATTCAATATGCTGTGTTCTTGTTTGTCAAAATAATGTCACAATATGGCACTAAGTTGATTAATTATAGCTGACAAGGGTTTTTCCTATGAATTATAAGATATGTAATCATGCTTGCATATCTGTACATTTTTCAAATTTGTAGTTAAATCCTTGCTATGTGTGTGCTTCAGTGGTATCACTTTTTAGTGCACATCTAAATATGGAAGCATTCCTTAAGAGTGGGCTTTTCTGTTCATTATTTCTATGTGCCTTATCATATGTCATTATGAATGATTCATCGGCCAGTTCTTGGTTTCTATATATGGAAATTATGTTAATGATGTATTGCTGTTACCTTTGATCATACTTTAAATTGCTGGTCTCTCTCTTTATGAGTGTCTCTGTCTTTAATTTATTCATAAAGAGAAGTTTGAGAGAGAAGTTACCTTCTACTGGTGCATCCTGATCATACTTACACAATTACATACATTAATATCAGAAAGCAGCCCAGTACAACTAAAGTAATATACCTGACAGTTAGGGCTTCCAATTTCATATCATCAATAGCCCTTGCTAATATAATTTTGACTTCATTTCTACTTATAATGTACATACTTTATTTGTAAAATGCTTTAAATAAAATATCCTCAGACCAACATACCACGATGGGTGTGTCTCGGACAGTGTTTTCTGGTATGACCACACTGTAAATGTCTTTTTCCCACTGTGGAGGCTGGTTCTTCACATTGGTGATGGTGACAGCAAGCTCTACTGAGCTGTTCCTGTTTCCTCCGTCTATAGCCACAATTTCCCTGGTGATGTAGGTCCTCTGTGACAAAGAACGACAATAAAATTGAAGAGCAGAAAAGGGAAGGCAGGAATGCTTCATACTGTGCTTTCATTATAAAGACTGAATTCACATCTCACAGGTTTCACCAATCGATCCAGTGTGCACATTCTGTGGAGAAGGACACTGCTTGTAGACTGTATTTGGGCTAAACACTAATACATGTGAAAAGAAGTTGATAAACTGAAGGACATAGCTCACTGTAGAGCAGCAGCAGAGTTTTGCAAACCTTACAAGAGCAATTAACTTTACCCATTGCATTAAGAGGACATGATCAGTCCGCATAACAGTAGTTTTTACATTTTTGTCAGTTACATTAAAGCGTACACATTCAAATCCTGAAAAGGTTTCAGATTCCTAAGTAAAGGCAAAGGCTTTCACAGTCAGAGTCTAAGATCCATATTTCAGGCTTTGTTTTATCTTTGTTTTGTCTTGCACTCAGAAATGAAGACACTGACATTCTCACATTGGCAAAGGCTGAAGTAAATAAGCAGGTAGTGCCTGAAAGTGTATTATAGTGTATGCAGTTGTACTCATTAGTGGAAAAACTTTTTACCTGGATATGTTCTCATAAATCACTTTTATAAAGCAAAACTACAGACAAAAGTGCAGAGTGTTAGAGTGGGATACAAGGTGCTGAAGACAAAAATCATTCAATTCCCTTGGCATGGGAAGATGGTGAGCTGTGGAGTCATAAACTAGTTTGCAATGATTACATGACAATTTATTCTATTGCTTGTACATGTTCTCACAGAGAATTAATTTTTTCTTATTTTTGGAAGAAGTATGGTGGCGGTGGAGGAGTTGTTAGTGATGCAAGACTTTAGAAACAATGAAGTAAGAGAAGTAGAGACTCCCCTCTCGGCAAAGAAAAGGCTCCATTGAAGACATAATCACATATTCATACATGCTGCCTGTCTGCACTGGACTCCTGCCCCCATACTGTCAGCAATAAAGTACTAAAATGCAAAAATAGCTGCTTATTTGTCTGTATGCTGAAGACGAAGCAGGCTGTTTAGTGGCAATCTTAGTCATTGCTAGATTTTCACAGGTTTTTGAATAGGACTGTAAGCAACATACAGTATCTTTTACGAACTGTCAAGTATTCTTGTAACCCTAATTAGATTTATGAAAATCCTTTCTTTTGGGATTTTTTCTTCCAAAAAGGATTCATATATTTGTTATGTTGAAAACACAGCATGAGGTCCTAACATGCATTCGGACCTTATGCTGTGTTGTTTATGATTATGATTATAATATGTATGATGGAAGCTTTTCAGTCAAATGGTTGAATATGTGCAGAAAATTGTCAAGTATTATCTATTTAGGCAAAGTAAGTGTGTACCTGTGAGATGGGTTGGTTCACATACACCCAGCCTGTCATAGGGTTGACCCGAAGATACTCTGGCTGTTCACTGGACATTGTGTATGTGATGGCTGCATTAGTGCCAAAGTCGTCGTCATGAGCTGCCACCCGCAAGAAACTCGTTCCAATCATGGTATCCTCACGCAGGAAGTCTGTGGGAGAACAAGTAGCTGTCTGCTTAACACTTCAATGGTTCTATGAGGTCTTCCTGTTTTGTTCTTTTTTTGTTTTCATGAGCGTTCATCAGTACAGATCTGTACAGTGAGAGCATGTATCCAGCATAAACATCTTACAAAAATGCTAAAAACTTAAAGTCATCAAACTATTCTCACTAACAATAGCAACACAAAAATCCAAGAGCAAACCACAAAATGAATTTGCAATTTCTTTTTTTAAATAGATATCTCTGCAACATTGTAATTACGGGATCAGATATTTTGTAACACATTGTTAGCTTATTTGCATCAGTTTTTACTCTCAATAGAATAAACATAATTTCCCCCTGTGTCTTGTATTTAAACCATTTGCATATTTTTCAGTTTGTAATAAAATTAGTCAAGCTCTCTGAGTTGCAGTAATGGTGTACTTTATTTATTTTACACAGCATCGACTTACATTCATAACGGATGTTCTCAAACTTGGGACTGTTGTCGTTCTGGTCCAAGATGAGAATGTTGAGCTGACAGATGCCAATGAGGGGATCGGCTGCCTGGTCGGTGGCAGTCACTGTCACTGCGTACTCCCGTTGGCGTTCACGGTCAAATTTCCTTGCTGTCCCAATTACACCTGGAGAAACCGAGATGATAAAGTTTATCAAACTGGCCACTCCCTCCCACACCAATATTATAACAAGACCAAAGCTCTTTCTCTTCATCAACTATTTTAAAGATTAGTTTCGTCATGATAGTTGCAATATATCTTGCCACATGAAGAAGTGTGTTTTTTTTTTGTTTTTTTTAAGGCAATACATCCAAACCTGTAATTTGATTGCACACGTCCTTTGATAAAGTCTAAAAGTTTACTTTTGGACATCTCCAACATCTTCATAAATGATGAAATATGTAACTGAAAATAGGTAAACTTGGGCCAAATTCTGAAGCAGTTTGTGCTGTGCAAACGCCAGCAAGTCTTTATTTGTTCAGTATTTGCTTTACACTAGGTTGAAGACTTTATATTAAAATCCTTTATTACAGTGACAAAGATAAAGTAACTAGTAATCTTATTCTCACTTTCTAATTAATTTACATCATCTTAGCTTTATTTCAACATATGGAGCATCGCGTTAGTTCTGGCAGACCACGTAGTCAACGCGCCCTTTGCCTATTGGCTGACGCCGACCCAACCCTTATGGCCAGCTGGCTCAATGGGTAATCAGCTGCTGCTCGCAATTGGATGCTGGCATTTGGGGCACTTCATTTAAACTTGGTTTGCTGTCACTGCTTTTTTTTTTTTTGCTCTCTGCTTGCAGCCTTCCACAGCAGCTCCCCAAGTAGGGTCAAAAAGTTTTGCTTCTGCTTACAAGACGTAGCTCCGATTAGCATACGCGCCGATGCAAGTATTATTATTGTTAATGATGGCAAAACGAGGCTTCATGAACCAATGAGGCTTTCCAGCCCAAAGGTTCGCCAAAAGGTTCATTACCCGAAGCCTCATTGAAACGGTCTCTCTCGTGACACCTGCTGTGCAAAAGGAATATATGACAGACTAAATTAACTCTGAGTTAGAGCATCCTGCAATATAAAATAAACAATTGTTGTCACTGTGTCTCAATGAAAATAAATGTGTGAAAACTGCATATATGGAAGTATTATTGAGTGCTATGGTGTTGATCACTCAAATGAAATATATCAATGATGTACACTGACTACAGTGCTTGGGAGTATGAAAGTGCTTATGGGACCGGGAGTCAGGAATAAACTGTAACAGAGCAGTATGGGCAACAAGACAAATATAAGTTATTGGTTTTTATTTATAAAAATGTGTGTCAATAACGTTGCGGTTTAATTTGCCCAGAAGAAAAAAGAGCGACAACAACTAGGCCTACCGATACCTATGTTCTTCTCTCGAAAAAACACACCTGCACCGCGGGCTTTAGAAGAAAAAAAACGCTACAGAGCGGAGTCAGGATGCAGCGGCTCAGTCAGAAGAGCAGTGAAATACACGTGAGTCACTATTTGTCCTACAGTACTTTGTATTTTTTTTCATAATCATTTCTCATTTTCTCCCGTTCTAATCCAATGACTCGGGTCGCGGTGGGACGGTGCTGATCTCCGCAATTTGAAGCCTTCAGTTCGTATTGATGATTAAAATTAATATTTTACAGTACAGTAGTTATTTGTTAAAAAAATATATATATATACTCTACCTCTCACAAATACCAAACGCCAACTCAAAACCCTCGAAGTGCCGCAAGGTTCAAACCCTTTTTATGCGATAGTGACGCTCAAAATGAATCAGTGACGTGTACACTGAATCCGAGGCCTCGTTTGTCATCAGTCACGTGATTTTTATGGAAACGATACAAGCCTCGAACCAACGATTCATCTGGCTCGCCCCTTTTTGCTCGACACATGCTCCGAGGGCTCGCTTCAAACGCCACATCACTAATTATTGTGCCGATTTCAGACCAGAGCGTGGCGTGGCGGCAGCGAAACGACGTCAGTCTTACGCCGGTTATCAGGCGGTGTGTTCTACTTGGCTTTTCACACCTGACAGTCCGCGGCCGCGGTAGTTCTGCTCCAGCCCTGTCTGCATTCCCCATTCATTTCAACGGGACACCGCCGGCCGCCGCCGGCCGCTGCCGTCCAAATTACGCTCGAGTTCTATTTTCCAAAAGCAGCGCGGGACGGAGGCGTCTCCGCGCCGCTACCGCCCGACTACCGCCGCGTCGGTGTGCAAGGACAGATCTGTTTCCATGTATTTTCACCTCCGCCGGTGAAAATCGCTTCCGTTCCGCCACGCTTTGCCACCCTGGTCTGAAATAGGCCTAGTAGGCCGCGGCGGGCTCCTGTACGTGGCAGGGCAGCCGCGGTAAGACACGCGGCTATCTTGCACCGATTTCACATGATTTTGCGTGACTGTAGCTGTGTGGCGCGGGTCTTATGCCGGCACATTTGGATTACAAACCATCCTCCCGATTGGTCCGTTTGGATCCTCGCGGTGATGCTTCTAAAGCCGATTTCAGACCAGGGCGGCAAAGCGTGGCGGAACGGAAGCGATTTTCACCGGCGGAGGTGAAAATACATGGAAACAGATCTGTCTTTGCACACCGACGCGGCGGTAGTCGGGCGGTAGCGGCGCGGAGACGCCTCCGTCCTGCGCTGCTTTTGGAAAATAGAACTCGAGCGGAATTTGGACGGCAGCGGCCGGCGGTGTCTCGTTGAAATGAATGGGGAAATTAAACCAGCTATGTATTCATGTCTTCGAACTTTTTATTGAAACGGTGATGACCACCCACCGGTTTTAAGGAGCGCTGCTGCTCTTCTTCTGTCGAAGTAAACACGCTGAAATGAAGTTATCAACAATAATAAACCAATAATGTAAAACTTCACTGCGGAGTTATAAAATAGTCAACTCGGAGAGGCAAAGACAAAACTTATCCATTTTGCTGAACAAGTCTCTGGTGATAACTGTCGGCGTTTTCAACAGTGGCCAGATAGCTTCTGTCTCAGAGACACCTCCCCCAACCCCCTCTTAGAAAACAACAACGAGCAACTTGTAGGCCTAAAGCTACTATTATTATTATTGTTTTTATTTTATTATTATTGTTGTTATTGTTATTGCATCTATATGCGCAGTTAAATACATAGTCTGTGGGATTTGGAGACAGGGCTGGAGCGGAACTACCGCGACCGCGGACTGTCCGGTGTGAAAAGCCAAGTTGAACACACCGCCTGATAACCGGCGTAACGGTGCGTTCACACCAAACGCGATGCGAATATTCGCACCGCCTTCATCGCGCGATCGTTGCCGCAGGTGTAAATTAAATTCCATCGCCTCAAACGCCTCTTTCGCGCGAGTAAAAAAACGAGTGAATAGCTCAAGGGGCTCTCCATGGCTAATCGCGTCCTTGTACCTGCTGTGGCAGTCCGAGATTCGTCTGAAACGCACACACCGTCGTGTCTGGATCAGTGACATCATCCGGTGGTGCATTCAGCTCGGATAATTTCATCGCCTTCTCCAGGAGTTGCGTCTGGATGACGGCCGCCTCCAGCGCACCCCAGGCCCACCAGGACCCAGCCCGACGACCCGCTTGGGAGGACCGGCGCCTGCAGCCGGCGTCCCGCCGAGAGATCACGGCACCGATCCTCCCGTGGCGGCCGCTTCCAGCGGTGTTTCGGGCTCGCCGGGACCCAGTTTGGTGGCCTGCTCGGATCAGTGCCGTGATCTCTCGGCGGGACGCCGGCTGCAGGCGCTCCGCAGCTGGGCCGAGAGATCGCGGCGCCGGTCCTCCATGAGTTCCGTCTGGATGACGGCCGCCTCCAGCGGCACCCCAGGCCCACCAGGACCCAGCCCGACGACCCGCTCGGGAGGACCGGCGCCGCGATCTCTCGGCAGGACACCATGCCACAGGCGCCCCGCAGCTGAAACGGAGCCGCGGCCCAGCTGCGGAGCGCCTGCAGCCGGCGTCCCGCCGAGAGATCACGGCACCGATCCTCCCGGCGGCCGCTTCCAGCGGTGTTTCGGGCTCGCCGGGACCCAGTTTGGTGGCCTGCTAGGGAGGATCGGTACCGTGATCTCTCGGCGGGACGCCGGCTGCAGGCGCTCCGCAGCTGGGCCGCGGCTCCGTTTCAGCTGCGGGGCGCCTGTGGTTGGTGTCCTGCCGAGAGATCGCGGCGCCGGTCCTCCCGAGCGGGTCGTCGGGCTGGGTCCTGGTGGGCCTGGGGTGCCGCTGGAGGCGGCCGTCATCCAGACGAAACTCCTGGAGAAGGCGGTGATTTAATTTTTTATTTTATTTTGTCAGGGACCATGTGCAAAGTACATTAATTACAAAGTAAAGAGATGACCTGCACCAGATTGTAGCTTAGAAGCTAATTTCCATCTGCATGTCACAGACAGCGCCTGTCCATCTGCCTCCACGTCACTGTCGTCCAGAATCTCAACGCTGATAGGCTGTCTGGCGCGAATATTTCGCCAAAGTTGGATTTTTTGAACTCGCGCGAATCGCATATTTTCACTCGCGCGGCGGCCGCCTCACCGCTCCTCACCGCGCCTCACCGCGCCGCCCCACCGCGCCTCATCGCGCCGTCGGCTCGAATCCGCGTCTAATCGCGTCCTTGCATTGACTTTGTATGTAATCGCGTCGCCCGACCGCGTCTGGTGTGAACGCACCGTAAGACTGCCGTCGTTTCGCTGCCGCCACGCCACGCTCTGGTCTGAAATCGGCCTAAGGTGCAACAGGTACTACACACGGCTGTGGTATGTATGCATTACAGTCTGATGGGTGCGGCGCACCTGTCGTGTCGGGATGTGGAGTGTTTGTGCCTATGGGGTACCTCATGTCACGGTAGCCACAAGATAACTTTGCAAGCCAGTTCGGTAACAGTTAGCTGGCGCTACCTAACTGGAAACGTTGAACTAGCTAGCTACTGGCTAGCCTTTGACATCTTGAACTGAACCAATTGAAGTGTGGCATTTCATACCATTGTTGTTCTATGAACCGTTCTTAAAAAGTCTGTTAGTTTGCGTTGGCTAGTATACTAGTGGTGGCTAAGGCTAGCAGAACTGTGTTTGGAACCATACAGAGGAGTTCAGCTCTTAAACTCATCAAAATCACCTGCATTCAAATATGTCAGAGAACAGACTCTCAGGTTCAGCAATTCTCAGTATTGAGTCTAAACGTGCAAAAATTTAGATTTGGATGAACTGTTAGGAGATTTGCTGCACAGCAATCGTTGCATACAGCTTCTGTAATTTGATTCTGTATAGCAATCAGTTGATATACATGTTTTGTATTGTTATTGGTAATGGAGCCTGTACTTGGCTGACTGAACTACCTTTGAATATTTATTCAACTGGTAAATGAGCTCTGGGAATTATAAATTTTTAAACGGTGGATACATTTTTAGGTGGCTCGGTTTTAATAAAAAATTAATTAAAAAAAAAAAAAAAAGATATTGTGCAGCTGTGCCTCTGTTTAAATAAAACAAGAGCCACTGGTAGGGCTTAACTTGCATGAAAGATACTGATTAAGATCGAAAATAATTTGGGATGAAGTCAAATCATTAAAACCGCTTCCGGAATTGATGGCATGAACAGCAATGACAGAGGTCATTTGTGTTATGCTTTATGGCTTGTTTAATTGTGTGGATAAAAAAAAAAAAATGCAAGCTCACGGTGATTTTAACTTCCTAGGTGGGTCAGGTGAAGTGTGTTAAAGCTCTGCTTTGCTTGGATGTTGCTCTGCTTGGTTTGGATGTTGCTCTGCTTTGCTTGGATGTTGCTCTGCTTTGCTTGGATCTCGTTTGCTGTTCTTGGATCGGATCTTGTTCTGCTTTGCTTGGATCTTGCTCTGCTTTGCCCTGCTGCAAAGCGCTGTCGCTGCTGTGGAGACTGACCATATTTTTTATGGTGTACCTAAGTGATTGAGGTCAATGCTTGCCCCAATAAAATTGGTAGCTAATAATTCGTCGGGGGGTAGGATACCCTGGTTCCAACTAATCAATTGGCTGGTCTGCGTTCCGGTATGGTCAGTTGGGGGGTTGTAGGACACCCTGGTCCAACAATCCAATTGGCTGGCTGCGTTCCGGTATGGTCAGTTGGGGGGTTTGTTGCCTTTACAGCAAATGGAAGGCACTCCACCTGAGGATGCTGCTGTTCCCTGTCTGGCTTCCATGGAGCTCATGGAAAAGTTGGGAACTTCCTCCGAACAGAGCCATACCGCCAAACACAATTGTATGCATTCAGAATAAGCTTCTGAAATTCATCTCTGTTTCTCGTCTCGTTTTGACGAGAGTGGTTCTGACAGAAATACCTTTAGACTTGCTGGCACTCAGCTAAGCTAATTCTATTGCATCAAACATGACGGACACTCATGGGACTCTCCTATGTGTAGTCTTCTGTATATGTACATTATGGCAAGTTTCTTGTGTTTCAGTACCGGTGTCTGGGTGGATACTGAATGCAGGAACAGTGGAGTCTTTGTGCATGAAGCCATATGTGACCCTTCCGTTAGAGCCCTCGTCTGCATCCACAGCATGAACCTGCAAAACGAATGTTCCCGCTGGCTGGTTCTCCAGCACTGATGTGCTCTCCCGGTACTGCTGACACTGAGGAGTGGCAGAGAGGAAAGATGGAAAGAGTAAACCATTGCAGTGAAAGTCTGGAAAACATAGATCAATACTCCATTTTATCAAAACAGTAAGCAGAAGTGTGTGGGAGGCAGAGTGTTATTTACGTCGAAAGGGCAGATTTAAGATTACTTTAAGCATTTTTTGCTGATGGGAGGAAAATAAGTAAAATGGAAAAATGAGCAAATGCATGAAGAAAGTGGAAGGCCTAAAGCTTGAACTATTTTTATTTATGTTCTACTTTTTCTACAAACTTCTTTTGAATGGTGGTAGTGGTTTGGAGTCTATCCGCACACCTAACGGTTAAATGATATTCCACTGCTGCTTGGTGATGTGCTCACTGTGTGCTCTGTACTTTGGTATGTAGTGTATGTGTTTAGTACTTAGAGTACCAGAAAATGTGGTTCTTAAGAGGTTCAAGATCTTTTGTTCCAGCGTCAACACAGCAACATGCACATGCAGAGTTGTTACATTATGGATTGTTACATTTGCTCCATCATGTAAAAGAACAACTGTAACTGCAGCTGCAGTCAAAGCTATGAGAGAGGTCTGTCTCAGGGCCCATTCCAGATAGTACCTTTTTTCTGGCTTGCAGCATTGCCCACACATGAGGAACTGCTGCCTATTGTCGTTGCCAAAAAAGCACTGTTATTTTTCTTTTCTTCCTTTCTATAACAACAATTGTTTATTTTGTACTTTTTATTTGTCACTGTACTATTCCTCCATACGTTTTTCACAGAGTTGCAGGGTAGCTGGCGCCTATCCCAGCTGCCATTGGGTGAAAAGCTATGGCAGTCCATTACAGGGCCAACACCGAGAAAACAACATCCATGATGACGTCAGCGCCTCTCTGAAACGTACAGTGATTTGAAAATAAGACTCTGTGTGTTCGGAGAGGTCGCACAAAGAAAGCTGCAGCACTCCAGAGAAACATAAAAAGATCCTAGAAACAGTGATTTTTTTTTTTTTTTTTTTTTTTTTTTTTTTTTTTTTCCCCCCAATGTGGCCACAATGTGGGAACAATTATTTTTTTTTTTTAATTGGTAAAGAAAAGCATTATGTGTGCATCAGTCCTTGGATACTATGATCCAATTAAACTATTCCTACAGTTATTCTGTTACAAACTATTTTTCAAGATAAGTTTTCGAGTTTTCTAAAATGCACCAAATATGTGAATCTGGAATTTGTTTGAACCTTTGTTTTACACACAAATACAAAGAAAATGACTTTCAGTGTTTTCACAGGACACTTATAGTCAACAGCAAAATTCTAAATCCCCCATTGCACGGGGAATCCTGCACTGTCATGGCAGAGTACCTTTGTAAATTCTAAATTTCTCTTATTTGGAAAAATTTGAATAAATCTGCAATTAGATTTCAGCAACACACTCAAAAAAATGCTGGGAGAGGAAAAGAAATACAAAAAGTTTATAAAATTTACAGGTAGTGTTGGGATTGAAGTATATCCATCATAGCCTTAGTCTTTCCAAACAGCTATGGGTCATCATGACTCACTACTTTGTCATACTTTGCCTGCAGGTTTGCGTGTTGGAGTTGGTTAGTTTGTTTGGTAAAATATCCAACTCTGGTGAGGTGAACTTCAATTCACAAAAATTATTTAAAGTTAAGAAAAAATTGACACGATTTTGCTGGCTTTCTGCAGGGAAAAATATTACTCTGTGAAATGACTTATGCAGCAGTGGAGGTTAAATGGTGCGATTAAAAAACGAAAGAGATGGAGCCGAGATAACACGACGGACAAACGAAAAACCAAAACAGTGTATCTTTCCATTATTTCATTCTGCTTTCTTCTTCTTCTCTCTTGTTTCCCTCCTATTTCTTTTGGAGGTGGGGCATGACGTGGATTTAGGCTTAACTTTCTGCCAATAATAAGCCTGAAAAATGTTATGGCGTTTGCCTGGGTGTATAAAGCAGAACTTTTAATTCTAGTATTAAGAGTTTCGATAAAACAAAGAAAACTCAATTCCTTTAGTCGTAACACACAGACGCTTTTCAGAGGGCTCTGAATAAACCACACCTTATTAAGGTGCAAAATAAAGACAACATTAAATAAACAACATACTCTGAACTAAAATAACGTGGACTACTGGTGTGAATCTTGAATCTCACTCAAATTCAGATGTATATCTGTAAAGTTACATATACGAGTAAAGAACCAAACAATGTTATCTTCCTGTGTTTAACAATGGAGAACAAAAGAAACAACAGGGACCATCAGTTAACAGTTGAGTTACTTCATATAAAGGTCTAATTATTTAATCACAACTAGTTTTAACTACTCGGTGCTACAGACCACTTGTTGGCAATGTGGCTCCATAGAAAAGTTAGTAATTTTCCTAAATATTTATTTCTTAGTTATTATGCTACGTACGATCTTGAAAAAGGTATCAAAATGCAGCTTGAGATATCACAAAAAAAACTTTAAAGAATCTGTGCAAAGGTATAAAACACATTTAACATGTTTTAATAATCCAGCTAAGAATGAATCATAAGAAAATAGTTGGTAGAGGTGTGAGGTCTGTTTCTTGTCTTGTTAGATAAAAGGGAAAGACATGTCCAAGCATTCTTTGATTTACATAACCAGATAAGGGGAGAAACATTTGGTCTGAGGATCCTCACCCTACCTTCACAAGAAAGTGTTGATGCTTGATGCTTCAAATCATTTTCAAAGGACCAAGGTTATTGTAAATAAAGGTAATGTCTGTCTCTTCCTGGTTTGGATGACCCACGTCTGTGTCTTTGAGTCGGCATTCCCACAAAGGAATGTTAATGGGGCCTCCCAAAGATTAAGTTCCACGGTGATCCACACTAGAGTTCACTACAATATGTACGTAATGATATCCAGGGGAGTCAGCAGCTACACCCACAAATTAAAAGAGAAAACATAGAAATGCAGCTCAGTTCTCAGAACACAAGTTTATCTCAGATGGACAGAAAGACAGTGACCAAGAGTTACAAGGTCAAATGAGTCCATGTTTCAACTTCTTTTGGTGAAAACAGATTTTGGCTTTTATATTCCAAAGATTATAAAGGCCTCCCAGGCTATTTATCAGTGAATAGTGCAATCTAAAAAAATCTAATAATAATAATAATTATAATGATAATAATAAAGATCAAATAAAATGAAATAAGATAGTCCAGATAGACTCAATACTAAACAAGTTCAGCTCCTCAGACAGAGAATCATATACCTCCCCCACTCTGAAGGCCTTTCCAAATGTCCTCGCTGTTAGAGCCTCTGTAAAATGACTATCTTGTTCTTTCATTGTCTTTTAGCAGTT
Source organism: Odontesthes bonariensis (assembly GCF_027942865.1). NCBI lineage: Eukaryota > Metazoa > Chordata > Actinopteri > Atheriniformes > Atherinopsidae > Odontesthes > Odontesthes bonariensis. The sequence continues at coordinate 9,567,772 of NC_134506.1, forward strand.
TTGACTGTTTTCCTCAAGTCATACTGTGCTTTTGTTTATTCACTGGAGTGACCAGAGTGGAAGGCTGCTGTCCGTGCTCTGAGCATCGAGCGAACCGCTCCGTTAACCCACGCTCAGTCTCATTCTGCATGGCTTACAACAGCGGGACTTTACAGACACAGAGTGTGTGTGCTTGACTGGCCTGCCTGCAGTCCAGATTTGTTTCCTGTTGAACATATATATTGTGCATCATGATGATGCGAATGGGACAATGATAATCACAGTGTGACCACAGTGTGAATCACAGTGAGTGTTGCGCACATGAAATCTTGTGTGCAGTCTGGACACAGGTTCCTTTTGCTACTATGCAATATATTGTATTCTTAGTTACCAAACTGTTTGAAATTGTAACTAAAAGTAGGGCTAATAAAACACAAATCTTCAAGTCTCTGTAATAGAATGTTGCAATCAACTGTATCTAATGCTGTACTGAGATCCAACAGGACAAGCACAGACACAAATCCGCTATGTGATGTGCACACCTGCATGTAAACATGCTGGCAATAAAGTCTGATTAATAATGAATAATCATAATGAAATAGTGGTGTAATCACATTTGTGTTTTATTAGCCATACTTTGCCCTCCTAATTGCCCTTATATAAATAAATAAATACATTTTTTTTCTGATTCTGATATTAAACAGATTTCTAAGTCTGCCTTCTTTGGATCTTTCTGATCCAAAGTACTTTGGATCGCCTTGTTGCTGAAAAGTGCTATATAAATAAATTTCACTTCACTTCACTTCTTTCACCTTCGTAATATCACCAAAATTAGGAACATAGTCTCAGAGTGATGCAGAAAAAACCTGTCCATGCATTTGTTACTTCAAGATTGGACTACTCTACTTCTTTATTATTGGGCCGTCCCACATATTCTCTGAAAAGCCTTCAGTTGATCCAAAATGCTGCAGCCAGAGTTCTGATGAGATCTAACAGGAGAGATCATATTTCTCCAGTTTTAGCTTCTCTTCTTTGGCTCCCTGTTAAATTCAGGGATATAATTTTAAAATCTGCTCCCCATATACAAAGATCCCATAGTGCAATATTTAACAGAGCACTTTGTTCTCAGTCTCCAGGTTTACTTGTGGTTTCTAGAGTTTCTAAAAGTAGAATGAGAGGCAGAGCCTTCAGTCATCAGGCCCCTTTCTTGTGGAACCAGCTGCCAGTATACAGCTGGGAAGCAGACACCCTCTATCTTTAAGGTTAGGCTTAACACTTTCCTTTTTGATAAAGCTTACAGTTAGAGAGGGCTCTGTTGACCCTGACACATCCCGTAGGTATGCTGCTTTAGGCCTAGGCTGCTGCGTGACCTCCCATGATGCACCTCACCTCACTTTGCTCTCTTTACTCTCCATGTAAATAACGAATTATCGCTGTCATTAACTTGTATTTTTCTTTCTCAGCAGGTATCCTTGGTCTGACGTTATGGAGCTCGTTGTTCCCTCTTTCCTGTCCTCTCGAACCCCAGCTGGTTGAGGCGGATGGCCACCCTTCCTGAGTCTGGTTCTGACAGAGGTTTTATTCCTGTTAAAAAGGTTTTTATTTCATTCCACATTTGCCTTGTGCATGTTTAGTATGGGGGATTGGATCAATCTGTTGGTTTCCTTAGCAAGGCAACTTTTTTTTAATTGGCATATGTATATACATACAGCTAATCCATTGAGCTCCCAAATCAAACTACAGAGCAGTGTGACATTTATCAATAATAAATGTAGGTTTCAATTTGTATCAGTCCATTTTTACATCCCTAACGAATTTAGATTTATTCGGTGCTTTTAGTTTGTGGTGTGATGCAAGGTAGCTGTACCATGTTTTAGTTCCCAAAGATTTTTATCATTCACTGAATCATTAAGGGTCCTATATAAAGAGACTTATTATCCTCATTTCAACACTGCCAATGTTTAAGTTGCTCTCCCTTAATGTGTACATTTTTTCTTTATCCTTAGTTCTTCTGCATAAACTTTTTTTTACTTAACCAACTGGAGTATTAATGTGCCACAGACATGGAAGAGGAGAGGCAGTCCTCCCATACTGCTGCTAATGCCTTTGTGTGACACTACCTTCCTGTTCCTTCAGTTTTCCATGCTTTTGCAACAATTGCTTCATATTTCCCAAAGATTAAGAGGGAAGTTGTTGGATTTGTGCATGTTTTGGAAGGATGCTGGCATGAAATCAACCCAAATGATCAAATAGAGTGCTGCTATGTGTTACAAACGGCTAGTCAGTGAGAAAAAAAATCATTAACAGCTTAGGACGAGCAGATGAACACAAACAAAAACAAGTCTATACACAAGGAGGTGCCATGGGCAGTTGTGGAATTGCTCAAGCTAACATGCAGATAACTCACTTGAATGAAAGTATTTAAATGATACCATACATTCTATGTTGAGCGATGATAATGAGAAAATAACTGAAAATATATCTCCTCCTGTATCAATTCGGCAGATTGAATCTGGTCTTCTCAATAAGCACTGGTCCTTTACATAAATTAAGAGGAGACCAGTGAGGTCAGGATGGTGGAGTAGGAACACCTTGGATGGTCCAGTAGGGGAGGAGGATGTGGGGGCATGAACATCTGTGCTCATTTACTTGCCTGCTGCCACCATGGTTCCATAAGCAGCGTCAAATGGCTGAATGAATGAACAGAAATTAGGATAAGATATTTGCTTACTGAAAACTAAATGCTGAGTCCAGCTGTTGACAGAGGTGCTGCTGTCTTTACCGTGCCAGTCCTTTACCCCGCATTATAAACAGTAAAGTCCAGGGTCATTTTTTCAACTAGAAATATAGAATGAAAGTAAACAAAACCTATGAAGGCAGTTCATATGACTTTTGAAAGCTTAATTTTCTCCTTGTGTATTTCTGAAAGCATCATATGTGATTCTGGTTTTGGGTATTTAAACATCAGATCCTCCACACCCAGGTGATTAATATCAGACTTATCAAGTATCTTTTAAGGTCACATCAGCGAGCCACAGGCCTACCCTCTTTATCGTAAGCTGCCTGTTCATTTTCTATATGGTTTCAGCAAGCAGTATTGAGGGGGATTCTTAGCCCAAAGCTTTGAAGCTTACTTCACCATGGCTAACAGCCCACAGGCCTCGGCCCCCGCAATGCTCCACCAGTTCCTGGGATTTGTTGAGTTCCTCTCAAGAGCCTACTCCATGAGACTTAAGGCTAATGATAAATGTGATCATTGCCCATGTATCTGTAGTCTTACTGCCACTGAGAAATTCTTAAGATATCTCAAGATATCTATACAGTCTGTATCTGCATCTCTCTGCATGTCTCTTCCTTTCTGTCTTGGTCTACTGATATTGCCTTGAGTTCCAGAGAGCCTGCAGTATGCTCTATGATTTGACATCAAAACAAGATAAAAGGGCCTTTCTGCTTCAGTGTTCTGCTACCGGGGACAGAGGAAACATCAACTATCATACGATGTCTTCACTAAGAATCAACACTCAGCATCTCTTTACTTTTAAGCCCCAGAATTTTCTTTTTACTCTTCTGCTTGGGTGTACCTTCGGAGAGGAAGATCGGTTCTCTTTCACTCTCTATTCCTTATTAATAAATTTGTTGTGTTCCTGTAGGTCTCTTCTCTTTATCACTGCCATTTTCCCATCTCCAGCCTCTCGGTCATCTTTTAACTCTGCTGCCACTGGCATCTAGACTTTAGACCCATGGCAGTATTTTCAATGATACATATATCATGATAAATAATAATAATAGCGATTATATGTATGGAACACACAAAATCTGGTCGATGAATCCCTCTTCTTTTTTTCTGTCATCTCATTGTCCCTCTGTTTCTCTCTACAAAGACATAAAGCAGAGGGGGAAACACTTTGCTCTCGTGAGAGAGTGGGCAAGCTTTACTCAGCAACCCCTCTACTAATCTTGGCAAGTCATATCTCAGGGGGCAGAAAAGTCACCTAATTTAAAATTGAAACATGGCGAGAAAAAAGCAGGTGGAGACGTAGCTCCTCTAGAGTAGGCCGGTTGGGATTTCTCCCACATCCCTTAAAGCCTTAATTAAAAGACTGAGATGATATAGGAGTGAGATGTGAAAGCAGAGATGAGGGTCAAACTAACTAATCGCTCCTCTGGAGAGGAGAGGTAGGGGCTAATGAATAGAGGAGATATAAAGACAAAGACACAGATACAGAGGAATGATGGAGGAAAGAAAATTTGAAGAGAAAAAAATACGGTCTCAAAAAGGCGTCAAAGAAGAGAAAAACTGCATTGCCACCAGAAGAGCAGGTGCTAATAAAACACCTTTTCGTATCAAAGCAAGTAATGAGCCAGCATAAACAACACTTAATGATGCATGCATGTGACTGCATATCTCACCTTCTCAAAGACAGGCTTGTTGTTGTTCACATCATCCACTCCAACTATGACCTGGGCTGCGGATGTCATTGCCTGAGGTCCACCTGAGGCATTGTCATCAGTGGCAGTTACGTTGAGGACATATTCAACACCTTGAAGGCGAGGTGGTGGGCTGGAGCGCAGCCGGATCAAACCTTCAGCCAAACATAACATTCACAGTGGTTAACACACACTCTGTTGTCGATAATATAACATATGTAAGACTCGCTCCTAGTAGACTTAACCTGACAACATCAATAAAAAATCTTTGAAATTTGTCCATGGGGGTTACATGTTTTTCTCGTCCTACAAATATCAGTTCAGTAGTCCCGTTTAGTTGCCATGGCATCATGATTTGTACTGACATGTATCACAAAATCAAGGGGACACACTTCTGCTGAATAAATGTACTAGACAGAATAAACTGCTCAGGTTACACAGTTTACAGTCCATCAAAGAGCCAAACACTATGACCACTAGCAAAGCAAACAATGGCTATCTTGTAACAAAGCTGCCCTTCAAGGACTGAGGTATATTACATGTTGCATGAGCATGAGCTGACACAAGCAACTTTGACAAAAGCCAAATCAATATGTGCAGTGGGCTGGGTGAGAGCGTCAAGTCTGTGGAGTGGTCCCAATCAGCACTGACCAGTATTAATGGTCTGAGCGGGGGAGGTCCAGCCTGATTGTAAGCAGCCATATTAACCATAGTGTCCATCACAGTGAGTGTTGTCAGGATGGTGGTGATAACATTCCTGTCAGGCCTCCATTCATTTTGGGATGCACAAAAAGTTGGGAAAAACCCATCCAGTTTTGCATTCAAGTATCAAATATAAATGAGCACGCAAAATAATGTATCAATATTTCTTTAACAGATGATATATTGGGAAATTAATGTATGTTTTGATTCTCTATATTTCAATGTATTCTGAACAATATGTCATTCTATATACAAAATTAATTTCTCTGCCTCAAATCCAGAGTTCCAGTTCAACTGGAACTTAAAACTTCCCTTTTTAGTATTTCTAAAACTGTGGTAAATGGTGGGGATAAAGTCAGTTATTCATCATTTTGCAGCAAGTCCTATAGAATGCAATCCATTTTTCAACATTCATCTAAATTATTTAGAAAATAAACAAACATAAACTGAAAATATGTCGATCAAGATAAAACCGAAAGGTGTGCAGAATGATTTTTTAAGAATAAACTCACTAAGACCCTTCTGGATTTGATCACACATACACATTCACACACACGCACACACATACGCAGCTCACAAAATACTTCAACCTCTCTCATCGGTTGGAAAAGGAACAATGCATATGATGAAATAAGGGAAAATAGCTTCTAGTGGACTGTGGCTTTCTGATTTCAGTTGTTAGCTCTGACACATTTATCATTGATTATGACAACACAATATATGAGAGGAACATTGAGTGGTATTCCCTTTTAGCACTGTCATTATAGCATCCCATTCCATCCTTTCTCTTACTGACTTTTTCAGTCTGGTGCATGCACCTCATCTCCATCCCACTCTCTGTTTTGAATGACTCTCCCACTCTGTATGCATCTCATCATTTGGTGCTATGTTTACTTTGTCTGTGTGTTGGCGTAAAAGTGTGTGTGGGCTTAAAGTGTGGACACACTTATTACATCCTCCTTATCTTCAGAGACAGGGGCAGATGCTACTGGTGTCACATGCTCATTTGATTGCTGTTTCACAAGAGACCCTGAAATTGCATTCATATGTACATTTATCACAGACATGCATGTATGTGTACTATTCACTCTTCTATCTCTGTTTTCCAGACCAAGGGAACTGATGAGACAGATTGCAGTCAGAAGATTCATGATTTTTATTTTTCATCCTGTTTTTGTGTATATCTGTGCGTGCAATTTTCTGATAACAGTGACTACACCTGAATGAAACATGAAGACTGAAGACAATAATCAAAAGATTTGTACAAGGTTCTGAATAAATTACAAGTATGATGAAAAAAACAGGAAAATATTCTCTCTGCTTAATGTTACTGTTACAAAATGTTATGATTGTTTAACTGCACTGGCACAGTGTGTCCCTTTTCTGCGTTATTGCACAAGAGATGGAGGGTTGCCATGGAGGGGGTGTCTGCTGCGAGGTGTTTGTCAAAAAATGCTGATTCTGTTGCCCTACTGCTCACAGTTAAGTACGTGTGTGTGTGTGTGTGTGTGTGTGTGTGTGTGTGTGTGTGAGTGAGTGAGTGAGATTGTTGTGAAAAACAATCCCATCTGAACTCATGGATACAAGCATACATGCTTGTTTTTAGGGGGGAAAGATTGAAATAGAGAGCCAAGAAAAGAGCAACACTTACATTTTGTACTGTAGGTGTAAAAGAAGAAATCTCTTTCTGAAGAAAGATGTTTAATGTACATAGTGTCAGACACAAAAAAAGTATTAATATAGCCACATTCATGACAATATAGAAGAGACACTATTCAGCAACTGTTACTGCAGAGCTTTATGTTAAGCATAAAAAGTGCAGCAGTAAGTTGTCATTTTTCATGTCATACTACATCCTGTACTGTGTAAGCAGATAAATTAAAAAGGGGCAATGTTTTGCGAAAGCCTGTACATAATCATTTTGCTTCAAAGCCTAATTTTTCCATCATAGAAATGTGTGTTGCCTGCTGGAGGTGAAGGAAGTCCAGATTCTGCAGTTTGGGGCCAACAACTACATGCATTCAGCTTCACTATTTTTAGTTCTATTGGCTGTATAATAATAATCTTTACCACAAATTCCTTTAACTCACAGTTTAACTCCTCAGAGAAAGATTTACTATTGAACATTTCAGGCATTCATTTGAGACAACTAATAGAAAGTAACACAGTGCCTTGGATTTTGGTTGTATTTTCAGGCCGAAGCCAGCACAAACTGCAAAGCTCACAAAAACTACAAAACAGACCCAGCTAATGTACAAACTTGGAATTGACCTTTGTGATACACAGCACTATGTTAAGTTTAAAGCTTTTTTTCAAGTTTGAGGGTTGAGCCTTGGCGGTAGTTAATTGCAGTTGTACCCAACCCCAAGTCAAGGACGACTCAATATTCACTAAACAGGAAGTCACATTAAATGCATTCTATAATAAGTAACTGCCTCCTCTGTCTGTTGTTTACTGTAAGTTAAAAATGAAAAAAACTATAACCTACATTTTTAAACAATTTTTATAAAATTCCTGGTCACTTGTGAAAGGAGAATCAGACAAGAAATGTATGAAAAGTGGACACTGTGCAAGAAAGGTGTGTACAAAAAACAATAAGTCATACCAGCAGTGTATATGGGGGATGAGCTTTAAATGTTGAACTATGTAAAAGATGCTTTGAATAAGAAAAATCCTGTGATTGTGCCACAACCATCCATACATAAAATATTTATATAAATACATAAAATAAGAAGGCTTTAACCTTAAGTCGTGGAACTCCTTTAAAAAGGATAAGTCTTTATACAAATATTGTCAAGAATATCAATTATGATGTATTCAACTGTATTAATTGTTAATCAAGAATGACTGCAGAATTAAAAGTTTACCATATTCCTACATTGTTTAGTCACAGCCCAAAAAAACAATCACAGCAACAGGTCATCGGCAAAGGACGGTTTGGGCTGAATTAGCTTTCGAGCACATCCCACAGGTAGGGGTTGCAAAAAGAAAAGAAAAGAAAAAATAGGAGGCTAAAATTAGACTAAAATTAGAACCATTATTTGCCACAAAAGCAGCATCCAACTGGGTTTGATAAAAAATGTAAAAAAAAAATAACAAAGTACCTTTCCATTTAAACAGAAATTCTTTCAAAACTATAATCAAGGGTTCCAATTATCTGACAAGGGATGACATTCATACATGCGCTGGTAAGTGCCAGCAGAAGTCACGGAAATTAATGAAATCCATCCTTTTTGAGCCCAAATGTTCAGGCAATTCATTAACTAGCTTACAATGTATTTGAAAAGTGAACACAGTGACAATTTTCATTTGACTTCTACCGCATTCACTAGAAGTATCTCACAGTTAGCCTTGGTGTCTGAGATATTTAAATAATCCTGCAAAAATGCATTCAGTGGGTCAAATTAAAAGAACATTAAAGGGGAAGTTTGTTTTTTTTAAACCTGGACCTTATTTCTGGCATAAAATACGTTCATCTACTCACCGATAACAGTTTGGTGAAAGTTGGCGTCCTTCGGGAGATATATTTAGATCACTCGAGATCGGCGTATATCCATATAACGGGAGAGAACAGGGCATAGACAATACAGGGCAATGAAAATACAGGGCATTTACAATACGTGCGCCGCTGCAGCACAGCTCACTCACTCCGGTAAGGACGTCCAACGTCCAAGTCATCATCCAAGTCGTCAAAATCTGATAAATATCCTGCCTTGTTGCACCAAACTAGCAGTAGCATAAAGACAGATAATGCCCTATTTAGAGGCTTTATTGTCTGTGCCCTGTTCTCTCCCGTTATATGGATATACACGGATCTCAAGGGATCTAAATATCTTCCGAAGGATGCCTACTTTCACCAAACTGTTATCGGTGAGTAGATGAACGTTTTGTATGCCAGAAATAAGGTCCAGGTTTAAGAAAACCGAACATTCCCTTTAACATGACCAGCAGTTACAACACAAGAGGACATGTCATTTCTCAAAATCTGAGTAAAGCAGGGGGTCACGTGATGCACCGACGAGGATAGACGCACCTCTGTCGGTCACCTCACTGGAGGTAACTAAAACAATTTTTCTCGGTTTATCCGTTGCTAAAACTAGGTTTAAACAATTGCTAAACCTACACAGACATTGAAAATGTCGCTGGAAAACCTTTTCACCAAGCCCAAGAAGAGAGATACTAGGAAAAAGAACAAGGTGGCGGCTAACGAGGCGCTAGCTAACGAAGCGCTAACTAACCCAGACGACGACACAGAGCCAGAGCTGGAGGAGCCAGAATGCAGTGTCGAGCCCCAGAAAGAGCCCGCCAGCCCTACTAGTGACAGCGCAGATGTTCGACAGTTGACGAGTAACATCAACGAGATGCTGGACACCAAACTCGCTGGCATCCTGAAACCAGAGATGTCAGAAAAGCTGAGGCTTCACGACTACACGGATAGACAGAGGATTCTACGTGCAGCAAGAAACAAGGGCAGAGTCACGTGGATGGTCAAGCAGTGTCCTTTTTCCAGGACTTTTCTGCGGATGTTGTGAAACGACGGAAAGAATCCACAGATGCGCGCAGAAGGCTTCGGGAAGCGGGGATAAAATACGCTTTTGTGTATCCAGCTGTCATTAAGGTTCTCCCTCAAAATGGGAAACCGATCCCTCTTTCCACAACGGAGGAAATCAACGACTACGTGAAGACACAGTGACTGTAACAATCCACCTGTAATCAGGTAAACTGTATCTACCTCAAATACAACTTCTTAGGGAAAATACTTGCACAGTGGACAGTGGGTACTACATAACATTAGGATAGTTTCTGTTCATCTTAAAAGTACCGTCATCACACTTGTACATGTGTATTTCTTAGTAGTAAACAGTAAATTCCGCATAATTTTTACCTAATCGTTGACATGCTGGCATTATGATTAGGACATAATCCAGATGGGGAGACCTGACGCAAATTTTCTACATTTTTTTTTTCTCTCACCTCCCTTAGCTATAGGGAATTGCTATAGTATGACAGGGTTTTTGTTTTTTTCTTTTTATTGGCTCTGTTTCAGCCACGTTTGGTAGGTCTTATCCAAGCTTTAGTTTCTTTTTGCTTGGGTTGTTCTTGTGTTTCTTGTTGTTTTTTTTTTTTGTCCAGGCAGGATTTCGGTTAAAAAACAGATCCAAACTAATTAATAAGATACAGAAGACTATGCAGCATGATATAATTTTATATTATTTTCAATATTAAGTTTTGTACATGGAATATCAAGGGCTCCAATAATGTTGTCAAAAGGAAAGCTGTTCTAAACCATCTTAAAAAGGAAAATGTACATGTCGCATTTCTCCAAGAAACCCATTTGAATGAAGAGGAGCACAAGAAATATCTCAGGGAATGCGTAGGACAGGTATATTTCAAATCTTATTCTACCGATAAAAGGGGTGCAATTATATTAGTTCATAGATTGTTGCCATTTACAGCAAGAGATGGTTACAAAGATACAGAGGGAAGGATAGCCCTAGTAAAAGGAGAATTATACGGAGAATCAGTACTGCTAGGAAATGTTTATGCTCCTAATGTCTATGACGAGGACTTTTTTGCCTTACTACTCAGTAAAATCGCTGAAATGGTCTCTGCAAATATGATAATTGGAGGCGATTTTAATTGCCATCTTTCCCCCTCTTTGGATAGAGACCCTCCTCACAAAGATCAGTCAAGAGCTGGCAGAGCACTACAAAATTTTCTTGAGATGTTTAACTTGTTAGATGGGTGGAGATACATGAATCCTAATAATAAAAGTTACACATTTTATTTTCCACCTCACCGGTCATTCTCACGAATAGACTATATATTTATATCTGAACACCTAGCCCATTTAACAGAACAATCTGATATTGGATCCATTGTCCTTTCAGACCATGCTCCTGTCACTCTGAAAATGCAGCCTCTTAGGCCAGCAGAGCGATCATTCTCTTGGAAAATTAATGCATCACTGTTTCATGATGATAATTTCATCAAATTCCTGGAAATGCAAACAGACCTGTATCTGGAAGTAAATGACTGCAATGACTCTGACCCAAGACTGGTGTGGGAAGCTTATAAAGCTTACATGTGAGGCATGATTATATCATACTCTAGTAAGAAGAAAAAAAGAGCGCATTCAAGAACAATCACAAATTGAAAAGAGAATCAAAAAATTAGAGAAAGATTTTCAAAGATCCAAATCGGATGGGGTGCTTAAAGAAAGGAGGCAAGACTACTGCTGACTAACTTACTAACAAAGAAGGCTGACTCTGATATTTTGTTTGCTAGACAAAGACTGTTTGAATTTGGAAATAAGCTAAACCAGTTCTTAGCTCATCTTGCAAGAAATTCTCCTCAAAAAACTTTTATTCCTGCAGTATCTGATGAGGATCAAATCTGTCAAAGTAATGATACTAAGATCAATGACTGCTTTCAGAAATTTTATGAAAAGCTGTATACCTCAGAGTTAGACAGCAATACATCTACCAGTAGTAATTTTTTTGACGGTTTACAGATGCCTCAGCTAACAGAAGAACGAGCTAAACTGTTGGATGGATCTAATTAAGAATTAGAAAACGATAAAGCAATCTCCTCACTCCAGTCAGGTAAAAGCCCAGGGGCTGATGGGTTCTGTGTACAGTTCTATAAAAAGATGAAACACAAAATTAATAAATTACTACAACGTGTGTTCAACAAATCTTTTGAAGAGGAGGAACTCCCTAAATCTATGTACTTAGCTCATATCATAGTCATCCCCAAAAAAGGGAAAGACCCAGAACTATGCACCTCCTATTGCCCGATTAGTCTATATGGAATGGATGTTAAAATCCTTTAAAAAATAGTGACTAATCGACTAGAAAGAATGGTGACCGATATAGTTAATGCAGACCAAACAGGATTTATGAGAGGCCGTACCTCATCAAATAACACAAGACGGTTCATTAATATTATTCACTATCTTAATTTCCACCAAACTCCAAGCGCTATAGTAACGATGGATGCCGAGAAAGCATTCCATCGTGTTGAACGAAAATATATGCTTGAGGTGTTGAAAAGATTTGGTTTCCATTCAGATTTTGTCCGATGGGTACGGCTTTTATATAAAATGCCTACTGCCTCAGTTTCAACAAATGGTCTAATTTCTGCCCAATTTCAGTTTAACAGAGGTACAGCTCAAGGGTCACCACTATCACCTCTGCTGTTCTCTTTAGCTATAGAGCCACTAGCAATTGCTGTCCGGCAAAACTCTGACATCAAAGGAACGGTGATAGGAACAACACAGCACAAAATTCTATTGTACGCGGACGATATACTCATGACATTAACAGACCCATCAAACTCAATACCTGGACTATTCAAGTGTGTGAAAGAGTTTGGCCAAATTTCCGGATACAAGGTTAATTTTACAAAATCTGAAATTATGACCCTCGGTTTTTTATATGAATGTGAACCTGACTTTGTAAAACCCTTTCGCTGGGCACCGGATGGTTTCACATATCTTGGGGTTAAAATAACACCTAAAATTAGTCAACTTTATGCTGAAAATGTTAAACCCATGGTAGAACACATTAAAGACAAGATGTTAGGCTGGAAAAAGCTTCCTGTATCCTTTCTTGGCAGAATCAATCTTATTAAGATGATACCCCTTGTTATACTCCAAAAACGTGCAATACGAATTATACATAAGGTAGGATATATTGATCACACAAATACCTTATTTTTGCAGTCTAAGCTGCTAAAATTTTCAGATTTAGTTGACTTCTATAATGCGCAACTTCTATTCAAAGCTTATAAAAGTATATTACCTAGTAATATTCAGAAGATTTTCACACAGAAAGAAAGGGGTTATAATTTGAGGGGGTGTGGTAACTTTTATGTCCGGAAAGTACGAACCACAAGGAAAAGTATGTGTGTGTCTGTATGTGGCGTTAAACTGTGGAATCGACTGGGGTTAGAGTACAAACAGTGTCCAAATATTTATCAATTCAAAACAAAATACAAGGAAATGATTTTGTTACGGTATGGGAATGAAGACAGGGGCGTTTGACTGTTACTTGGTGTTCGCAGGTACCATCATTATTTTTGTTTTGCTTTTTGAGGATAATAATTGGTAAATAATGATGAGTATGGGGTGATGGTGATGATGACCGATGGGGTGATCACGTGTGTATAGTATGTATGTGTGATATATAATAGGTGTAGGTAATGGCTATGTGTTGCAGTAATGTATATGTAACGGAGTTAAGGTGTAGTGTGATTCCACATGCCATAAAACTCAACTCGCACACAAAATAAGTCCTATGGTACTTAAATGCAGCACCCCTGGAGATTAGGGTTGTGCACCCCGGGGTAAACAGCAGTCGGACCTTGCTGTCTCCCTGGTAGGTGCACAAGTTATGAGCTTAACTTTTGTTTTATATTAATTACTTTAATTTTATTACTAAGTTGTTGTTTAAGTTGTATTTTATAAAGCTATAGCTCCCAAACGGTTGAGCACGTTCTTTTCCATAAATGTTGATGGTATTTTTGTCTTTTTCTGTTTATAAAATGGCTAGTGCTGCATGTCGTTAGCTAACCTGGACTTTCGTTCACATTTTCAGATGTGTATACTGTGTGTGTGTGTGAGGAAACCGGGACTGATTGTCTTAATTCTCCACCAGGTATATTCCACTTTATTGACATGTACGTTCATTTTAATACTAAAAAGAGCAGTCGGACCTTGCTGTCTCCCTGATGTGTATACTGTGTGTGTGTGTGAGGAAACCGGGACTGATTGTCTTAATTCTCCACCAGGTATATTCCATTTTATTGACATAAATAAACGGCAAGTTGCCAACCGTGACCGTCTTCTGCTGTAAAAAAAAAACAACGCAAGAGAGAGTAAAAAGCCGCAACATATAGTATAGGTAAACATATGAATACTGTTGTATGTATGTGTGATATATAATAGGTGTATGTTATGGCTATATGTTGCAGTGATGTATATTATATGTAAACTTATGAATACTGTTGATGCAGTTGACTACGGAGTATAGTGGGAATTGAAAACATGTAAACTATTGCGGATTGGATGGTGGTGGGAGTAAATAAGCTTGTCTTCATCCCACTCCTTTTCAAGCTGGTATTCTGTTGTTTAATTTATCATTTGTTGTTTTCTATGCCCAGTGGGCATAAGTGACTGTTATTTATAAATATATATATATATATTTTTTTAATTTATTGTTTAAATTCTGGCTTGAAATAAATAAACAAATACAAAAAAAAACAAATACAAATAATCCTCCCGAAAATAACTTATCCTTTATCTATGCTCTTTATATCCCTGAAGAGAAACAACATTAAAGACAAAAATAAAGCTTTATATGTGCTGGCAGAAAGCCTAAAATTAAATTAGATATTCTACAACTACCAAAAGAACAAGGAGGATGGGGCCTCCCAATATTAGAAACTATACAATCTCAATGCAAGCCAGAATTATCTCAGTATCTCAATACAGTATTTCAGTTACCTTCCAACTGTTGACTAAGTTGCCAAAGTTGTTATGCCTATAATGGAACCTACACTTACATAGCGAGCGTGTCCTGCAATTTTGTTGACACGACGTGAGGCGGCTAGCGGGGATACACCAGGTATGATAAACTTTAGCAGAAGTTTCTCAGGTGGAAATTTGAAAAACCGTCGGAGGGAAAATGAAGTGTGTTGGTGGTAATTTTGAGCTCTTTATCAACACGGCTCTGAACAAAATCAATCCACCAAGCATCCACTTCTCTCACTAGGTACACAATCACTCTAACGTAGTCACATAAATAAGCCACAGTGTGTAACTAAAGTAAGTAAGTGCACATTCTGACTCCTAAAAACATGATATGAAATCTTCAATCCACCACGTATAAATCAGATTCTCTGCGCTGGTCTGTAGCCCCTTTGAAATTTGAAACTTTTCCCTTTACAAAATCCATCTAGGTCATCGTCTTTTTATTTTTCTCTGAGTTAGCAGCACGAGCGCTGCAAATTCTGACATCAAGCGATGATGGAAACAGGTTAGACAGCTAGTTATCTGTCAGATACACATCTAGTTGTCACTGTTAGCCACTTTGAGACGATTACAATGTACTGCCACTACTACTAAGCCTGTGCTACAACCCAGCTCAGCCAGAAAATGGAAAGGACTGTCAAACTAGATGTTGCTGGTTAGAAAGTAATGAAATGTATTATTTGGTTTAAAAATTAAAGTGTACAACAACAAAAGCAAAACTGCAACTGAAAATCAGGGCCTGTGAGTGTTGACCAAACAAAGAAACCAAACAAAGTAGCTCAATCTAATCTAAAAACAACAGGACTGCGCTACCTACCCAAACATACAGTACGTACAGTAATAAACATTTCTGTTCCTAATAAGCCTAAAAAAAAAGATGTATGCATGCTTCAACATTAACTAAACCTGTCCCCTTTCTTAAGTTTCCATGGAGTGCCTCAGTACAAACACATTAAACCTTCAGACAAAGCACCATGGCTGTGTCAACAGAAAATACCCAGTCACACCGCTTACACCCTCATGAATGTGAGCATTACAGTTACAACCAATATGAGATACATATTTTATGATAGTGCCAAATTAGATACTGCTTATGTGCTACAACAACAACTCCAAACATGGGAACAAACAAGAAGCATGGTAAGCTGCTCACTTTTATTCACTGCTGCTCCAAATTAAAGGTGGATAAAAGCATCTTCAGCTACCTGCAGCTGACTTTATATGATGAGAATGAGAACTGTCGGCAATGTAAGAGGTGAAGTCTCAGGCAGCTCACAGCAGCAGCTGATCTTGAGGGAATACCGGCTAGAGCACGACATTATGGCTGCTTTAGTACTAATTGAGATGTACTAAAGGTAATGAAGGTAATCATTATGCTTTTCATGATATTCACCAATGTTTGTTTTATGCTATTAACTAGTAGTGAGGTTTTTTTTCTTCCTTTGTGCACTTCACATTTAATGAAACAATAAATTATTGAACTCAATAAAGTTCCTCCTAGTGTCCATCAATTATACAACAGACTAAATGCCTCTCTCTCCCCAATCCCAAAGACATCAAGATATTGTCCTTTTTTACAAAATAATAGAGTTTTGTGGAATAAAATTGCAATTATACATTTGTAATTAACAATTAACATTTGTAATTATTTTTTCAGCATAGAAAGTTGATGAAAACTTTGACAACTTAACAGGAAGCTTAGTTACACAAAGATCATAGACTTGCTCATTCTGGTCAATATTATGTTCATGATTATTTAACACAATTACTCAGTGACTTTGAAAAAAAGCATAAGGGGACTGTACTGTCCCCCATCCTCTTCACTATGTTCACCGCAGACTTCTGCTACAACTCTGGATTGTGTCACATCCAGAAGTTTGCAGATGACACAGCCATCATGGGGTGTATCAGAGACGACGGGGAGGAGGAGTACAGGAGCTTGGTGAGGAACTTTGTTGTCTGGTGCCACATGAACAATCTGCAGCTCAACGACTCAAAGACTACGGGAGGGACAGACCCAGTCCTAGACCAGTTCTGTTGGAACGGAGGACGTGGATGTTGTGAAAACCTAAAAATATCTTGGGCTGTGGCTGGACTGGACGAGCAAAACGAGGCAACTATACAAGAAGGCCCAGAGTGGGATGTACTTCCTGAGGAGGTTGAGATCTTTCAGTATCTGCAAGAAGCTCTTGGGGATTTTTTACCAGTCTGTGGTGGCCAGCGTCCTGTCCTACGCTGTGGTGTGCTGGGGAGGGAGCACCTCAAAGATAGACTTCTCCAGGCTGGAGAAGCTGATCAGGCGGGCCGGCTCCGTGGTTGGCACGAAGCTGGACCCTCTGGCGACAGTGGCAGAGAGGAGAATAATGCACAAACTCCTGGCTAGACTGGACAAGGCCAGCCACCTTCTGCACACTGTCATCAGAGGCCAGAGAAGCCTGTTCAGCGTCATTATTAGCATCATTATTATCATTAGTATTATTATTATTACTATTACTAGTATACTACTATTATATTATATTATATTATATTATATTATATTATATTATATTATATTATATTATATTATATTATTATCATTATTATTATCATCCTTATACAGGTGCTGGTGTTGGGTGTTTTAAACTTTTGTCTCTTCTGTACATTTCTGTATGTAACAGTGCTGAGCATGAGTGAGATGGAGATTTCAATTTCCCTGGGGGAACCTTCAAAAGGGATTAATAAAGTCGTCTATCGTCTATTAAAATGTAATGCTTTCATTTTTGTTGCTTTTTTAAAAGTAGAATTGCCTTTTAACATCAGATTCTCTTGAACTTTAAAAAGGATAAAATACAACTGTGAAGCACCCACAATTTTTTTATGCAGAAGTGCGTAGGTGAAGGATTAAAACGACTTGTGCAGCTTGGACTATGGAATGTTTGTGATCGTAAAGCCTGTTTTGCTAACTTGAAGAAGTCTGTGGTTGTTGACAGGAGGACCTGGGCTACTGTTGCACCTCTTGAGACCTACACTGAAGCAGTGGGGAGTAACTTTCTACAATCAAGGGACCAAATGTACACTTATGTAAAGCTGAACTGAACACCCACACTGACAGGCAGAGCCAGTCTGGGCTTTAGTAGTAAACTGACAACTGTGAACAGGTTGTGTTATATCTATCAGAGAAGACAAAATGGGAGCATTATTGTGAGATAGAATGCAGCACAATAATCTTTGTATGCTTATCATCTTGTTTTTATGATTAAAATTAACATTCAATCAATCACTGAGCCTGATCCATAAAAAAATCTGCCAACAACTTTTTCAACATTTATCATTTTTTTGCCAGGACAGAGTCATACTCCAGTTAACACTGAGTTTCAATCACAAAAATGACAACTCTCTGGCACTGATAGCAACCAGCAATCATAAATAACCTACAGTACTGAAAACGTGTGATGCTGTATCATTGTCTTGAGCCCTAGATTGTTTTCTTTCTAGATGTTGCTTTTGTGCTGCTGAGTGTAGAGCATTGTTTTATTAGATCTCTGCTTAGAAAAGTCCCTGACTTGGAAAGATTTGTTGGCGATAGATGTAAACCTTTTAATGTTACGTAAATCAGTGACATCATCTGTTGTCAAGGCAGCCTTTAATGACACATAATGAAACCTTAAGTAATTAAGTGAAACCTTCTGCCAATCCAGGCAGAACTGTGCAATCATAGAGAGTCATCTCAGCTGATTTAGCCAGTGGTGAGCAGTTGTGACACCTTGACTGTGCCGCCTGCAGCTCTTGGTCCTATGAGGCTTTATTGTCATGTGACAAAGTGACGCTCTTCAGCATCGGCAAGACTTGGACAAGACTTCATGCATTGCTTCAGGACCAGCATGCATCATGTCAAGTTAGTACTACACAGTGCCACAAAAAGACGAATGCACTGTGCAGGTTAGCACCGTCACCTCACAGCAAGAGGGTTCCTGGTGTGCATCCTGGTTGGGCCTTTCTGTGTGGAGTTTGCATGTTCTCCCCATGTATGTGGGGGTTCTCTCCAGGTTTTCTCTGGCTTCCTCCCACCATCCAAACACATGCATTTTTATTTTATTGGTGATTCTAAATTGACCCTAGGAGTGTGCGTGAGCATGCATAGTTTGTCTCGTTTGTCTCTGTGTGGCCCTGTGATGGCCTGGCAACCTGTTGGCTCCAGCATCCCCATGATCCTGAATCAGATTAAGCGGGTATAGAAAATGAATGGGTGGATAGTATTATTGGTAGTAGTAGTACTGCTGTGGTAAAACACTGGTAATAGCTCTGACAGATGCAGAATAAAGTGGGGGGCAGCTATGGTGTTTAACAGAAGTAGTCAGAGAATGATCTAGATACCCAAGAGTTGTATGAGAAAGTTTGAGATCAAAATTAGAACTCATGCCAAAGATTCACTCAAAGCGTAAGCTCTAGTCCACCTTTTTCTCTCCATCCACCCACACTGCTCCAACAGTGCTTCAGAGTGCAATCATGCCTAATGAATTAAGACAGAGGGCCAGATAAATGTGACCAGTTCTGTAAAGGCTGCTGGCAGGCATTGACACAGGCTATGGCCTAGCCCACTGTGTTACATGTGTAGGGAGAACTGGAGGCACCCTGTAGTCTGATACCTGCTTTACTCAGCCTCTCGTAGGCATAACCATCTAATAGAGCCTAAAAGCCTTAGATGAGAGCGACACATGTTGGATAAGTGGTTGAAAATGGGACATGGAAATGGTTTCCATGGACAAGAACAAAGCGTTCAGAATGTGTCTGTTCTGATATATGAGATACATGTCCCCTCGGTATGGATTAGGGCAATGTGTGTATTTTTTATCTGTTTTCCTACAGAACTGAACATGTATACATTAAATGCATGTTCAGTTCTGTAGGTTTATGCCCATGTTTATGGTTGGTGTGTGTAGGGATGTGCATGCACGACTTCTAACATCAACATATTATCTTTAGAATCCTCTGTGTGACATTGTGTCACTAGCTGTTTCTATGCTGTTGTGTACGTGTCAACATTTGCACAAGCCATTTTTTTGGTTTCTATGTATAAATGTTGAGTATTTGGTAATGTGTAAGATAAAAATCTGTGAAATTTTATTTACATGAATATGTCATTGTTTCATTAAAGTACAGTGAATGTGACACTGTACATTTTTGTCTGTAAGGGAGAAGGGGGTGGTAAGTGTTGCCTCTAACGAGGCCAACACATATCATATCCCTTATTGGAGGATGGAGAAGATGTTTCCTCAGGGGTCAGTGGGCAGCAGTCACTTGATATGAAGGCAGCCAGAGGGGAAGACGTAGAAATATAAACCAAATGATGGGTGAGAGACAGAGTGGGGTAGGGGTAAGAGGAGATGGGCACAGGAAGCACTTTCTCCTGTCCCTCCCAAAAAATATTGTAAAATGGATCAAAGCAATCAAAAGGGAACAGTTAAGAGAAGGGGTGAACAAAATTAGCTATAGAAGGAGGGGGAAGTGGAAAAGCATCCAAGAATAAAAGAGAATATCAGTATTTGCTTAAGGGGAACAAGAGAAAACACTTCATAACATAATGAAAACAAGACAATGGTTATCTTTGGGTTTTCAATGAAGACAAACTCATCTACCCTGTCCCTTTCAAAGGAATCCTTTTTTCCAAAATGTCCTTAAAAAACTTGAATGATAAAAGTGTTTTTATTGGCAGCAGCAAAATATTTTAACTGTCAGTAAATACTTGCCCTGATCCAACAGAGTGTTCCTTTTTGTATTTATGGGTTTTAATAGGAACAGCGTGATCATCATATCGACTGGCCTGCTTAGATTCTAATGGGTGCCTTAAATCTTAGGGACACACACTGTATTCTGGGGTGAGTTACAGGCAAATTAACATGAGGACAGGGGCCAGCCAGGCTGCTCTTGCCAGGAGGGAAGAAAACAATCACTTGAATGATTGTTGGACATTTAGGATGTGCAGGGAGATGGGGACCCAGCAACAAAAGAGGAGCAGAGGCAATAAACGATTTTCATCAGTAGCAGTGGGTAGATAGGTTGGAGAGGGAGGGTGGAATCCAATGTGCTCACCTTCCATTATAAGACTCATAAAATGACCAAATGACCAAATATTGGGCTGTTTGAAACAAGATATTGGATACATATTACATGTATTATGGTGTCACACATTGGCTCACGCGTTTTAGTGCAGACTAGTGGTATAAATGCCTATTTTGTACATTTGTATCCGTGTGTGTCTCGATGTTTGTAGTTTGATTTAATGTAAATACATTGCTATAAAATGTTTGTTTGAACAATATCAGATTTTCTGCTATATCGCAGTACTTTTCAGCTAATTTGATACTTTTATACTGTATTTTACAATGACAAAAGGCATGATTACATTGCAAGCTTCTGGATGTCTTCATTGACAGTTGCTGTGCAGGTTCTTGTCTTTTCTGTTAAATGTGGAGTGCACGGTGTATCACGATCAACACAGTAACACACCTACATAAGGTTTTCCTTCCCTGTGCTTGCGACAACGAGGGGCAATGCTAGAGACTTTCTTCCACAGAAAGAGCTCGATTTTGCCTTTGGTTCTGAAAATCCATGTGTCTTGTAACAAAAGTGATACGCCAGCAATAATGTGAAGCAGCAAGGTTTTACTCACACTTCTATTCATGTAATGATTTGTTGGTTGTGTGTATTAAAACGGGAAACTTGGTGTCATGTATTTCTGTGTATGTGTTGTGTGCATGTGTGTCTGTGAAAGAGATGTGCTGCTCAATCTACTGCTCCACAGTAAAATGAGATTTTAAAATTCTGAAAAAATCTTGAAATGAAACACTGACATTTCGCATAATAGCAACCTCTTGACATGTAACATAAAAGACAAGGACATTTTATTCATGGGCCATACTTAGTACAGAATCATTGCTCAAGAAGGCAATTTATTTTACTGACAAATACCCATCATTAGGTTTGGGTCCCGAGACTTGGTGCTTCTGTGGCACTTCAAATTAAAAGTTAACCATTTATGACCAATAATGGACAAATATTCTTCGGTGGGACCAAACTCAAGTAAATGTACTTTATTTATACAGCCCTTTAAAGACAATCCTTACGGTGTACCAAAGTGCTTTACAGCAGGTAATAAATAAAGAGAAGAATAAGTAAAAACAATAAAACAGTGAAAGCAATAAAATACAACAAAATCGAAAAAGATAAAATAAGATAAAAGTGTCATCATACTACTGGGTATTAAAAGCAATCCTAAATAAGTAGGTTTTTAGCCTAGATTTGAAGAGGCCCAGGTCAGAAATAAGACACAGCTCAACGGGGAGCTTATTCCAGAGCCTGGGGGCAGCGATGGAAAAGGCTCGGTCACCCCAGTGTTTGTATTCTGACCTGGGCACTTCCAGCAAAAAATTGATTTGTTGACCTCAGAGCTCTACCAGGATTGCGGACTGTTAAAAGCTCAGATAAATATGATAGGGCGAGGCCGTTAAGAGCTTTAAAAACAAACATTAAAAGTTTAAAATCAATTCTATAAAGGACAGGAAGCCAATGTAGGGAGTTAAGAACAGGAGTGATGTGCACATGTCTGTTGGTGTTTGGTTAAAAGACGGGCAGCAGCGTTTTGCAAGTTGAAGGCGACTGAGAGAAGACTGGGAGACGCCAACATAAAGTGCATTGCAATAGTCTAACCTTGAACTTATTAGGGCATGGATGGCTTTCTCAAGGTCATGACGACTTAAAAACATTTTAACTTTGGCCAGGAGACGCAACTGGAAAAAACTAGTCCTGACGACATTGTTAATTTGTTTGTCCAACCTCAGATGACTGTCAAAGGTCACTCCCAGATTTCTGATAGTTGAACTAAGCTTTGAAGACAAGGTGCCAAAGCCAGCTGTCACAGTATCCCCAAATACAATGCATTCAGTTTTGTCATCATTTAAATGAAGAAAATTTTGGGCCAGCCACTGCTTAATATCAGCAATACAATTAAACAAAGAACATTGTGCACTGTTACTATTTGGCTTCAATGGTAGATAAATTTGTAAATCGTCTGCATAACAGTGGAAAAAAAGGTTGTACCTGGCTATAATTGACCCAATTGGTCGCATGTACAATGAGAAGAGGATAGGGCCAACAATAGATCCTTGAGGGACTCCACAGGAGGGAGGAGCACTGGAAGAGTAAAGGTCACCAACCATAACGGAAAAGGTTCTACTTGACAAGTAAGACGCAAACCACTTCGATGCAGTGCCGTAGATGCCAACATAATTACTTAGACGTGACAGGAGGACTGCATGGTACACCGTGTCAAAGGCTGCTGTGAGATCAAGCAGAACTAAGACAACAGGGCACTTGGCATCCACAGACAGAGCAATATCGTTGTGTACCTTTAACAGTGCAGACTCAGTGGTGTGATGAGACCTGAACCCAGATTGGAATTTCTCAAAAACAGAATTATCCTCAAGAAATGACTGTAATTATATAAAAACAACCTTTTCTAAAACCTTAGAAAGAAAGGGCAGATTGGAAGACTGGAATAATTGAAAAATTGGAAAAGTAGAGCAAATCAATATGTGGCAAAGCGAGGCTGCAGTCATCTGATAGCCAATGGAATTTAGTTACACCTGTAAGTCTTCTCTGCTGACTAAACTCTCACTATGAGCTGACAGTGAATGTCATTGCTGATGAAGCGAGCAAATGTGCCTTGAAGATTTGATTAATTGAATTTGTAAAAGTCGTTGTATTACCCTATAATGTGAGACACAGGTTCAGAGGGAGTTGCATGGTACAAAGGGGTCAAACACATAGGAAACTGCCACCAGACAGAGCCACAGACACAAAGGGATACACACTGTGCCATTAACCCAGCTTCCTATTTCATCAGTTTTTGGCACTGCTGCTCCTGCCTCAGAGGAAGTTGAGATGTGAGACCATAAAGCTCAGAGGGTAATCTGTAACAGAGACAGTGTGGAAACACTCTTCACACTGTGTCTGATATTCTAATATCTTCATGATATAACATGTCAGGATTTAAATATATTTAACTATTCTTTGAGTCACTGAGTTATTGTTCTCTGTAGAACAGTGGCTTTTTTTTATTGATATTTTGTGTGCAAGCTCTTCAAAGTGTCCACATGTCTCAATACGTTCAACTGGGGGAATGTGAAAATCTGAGGAAAAACAATTCAAACTGTGACATTTGAACTAAGTTGATTGAGAACCAATATTCAAACATAAGGAACAAGAGTGAGGGACAGAGTGAGTCTGGGAAAGTTTGCAGGGAAAAAAAATCATGTCTTACCTTTTTGGTTGTCAATCACAAAGTTGCCTTCCTCATTTCCTGTGGCGATCTTATAGGTGATCCCATCCCCATCAGGGTCTTTTGCTAGTACTGTCGCAACAAGCGTGTTGGGACCTGCATCCTCTGAGACGAAAGTCCGATATCTGATAAGACACACGCAAACAACACAGTCAACACCTTATCAATGCTTCTCTGCTGTAGGGCTCATTACGTCATTTGTCCAAATCCAAAGTGAAAAAGGCTGCAGCAGCAAAGTGGTGAGTAGTTCAGAGAAATCTATTTCAATTCTGGTAGTAATCATAAAGCTCAGAAGAAAACAGAGTGCAGTACTTCTGTTCTCCCCATACAACCACATCCTACCTTCAATCATGTTGGGAATATACCTGCAATATTACAAGTTTTTTAGTGGCAGATTGAGAACATGTAGAGGAGAAGTGGTGGTGCAAACTAACTTTATATTTCTTGCCATAAAAAAAAAAAACATTGGTGGAGTGAATTCTCAAGTATACAAGCATGCCACAAATTAGGCTAACTTATTCCCTTGCCTTCAGCTGTATTTTTCATTATCTCCCACAAACATAGTTGAATTCAGTTTCTTATTAAAAAATCCCACCACAGTTTTATCTTGGTCTCCTAGTGTAACACTTTGAACTTCAGCTTTGAACTCTCCTCCGACTTTAGTACTTAGTACTTTTAGGACTTAAGAGGCTGCCCTTTCTACCTTGCTGACATGAAACTGATGCATCACATTCTTGGCCAGTGCTTCAGCTGTCATTTTGGAAAAGGCTGATTTAATCACATATTAGATTCTAGCTCAATATGAAGGAAGTTCCTAGACTATAGGACATAAACATTGTAACTTAATGCAATATGACTACAGACCTTGAAAAGAGGGCCTTCTAATTCATAACTAATTTAATACAAAATGTGGCCAATAAAAGATGATGAGTCTGACACAAATATTCAAAGAGAATTGAAATTTTCAAGACAGATTATAGGGTTGACGGTTTATTGAATCCTGATTATAACTATAGTGCCATGGATAAAGAAAAGTCACATTTCGTTAACTGTCCATTAAGCAAAAGGCTGCACAAACTGAGTTCAAGCAAAGCTGTTATGACAGTTCCATAAACAGAATCAAAACTCAAAGCAAAAACTGACGTGTAGCACTCAGAAGCTTATGGGATTCTCTATCTCAAGAAAGAAAGAGAAATATTACATCCAGCCAAAACATGTGGTTTAGTTTAGGGAGGAAGATCTTGAAATTGTCGGCTCGAGACGGCACCCATGGAAGATCCACTTACATGCAGGCATTTCAAGACCGGCTGCCACAACACAGCACACTGAAGTTTGCATTACAACACACACAGTGATGTTATCAAAAGGGTATCTTTAGAATTAGAATAACTGTTCAATTGATATTCAAATAAAGGTATATTCAACCTTTAAGAAGCTGTTGGTATTTTCTACCCTAAACAAATGCTTTATCCAATCAGAGACAGTGGACTCCACGACCTACCACCTTTGCCTCTCAATCATCCACAGATACCCTAAAGGTAACACGAGTTTAAAGATTTGCTGTCATTTGCCAATGACTCATTGCCTGCCCTATTGAGCATGTGGATGCACAATGCATATCTAGTAATTCCAATGGCTTGTGTTAAAAATATATCTGCCCATCACTTTGGACATGAGGACAATTCATTTTTCAGTGAAAACAAGGTACTCTCCCCAAGAGCTGCATGTTGATCATTTAGATTGTATGGAACAATCTTCCATCAAAAAGTGTTGGACTTAGATGATCACATTTGATCAATGTTTCTAGAAATTTCAGTTTTTGAGTAATTTCATATCAAAGTATGTAAACTGTATGTAAACACTTCTCTATTTATTATCAGTCAGGTAAAGGATATTGTTGTTCCTTTTTTTTTCTTGCTTTTTTTTCTAATTATGTTGTTTCTCTAAGAGTACATTGGGCTCATTGATCAAACAGGTTCCAATTGTGAAAGCTATTTGATGATGAGATAGTTGCTTGTATTTAATTCACCTGAAAGCCAGAATGACCTATGGTCTTCTCATGTATTTCTGACAGCATTTTGATGGTAAAATTAATCATGCTTTCCGTGCAACCGAATGTTTGTGTGATTCTTTCACACAGACTACAAAGCCTGCACTTTAACTATATTTCGGTATATATGGTATACATAGATTAATCATTTAAGATTTTAATGGATTTGCTTTCAATTAGGTTTATGGTTAAAGTAGGCCAGAGACTATGCTGGCCTGTCTCTACAGCAGATTGGACTTTTTGAAACTTCCAAAAATAATGATATCAATTTAACTAGTTAATTATTTTTTTATGATACTAAGAAAAAACCTTGATTAAATGATTTTGTTTTAAGATCACAGTATAAACATACATTTTTCACCTCCTGTAAATTCTCCAAATAATTTTATATCAAAGCAAAAAAACGAGTTTGTTCATTTCAACCTGATGCACCAAATGGTTTAGAGCACCAAACCTCCCTCATTTGAAAAAAACACGAAAGGCACTTAAAAAAAATACATCTGTCAGTCAATTTCACAAGTTACCTTCAGATCAAAACAGCGCTTTAAGGTGACAATCCTCTATCCTAGTAAAGCAATGTTAATTCAGTAGTCCAAGTAAACGGGTATATTGAGCTGTTTAATTATACCACACATTTATCTTCAGATCTTGATTAATGATTTGAATTAAACAGCACTGAATATACACAAGCCATAAGGGTCCAGTGCATACTGTATATACTACAGAGAAGACAGCATATTGAGCATGAAAATAACAAGAGAAAAATGTGTAACCTTGGTTTTACCCATCTTCAACCAATATTTTCCTGTAATGCTGTTGTGTACTGCATGAAGGACTCCCAACGGGAGTGTTTGTAAGAGAGGGGGGAGGAATCAGCATGAATCACAAGGCATCTTCTCTATCAAATTAGCTCCGGCTCTTGTAGCATTTTTTGCTCTGGATTCTTGGAACCTGCTGTGATATCAAGCAAACCAGCCCACATATCAACAACTTTAAAGTGGAAACCAAGCTAATATGCATCATCATCCCAGAGTGTCCTTGGGTCAAAATGCTCCTGGCAAAATTGTGTGCATGACGCTGTAAATTTCATATTGATGGAAAAAGGGTGATAAATTAACCAAAAGCTCGTCAGTCACAGGCAAAACAGGTGTATTATGAAAATAAATAAATAAATAAATGAATGAATAGATGGGACTCTACCATAAGACCAACTTGGCTGCTATCAATTGAAAATTATTTCACCTACATAGCAACCCACTAATTACGCTTTAGCCTTTCTTGTTTCACCTTTTGTTTAAATTTGTTTTCATTGCATAAATCCAGGGTGAAAAATAGATTCTGGTCAGATTCTGGAGGCTAATGCCTAAGCTCACTTGTGGAAAATTATTCCCAAAATGTAATCATTAAATTCAGTTTGCTTACCCAGACAACACTAAGATGGAGAATGGAAAAAAGTGTTAGAAAACAGTATACTTGTTAGTCTCTGTGTAGGCAACTGCTGCTGACTGGTTTTGCTTATTTGATAAAATCCACACTGATTTCCTATCAGTCAGTATTACAACAGCATGTATAAAATATCCATATGCATAGATAGCCAGAACTGATATCCATCCCATCAATATTGTTCCAATAATACTTACATAACAAGATTAAATTGAACATGCTATAAATAAAAATAACAATATTAATTTATTAGTTTGCAGTTTTTGTATTTTTTTAATCTTTTCTAAATGACAGACATATGTGAAATTAGGGCCATGTGTTTCTGTGAGGTATCCTCTGCGAAGTTTACCTGGGTGCTATTTTACATATACCTGCCTCTTACTTTAAATCAGTAGAGGAATGTCTATGAAGAAAATAGAAAAGTAGAGAGATAGAATGAAAACATGATCCCATAAGAGAAGCCACAGACTAGTGAAACAGAAAAAAAAGGCTACCTGTGTGACCTTTCTGTCAGAAACAAAAATTATAATTTGCGGAACAGCCTTTCTGTAAGTCAGTTCAATGGCCATGAGCAACTGCCATGTATACTTGCACGGTAATTCTTAACATAAGATTAAGAGACAAGATGATGTACTATGTTACAGACAACAAATCTGTGGCTCTTTAAATAGTTAGAATCAGAAACAGTTTTATTGCCAAGTAGACTTACACATACAATGTCACGCCATGGGACTTTAAGTTTTGTGTTTTAGTTTCATGTTTTAGGTCCAGGTTTTGATTTTCAGTTCATGTTTAGTTTTTCAGTCTTGCCATTGGTTTTCCCCTTCACTCTGTTAATTAGTTAATTCCCCTCACCTGTCTGTCATTGTCTCCAATCACTCCCAGCCCTCTATTTAGTCTCCTGTCTCCCCTGTCTTGTCGCCGGATCTTTGTCTGTCACCTGCCCTTCATGCCATGCCACGCCACAACCTGTTCTGACCAGAGCTAAGTATTTATTTATTCCATGCCATGAAAGCCTTTTGTTTGTTTTTCCCAGTTATGTTTTCTGAATCCGGCTCAGCCGCGCTTTTAGTTTGAACTTTTGTTATTGTTATTTTTGCCTTAAATAAACCAACCTTTCTTCTTAAGTCCGCATCCGTGTCCTTCCCTAAACCCCACCCTGACATACAAGGCATTTGTTGTGCTGTGCTGGTGCTTTGTTTTCTGAAAAATCAAATAAAAAACATTAGATAAGAAAAGTAGGTAAAAGTGGAAGTGAAACAATGGAATAAATATGTACAGGTATTGTGTAGACAGTCCTTGGAGGAGATGGTACACATCAATGTAATGTGCAGAGGGTGGTGGGGGTGGGAGATCAGTGTCAGTGGGGGTCTCTGGTCTCGTTTATGAGGCCAGCTGCAGAGGGGAAGAAACTGTTCTTATGGCGTGAGGTTTTGGTCTTGATGGACAGCAGCCTCCTGCCAGAGGGGAATGGATCGAAGAGTTTGTGTCCGGAATGGGAGGGGTCAGCTGCAATCTTGCCTGCACGCCTCAGGGTCCTGGAGGAGTACAGAGACTTGGGAGGTTGGAGCCAATCACCTTCTCAGCAGAGTGAATGATACGCTGCAGGCTGTCCTTGTCCCTGGGCCGTGGCAGCAGCGTACCAGACGCTGATGGAGGAGGTGAGGATGGTCTCGATGGCAGAGGAGAAGTGCACCATCATCGCCTTCGGCAGGTTGAATTTCTTCAACTGCCTCAGGACGTACATCCTCCGCTGGGCTTTTTTGATGAGGGAGCTGATGTTCAACTCCCACTTCAGGTCCTGGGTGATGATGGAGCCCAGGAAGTGGAAGGACTCCACAATGTTCACTGGGGATTCACACAGGGTGTTGGGGGCAGGTGGGGTTGCGCTCCTTCTAAAATCCACAACCATCTCCACTGTCTTGACAGTGTTGAGCAGTAGGTTGTTCTCCCTGCTCCAGGTCTCCAGATGATCAGTCTACCACCTGTATGCGGACTCGTCCCCAGTTAGTTACCAAAATTGTTGGCTCTCAAGGGTCTTATGAAGTATAATCGTAAAATATTCTTTATTCAATGAAAAAGAGAGTCAACAGACAATGCTACTCTGACATTCTGGAAATCTTTCCTATGGACAATCAAAGCAATGTTTGACAATGAACAAAATTGTCTTTATGTTCATTGTTAAGGATATAAAATCATTCAATTTTTTTGCTCAATCCCCACCCTGTGGCACGAGGGAGGATCAGTGTTTTTTGGAAGTGTTTTGATGCAAGCAAAGTTGATGATCTGGAAACAGTTCAATTTGCAGTGTTGTCATCTAACTTTAACCGGGCGCAGCTTCACCAACATTACCAGCAAGACCTCAAGCACATCTCTAGTACTTAGGAAAAATAAGAGAAAGATTACTTATGTCAGTCACGTCATGGCCTCTTTAGTCACCCAACGTCGACCCAAAAAGTAAACTTTGTTGGAATTTACTTGACAGAAGGGTGAAACCATGAAGTAAACAAATGTAGAACTGCATGCCTTCAAACTACAAAGGCAGAGTTCAAAGGAATCTGGAGAATCAAAGATGTCTGTAATCACTGAACTTTAAGTTTACTTGCTATGTAACCTCCAGAATTCTTACATTTCTTTTTCGTACAGTATCGCAAGGCAATAAAATTTCCTTAAGCCAAATGTCATATTCAACTTTCAGAGGGTACTGTGCGTGGGTACAATTAAAAGTGGAGGTACTGTTTTATATATCTTTAACATATTAATAGGTTTTTAAAAAAAGGAACACATGAAGTTGATGTTGTTGTTACTCAGCTCATTATTTGGCATGTTATTTGAAATAATTCTCTGATGCAGTCATAAGCAATTATATATTTGCAGTAATAAGCAGCTTATATTTGATTAGTATGGGTGGCCAAAGGTGACGTTAGTGATGACAGTTTAGTGAGTGCATCTTTTTTGGAGTGATTTTGTAGAAGTGCATTCTGAAAATTGCTCATCTTTCCTCTTTTGGCAATAAACAGTCTTCCTACCACCACCACCACACCTTTACCCAGGTGCACCAAATATTAGAACTATGAAAAGCCTGCAGGATTGTGGAGACTATTGTGTATAATGAGACGTATTTAGGAGGGGGAAAAAAAGCCCAAAACAATTGAGCATATACAAAGAGCCATAAATCTCAAGTCAATATGTGGAGGACATGTTGTTTGATTTGTTATTAGATTCACAAACGTATATCTGAAAAAATTTAAGACAATAGGCTGAGAACTATGTTTTTACTGAATTGTGCAGTTGTACGGAAAAACAGTTTATTATTGATTTTCATTTCAGGATTTGTTTGTCGAGTCTAAAATCACATTTTAACAACAAAGTGGGATTGAGTGTATAAGGTGAGCATAAGCATTACCGACCTCCTAATGCTGCAACACTATGATATCAACTACATTCAGTTCAATTCAATAATACTTTATTGATCCCTAAAGGTAAATTATATTGCTGCCGTATAAATTATTATTCAGGACAGGCTATTGTTATGAATAAATAATAGATTGGCAGAGAAAGGGGTGTGGTAGAAATCTTCCGTAATCCCCATGAATGGGTTGGGGTGTTGTTTTTGTAGCTTACCATCAAAATGATCTGATGATTACACACACAACGCTGGCAGGTAACACAGCAGAACTTTCTTTGTAGACAACATGAACAGGAACAATTCGATCTGAGATGCTGAGACACTCCTTTTCACTGAAATGTCCAGAATTACACCATGTGTTGTTAACATACACTAAAATCCCTCTACTTTACAGGTATTGGTCTATCTGCAGTCTCTGTGTGCCCAAACAGT